>NC_092334.1:481392500-482040000 GCF_046630445.1 Rutidosis leptorrhynchoides | reverse complement strand
CAATCCTTTGTCCTAAAACGGCTCCCATTGCAAAATCACTTGCATCGCACATTAGTTCAAATGGTAGATTCCAATTTGGTGTTATCATGATCGGTGCATTAGTGAGTTTCTCTTTAAGAATATTAAAAGATTTGATACACTCATCTGAAAAGATGAATGGAGCATCCTTTTCTAGGAGTTTATTCATAGGAGTGGCAATTTTAGAAAAATCTTTTATGAAACGTCGGTAAAAACCGGCATGCCCTAGAAAACTCCTAACTCCTCTAACATTGGTGGGATGTGGAAGTTTAGTAATTACATCTACTTTAGCTCTATCCACTTGTAACGACCCGGAAATTTCCGACTAAATTTAAACTTTATCTTTATATTATTCTGACACGATAAGCAATGTTTGTTAAGTTAAATCTCAAGGATTTTAAACTATGTTTATACATTCATTTAAACCTCGACCAAATTCCAATGATTCACGAACCATTAAATGAACATATATGAATATGTATGTATATGTGTATATGTTATAAATTGAAAATGTCAACAAAGTATTTAAAAGTATAATGCTTTATATGAACGTATTTGTTTCAATATGATTATCGACGAAATTAAAAAAAAAATATTAAATGATTGAATTATCAGAAACATTGAATTATGATTACAAGTCTCTGTTGAGAGGTCCACTATGATTTGAGAAATCTATTCCTCTTAACGATATTCGGAATAATTTGTAAAGCTATTTATAAATAAAAATAAAAAGTGTCATTTACGAAAGTTAGACAAAAGCTAGTGGAGAATTGGTTTCCATAATATTCTATTAATCTATTTTCAAACGTACAAAAACGTTTTCAGTTTAAAAAAAAAACTTTATTATTAAACTTTTATAAATATCTAGAATCACTTTTAACAACTCATTACTTAACCAGTATAATAAATATAACGATGTTTATATTTTATTTCATTAAATATATATAACGATTTAAATTAATATTATATATATTTATACGCGTATTATACATACATAGTTTTTATACTTTTACTATACTTTAACTTTACCTTTACTTTACTTTTACTTTACTTTAACTTTAATAATTCACTTTAATAATTCATACTTTAATAATTTACTTTAATAATTCATACTTTAATAATTCACTTTAATAATTCATACTTTAATAATTCACTTTAATAATTCATACTTTAATAATTCACTTTAATAATTCATACTTTAATAATTCATTTTAATAATTCATACTTTAATAATTCACTTTAATAATTCATATTTTAATAATTCACTTTAATAATTCAAAAATCTATTATAAATAGAATTCAATAGGTTTCATTATTTCATAGAAACTTGAAAATATATTTCTCTAAACTCTCTCAATCGATTTACATATATATATATATATATATATATATATATATATATATATATATATATATATATATATATATATATATATATATATATATATATATATATATATATATATATATATATATATATATATATATATATATATATATATATATATATATATATATTTGCTCTGTATTATTTCAAGATATTATTAGTATACATAAAATATTACGACGGAGTGATGTCCGAGTGATTTCAAAATAGTTTTTTGAATGAGTCGAAGCTAAGGAAATTATGGGTTATAGCTATGGAAGTGATGGGTATGGTTCATGGGTATGCTCGTGAGGTCAATCTAGTGTTTATCATCTCCGTTGCGTCTACGTACTTTCCTGCAATATTGAATCTCAATATTGATACGTGAGCACTCATAACTTAACTTTTATATATCAATAGTGTATCCCTGACTAGTGCTCGAGTATATAGGATTATGCATGCTTGTACATTCGATAGTGTCCTTAGATAGGTTTGTTGAATCCTGAATTAGATACATATGCTACTGAGATAGGGTATATGATATGCATGTCATTGGAAAGCTAGCGAAAAATTAAGAACTTTTCATTTAGATATCGAATGGTTTCGATAAACGGATTTGAAGTTATAGTCAACTGAATTTTAGTATTATTGTTAAAATGATTATTATTACTATCGTCGTTATTATTTTAATAGAAATATCATTGTTATTATAAAATATCATTATTACTATTATGTTAGTATTATCATTTTATCATAATAACATTTTTAGTAAATATAAATATTGTTATTTTTTTATAGAATAATAATAATTATTATTACAAAATAATACAACTTTTACTTATTATTATTATGATCAATATTATTTTATCAAATAAATAGGGGATACAAAGATATTTTTCACCACGCGTAATATAATTACATTAATAATACTTACCACTATAGTTTTAAGATATTAAGTGAACTTTATAAATTTTACTACTTAAGATATATAAAAGTATATTTTATCATATATAAACGTTAATATAAATTTTTATTAATAAATGACTTTTATTATTATAAAATCTAATAAATATATTTAAATATATAAAACGACTATAGTTAAGTTATATAATAAACACGTATAAATTTTAGAAGTCATTTTGGGTCAAGTTGACTTTTGTTGACTTTTGCATATTAGTCTCGAGCATTAGGATTGTGGTACACTATGACTTGATCAAAAATTGTTAGACAAATATTGACCAACATATAAATATATATAATTAATATAGGTTCGTGAATCCGATGCCAACCTTGCACTTGTTAAATGACGTTATATGTATTTTTACTACGAAATACAGTATGGTGAGTTTCATTTGCTCCCTTTTATATATATTTTTGGGACTGAGAATACATGCGCTGTTTTTATAAATGTTTTACGAAATAGGCACAAGTACTAAAACTAATTCTATGTGGGTTTAAACCAGAAATATACCCTTAGCTTGGTAACATTAAACTACTTGTCTATGTACGGTAGGCGCGAATCCTAAAGATAGATCTATTGGGCCTGACAAACCCCATCCTGACTATGGGATGCTTTAGTACTTCGAGGTTATTTTAAACACACCTGATCTGGTGTACTTCAGAGGGTAAAACATGAACGTTAAGGCTTGTTACCGGGTGCCTACAACTTATAGAATAATTTTATACACTTGCGAGTGTACATATATTTATAAACGGAAATCTTGTGGTCTATTAATATATTGAAATGATTGTTATGATAAACCTATGAACTCACCAACCTTTTGGTTGACACTTTAAAGCATGTTTATTCTCAGGTATTAAAGAAATCTTCCGCTGTGCATTAACTCATTTTAAGGATATTACTTGGAGTCATTCATGGCATATTTTGAAAGACGTTGCATTCAAGTCATTGAGTTCATCAAGATTATTATTAAGTCAATTATAGTTGGATGTATTATGAAATGGTGTGCATACCGTCAATTTTTGTTGTAAAAAAAGTTTGTCTTTTAAAAATGAATGCAATGTTTGTAAAATGTATCATATAGAGGTCAAATACCTCGCGATGTAATCAACTATTGTGAATCGTTTATAATGTATATGAACGGGTCCTTTCAGTTGGTATCAGAGCGGTGGTCTTAGCGAACCAGGTCTGCATTAGTGTGTGTAACTGATAGTCGTTAGGATGCATTAGTGAGCCTGGACTTCGACCATGTCTGCATGTCAAAAGTTTTGCTTATCATTTTTGTCGGAAATTGCCTGCTTATCATTCTTAGTCTAGACACGTTTTACTGCATTGATTGCATGAATAGTGTATAGACAAAATTCATATCTTAGCGTATCTGCTAATCCATATCTTAGCGTATCTGTTACTGTAAACTTTGCCTGACATATCCCGTAAATTCCTCCGTAATCTACGAAATCTTTTGCGCTATATATATATAGATATTCTATGTAATTAGAATACCACTCGATAGCCGGAAAATCATTTCATATCGAAAAATCCTTTATTCAATCGAACGAAATGGAATTCGTCATTAGTTCAAGTCCCTCGAATTTTAATATGGAATCCCACTCAAGCTCCGAAAGCAGTGTGACCGGAATGGATCAACCAATTAGCCATCATCTATTCTGGATGAATTGGGGATGGGTTCGTAGCCTCCTCAATAATTGGAGACAAGAAGAAGGTGATCCCTTCCATCCACCACATTGCCCTCTTGGCGATGAACCTGAAGCACTTACCGGCGAACCGGTCCGAAACACCATTTTCTCTCTCATTTCCAGAGTATCTCGTCACGATTATATACTACATCAAATTCTATATTTTATTTATCCGCTTGTCTGAACCGACAATCACCCCGGTGTAATAGAAAAAGTCAACGAGCTTCGCGCTCGAGTAGTGGCTTTAGAGAATATGGTGCAAGGGTTACAAACACCAACAGCAGCACCAGCAGCATAACCAGTACCACCATCAGCAACACCAACAGTACAATCACCACCACCAACAGTAACATCCGCATCTCACACTTCAACATCACAACCTATATCCCACGAGTACCAATGACATACACTCTATAGATACCAAGGAATACCAACAACAACAAACGATGAAGTATTGATTCATAACTTCATTGGAGAAACATTTTGCGACGATTATGTAGCCTCTAAAGTCTTAGAGATTATCTATTCTAGCCCTAACCATAAATTAGATGAGTGAACCCAAATGATAGAAGGAAGAGTAGAAACCCTGATAAGAATGATGTGTGGTTTACAAGCTAGATTTGATTTACCAACAGCATCAACAGTACCATGAACATCACCAGTACAGTCAGTGCCATCAGCGTTGTCAGAATCAGTAGCACCTATAACATCACAAACTCCGTCAGTTCAAGAATCACCGTGGACATCATTATAAATCAACAACAAGTATGTCATATCAATGAGTTATGAAGTATTAACTCATTTTCACTGAAGGATTTATATGTATATCTTATATATATAAATTTTTAGACCATAATAAATATTTCCGTACTAAGCTATTATGTGTGAATCTTAACTACTCGGTTAATTCATGTTACTAATATGCAATAATGTATGTCCTTCGTCCAAAACTTAACCATCATTAACTACAATCTCTGCCTCAATTCAATAAATCCCAATTCATAATAAATCAAATGAATTATTCAAATATAAGTTTGATTTTCACTTTCATCGTCGATGTACTCGAAACTTTTCAAATAACATTATTCGTACCTTGCGAAATTCACAAGAATTCCACAAACACCAACAAATAACGAAGTATTAATTCATAATTTCAATTTTATTGAATAAATACTCCGTAAAAGTTATGTAATTTCTAAAGTCTTTAGGGATTATTCAGTTCTAGTTTCAATCGTAAATCAAATGAGTTTAATTTAATATTAACTCATTAAATCTATGTTACATCTGAAGAAAATATGCACATATATATTTTCATAAAGACTGTAATAAAATTCTGTTGTATAAAATATTAATTGTGAAAATTTTTTTAACGGGTAGGTAATACCCGAGAGATATATAAATTCACAATTAATATGTTACATTTTTCAAATCTGATTAAGCAAATCATCAACTATACTCCCTAATCTCACAACAATATACATTCTTGTATAGAAATCAAAACAACCATTCTCACCCAAATTTGATTACGCATTCTGATTTTGACAAATCAAAATCCAAGTCATGATTTAACAGAAGACATCACTCTTAGATTCCTACATCTTTCAAAGCTATACATTGACTTCAAAACTGTGTTAGAACATCATATGTATATTAACGATTACAAACTGTGTTCAAACTCTCCGAAGTTTTCGAAGACACTTCAAACAATGAACAATCGAGATGATGATCCAACCACATATTACCCACAGTTATGTACCTAAAAAGCTCTCGAAGCCAAATTCATAGTTCGACGCGTATCCATGTCAGACCCTTTGGCATTTATTAGCTAAAATGACTTTTCAATTCCTTTTCAAAGTAGACAGTTTTGTCACAGCTCCAGCAAGTCAACTTCGACTTTTCAGTCAGACTAGTCTTATTATAACCTCGATAGATACATTGCCCTTTCATCATCGTTACTGGGGACCTTTCATATCTCGCCACCTTAGCAATAAACTTACCAACAACTTCAATTATCTTTGACTTTTCGAAAAATCATTATATTTATTGAAATCACATCATTTACTCATTCGCATCTTGTAACGAGAATTGTCATACGAATCATCGGAAAACAGTAACCAGTATTTTGAAATCTCGCAGCATGTCTACGCCAACAGTTATATGTGTACGTAAAACGTCTATCTCCTGGACTTACATACTTTGAATGTGAAGTTCTGAAAAATAGTTTGAACTGCAAACTAGTTCTTGAAATGCTGACGAAGCATTAAAAACTGTAAACGATCTCAACAGTAAAAAGTTTGATGACAAAGAATAGTAAGGTGGTAAAGCTGAGAAAAAGAGAAGGTTTGGAACTGGAAAACGGATTGAACAGACTATGAAGGAGGCTGTAGACAAATCACAAAGACTAAATCTGCTTTCAAATAATCTAAATGATTCAGTGCCTGCTAAAGTCATTAACGAATACCTTACTCTTTATTCTAAACCTTTACAGACAAATCTTCATCATCATCCATCAATATTAGAAATTCTAAGATATTATCATATCTTTCATTATAAATATCCGCGATATTTCTGAAGATATTTTCACAACTAATCTTATCTGAAGTCATTTATCTCTTTGCGCTATCAGTGTTACATCATATAAGAAACTATTAGTTTCTATATTCTATAAACTTTCGAGTTTAAATTATGAATGTTTTGAAGTAGTGTTTGGAACTGAAGCATGAGTTAGTATAATATAATGACACTTGATCAATGTGATTATATTACAGTAAGTCATGCTGAGTTTCTAATGGGACATGACGATTCACAGACCATGCCGTCATCATGTTCCATGTTACACGACTCTTGTATTCTATTTAATCTCTAAAAATATCAAGAATGTATTTTCTTGATGATTCAGTCTTTTCAGGGTATTCTGGTAAATTAACAAATCAAGATCGTGCCATTACCATTTCCTTCTTAGAACATTAACTATGTTCATTCTGAAATTCATATCTGCGAATACTGGACCATTACAAACGTTGCTTAATCGCAAGAAGAAGAAACGAAAGGACAAAACTCCAAAATAGAAATTGGAGTATAAATCGCAGCAAATAGAAGGGAGCATTAACTGTGGATGTCAATGATTATAGAAGACAAAAGCAGGGGCTTTGAAATATAAGGGAAGATATAAAACCCAACAACCATCCAAAAATTATAAACCGTATATATCGATGCATATAGCAATATAAAGACACGGAATAACTAAAAACACTATAAAACCGAGAGTATAGTAGAAGTAAATAGATTCTTCCGGAGGCAGATGAAAAAGAAGAACGACAGATATGAAAGTGAGGAGTATATCGAGAATCAGTACTGGATGAAGCATATTGATAAATACTTTAAAATATGAGTTGAGGGAGAAAGAATAGAAGGTGTTAGTTGTAAGAAAACGAAGGAGGTGGATTTATAGTGAAATACCCGAAAGAGAAATCAAGATGGATTATCGTATTAATTCGAAGAGAATCATAATCTCCTTAATCACCGAAGCATCAAATCCAACATAGATTACAAAGATTTTCTTTAAATTCGGAGATCAATTGTGATGACGTCAAAAGATATGACGAATCACTGTAATCTTATTTCCTTCATTTACGATAACTTCCCTCATACGCTTTGAGTAATCGAATTATTTTATCCATACTTCTTAGACATGATAAAACTTCATAATCGTCATAATAACATTCTCATTATTAGCCATAACGACCTCTATCAAATTTCGGGGACGAAATTTCTTTAACGGGTAGGTACTGTGACGACCCGGAAATTTCCGACTAAATTTAAACTTTATCTTTATATTATTCTGACACGATAAGCAATGTTTGTTAAGTTAAATCTCAAGGATTTTAAACTATGTTTATACATTCATTTAAACCTCGACCAAATTCCAATGATTCACGAACCGTTAAATGAACATATATGAATATGTATGTATATGTGTATATGTTATAAATTGAAAATGTCAACAAAGTATTTAAAAGTATAATGCTTTATATGAACGTATTTGTTTCAATATGATTATCGACGAAATTAAAAAAAAAATATATTAAATGATTGAATTATCAGAAACATTGAATTATGATTACAAGTCTCTGTTGAGAGGTCCACTATGATTTGAGAAATCTATTCCTCTTAACGATATTCGGAATAATTTGTAAAGCTATTTATAAATAAAAATAAAAAGTGTCATTTACGAAAGTTAGACAAAAGCTAGTGGAGAATTGGTTTCCATAATATTCTATTAATCTATTTTCAAACGTACAAAAACGTTTTCAGTTTAAAAAAAAAACTTTATTATTAAACTTTTATAAATATCTAGAATTACTTTTAACAACTCATTACTTAACCAGTATAATAAATATAACGATGTTTATATTTTATTTCATTAAATATATATAACGATTTAAATTAATATTATATATATTTATACGCGTATTATACATACATAGTTTTTATACTTTTACTATACTTTAACTTTACCTTTACTTTACTTTTACTTTACTTTAACTTTAATAATTCACTTTAATAATTCATACTTTAATAATTTACTTTAATAATTCATACTTTAATAATTCACTTTAATAATTCATACTTTAATAATTCACTTTAATAATTCATACTTTAATAATTCACTTTAATAATTCATACTTTAATAATTCACTTTAATAATTCATACTTTAATAATTCACTTTAATAATTCATATTTTAATAATTCACTTTAATAATTCAAAAATCTATTATAAATAGAATTCAATAGGTTTCATTATTTCATAGAAACTTGAAAATATATTTCTCTAAACTCTCTCAATCGATTTACATATACATATATATATATATATATATATATATATATATATATATATATATATATATATATATATATATATATATATATATATATATATATTTGCTCTGTATTATTTCAAGATATTATTAGTATACATAAAATATTACGACGGAGTGATGTCCGAGTGATTTCAAAATAGTTTTTTGAATGAGTCGAAGCTAAGGAAATTATGGGTTATAGCTATGGAAGTGATGGGTATGGTTCATGGGTATGCTCGTGAGGTCAATCTAGTGTTTATCATCTCCGTTGCGTCTACGTACTTTCCTGCAATATTGAATCTCAATATTGATACGTGAGCACTCATAACTTAACTTTTATATATCAATAGTGTATCCCTGACTAGTGCTCGAGTATATAGGATTATGCATGCTTGTACATTCGATAGTGTCCTTAGATAGGTTTGTTGAATCCTGAATTAGATACATATGCTACTGAGATAGGGTATATGATATGCATGTCATTGGAAAGCTAGCGAAAAATTAAGAACTTTTCATTTAGATATCGAATGGTTTCGATAAACGGATTTGAAGTTATAGTCAACTGAATTTTAGTATTATTGTTAAAATGATTATTATTACTATCGTCGTTATTATTTTAATAGAAATATCATTGTTATTATAAAATATCATTATTACTATTATGTTAGTATTATCATTTTATCATAATAACATTTTTAGTAAATATAAATATTGTTATTTTTTTATAGAATAATAATAATTATTATTACAAAATAATACAACTTTTACTTATTATTATTATGATCAATATTATTTTATCAAATAAATAGGGGATACAAAGATATTTTTCACCACGCGTAATATAATTACATTAATAATACTTACCACTATAGTTTTAAGATATTAAGTGAACTTTATAAATTTTACTACTTAAGATATATAAAAGTATATTTTATCATATATAAACGTTAATATAAATTTTTATTAATAAATGACTTTTATTATTATAAAATCTAATAAATATATTTAAATATATAAAACGACTATAGTTAAGTTATATAATAAACACGTATAAATTTTAGAAGTCATTTTGGGTCAAGTTGACTTTTGTTGACTTTTGCATATTAGTCTCGAGCATTAGGATTGTGGTACACTATGACTTGATCAAAAATTGTTAGACAAATATTGACCAACATATAAATATATATAATTAATATAGGTTCGTGAATCCGATGCCAACCTTGCACTTGTTAAATGACGTTATATGTATTTTTACTACGAAATACAGTATGGTGAGTTTCATTTGCTCCCTTTTATATATATTTTTGGGACTGAGAATACATGCGCTGTTTTTATAAATGTTTTACGAAATAGGCACAAGTACTAAAACTAATTCTATGTGGGTTTAAACCAGAAATATACCCTTAGCTTGGTAACATTAAACTACTTGTCTATGTACGGTAGACGCGAATCCTAAAGATAGATCTATTGGGCCTGACAAACCCCATCCTGACTATGGGATGCTTTAGTACTTCGAGGTTATTTTAAACACACCTGATCTGGTGTACTTCAGAGGGTAAAACATGAACGTTAAGGCTTGTTACCGGGTGCCTACAACTTATAGAATAATTTTATACACTTGCGAGTGTACATATATTTATAAACGGAAATCTTGTGGTCTATTAATATATTGAAATGATTGTTATGATAAACCTATGAACTCACCAACCTTTTGGTTGACACTTTAAAGCATGTTTATTCTCAGGTATTAAAGAAATCTTCCGCTGTGCATTAACTCATTTTAAGGATATTACTTGGAGTCATTCATGGCATATTTTGAAAGACGTTGCATTCAAGTCATTGAGTTCATCAAGATTATTATTAAGTCAATTATAGTTGGATGTATTATGAAATGGTGTGCATACCGTCAATTTTTGTTGTAAAGAAAGTTTGTCTTTTAAAAATGAATGCAATGTTTGTAAAATGTATCATATAGAGGTCAAATACCTCGCGATGTAATCAACTATTGTGAATCGTTTATAATGTATATGAACGGGTCCTTTCACCACTTCAATTCCTTCTTTTGAAATTTTATGTCCAAGAACGATGCCTCCTTTAACCATGAAATGGCATTTCTCCCAATTAAGTACTAGATTTGATTGTTCGCATCTAAGAAGCATTCGTTCCAGATTAACTAGACATGATTCAAATGTATCACCGAAGACTGAAAAGTCATCCATGAAAACTTCCATGCATTCTTCTATCATGTCGTGAAAAATCGCCATCATACACCTTTGAAAGGTTTGCAGGGGCGTTGCAAAGTCCAAATGGCATGCGTTTGTAAGCAAAAGTACCATAAGGGCACGTGAATGTGGTTTTCTCTTGGTCTTCGGGTGCTATTGGAATTTGAAAATATCCGGAAAATCCATCTAGAAAACAATAGTAACTATTTCCGGCTAATCTTTCCAACATTTGATCTATGAAAGGTAAGGGAAAGTGATCTTTTCTGGTGGCGTCATTTAATTTTCTATAATCAATACATACACACCATCCTATTACGGTCCTAGTAGGAATAAGCTCATTTTTCTCATTTTTAATGACAGTCATGCCACCCTTCTTAGGCACGCATTGAACTGGGCTTACCCATGGACTATCAGAAATTGGATAAATTAAACCTGCATCTAGCAGTTTAATAATCTCTTTCTTAACTACATCTTGCATATTAGGATTTAGTCTTCGTTGGCGTTGCACATACGTTTTATGACCTTCTTCCATAAGGATTTTATGTGTGCAATACGAAGGACTTATTCCTTTAATATCATGAATCTTCCATGCAATGGCTGGTTTATGAGCTTTCAACACAGAAATGAGTTGTGATTTCTCATTTTCAGTAAGAGAAGACGATATTATTACAGGTAATTCAGATTCACCATGTAAATAAGCGTATTCCAAATGGTTTGGAAGTGGCTTTAATTCTAATTTCGGAGGTTCTTCTATCGATGATTTGTATCGATATCTATCTTCTTCTTTTAGCATTTGAATTTCTTCTGTTGTTGGTTCATATCCATTAGCTATAAGTGTAGCTAACATTTCAGCTTCATCAATTGGTTCATTACCTTCTCCTAAAGAACATTCTCCTGTTCCTTGTAATTCTGGAAATTCTTCTAATAATTCTGCATGTGCATCTATAGTTTGAATATAATAACATGTATCATCTGCAGATTGTGGTTGTTGCATTGCTCTATCAACTGAAAAGGTAACACTCTCATCCTCTATACTTAGGGTCAATTTCTTACCGAATACGTCTATCATTGCTTTAGCCGTGTTTAAGAATGGTCTTCCTAATATGAGAGGAACTTGAGAATCTTCTTCCATGTCCAGAACAACAAAATCTACTGGAAATACTAAAGTACCAACTTTAACTAGCATGTTCTCCATTATCCCTCTAGGATATTTTATTGATCTATCGGCTAGTTGTATGCTTATTCTGGTTGGTTTCAATTCTCCAAGGTCTAGTTTAGTGTATAGTGAATACGGCATTAGATTTATACTAGCACCTAAGTCTGCCAATGCTTCTATTGAACTAAGACTACCCAGAAAACATGGAATTGTGAAACTTCCTGGATCAGATAGTTTTTCTGGTATCTTATTCAACAG
Organism: Rutidosis leptorrhynchoides; assembly: GCF_046630445.1. Lineage (NCBI taxonomy): Eukaryota > Viridiplantae > Streptophyta > Magnoliopsida > Asterales > Asteraceae > Rutidosis > Rutidosis leptorrhynchoides. The sequence goes on along the minus strand of NC_092334.1, from coordinate 482,027,459 downwards.
CACTGCTGAACAATTAGCATTCATAGTAACAGCCGAGAGTTCTTCCATTTTCTTTCTATTTGAGATTAGATCTTTCAAGAATTTAGCATATCTAGGCATTCCTGAAATCACATCAATGAAAGGAAGATTTACATTTATCTGTTTAAACATATCCAAGAATTTGGATTGCTCGGCTTCAAGTTTCTCTTTCTTCATTTTACTCGGGTAAGGAAGTGGTGGTTGGTATGGTTTAACATAAGGTTTAGCCTTAACTGTGTTATCTTCATTAACCTTTTCAACTACCGGTTCTTTTTCCTTATCTTGATCAGGTTGTGGTTCTTGTGGAGTAGGAATAGCTTCATCAGAAGTTACAGGTATTTCCGGTGGTTTAAGTGTTGTACCACTTCTTGTGGTAATGGCTTTAGCTGTTTCATTCCGGGGGTTAGCATTTGTATCACTAGGTAGACTTCCCGGTTTTCTTTCACCTATTAACCTTGCTAGGTTACTTACTTCTTGTTCCAGATTTTGAATAGAAGCTTGTTGATTTCTAAATGCTTGAGCATTTTGTTCATTGGTTTGTTTCTGAGATGTAAAAAACTGCGTTTGAGTTTCAACTAGCTTCGTCTTCATATCTTCTAAATTTGGCTTTTTATCATCGGTTTGTTGTGGTGGCTTGTTTTGAAAATTAGGTCTTTGCTGATTGTAAGTATTATTGGATACTTGTTGATTGCTAGGACCTTGTTGGTTGTTGTATGGAATATTTCGGTAATAATTCTGGTTTTGATTGTAAATCGGTCTTGGTGGTTGATAATTATTCTGATAATTATTTCCAGTCCTTTGGTTTATGTATGAAATATTCTCTCTTTGTTCCATTGTTAATTCAATACTGAGACAATCTTTTGTCAAATGTGGTCCTCCACACTGCTCACAACTAATTCGTATTGAGTGAATATCTTTAGTCATCTTTTCCATTCGTCTCTCCACAGCATCTATCTTTGCGGAAATGGAATCTAAGTCATGGCTAGAATCGGCTCTAGCTACTTTAGATGATCTAACGATATCTTTTTCTTGGTGCCACTCATGTGAGTGGGAAGCAGTGTTATCAATAATTTTGTAAGCATCAGTTTCGGTTTTCTTCATAATAGAACTACCAGCTGCTATATCTATGTCTTTCCTTGTAGTGATGTCGCATCCTTGGTAGAATATTTGTACTATTTGACAGGTGTCTAAACCATGTTGCGGACATCCTCTTAATAACTTTCCAAATCTAGTCCATGCCTCATATAGAGTTTCATTCGGTTTCTGTGTAAACGTAACAATTTCTGCTTGAAGTCTTACGGCTTTAGATGCAGGAAAGAATTTTTTAAGAAATTTGTCAACTAAAACATCCCATGTATCGATCGCCCCTTCAGGTAACGATTCCAACCAATCTTTGGCTTCTCCCTTTAAAGTCCAGGGAAATAACATGAGATATATCTGTTCATCCTCCACTTCTCGGATTTTAAATAGTGTGCAGATCCTATTAAAGGTACGTAGATGTTCATTTGGATCTTCCTTCGGCGCACCACTAAATTGGCATTGATTAGTCACCATGTGTAGAATTTGTCCTTTGATTTCATAATCTGGCGCATTAATGTCTGGATGAGTAATTGCGTGACCTTGGCCAGTGCGTTTAGCTCTCATTCGGTCTTCCATACTTAAAGGTTCCAGATTCTCCATAATTGAATTTGTTGAATCGGAATCACTAGAGGATTCTGATTTAATGGTTCGTTCCTCAACAATCTCTGTTTGAATGATTGGTGGTTCCGGAGGAAAGTTTAATGGTTCAGAATCTACGAACCGTTCCTGAATATTCTCCGGATTCTCAATTGTGAGGTCGGGTTCAAAAAATGGATTATCGGAAATTTGAACTGAAGTACTTGGTCGACTGGATGACGATTCTAAAGAAAAATCAACGGCGGTTATATTTGCTAAATGTCTTGATCTAGTTACAGGTGGTGAACGTACAAAAGGTGGTGATCGTCTTGCTCGGTGCATTCACTGAATATCCTATTAGTTTTTAAAAGGAAAGAAAAATTATAATAAGTTATCCAATTAATAGACTTTTCTGATTTTGCCCACGTTTTGAATAGCCAAAAGATGCAGCAGAGGGGCAGGATTCGTTTGGTCTCAATATAATTGAGGACTGTTTGGCTCCAATAACCCGGTCCACGTACAAATCCAACTATTACTACGAACCAGAAAATTTTGATGTCTATCAATTTAACCACTTAAAATAAATTTTCGTAATTTTAAGAAAATTAGATAAGAAGTAGAATAAAAATCTATGTCCTAAAACTAGAATAGCGAGAAATAAGAAAGAAAAAGAGTTCGTCGAAAAAGGTCGAAAAAGAAAAATGGTTGAAAAATAAAAGGTGACGGAAAAATAAAAGAAACTTATAAAACTTAAAAATACTTGACTAACCTAACCTTATTACTACAACTAACTTAAAATTATAATCGCAAATTGAGATTACTAATTGGAATGATAATTGATACATAGGTAAAAGTCGTCTAAAAATATTAAAGCTTACAGGAAAAACTAAATCCCAAATGGAAATAACTTAAAAAGAAGCTAAAACTTAAAAAGGCGTCGCAAAATTCTAAAGGACCTAAATCTTAGTCTAAAGAAAAAGCACTTAAGGGATTTTACGGCAAAGCCTAAAAATCTAAAAGTAAAAATAACTATGTCAAAAACTAAGTTTAAAACTAAATATGAGCGAAAAATACAAAAGTTACGCTAAAACAATTAAAAAGGGACAAAATATAAAAATATACAAAAAGTTGTAAAAAGTACAATTTTTATAAAAATATTATTTTTATATTATTTTTTTAATAAAACTACTAATTTTACAATTTAATTAAACTTAATTAAACAAAATATTAATAAAAACTAAAATAAATAAAAAGTAAAACTTAAAATAAAAGTAATTATAATAATAATAATAATTAGGGTTAAATTATAATAATAATAATTAATTATTACTCCGTAATTAATGCAGGTTTAGGGCTTCTGTCGCGTGTCAGAAAAGCTCCGCGAGTTGCGGTATTTAAAGCAGTAAACCCCGCGAGTCGCGGGGTTCCAAAATTCAACTCTGGAGCAGTTTGAAATTTTACGCATTTTTTTTTCGTTTTATATTTTTTCTGTTTATATAAAAAAAATATGTGTATAATAAAAACTTATATTTAAAACTTAAATAAAAATAGAGTTACTTTATAATTTTATAAATAAAAATCTTAAAACTAGATTTATATATATTTTTTTATATGTTTTTAAATAAAAACAAAATACTTAAATAAAACTTATATAAAAATAAAGAAACTTTATAAAACTTAAATATTTAACAAAATCTTAAAAATACATAATTTTTTTTTGTTTTTCTTTTTATATTTTCGAATATTTAAAACGTACTTTTATAAAAACGAATTTTAATAAAAGTAAAATAAAAATCTTTTTTTTTTCTATATTAGCGTTGCGCTTCCGGCTTTTAAAAGATTCCCCGGCAGCGGCGCCAAAAATACTTGATGTTTTAGCAGAGTAGTATATAAAATAGCTTATATTTATACAGAAAATACTATTAAATACGATACAATTTTACCCAAGATATTTATTTATTTATAGAATGGATATACTTAAACCTTGCTACAACACTTATAGGCAGTGTACCTAATCGTACAGTAGTGTAGTTTTTAGTAAGTCCGGTTCGTTCCACGGGGAATCTTTTTAAACAAAGCTTAATGCTATATTAGTTTACTTTTATAAAAATACAAATATATATATATAAGTAATATTATTATTTTTTACCGTTTAATGACCGGTTTGTCGATTTTAAAACTTTAGTCGCAGTTAAAACTAAATGTAAAATATTAAAAATAAATACAAGACTTAAATTAAAGCATAAAGTAAATAACGATAATGAAATTGCGATTAATAAAAATGCGATAAAATAAACTTGCGATAATTAAAAGTGCAATTAAATACAATAACAATAAATAAAAATGCGATAATTAGAAGTGCAATTAAATATAAAATAAAGGAAATTAAATATGAAATAAAAGAATTATGCTTATTTAAACTTCCGTAATCATGATGTTTGACGTGTTGATTTTAGTTTTATGCCCATGGGTTAATTGTCCTTTGTCCTGGATTATTTAATATGTCCGTCTGGTTTTTGTCCATAACAGTCCATCAGTCATAAATATAAAGTGCGAGTGTCCTAGTCAAATTATTCTTATATCCGAAGTTAAATATTCTAACTAATTGGGGACTTAAACTGTAACAAGATTTTAATACTTCGTTTAATAATTACACTAGGATGTCGACTGAGTGTAACCCAAGGTTTTAATATTTTGTTATCAATTATACCAAGTGTCCTTGTACATAATTTCACCCCTGTTTTAATTATTCTAGTGGCTATTAATCCATTCCCGTGTCCGGTTAAATGAACGATTATTCGTACATATAAATACCCCGCCCATCGTGTCCGATCTAGTGTATATGGTAATTTATAGGGACGCCCAATTGTAAATCTTTATATTAACATTAATAAACTATCATTTAGTTAAACAAATATAAAGCCCATTAATAGCCCATAGTCTAATTTCCACAAGTGTCGTTCTTTTGTCCAAACTCCAATTATGTTACAAAGCCCAATTACCCAATTTTAGTAAATAGCCCAACATCATGATTACTTCGTTTTAAATAAGCATAATAATAATTTAGCTACGAGACATTAATGTAAAAAGGTTGAACATAACTTACAATGATTAAAAATAGCGTAGCGTTACACGGACAGAATTTCAACTTACACCCTTACAATATTCGCTATCATACCCTTATTATTAGAATTATAATTAAAATTAAAATTAAAATTAAAATATAAATATAAATATTTACGTAGTATTATGAGAGAAGAAGAAAAAGAAGATGAAAAATGCTCAGAATTCGGTTGGCTTTATAGGCAGTTTCTCATTTTAGGGGTCCGCGACTCGCGGCCAATTTTGCCTTCAAACTCCGCGAGTCGCGGAGTTTGAAATTACAGCTCAGAGGAGTTTGGCTCTTTGTTTACCGACGGTTTTAAATAAATATAATATATTAAATAATTATAAGAATTATTTAAATATTATATTATATTTATGTGCATAGTTAACTTGTAATTTTTAGTCCGTTGCGTCGAGCGTTGAGAGTTGACTCTGGTCCCGGTTCCGGATTTTCGAACGTCCTTGCGTACAATTTAATATCTTGTACTTTGCGTTTTGAATCTTGTACTCTTGTAATTTTGAGACGTTTCTTATCAATAATTGGAACCTCTTTGATTGTCTTTTGTACTTTTGAGCTTTTTGGTCGTTTGCGTCTTCAATTCGTCGAATCTGTCTTTTGTCTTCACCTTTTATTATTTAAACGAATATCACTTGTAAATAGAACAATTGCAACTAAAAGCTTGTCTTTCTTGAGGAATAATGCAGCATTATCAGTAAGTCATGCTGAGTTTCTAATGAAACGTGATGATTCACAAATTCTAACGTCATCATGTGCCATATTACACGACTCTTATATTCTATCTAATCTATAAACAAATCAAGAACATATTTTCTTGATAGTTCTATCTTTTCCATGATTCCAGCAGGTGCTAATTTCATCGTGCTATTACAAATCATTTCTGCTTAAGAATATTATTAGGTTCATTTGAAAATCCATACCTACGAATTCTGGACCATTACTGGCTATACTTAGAGTCGAGAAGAGAATAAAAAGGCAAAGAGCTCCGGTATATAAGAGAAAATATAAAGCCCAATGATAACACTGAAATTACAAACCGTGGATATCAGTGCGTATAGCAATATAAAGACACGGAAGGATTATAAATACAATAATCCCTAGGGCATAGTAGAAATAAACAGATTCTTCCAGTGGGAGTTGGAAAAGAAGAACGATCATTACTATAGTCAGAATAAGAACAAGGATTAGAACCGGATTATACATTATTATAATCTTTTGGATATATGAATTGAGAATGAAGGTATAGAAATGGTAAAAACTAATGGAACAGAAAAGGTAGAATTTATAATGGAAATACCAGACAGAGTAATCGAGGCAGATCACCGTATTTAATTATAGAGATCTTAATTCGCCGAAGAATCAAATCTTTTAGATTTCGAAGATTTTCTTTAAATTCCTTGAATTCCAGAATTCAACCAAGACAACATCAAAAGTTAAGATGAAACTTTATTTATTCATTTCACTCATTTGTGATAGCTTCATTCGTGCTCTTCGAATAATCGAATTGTTTTATCTATATTAACCAATAATGATAAAACTCTATTTATCAACTCATATTCGTTACGAAAATATTCTTTTTGTTAGTCATGACGACCTCACTCAAATTTCGGGACGAAATTTCTTTAACGGGTAGGTACTGTGACGACCCGGAAATTTCCGACCAAAATTTAAACTTAATCTTTATATGATAACATTATTCCGACATGATAAGCAATAAATTTTGATAAGTTTTAAAACTTTTGAAATGAGTTTCATACAAACAATTGACCAACCATTCGTTCGACGATTCACGAACGTCATAAGTTGTATTAAATATATACTTATGTATATATATATATGGATATATGGATTATATCTAACTTGAATATATGATAGTTAAGTATCTCATTAAGTATATTAATAATGGGTTTTATATATATAAATTGAGACTACTAACTTAAGGGTTTCGAAAACAATATATATATATATATATATATATATATATATATATATATATATATATATATATATATATGCATATGTGACATTTAACGATGTAATAACCCTTATGTTAAAATGAATATATATGTATTGTATTAAGATATATTAATACACTTTTGAAAGTCTTAAATACATATATTAACATAAGTATATTCAACAAAGATAGCTATACTCGTATTCGCATTCTATTTCCTCATGAATTCTATTCGTATTTTTACAGTATTTTTACCCGTCTAATACGCAGCTTATAGATGTATAAATATTGAAAAATACACTCCTTAGCAGCTCCATTTTTAGATCCAAGCATCTTTTGTCTTGTTAATGAGTCATGAGACAAAAACACACAAGTTTACTAACTATTTTGGCAACATATGACTCCATTATTAACTTAAAATTCGTCCATATGTACCACCCCATTTTTCCATTCCATTTTCTCATTCTTTACTCCAAATTACTCTCTCAAAATATTTCTATCTTCATACTAGATCATCACCAAGCATTTTCCTCATCATCTAGCTTCAAAATTAAGGTAGAACACTTCTTAAAACTCTTATTAAATTCCTACTCTATTGCTATCTTAATAAGTTTATAAAATTTGTAAAAACTAGAACTTGTTTTGGTGGAAACCAAGCATGTTTATAAACTAATGTAACCTTATTAAGAAGTGTTCTACCTTGATTTTGAAGCTAGATTTATAAACTAATGTAACCTTACTAACTTGACTTTAAAAATACTTATTTATATGTATTATGACATTATATTAAGTTATTATAAGAATTTATAACTTGTATATATGTATAACACCTTAGAACTTAATATACAACAATTGGTCTCTTTCGGTTCTTGAAAACTGTTTTGACACACGAATTTAAAAGCTATCTTAAACTTTTTTTTAGAGCATATAACTCTGGATATATGTTAATATATATGAATCAAGATTTCTGTAATTTTTTTATGATTTTAGACGAAGTGAAAGTATGTTTCAAAAATTTATTAGTTGACTGATGACAGATTTTATCCGAATCTGTCCACCGTTATAAGTTAAGGGCATAAGCCTAACTTCGACTATGAAACCAAAACTTTTCGATTATGTTTTGAAAACACCACATATTAAGGAGTCTCCAGCAACTTGATTCATTAAAAACCATGTAGTAACAAATAATTTATGAACCGAAAGATTTGGCTAAGATTAATGTTGTATGCTTAATCAATCTAACTAGAAAACTATGCTAACTAAGACCTGGGCTATTTTCCTTGATAACACCTGTTAGTGTAAATGTTAATAACTAAAATATAGAAGGAAAATTAAAAATATTGAGTTTAGCTATTTTTCATAGCCTACGGACTGTTCCTATGACGAATTGTTGAACTGTGCGGACAGATTTACACACCTGTCACAAAATGAAATTTTAACTAACCTATACTCCGATTCAGAACACATGCCAATTATGGCTAATTATAGGACTCAAATACCTTTCTAATTATGGCTCTTACACCTAAGAACACACTATGAGATATACCTATCGGGAGTTGACTATTTAAAATCAGGAAATCTATATAAGATTTAAAATAAGACTAACAACTAATTACTAACTTAAACAAGTAAAAATGTTATATAATTAATATATAAACTTGTTTTATCAATATTATATGTTAATAATATTATTTAATACATATAATTGATATAGGTTCGTGAATCCGACACAAACCCTGCACTTGTTCAGTGCCGTTATATACATAATTGCTACGAAATACAGTATTGTGAGTTTCATTTGCTCCCTTTTTAAATGCTGTTGCATTATATATTTTTGGGCTGAGAATACATGCGTTATTTTTATAACTGTTTTACAAAATAGTCACAAGTACTAAAAACATATTCTACGTTGAGTTGTACCACTTTGCATATTTTTCCCTAATAGATTGGTAACTAATATTTACATGTTGTAAGAGCATGTAAGATCCTATTGATAGATCTATCGGGTTTGACAACCCCAACCGGGCTAGTCGCTCTAGTATCGTAAACGATTGCATAGTACTTCGTTTTTACTACACTTGGTACAGTGTAGGGAGATTTCATAATAAAGGGAATATGCCACATTAATTGTAAAGTATGGTTACCGAAGCGATCAACAACTTATAGAATACTTTTATACACTTGCGAGTGTACGGATATTTATGAAAACTGAAATCTTGTGGTCTATTACTATTACGGAAATGATTGATTATGATAAACTAATGAACTCACCAACCTTTTGGTTGACACTTTAAAGCATGTTTATTCTCAGGTATTAAAGAAATCATTCGCTGTGCATTAGCTCATTTTAAGGATATTACTTGGAGTCATTCATGACATACTTTGAAAGACGTTGCATTCGAGTCGTAGAGTTCATCAAGATTAATATTAAGTCAATTATAGTTGGATGTAATATGAAATGGTATGCATGCCGTCAATTTTTGATGTAAAGAAAGTTTGTCTTTTAAAAACGAATGCAATGTTTGTAAAATGTATCATATAGAGGTCAAATACCTCACGATGAAATCAACTATTGTGAATCTTTTATAATGTATATGAATGGGTCATTTCATTCGAGTTACGAACAGACTCCAAATACGTAACTGGATTCTGGCGATACAAATTACAAGCAGATCTTGGTAGAGGACGCCTAATACATTTGCAACTATAATTACACCAGTATTATCCATATATTCGTTACATAAAAAGTGATAAAAACATTATTGCAGACACTCTCACCAAAGAATGGAAGACATCTTAGAACATGTCCTTCTTCAGATACAGCAAAGACAAGTACAAATACAAGCACTTCAACAATAAATGTCAATTGTTCAGGGGGAGGAGGGGGAATTAAAACAAATTTTTTCACTCCTTTCAGAAAAACTACAATTAAAAAATGAAGCATCAAATTTTACTTTTCAAGAAACGGCACCCTCAAAATCATTCAACAAACCTCAAGAAGAAACAGATGCTCAAGTTCTAAAATTTATAAAACAATATAGTCAAGATTCGTATGTAGATAAAAGAGGCAATATATGGGCAGTACATGCAGAATCAAACAATGGATTCAAATTCTGGGCAAATTACGGAACACAACATAAAGTCGACGATCTAACTCCAGCTCCAACAGGATGGATATGAGAAGATGAACAAACAGCAAACAAATTACCAGAAGAATGGAAAGATTTCGCGGATTCAGAAAGAGGCATTTAAATCTCTAACATTTCTCTTTTTCAGCTTGGGAGGGATGTAGACTAAAGATGGATGTAGACTAAAGATAACAACGAATATATAAATGGACCCCAGTGGACCTCATCAATAATGCAACATTATGTAACGTGTCTTTGTAATTATTGTATATAAATACGTGTGTTTAATGAACTGGCCATGTGGGCCATAGGAACCAATAATGTAAGATAACGTGTATGGTTTATGTTTAAAGTTAAACAAGTGCACGGGCCATAGCAATAATGTAAACGATCAATAATGTAATCGATCGTAGTGCGTGGGTCCCAGAGCATCTGTAAATAGTATTATGGCTCGCCTATAAAAGGAAGCCTCAGTTGTCATTTGTAATCAGGTTAAGTTTGATAATAAACCTCTCTGGTTTCTTTCTGTTGAGTCTTTTAGATTCTGAATAGCAGAGCCCCCGTCGTTGAGTCTTAACCGATTCTAAATAGCGACACCTATCCAAGCATTATATATTCGTTGTTTAAAAGCACAGTCGAATATAATCCATTCAATATATATATTCATTGTTTCAAAGCACTTTGAATATAATCCTTCAATTATCATTCACTAAAACAATTACTCAATTACGTATTACGATTATCAAAGTTAGGCATATGTCTATTATAGAACCAAAGTTAGGCAACTATCACTATCATATTTCATTCATGAATTCATACGCTTCATCAATATTTAAATCTAGTAGATATTAATCGGATCCTCACGATCTAAATTAAATCAAACAATTCTGCACTAAGTTGAAACGTCGTTTTGATCCTGGTATCAGAGCTAGTAGCACGATTCAAGAAAAGCAGTTGCACCTTCAGAATTCTGCATCAAAAGCAATCAAGGAAAAACACTCAGACACTCTCACCAGAGAATGGAAGCCATCTTAGAACATGTCCTTCTTCAGATACATCAAAGACAAGTACAAATACAAGCTCTTCAACAGCAAATGTCAATTTTTCAGGGGGAGGAGGAGGAATTACAACAAATTTTTTCACTCCTTTCAGAAAAACTACAATTAAAAAATGAAGCATCAAATATTACTTTTCAAGAAACGGCACCCTCAAAATCATTCAATAAACCTCAAGAAGAAACAGATGCTCAAGTTCTAAAATTTTTAAAACGATATAGTCAAGATTCGTATGTAAATAAAAGAGGCAATATATGGGCAGTACATGCAGAATCAAACAATGGATTCAAATTCTGGGCAAATTATGTAACACAACAAAAAGTCGACGATCTAACTCCAACTCCAACAGGATGGATATCAGAAGATGAACAAACATCAAACAAATTACCAGAAGAATGGAAAGATTTCGCGGATTCAGAAAGAGGCATTTAAATCTCCAACATTTGTCTTTTTCAGCATGGGAGGGATGTAGATTAAAGATGGATGTAGACTAAAGATAACAACAAATATATAAGTGGACCCCAGTGGACCTCATCAATAATGTAACATTATGTAACGTGTCTTTGTAATTATTGTATGTAAATACGTTTGTTTAATGTACTGGCCATGTAGGCCATAGGAACCAATAATGTAAGATAACGTATATGGTTTATGTTTAAAGTTAAATAAGTGCACGAGCCACAGTAATAATGTAAACGATCAATAATGTAATCGATCGTAGCATCATAATTTCCAACTCTTGTCATTTTCAACTTAGTGCGGAATTGTCTGATTTAATTTAGATCTTGAGGATCCGATTAATATCTACTAGATTTAAATATTGATGAAGCGTATGAATTCATGAATGAAATATGATAGTGATAGTTGCCTAACTTTGGTTCTATAATTGACATATGCCTAACTTTGATAATCTTAATACGTAATTGAGTAATTGTTTTAGTGAATGATAATTGAAGGATTATATTCAAAGTGCTTTGAAACAATGAATATATATTGAACGGATTATATTCGACAGTGCTTTTAAACAACGAATATATAATGCTTGGATTGGTGGCGCTATTCAGAATCGGTTAAGACTCAACAACGGGGGCTCTGCTATTCAGAATCTAAAAGACTCAACAGAAAGAAACCAGTGAGGTTTATTATCAAACTTAACCTGATTACAAATGACAACCGAGGCTTCCTTTTATAGGCGAGCCATAATACTATTTACAGATGCTCTGGGACCTACGTACTTCGATCGATTACATTATTGATCGTTTACATTATTGCTGTGGCCCGCGCACTTATTTAACTTTAAACATAAACCATACACGTTATCTTACATTATTGGTTCCTATGGCCCACATGGCCAGTAAATTAAACACATGTATTTACATACAATAATTACAAGGACACGTTACATAATGTTACATTATTGATGAGGTCCACTGAGGTCCACTAATATATTCGTTGTTATCTTTAGACTACATCCCTCCAACGTTGAAAATGACAAGAGTTGGAAATTATGATGCTAGGAATGTGTCTTCTTCTTGACAGTATTCGCAACTGTGCCTTTGTGCCCTGGATATCTATTTACATAAACGCCTTTTTATATCTTCTGGGAGAGCAGAAAGTTGTCCTGTGAATGCTTCAAAAGGTTCTTCAAAATTGTTGATTAGATTGAGACCTTTTTCATCAATTTTTTCAATAGTGCTTGAGTAGATTAAGACATTTTTGTGAACGTAATTGATTCTCACATTTTCTTGCTGTTCTTAGCCATTTCCTATTTTTGAGGATCCGAAATAAACTCCTGCTAGTGATGACAACAGATGATCGATTGTTGGAGTTATTTTTAATGCTTCGTCTCTTGTTGGATAATTACCATTGCTTACTCCGAGATATGCTATTGTAAATGATGGGACAAGTAACTGTTGGTCTTCATTAAATATTGGGTAGCTTGAATGCATTCTAAGAAATATTTCCCTTTCTTTTGTAAAATTGTCTCTGTATCTGGTTATTTCTTCTTGCATTCTTTGAGGGAGTTCCTTGATTTCATAAAGTGTTCTTCCATCGATATATAAGGTATCAATTAATCCATGGATGAAATATTCTGATATTGTTAATGGTGGTGCTTCTGGTAAGAAAACTGTTTTAGGGCCAGTTTTCCTATTTTTGGGATAGAACATCATTGTTGAAATGTCCCGTTCTTATTGATTAAAAACGTTCCATATTAATTGATTTCGTTGCGAGGTTTTGACCTCTATATGAGACGTTTTTCAAAGACTGCATTCATTTTTAAAACAAACCATAACCTTTATTTCATAGATAAAGGTTTTAAAAAGCTTTACGTAGATTATCAAACAATGATAATCTAAAATATCCTGTTTACACACGACCATTACATAATGGTTTACAATACAAATATGTTACAACAAAATAAGTTTCTTGAATGCAGTTTTTACACAATATCATACAAGTATGGACTCCAAATCTTGTCCTTATTTAAGTATGCAACAGCGGAAGCTCTTAATAATCACCTGAGAATAAACATGCTTAAAACGTCAACAAAAATGTTGGTGAGTTATAGGTTTAACCTATATATATCAAATCATAATAATAGACCACAAGATTTCATATTTCAATACACATCCCATACATAGAGATAAAAATCATTCATATGGTGAACACCTGGTAACCGACATTAACAAGATGCATATATAAGAATATCCCCATCATTCAGGGACACCCTTCGGATATGATATAAATTTCGAAGTACTAAAGCATCCGGTTCTTTGGATGGGGTTTGTTAGGCCCAATAGATCTATCTTTAGGATTCGCGTCAATTAGGGTGTCTGTTCCCTAATTCTTAGATTACCATACTTAATAAAAAGGGGCATATTCGATTTCGATAATTCAACCATAGAATGTAGTTTCACGTACTTGTGTCTATTTTGTAAATCATTTATAAAACCTGCATGTATTCTCATCCCAAAAATATTAGATTTTAAAAGTGGGACTATAACTCACTTTCACAGATTTTTACTTCGTCGGGAAGTAAGACTTGGCCACTGGTTAATTCACGAACCTATAACAATATATACATATTTATCAAAGTATGTTCAAAATATATTTACAACACTTTTAATACATTTTGATGTTTTAAGTTTATTAAGTCAGCTGTCCTCGTTAGTAACCTACAACTAGTTGTCTACAGTTAGATGTACAGAAATAAATCGATAAATATTATCTTGAATCAATCCACGACCCAGTGTATACGTATCTCAGTATTGATCACAACTCAAACTATATATATTTTGGAATCAACCTCAACCCTGTATAGCTAACTCCAACATTCACATATAGAGTGTTTATGGTTGTTCCGAAATATATATAGATGTGTCGACATGATAGGTCGAAACATTGTATACGTGTCTATGGTATCTCAAGATTACATAATATACAATACAAGTTGATTAAGTTATGGTTGGAATAGATTTGTTACCAATTTTCACGTAGCTAAAATGAGAAAAATTATCCAATCTTGTTTTACCCATAACTTCTTCATTTTAAATCCGTTTTGAGTGAATCAAATTGCTATGGTTTCATATTGAACTCTATTTTATGAATCTAAACAGAAAAGGTATAGGTTTATAGTCGGAAAAATAAGTTACAAGTCGTTTTTGTAAAGGTAGTCATTTCAGTCGAAAGAACGACGTCTAGATGACCATTTTAGAAAACATACTTCCACTTTGAGTTTAACCATAATTTTTGGATATAGTTTCATGTTCATAATAAAAGTCATTTTCTCAGAATAACAACTTTTAAATCAAATTTTATCATAGTTTTTAATTAACTAACCCAAAACAGCCCGCGGTGTTACTACGACGGCGTAAATCCGGTTTTATGGTGTTTTTCGTGTTTCCAGGTTTTAAATTATTAAGTTAGAATATCATATAGATATAGAACATGTGTTTAGTTGATTTTAAAAGTTAAGTTAGAAGGATTAACTTTTGTTTGCGAACAAGTTTAGAATTAACTAAACTATGTTCTAGTGATTACAAGTTTAAACCTTCGAATAAGATAGCTTTATATGTATGAATCGAATGATGTTATGAACATCATTACTACCTTAATTTCCTTGGATAACCCTACTGTAAGAGAGAAAAATGGATCTAGCTTCAATGGATCCTTGGATGGCTCGAAGTTCTTGAAGCAGAATCATGACACGAAAACAAGTTCAAGTAAGATCATCACTTGAAATAAGATTGTTATAGTTATAGAAATTGAACTAAAGTTTGAATATGATTATTACCTTGTATTAGAATGATAACCTACTGTAAGAAACAAAGATTTCTTGAGGTTGGATGATCACCTTACAAGATTGGAAGTGAGCTAGCAAACTTGAAAGTATTCTTGATTTTATGAAACTAGAACTTTTGGAATTTATGAAGAACACTTAGAACTTGAAGATAGAACTTGAGAGAGATCAATTAGATGAAGAAAATTGAAGAATGAAAGTGTTTGTAGGTGTTTTTGGTCATTGGTGTACGGATTAGATATAAAGGATATGTAATTTTGTTTTCATGTAAATAAGTCATGAATGATTACTCATATTTTTGTAATTTTATGAGATATTTCATGCTAGTTGCCAAATGATGGTTCCCACATGTGTTAGGTGACTCACATGGGCTGCTAAGAGCTGATCATTGGAGTGTATATACCAATAGTACATACATCTAAAAGCTGTGTATTGTACGAGTACGAATACGGGTGCATACGAGTAGAATTGTTGATGAAACTGAACGAGGATGTAATTGTAAGCATTTTTGTTAAGTAGAAGTATTTTGATAAGTGTATTGAAGTCTTTCAAAAGTGTATAAATACATATTAAAACACTACATGTATATACATTTTAACTGAGTCGTTAAGTCATCGTTAGTCGTTACATGTAAATATTGTTTTGAAACCTTTAGGTTAACGATCTTGTTAAATGTTGTTAACCCAATGTTTATAATATCAAAAGAGATTTTAAATTATTATATTATCATGATATTATGATGTACGAATATCTCTTAATATGATATATATACATTAAATGTCGTTACAACGATAATCGTTACATATATGTCTCGTTTCAAAATCATTAAGTTAGTAGTCTTGTTTTTACATATGTAGTTCATTGTTAATATACTTAATGATATGTTTACTTATCATAATATAATGTTAACTATATATATAACCATATATATGTCATCATATAGTTTTTACAAGTTTTAACGTTCGTGAATCACCGGTCAACTTGGGTGGTCAATTGTCTATATGAAACCTATTTCAATTAATCAAGTCTTAACAAGTTTGATTGCTTAACATGTTGGAAACATTTAATCATGTAAATATCAATCTCAATTAATGTATATAAACATGGAAAAGTTCGGGTCACTACAGTACCTACCCGTTAAATAAATTTCGTCCCGAAATTTTAAGCTGTTGAAGGTGTTGACGAATCTTCTGGAAATAGATGCGGGTATTTCTTCTTCATCTGATCTTCACGCTCCCAGGTGAACTCGGGTCCTCTACGAGCATTCCATCGAACCTTAACAATTGGTATCTTGTTTTGCTTAAGTCTTTTAACCTCACGATCCATTATTTCGACGGGTTCTTCGATGAATTGAAGTTTTTTGTTGATTCGGATTTCATCTAATGGAATAGTGAGATCTTCTTTAGCAAAACATTTCTTCAAATTCGAGACGTGAAAAGTGTTATGTACAGCCGCGAGTTGTTGAGGTAACTCAAGTCGGTAAGCTACTGGTCCGACACGATCAATAATCTTGAATGGTCCAATATACCTTGGATTTAATTTCCCTCGTTTACCAAATCGAACAACGCCTTTCCAAGGTGCAACTTTAAGCATGACCATCTCTCCAATTTCAAATTCTATATCTTTTCTTTTAATGTCAGCGTAGCTCTTTTATCGACTTTGGGCGGTTTTCAACCGTTGTTGAATTTGGATGATCTTCTCGGTAGTTTCTTGTATAATCTCCGGACCCGTAATCTGTCTATCCCCCACTTCATTCCAACAAATCGGAGACCTGCACTTTCTTCCATAAAGTGCTTCAAACGGCGCCATCTCAATGCTTGAATGGTAGCTGTTGTTGTAGGAAAATTCTGCTAACGGTAGATGTCGATCCCAACTGTTTCCGAAATCAATAACACATGATCGTAGCATGTCTTCAAGCGTTTGTATTGTCCTTTCACTCTGCCCATCAGTTTGTGGATGATAGGTAGTACTCATGTCTAGACGAGTTCCTAATGCTTGCTGTAATGTCTGCCAGAATCTTGAAATAAATCTGCCATCCCTATCAGAGATAATAGAGATTGGTATTCCATGTCTGGAGACGACTTCCTTCAAATACAGTCGTGCTAACTTCTCCATCTTGTCATCTTCTCTTATTGGCAGGAAGTGTGCTGATTTGGTGAGACGATCAACTATTACCCAAATAGTATCAAAACCACTTGCAGTCCTTGGCAATTTAGTGATGAAATCCATGGTAATGTTTTCCCATTTCCATTCCGGGATTTCGGGTTGTTGAAGTAGACCTGATGGTTTCTGATGCTCAGCTTTGACCTTAGAACACGTCAAACATTCTCCCACGTATTTAGCAACATCGGCTTTCATACCCGGCCACCAAAAATGTTTCTTGAGATCCTTGTACATCTTCCCCGTTCCAGGATGTATTGAGTATCTGGTTTTATGAGCTTCTCTAAGTACCATTTCTCTCATATCTCCAAATTTTGGTACCCAAATCCTTTCAGCCCTATACCGGGTTCTGTCTTCCTGAATATTAAGATGCTTCTCCGATCCTTTGGGTATTTCATCCTTTAAATTTACCTCTTTTAAAACTCCTTGTTGCGCCTCCATTATTTGAGTAGTAAGGTTATTATGAATCATTATATTCATAGATTTTACTCGAATGGGTTCTCTGTCCTTCCTGCTCAAGGCATCGGCTACCACATTTGCCTTCCCCGGGTGGTAATGAATCTCAAAGTCGTAATCATTCAATAATTCAATCCACCTACGCTGCCTCATATTCAGTTGTTTCTGATTAAATATGTGTTGAAGACTTTTGTGGTTGGTATATATAATACTTTTGACCCCATATAAGTAGTGCCTCCAAGTCTTTAATGAAAAAACAACCGCTCCTAATTCCAAATCATGCGTCGTATAATTTTGTTCGTGAATCTTCAATTGTCTAGACGCATAAGCAATCACCTTCGTTCGTTGCATTAATACACAACCGAGACCTTGCTTTGATGAGTCACAATAAATCACAAAATCATCATTCCCTTCAGGCAATGACAATATAGGTGCCGTAGTTAGCTTTTTCTTCAATAACTGAAACGCTTTCTCTTGTTCATCCTTCCATTCAAATTTCTTCCCTTTATGTGTTAATGCAGTCAAGGGTTTTGCTATTCTGGAAAAGTCTTGGATGAACCTTCTGTAGTAACCAGCTAGTCCTAAAAACTGACGTATGTGTTTTGGAGTTTTCGGGGTTTCCCACTTTTCAACAGTTTCTATCTTTGCCGGATCCACCTTAATACCTTCTTTGTTCACTATGTGACCGAGGAATTGAACTTCTTCCAACCAAAATGCACACTTTGAAAACTTAGCGTACAATTCTTCCTTCCTCAATACTTCTAACACCTTTCTCAAATGTTCACCATGTTCTTGGTCATTCTTTGAGTAAATAAGTATGTCATCAATGAAAACAATGACAAACTTGTCAAGGTATGGTCCACACACTCGGTTCATAAGGTCCATGAACATAGCTGGTGCATTAGTTAAACCAAACGGCATGACCATAAACTCGTAATGACCGTAACGTGTTCTGAAAGCAGTCTTTGGAATATCATCTTCTTTCACCCGCATTTGATGATACCCAGAACGTAAGTCAATATTTGAATAAACAGACGAGCCTTGTAGTTGATCAAATAAGTCGTCGATTCTCGGTAGTGGGTAGCGGTTCTTGATGGTAAGTTTGTTCAACTCTCGGTAGTCGATACACAACCTGAATGTACCATCTTTCTTCTTGACAAACAAAACAGGAGCTCCCCACGGTGATGTGCTTGGTCGAATGAAACCACGCTCTAAAAGTTCTTGTAATTGGCTTTGCAGTTCTTTCATCTCGCTGGGTGCGAGTCTGTAAGGAGCACGAGCTATTGGTGCAGCTCCTGGTACAAGATCTATTTGAAATTCAACGGATCGATGTGGGGGTAATCCCGGTAATTCTTTCGGAAATACATCGGGAAATTCTTTTGCAATGGGAACATCATTGATGCTCTTTTCTTCAGTTTGTACTTTCTCGACGTGTGCTAGAACATCATAGCAACCTTTTCTTATTAGTTTTTGTGCCTTCAAATTACTAATAAGATGTAGCTTCGTGTTGCCCTTTTCTCCGTACACCATTAAGGGTTTTCCTTTTTCTCGTATAATGCGAATTGCATTTTTGTAACAGACGATCTCTGCTTTCACTTCTTTCAACCAGTCCATACCGATTATCACATCAAAACTCCCTAACTCTACTGGTATCAAATCAATCTTAAATGTTTTGCTAACCAGTTTAATTTCTCGATTCCGACATATATTATCTGCTGAAATTAATTTACCATTTGCTAATTCGAGTAAAAATTTACTATCCAAAGGCGTCAATGGACAACTTAATTTAGCACAAAAATCTTTACTCATATAGCTTCTATCCGCACCCGAATCAAATAAAACGTAAGCAGATTTATTGTCAATAAGAAACGTACCCGTAACAAGCTCCGGGTCTTCCTGTGCCTCTGCCGCATTAATATTGAAAACTCTTCCGCGGCCTTGTCCATTCGTGTTCTTCTGGTTCGGGCAATTTCTAATAATGTGGCCCGGTTTTCCACATTTATAACAAACTACATTGGCATAACTTGCTCCGACACTACTTGCTCCACCATTACTCGTTCCGACACCATTTGTTCCTTTCGTTCTATTAACCCCTGGTCCGTAGACCTCACACTTCGCCGCGCTATGACCATTTCTTTTACACTTGTTGCAAAATTTGGTGCAGAACCCCGAGTGATACTTTTCACACCTTTGGCATAGCTGCTTCTGATTGTTGTTGTTGTTGCGGTTATTATTGTTGTTGGGATGATTGTTGTAGTTGCTGTTGCTGTTGTTGTTGTTATTGTTGGGCCGTTTGTTGTAGTTGCGATTGATGTTGCGATTGTTGGGATAATTGTTGCGATTATTGTTGTAATTGCTGCTGTTGTTGTATTGGTGATTCTTTTCACCGTTTTCCTCCCACTTTCTTTTGACTTGCTTCACATTGGCCTCTTCAGCAGTCTGTTCTTTAATTCTTTCTTCAATCTGGTTCACTAGGGTTTGTGAGCCATTCTACATGCCTGTTGTATGGAGGCGGGCTCGTGTGAACTTATATCTTCTTGGATTCTTTCCGGTAATCCTTTCACAAATGCGTCGATCTTCTCTTCCTCATCTTCGAATGCTCCCGGACACAATAGGCACAATTCTGTGAATCGTCTTTCGTACGTGGTAATATCAAATCCTTGGGTTCGTAACCCTCTAAGTTCTGTCTTGAGCTTATTGACCTCGGTTCTGGGATGGTACTTCTCGTTCATCAAGTGCTTGAATGTTGACCACGGTAGTGCGTACGCATCGTCTTGTCCCACTTGCTCTATATAGGTATTCCACCATGTTAACGCAGAACCTGTGAAGGTATGCGTAGCGTACTTCACTTTGTCCTCTTCAGTACACTTACTTATGGCAAACACCGATTCGACCTTCTCGGTCCACCGTTTCAATCCGATCGGTCCTTCGGTTCCATCAAATTCCAAAGGTTTACAGGCAGTGAATTCTTTGTAGGTGCATCCTACACGATTTACTGTACTGCTAGATCCAAGGTTATTGTTGGTATGTAGCGCAGCCTGTACTGTGGCTATGTTTGAAGCTAGAAAAGTATGGAATTCCTCTTCATTCATATTCACGGTGTGTCGAGTAGTCGGTGCCATTTCCTTCAAAATAGTCAAATGGAACAAGTTAATCATACAGAATATTAAGAGTAGTTAATAGTATTTCGTAGCATAATATGAACTCATTTATAAAAGCTTTTTCTTCATATTAGCGTTTTATAAGTTTAAATTCGGGTAGTACCTACCCGTTAAGTTCATACTTAGTAGCTAATATACAATTCAACTACTACAATTCTATATGAAAAACTGATTATAATAATATTTCGCGTTCAAACTTTTATACAATATTTTACAAACTTACAATACCGCTTATTTTACATAAAGCTTGAAATATAGCACACAATAACTTTGATACAAGATAGTTGTGAAGATAATTCTAGCTAGTACACAAGTCGTTCAGCAAAGGCAATAAAGACACGTAATTCATACGTCCAGAAACAAGTCATGCATTCTGGTTTTACTAGGATTACTTCCCATCCTTGGTCTTGTGGAACATAATCGTTATGGCCGTTGATAAGACAGCGTGTTGTAACGTCGTCAAAGGGGCGAGGGTTACGTAATGTCCAACAGTCCCGTAACAATCTAAAAACCTCATTTCTTACCCCAATTACCGACTCCGTCACTTGTGGGAACGTTTTGTTTAATAGTTGTAGCCCGATGTTCTTGTTCTCACTTTGGTGAGAAGCGAACATTACTAATCCATAAGCATAACATGCTTCTTTATGTTGCATGTTAGCCGCTTTTTCTAAATCACGAAGTCCAATATTCGGATATATTGAGTCAAAATAATTTCTTAACCCGTTGCGTAAAATAGCATTTGGGTTCCCCGCAATATATGCGTCAAAGTAAACACATCGTAACTTATGGGTTTCCCAATGTGATATCCCCCATCTTTCAAACGAAAGTCTCTTATAAACCAAGACATTCTTGGAACGTTCTTCGAATGTCTTACAAACTGATCTCGCCTTAAATAGTTGTGTCGAGGAATTCTGACCGACTCTAGACAAGATTTCATCAATCATGTCTCCGGGTAGGTCTCTTAAAATATTGGGTTGTCTATCCATTTTGTATTTTTAAACTGTAAAATAGACAAGAGTTAGATTCATAAAAAATACTTATTAATACAAGCAATTTTTACATATATCATAAAGCATAAGCACACTATATTACATATATTACACCACACGAATACAACTATCTTATTCCGACTCGCTCGTTTCTTCTTCTTCGGTTTTGGTTCGTTTTGCCAAGTTTCTAGGAATATATGATGTTCCCCTAATACTAACTGTCGTTTTCCACAACGGTTTAGAAAAACCTGGCGGTTTAGAGGTTCCCGGGTCATTGTTACAACTTAAGGACTTTGGGGGTTGACGATACATATAAAGTTCATCGGGGTTGGAATTAGATTTCTCTATTTTTATGCCCTTTCCCTTATTATTTTCTTTTGCCTTTTTAAATTCAGTTGGGGTAATTTCTATAACATCATCGGAATTCTCGTCGGAATCCGATTCATCGGAGAATTTGTAATCCTCCCAATATTTTGCTTCCTTGGCGGAAACACCATTGACCATAATTAACCTTGGTCGGTTGGTTGAGGATTCTCTTTTACTTAACCGTTTTATTATTTCCCCCACCGGTTCCGATTCTTCTTCCGGTTCCGATTCTTCGTCCGGTTCCGATTCTTCTTCCGGTTCCGACTCTTCTTCCGGTTCCTCTTCGGGAACTTGTGAATCAGTCCACGAATCATTCCAATTTACATTTGACTCTTCATTATTATTAGGTGAGTCAATGGGACTTGTTCTAGAGGTAGACATCTATCACATAATATCAAACGCGTTAAGAGATTAATATATCACATAATATTCACATGTTAAAAATATATAGTTTCCAACAAAAATGTTAAGCAATCATTTTTAAAGAAAACACGGTTGAAGTCCAGAATCACTAATGCATCCTAACAAACTCGATAAGACACACTAATGCAAATTTTCTGGTTCTCAAAGACCAACGCTCGGATACCAACTGAAATGTCCCGTTCTTATTGATTAAAAACGTTCCATATTAATTGATTTCGTTGCGAGGTTTTGACCTCTATATGAGACGTTTTTCAAAGACTGCATTCATTTTTAAAACAAACCATAACCTTTATTTCATAGATAAAGGTTTTAAAAAGCTTTACGTAGATTATCAAATAATGATAATCTAAAATATCCTGTTTACACACGACCATTACATAATGGTTTACAATACAAATATGTTACAACAAAATAAGTTTCTTGAATGCAGTTTTTACACAATATCATACAAGTATGGACTCCAAATCTCGTCCTTATTTAAGTATGCAACAGCGGAAGCTCTTAATAATCACCTGAGAATAAACATGCTTAAAACGTCAACAAAAATATTGGTGAGTTATAGGTTTAACCTATATATATCAAATCATAATAATAGACCACAAGATTTCATATTTCAATACACATCCCATACATAGAGATAAAAATCATTCATATGGTGAACACCTGGTAACCGACATTAACAAGATGCATATATAAGAATATCCCCATCATTCCGGGACACCCTTCGGATATGATATAAATTTCGAAGTACTAAAGCATCCGGTTCTTTGGATGGGGTTTGTTAGGCCCAATAGATCTATCTTTAGGATTCGCGTCAATTAGGGTGTCTGTTCCCTAATTCTTAGATTACCAGACTTAATAAAAAGGGGCATATTCGATTTCGATAATTCAACCATAGAATGTAGTTTCACGTACTTGTGTCTATTTTGTAAATCATTTATAAAACCTGCATGTATTCTCATCCCAAAAATATTAGATTTTAAAAGTGGGACTATAACTCACTTTCACAGATTTTTACTTCGTCGGGAAGTAAGACTTGGCCACTGGTTGATTCACGAACCTATAACAATATATACATATATATCAAAGTATGTTCAAAATATATTTACAACACTTTTAATACATTTTGATGTTTTAAGTTTATTAAGTCAGCTGTCCTCGTTAGTAACCTACAACTAGTTGTCCACAGTTAGATGTACAGAAATAAATCGATAAATATTATCTTGAATCAATCCACGACCCAGTGTATACGTATCTCAGTATTGATCACAACTCAAACTATATATATTTTGGAATCAACCTCAACCCTGTATAGCTAACTCCAACATTCACATATAGAGTGTCTATGGTTGTTCCGAAATATATATAGATGTGTCGACATGATAGGTCGAAACATTGTATACGTGTCTATGGTATCTCAAGATTACATAATATACAATACAAGTTGATTAAGTTATGGTTGGAATAGATTTGTTACCAATTTTCACGTAGCTAAAATGAGAAAAATTATCCAATCTTGTTTTACCCATAACTTCTTCATTTTAAATCCGTTTTGAGTGAATCAAATTGCTATGGTTTCATATTGAACTCTATTTTATGAATCTAAACAGAAAAGGTATAGGTTTAGAGTCGGAAAAATAAGTTACAAATCGTTTTTGTAAAGGTAGTCATTTCAGTCGAAAGAACGACGTCTAGATGACCATTTTAGAAAACATACTTCCACTTTGAGTTTAACCATAATTTTTGTATATAGTTTCATGTTCATAATAAAAATCATTTTCTCAGAATAACAACTTTTAAATCAAATTTTATCATAGTTTTTAATTAACTAACCCAAAACAGCCCGCGGTGTTACTACGACGGCGTAAATCCGGTTTTATGGTGTTTTTCGTGTTTCCAGGTTTTAAATCATTAAGTTAGCATATCATATAGATATAGAACATGTGTTTAGTTGATTTTAAAAGTCAAGTTAGAAGGATTAACTTTTGTTTGCGAACAAGTTTAGAATTAACTAAACTATGTTCTAGTGATTACAAGTTTAAACCTTCGAATAAGATAGCTTTATATGTATGAATCGAATGATGTTATGAACATCATTACTACCTTAATTTCCTTGGATAAACCTACTGGAAGAGAGAAAAATGGATCTAGCTTCAATGGATCCTTGGATGGCTCGAAGTTCTTGAAGCAGAATCATGACACGAAAACAAGTTCAAGTAAGATCATCACTTGAAATAAGATTGTTATAGTTATAGAAATTGAACCAAAGTTTGAATATGATTATTACCTTGTATTAGAATGATAACCTACTGTAAGAAACAAAGATTTCTTGAGGTTGGATGATCACCTTACAAGATTGGAAGTGAGCTAGCAAACTTGAAAGTATTCTTGATTTTATGAAACTAGAACTTTTGGAATTTATGAAGAACACTTAGAACTTGAAGATAGAACTTGAGAGAGATCAATTAGATAAAGAAAATTGAAGAATGAAAGTGTTTGTAGGTGTTTTTGGTCGTTGGTGTATGGATTAGATATAAAGGATATGTAATTTTGTTTTCATGTAAATAAGTCATGAATGATTACTCATATTTTTGTAATTTTATGAGATATTTCATACTAGTTGCCAAATGATGGTTCCCACATGTGTTAGGTGACTCACATGGGCTGCTAAGAGCTGATCATTGGAGTGTATATACCAATAGTACATACATCTAAAAGCTGTGTATTGTACGAGTACGAATACGGGTGCATACGAGTAGAATTGTTGATGAAACTGAACGAGGATGTAATTGTAAGCATTTTTGTTAAGTAGAAGTATTTTGATAAGTGTATTGAAGTCTTTCAAAAGTGTATAAATACATATTAAAACACTACATGTATATACATTTTAACTGAGTCGTTAAGTCATCGTTAGTCGTTACATGTAAATGTTGTTTTGAAACCTTTAGGCTAACGATCTTGTTAAATGTTGTTAACCCAATGTTTATAATATCAAAAGAGATTTTAAATTATTATATTATCATGATATTATGATGTACGAATATCTCTTAATATGATATATATACATTAAATGTCGTTACAACGATAATCGTTACATATATGTCTCGTTTCAAAATCATTAAGTTAGTAGTCTTGTTTTTACATATGTAGTTCATTGTTAATATACTTAATGATATGTTTACTTATCATAATATAATATTAACTATATATATAACCATATATATGTCATCATATAGTTTTTACAAGTTTTAACGTTCGTGAATCACCGGTCAACTTGGGTGGTCAATTGTCTATATGAAACCTATTTCAATTAATCAAGTCTTAACAAGTTTGATTGCTTAACATGTTGGAAACATTTAATCATGTAAATATCAATCTCAATTAATGTATATAAACATGGAAAAGTTCGGGTCACTACAATTGTTACGTAATTTTCGTTGTAATTCACAAGGTTATCCCATAACCTTTGAAAACTGTGTGTGGATGGTTTCTTCTTAACTTCTTTTTCTGTTGTAGAGAGAATACTTTTCATCCTATTCATGGCATTTAGACTTGTTGTTTGACCATAAAGATAATGGTTAAGATTAACCATTCCCGATCCTGAACGTTTTGCTTCATTGGCTGGTCGAGTTGCTATTGTTTTATATGCTTCATTGAATGCTACCTTTGCTGCTTCTAGAGTTTTTTAACTTTTATGCGTTACACTTCTGCCTAATATAAACTGATTTGCTGTTGCCCAGTTGTTGTATATTCCTTTGAATGGTCCGTCAAAAATGACATACCATTTTTTCTTTGGTTCTTCTGGATACGATGTTTGTTGAGATTGTTCTTCTTCTTCAGTCATTTCATATCAGCTTTGTTTTTTGGGTGTTTCTGGTTCTTCTAAGTTAATGATAGTTGGTTTATGTGGTGTTTGTGAATTTGGTGTTTGTGTGGTGTTTGTGAATTTGGTGTTTATGTGGTGTTTGTGAATTTGGTGTTTCTGTCAAGAAGAAGACACATTCCTAGCATCATAATTTCCAACTCTTGTCATTTTCAACGTTGGAGGGATGTAGACTAAAGATAACAATGAATATATAAGTGGACCCCAGTTGACCTCATCAATAATGTAACATTATGTAATGTGTCTTTGTAATTATTGTATGTAAATACGTGTGTTTAATGTACTGGCCATGTGGGCCATAGGAACCAATAATGTAAGATAACGTGAATGGTTTATGTTTAAAGTTAAATAAGTGCACGGGCCACAACAATAATGTAAACGATCAATAATGTAATCGATCGTAGTGCGTGTGTCCCAGAGCATCTGTAAATAGTATTATGGCTCGCCTATAAAAGGAAGCCTCGGTTGTCATTTGTAATCAGGTTAAGTTTGATAATAAACCTCACTGGTTTCTTTCTGTTGAGTCTTTTAGATTATGAATAGCAGAGCCCCCGTCGTTGAGTCTTAACCGATTCTGAATAGCGACACCTATCCAACCATTATATATTCGTTGTTTAAAAGCACAGTCGAATATAATCCATTCAATATATATTCATTGTTTCAAAGCACTTTGAATATAATCCTTCAATTATCATTCACTAAAACAATTACTCAATTACGTATTAAGATTATCAAAGTTAGGCATATGTCAATTATAGAACCAAAGTTAGGCAACTATCACTATCATATTTCATTCATGAATTCATACGCTTCATCAATATTTAAATCTAGTGGATATTAATCGGATCCTCACGATCTAAATTAAATCAAACAAATCCCACATCGCCAGGGAAGTAAAAAAATATAGATTATAAAATCAGAAGTCTTGAGATGTAATTTAAAAAAAGAAATGATGGGCTTGATCTCTTAAGACCCAATCTATTTCTGATAAGTTCTTGGACTAAAACTTGTGAGTTTTGAAATTATTGTGCCCTAAAAAATATGGGGCCCTGTGCAAGTGTGCATGTTGCACTACCATTGGGCCGGGCTTGCCTGCCAGTCACGGAAGATCTAGACCTGGAACTGAAAAGCTCCGTGAAGTGTGAAACCCACCACCCCCATTTCTTTCTAGCCGTGTTTTTGGCATCACAAACTAAGCTTAATTTATCTTCAGTGTTTTGTAAGTAGAGAGGTCGATACGTTTGAAAAAAATAGGAACAAAAAACTCTTTCTTTTCCGTTGTATGTATGCCAATTACTGAAATTTTGTGTTAAATGATGATGGTAGAAAATGTAATTTTAACTACGGCGGAAGGTAATTTTAACTACGATGGAAGATGGAATGTAGAAGGGTGAGAATAAAAGGTAACACATGAAAGTAATATAGGGGTATTTTTGGAAATGAAACGTAATTGTGTTGCATTTATAAGAAAGGTAGTTGAAAATATCAGCTCCCTTAATAATAAAAAGGCTATTATTAGAACTTTGGTGATGAGTAAGATAATATTTTTGGGGGAAAAAAAAAATAGTAATATGAATAGTTTTTTTTAAAAGAATGGAGTATCTTTCTTTAAATAGAGAATTCTTTTAATTCGGAAATTAAGTTGATGAAAGAATGAAAAATTATGTGGTGACTTTCCCTATATCAAATATTATATGAGATCTTTAAAGTTTGTTTGATTTCTCTATAACTATAACTATAATTATTGTGGCTTTGCTTTCAATAATTGCGAGAGTGATTTTAAGTATTTTTTTAATTCTGATTGTGGCGACTCTACTTTTATTAGTTATTATAATTATAATTATAATAATTATAATTATTATAATTATTATGATTGTTTATCTTGTTTGCTGTGTTCTTGAGTATTCATACTATGTTTTATAGGTTTAATACTCTATTTTGATATTTTGTTAGTGGTAATTTATTTGTTAAAGAAAGTTTGTGCGAAATTGTGTTGTTTCTAGGTAGAGATACACATAAACAACGTTACATTTTCACTTATTTAACCGATGTAGATTTTAAAATATGATTTTGATTTGACAAATATGCTAAATTTACGATTTACACGTTTAAGGAGTAAAATTTTACAATAATTTGTTTGATAGGTAAAATATCATGTATTAATTGAATTAAATAAATATATAAATATAATGTACAAAGTCAACATTAGTTAACACATGAAACCAACGAGCAGTTAGCTAGGTGATATTCGATATTGGATACGTGTGTCGGATCTAATGGGAGAATCGACGAACGTGACACAGGTTTGATTCTCACACAGGGGTATTTGTGACGACCCGGAAATTTTCACCAAATTTAAACTCTAATCTTTATATGTTCCGACACGATAAGCAAAGTTTGTTAAATTGAATATCAAGAATTTTAAACTATGTTCATACATTCATTTGACCTCGACCAAATCCCAACGATTCACGAACCATTAGATGAACGGATATGATTATATAGGTATATGTGTATATATTATAACTTGAAAACATTAACAAAGTATTAGACGTATAATACTTTACATAAACGTATTTGTTCAAATAATTATCGATGGAATTAGAAGATGATATCAAATGATTGATTTAGCAGATACATTGAATTATGATTACGAGTCTCTGTTAAGAGGTCGACTTTGGTTTAGAAAACCTTTCCTTTTTAACGATATTCGGAATAAATGAAAAAGTGATCTTCGAGTAAGGACAAAGTGTCAAGTAGCGAGAGCAGGTCAGATTGGTGGAAATTTCTGTTAAATTCCAATACATGCCTTACAATAATTGCCTCGTGACTTTTGATAAGATAAATTAATTAACCTTCATATTAGGTATTGTGAAAGTGAAGTTAGGGAATATAAGTAAATTATAAAATAGATATTGACAAGTTAAATAGATCGACATCTTACATTAAAATGATTCCTTGCGTTTGATTTTTCCTTTAGACTTAATCCTATGAGTCACGATTAAACTAGAAGTTAAAACCTTGAAACTTGATATGATTCATATATGATTTTACGTTCATAAACGAAAACGTCATTTCGATATAATAGACTTTTTAAGAACGTCTTATGACATAACAACTTCTACTATTATAACCTTTGTGATAAAATGATTTGAAATATAAAGTAATTGAAATATTAAAATGTCTTTGCAAACATTTTTCATATAAATAAAGTATATCAATATTAAACTTTAAAAATACAAAAGTTACGAAATAGTAATTCTTAATATTTAAACGATTTCTAAATATATAAGTTTTGAATGACATTAGTTTTGAAAAACTACATTAAGTAAATAGTTCAAATTTATATTTCGAAATGAAAATATAAATATATAGAATTTAGTCATAAAACGTCCTGATTTAAACTAATATATTTTGACAAACAACGAACCACTGATTTATAGAAGCAAATGACCACAACGCTCAATTTTATAAGTTACATTTGTTATAAGGTAATTTATTGATGAGTAAGTCAAATTATTAATAAGGGTACACGTCGCGAAACGTAAAATATTAGTTTTCTAAACGTACGAACATGCGCTCTAGAAACCGAAACCGAGACACTAGTCGAATGACAACGTGCGAGACTTCGGAACAAAAATTACATTTTTACTACGCACGTAAATATAATATAATATATAATTATGTAAGAACCAGTTTTTCCCTGTTATGTTGGACGCCGTCCAACAGGGTGGGACGCCGTCCCAGATTGAAGGGCTAGACGCCGTCCAAAATACTGGACGCCGTCCAGATTGCCTGGCGAGCCTGCTTTTGTTTTTTTTAGAAATTTAAAGTGGGTATTTTGGTAATTTCACTTGAGGGGCCGAATTTAAAGCCCTAGATCAGTTTTTGGAGCTTCATTTACTCCATTTACAACCACCAAACTTCATCCACTTCAATTCTAGAGAGAGAGTGTGTTTCAAGTGTGAGAAAGCTCAAATAGAAGAGGAAGAAGCTTGTTTCGGGTTAGAGCTCAAGCATTAAAGTTGTTCATCTCCTCACTAGCTACGTTTTGATTGTGGTGGTAAGTCCTAAACTTGATTTCCTTAGTTTAATGTGTTTAAGGGTTAGGGTTTGGGCTAGTGATGAACATAAAACCAATTTGTTAGTGATTTGGGGATTTTTGGGTGAGTTTAGGTCTTGAAGGCTCAAAGGATGACTAACTTAGGGTTTTGAAATGTTAAATGTGTTTATGAGTCTTGAATTGGGTAGTTAACCACTAGCACACCAAGCTGTTATGTAAATGGGTGCTTTTTGGGCATGTGGTGACCCGAATGGGTGTGGAAACCTCGAATGGGTAAAACGGGTCTTTGATGACCTAAGTTGTCTTATTAGTGTGAAAATGAGTTAACATTGTGATTATATGTGTGTTAAGACCATAAATGGCTAGGGTTAGGGTTTTTGGCGAAGTTGACCCAATATTAGGGTTAAGTGTGCAAATGGGTCGAAATTGCTCCATGGGCCAAAATGACCCTAGAATGGTGAGTGAGTTGGTTGACCAACTTGATCTTGTGATTGATTATGTGCATAATGTAATAGGTACGTTACATTGAAGTTTGCAAGCTCGGTTATCCTTCACAAAAGACCTTGAGGTGAGTGGAATAATTATATGCGTAGGTATATAATGTATTTATTTGTTGTAGCGTGAGATGTGAAGTGTCGATGTGCTAAGACACCACATTTCACGTGACGAGTGAAGTGTCGATGTGCTAAGACACCACTCAAAGTAATATGACGGGTGAAGTGTCGATGTGTTAAGACGCCACCCGGGGTGAAGTGTCGATGTGTTAAGACGCCACCCGGAGTGAAGTATCGATGTGCTAAGATGCCACTCCAAGTAAGATGAAGGGTGAAGTGCCGATGTGTTAAGGCGCCACTCGAGGTAAAGTATCGACGTGTTAAGATGCCACCTCAAGTAAAACGAAGAGTGAAGTGTCGAAGTGTTGACCCCACCAAGGGTGAAGTGTCGACGTGCTAAGACGCCACCTTGGGTGAAGTATCGACATGTTAAGATGCCACCCGTGGGGTTAGTGTACGACGTGTTAAGTGCACTAATGGTTGTTATGAACTCCGACGGTCTTTAAACACCGTTCCCTTGTTCAATTGGTTAACCATGGTTAATGTGTTGTAGTGTAGCATATATATATGCCTTTGTTGTTGCTAGCTTGCGGTATTGGAGGTTACTAGCTTTATACTTGAAATTGTAAGCTAATTGTGTTGCTAGCATGTATGCGGTATGTGTGTAAGTGGTTGCAAGTAGGTATATTATATATGTATGTGTATAATTATTGCATTCACTAAGCGTTTTGCTTACCCTCTCGTTGTTTATCTTTTTATAGGCTCCGGCATTGATAAGGGTAAGGGCATTCGATTGGATTAGAGATCCCGCTTGTTGTTTAGGGGACGCTTTTGGGATTTGATAGCTTTTGGAGTTTGACCGAGACTTGGGTAGTTTAACCCCCAAACACCATGCTCATAGTGTCGTTTGATAATTAAACTAATGTGGTCAAAACTCATGATTTGTACGGAACTCGTAAAACGGCCGTTGTGGGCCCCATTTTGTAAACTCGTTTCGATGTTGGAAATCTATTAGCTTTACTTATTTTGATACGTTGTGATAATTGGTTTCGTTGGAAATTGTCGGGAAGCGGGTTTTTCGTTCAAGCGTAATGTAAAACTGATCAGAACTTTTTAGCCTAATTGGACGCCGTCCAAAAAGGCTGGACGCCGTCCAGGTCTTCAGTACTGGACGCCGTCCAATTGTACAGGCCCAGAAATTTTTTTTGGGTCGTGTTTTTGTTATAACGAGGGTTGGGTCGTTACAAGTGGTACATGGTCTAAGGGATTTAGGCGACTTGACATAGGTGCCTAGACTTAGATTTAATTGTGTATGCGTTTATATGCGGGACTTGTAGGAGACGGGTCGGACCGGGTGTTGATTAGTGATTAGGTTTATGTGAACTAACCTTGCACTAATTGTTTTGTGTTGTGTTAGCAATCATCAAGCGAGATAGGTGTTGTACTAGCAAGTTCGTGCGACGTGCTCACGTAACAATGATTAGCTACCATTGTTACGGGTTCAAATCGTGTCAAACAAGCAATGTACAACGAATGTTAAGCAAGATGGGGTAGTGTGGTGTATATGTATATACATATGTGTTAAGTCCTTTCGTTTCGTTGTTTAATCTTTTCTGTCTTATAGAATGAAGATGAGAAATGGACACGACACCAATGACGGAAGTACGAGTGAGGACGTTGAGTTCACGGCCAAAGTTGAGGCCATCTTTAAACGTCAAACGACGGAGTTCCTCGAGGATGTTAAGAAAATGTTTTTAGATACGATTGACGAACAACTAGTCAATGTAGTAAAGGAGCAAGTTAAGGCCGTTATTCACGAAGATAATGTGAGAAGACGGGACTTTCTCTATAAGAACTTCAAGGATTCTCAACCTCCCACCTTTGAAGGTGAACGAGACCCTCTAAAGAGTGCCCGTTGGATCTCCGACATGGAGGGGGCCTTCCGTACTTGTGAATGTCCTCTCGAGAAGAAGACAAGATACGGGTGTGGTATGTTGAGGGGCGATGCTAAGTTGTGGTGGGACGCAAAGCTCCAAGTTTATGGTGAAGAGCAATGCATGGAATTCACTTGGGATGAATTCAAGTCCGAATTTTTCAAAGAATACCGAACTTCAGCCGATCTTACTAGGCTTAAGGACGAGTTACGTTCCTTGAGGCAAGGGTCGATGGATTTGAACACTCTCAAATCCGTGTTTTTGTCCAAGACCCAATTTTGCTCGGAGTACGTCGGTAATGATAAAATGTTGAAGGAAGACTTCTACCGAATTTTAAATGACAACTATCAAGAGAAGATTAGTGTAACGGTGGTAAAGACTTTTGATGAGTTATTTGATATGGCCTGAAATGTCCCGTTCTTATTGATTAAAAACGTTCCATATTAATTGATTTCGTTGCGAGGTTTTGACCTCTATATGAGACGTTTTTCAAAGACTGCATTCATTTTTAAAACAAACCATAACCTTTATTTCATAAATAAAGGTTTAAAAAGCTTTACGTAGATTATCAAATAATGATAATCTAAAATATCCTGTTTACACACGACCATTACATAATGGTTTACAATACAAATATGTTACATCGAAATCAGTTTCTTGAATGCAGTTTTTACACAATATCATACAAACATGGACTCCAAATCTTGTCCTTATTTTAGTATGCAACAGCGGAAGCTCTTAGTATTCACCTGAGAATAAACATGCTTTAAACGTCAACAAAAATGTTGGTGAGTTATAGGTTTAACCTATATATATCAAATCGTAACAATAGACCACAAGATTTCATATTTCAATACACATCCCATACATAGAGATAAAAATCATTCATATGGTAAACACCTGGTAACCGACATTAACAAGATGCATATATAAGAATATCCCCATCATTCCGGGACACCCTTCGGATATGATATAAATTTCGAAGTACTAAAGCATCCGGTACTTTGGATGGGGTTTGTTAGGCCCAATAGATCTATCTTTCGGATTCGCGTCAATTAGGGTGTCTGTTCCCTAATTCTTAGATTACCAGACTTAATAAAAAGGGGCATATTCGATTTCAATAATTCAACCATAGAATGTAGTTTCACGTACTTGTGTCTATTTTGTAAATCATTTATAAAACCTGCATGTATTCTCATCCCAAAAATATTAGATTTTAAAAGTGGGACTATAACTCACTTTCACAGATTTTTACTTCGTCGGGAAGTAAGACTTGGCCACTGGTTGATTCACGAACCTATAACAATATATACATATACATCAAAGTATGTTCAAAATATATTTACAACACTTTTAATATATTTTGATGTTTTAAGTTTATTAAGTCAGCTGTCCTCGTTAGTAACCTACAACTAGTTGTCCACAGTTAGATGTACAGAAATAAATCGATAAATATTATCTTGAATCAATCCACGACCCAGTGTATACGTATCTCAGTATTGATCACAACTCAAACTATATATATTTTGGAATCAACCTCAACCCTGTATAGCTAACTCCAACATTCACATATAGAGTGTCTATGGTTGTTCCAAAATATATATAGATGTTTCGACATGATAGGTCGAAACATTGTATACGTGTCTGTGGTATCTCAAGATTACATAATATACAATACAAGTTGATTAAGTCATGGTTGGAATAGATTTGTTACCAATTTTCACGTAGCTAAAATGAGAAAAATTATCCAATCTTGTTTTACCCATAACTTCTTCATTTTAAATCCGTTTTGAGTGAATCAAATTGCTATGGTTTCATATTGAACTGTATTTTATGAATCTAAACAGAAAAAGTATAGGTTTATAGTCAGAAAAATAAGTTACAAGTCTTTTTTGTAAAGGTAGTCATTTCAGTCGAAAGAACGACGTCTAGATGATCATTTTAGAAAACATACTTCCACTTTGAGTTTAACCATAATTT
Source organism: Rutidosis leptorrhynchoides (assembly GCF_046630445.1). Lineage (NCBI taxonomy): Eukaryota > Viridiplantae > Streptophyta > Magnoliopsida > Asterales > Asteraceae > Rutidosis > Rutidosis leptorrhynchoides. Next base: position 481,992,255 of record NC_092334.1, on the reverse strand, counting down.
TTGGATATAGTTTCATGTCCATAATAAAAATCATTTTCCTAGAATAACAACTTTTAAATCAAAGTTTATCATAGTTTTTAATTAACTAACCCAAAACAGCCCGCGGTGTTACTACGACGGCGTAAATCTGATTTTACGGTGTTTTTCGTGTTTCCATGTTTTAAATCATTAAGTTAGCATATCATATAGATATAGAACATTTGTTTAGTTGATTTTAAAAGTCAAGTTATAAGGATTAACTTTTATTTGCGAACAAGTTTAGAATTAACTAAACTATGTTCTAGTGATTACAAGTTTAAACCTTCGAATAAGATAGCTTTATATGTATGAATCGAATGATGTTATGAACATCATTACTACCTCAAGTTCCTTGGATAAACCTACTGGAAATGAGAAAAATAGATCTAGCTTCAAAGGATCCTTGGATGGCTTGAAAGTTCTTGAAGCAGAATCATGACACGAAAACAATTTCAAGTAAGATTTCCACTCGAAATAAGATTGTTATAGTTATAGAAATTGAATTAAAGTTTGAATATGATTATTACCTTGTATTAGAAAGATAACCTACTGTAAGTAACAAAGGTTTCTTGATCTTGGATGATTACTTGGAATGGATTTAGAAAACTTGAAAGTAAACTTGCAATCTTGGAAGTATTCTTGATTTTATGAAACTAGAACTTTTGGAATTTATGAAGAACACTTAGAACTTGAAGATAGAACTTGAGAGAGATCAATTAGATGAATAAAATTGAAGAATGAAAGTATTTGTAGGTGTTTTTGGTCGTTGGTGTATGGATTAGATATAAAGGATATGTAATTTTGTTTTCATGTAAATAAGTCATGAATGATTACTCATATTTATGTAATTTTATGAGATATTTCATGCTAGTTGCCAAATGATGGTTCCCACATGTGTTAGGTGACTCACATGGGCTACTAAAAGCTGATCATTGGAGTGTATTTACCAATAGTACATACATCTAAAAGCTGTGTATTGTACGAGTACGAATACGGGTGCATACGAGTAGAATTGTTGATGAAACTGAACGAGGATGTAATTGTAAGCATTTTTGTTAAGTAGAAGTATTTTGATAAGTGTCTCGAAGTCTTTCAAAAGTTTATGAATACATATTAAAACACTACATGTATATACATTTTAACTGAGTCGTTAAGTCATTGTTAGTCGTTACATGTAAATGTTGTTTTGAAACCTTTAGGTTAACGATCTTGTTGAATGTTGTTAACCTATTGTTTATTATAACAAATGAGATGTTAAATTGTTATATTATCATGATATTATGATATATAATATATCTTAGTATGATATATATACAGTTAAATGTCGTTACAACGATAATCGTTACATATATGTCTCGTTTCGAAATCATTAAGTTAGTAGTCTTATTTTTACATATGTATTTCATTGTTAATACACTTAATAATATATTTAATTATCATTTAACATAATTAACCAAGTGTATCAATATCTTAATATGATTCATATGTACCTAGTAAGACGTTGTTATAACGATAATCGTTATATATATCGTTTTCGAGTTTCTTAAATTAATAGTCTCATTTTTATGTATATAACTCATTGTTAAAATACCTAATGAGATACATACTTATAATAAAATCATGTTAACCATATATATAACCATATATATGTCATCGTATAGTTTTTACAAGTTTTAACGTTCGTGAATCACCGGTCAACTTGGGTGGTCAATTGTCTATATGAAACCTATTTCAATTAATCAAGTCTTAACAAGTTTGATTGCTTAACATGTTGGAAACACTTAATAATGTAAATAACAATTTCATTTAATATATATATAAACATGAAAAAGTTCGGGTCACTACAGTACCTACCCGTTAAATAAATTTCGTCCCGAAATTTTAAGCAGTTGGAGGTGTTGACGTATCTTCTGGAAATAAATGCGGGTATTTCTTCTTCATCTAATCTTCACACTCCCAGGTGAACTCGGGTCCTCTACGAGCATTCCATCGAACCTTAACAATCGGTATCTTGTTTTGTTTAAGTCTCTTAACCTCACGATCCATTATTTCGACGGGTTCTTCAATGAATTGAAGTTTTTCATTGATTTGGATTTCGTCCAACGGAATAGTGAGATCTTCTTTAGCAAAACATTTCTTCAAATTTGAGACGTGGAAAGTGTTATGTACAGCCGCGAGTTGTTGAGGTAGCTCCAGTTGGTAAGCTACTGGTCCGACACGATCTATAATCTTGAATGGTCCAATGTACCTTGGATTTAGTTTCCCCCGTTTACCAAATCGAACAACGCCTTTCCAAGGTGAAACCTTAAGCATGACCATTTCTCCAATTTCAAACTCTATATCTTTTCTTTTACTGTTCGCGTAGCTCTTTTGTCGACTCTGGGCGGTTTTCAATCTTTGTTGAATTTGGATGATTTTCTCGGTAGTTTCTTGTATTATCTCCGAACCCGTAATCTGTCTATCCCCCACTTCACTCCAACAAATCGGAGACCTGCACTTTCTACCATAAAGTGCTTCAAACGGCGCCATATCAATGCTTGAATGGTAGCTGTTGTTGTAGGAAAATTCTGCTAACGGTAGATGTCGATCCCAACTGTTTCCGAAATCAATAACACAAGCTCGTAGCATGTCTTCAAGCATTTGTATCGTCCTTTCGCTCTGCCCATCGATTTGTAGATGATAGGCAGTACTCATGTCTAGACGAGTTCCCAATGCTTGCGGTAATGTCTGCCAGAATCTTGAAATAAATCTGCCATCCCTATCAGAGATAATAGAGATTGGTATTCCATGTCTGGAGACGACTTCCTTCAAATACAGTCATGCTAACTTCTCCATCTTGTCATCTTCTCTTATTGGCAGGAAGTGTGCTGACTTGGTGAGACGATCAACTATTACCCAAATAGTATCATAACCACTTGCAGTCCTTGGCAATTTAGTAATGAAATCCATGGTAATGTTTTCCCATTTCCATTCCGGGATTTCAGGTTGTTGTAGTAGACCTGATGGTTTCTGATCTTCAGCTTTGACCTTAGAACACGTCAAACATTCTCCTACATATTTAGCAATATCGGCTTTCATACCTGGCCACCAAAAATGTTTCTTAAGATCCTTGTACATCTTCCCCGTTCCAGGATGTATTGAGTATCTGGTTTTATGAGCTTCTTTAAGTACCATTTCTCTCATATCTCCAAATTTTGGTACCCAAATTCTTTCAGCCCTATACCGGGTTCCGTCTTCCCAAATATTAAGATGCTTCTCCGATCCTTTGGGTATTTTATCCTTTAAATTTCCCTCTTTTAAAACTCCTTGTTGCGCCTCCTTTATTTGAGTAGTAAGGTTAGTGTGAATCATTATATTCATAGATTTTACTCGAATGGGTTCTCTGTCCTTTCTGCTCAAGGCGTCGGCTACCACATTTACCTTCCCCGGGTGGTAACGAATCTCAAAGTCGTAATCATTCAACAATTCAGTCCACCTATGCTGCCTCATATTCAGTTGTTTCTGATTAAATATGTGTTGAAGACTTTTGTGGTCGGTATATATAATACTTTTGACCCCATATAAGTAGTGCCTCCAAGTCTTTAATGCAAAAACAACTGCGCCTAATTCCAAATCATGCGTCGTATAATTTTGCTCGTGAATCTTCAATTGTCTAGACGCATAAGCAATCACCTTCGTCCGTTGCATTAATACACAACCGAGACCTTGCTTTGATGCGTCACAATAAATCACAAAATCATCATTCCCTTCAGGCAATGACAATATAGGTGCCGTAGTTAGCTTTTTCTTCAATAATTGAAACACCTTCTCTTGTTCATCCTTCCATTCAAATTTCTTCCCTTTATGCGTTAATACAGTCAATGGTTTTGCTATTTTGGAGAAATCTTGGATGAATCTTCTGTAGTAACCAGCCAATCCTAAAAATTGACGTATATGCTTCGGAGTTTTTGGGGTTTCCCACTTTTCAACGGTTTCGATCTTTGCCGGGTCCACCTGGATACCTTCTTTGTTCACTATGTGACCGAAAAATTAAACTTCTTCCAACCAAAATACACACTTTGAAAACTTAGCGTACAGTTTTTCTTTCCTCAATACTTCTAGCACTTTTCTCAAATGTTCTTCGTGCTCTTGATCATTCTTTGAGTAAATAAGTATGTCATCGATGAAAACAATGACAAACTTGTCAAGATATGGCCCACACACTCGGTTCATAAGGTCCATGAACACAGCTGGTGTGTTAGTCAATCCAAACGGCATAACCATAAACTCGTAATGACCATAACGCGTCCTAAAAGCAGTTTTTGGAATATCATCCTCCTTTACTCGCATTTGATGATATCCAGAACGTAAATCGATCTTCGAATAAACCGACGAGCCTTGTAGTAGATCAAATAAGTCGTCAATTCTCAGCAGTGGATAACGGTTTTTGATGGTAAGTTTGTTCAACTCTCTGTAGTCAATACACAACCTAAATGTACCATCCTTCTTCTTGACAAACAAAACAGGAGCTCCCCATGGTGATGTGCTTGGTCGAATGAAACCACGTTCTAATAGTTCTTGCAGTTGGCTTTGCAGTTCTTTCATCTCGCTGGGTGCGAGTCTATAAGGAGCACGAGCTATTGGTGCAGCTCCTGGTACAAGATCTATTTGAAATTCAACAGATCGATGTGGAGGTAGTCCCGGTAATTCTTTCGGAAATACATCAGGAAATTCTTTTGCGACGGGAACATCATTGATGCTCTTTTCTTCAGTTTGTACTTTCTCGACGTGTGCTAGAACAGCATAGCAACCTTTTCTTATTAGTTTTTGTGCCTTCAAATTACTAATAAGATGTAGCTTCATGTTGCCCTTTTCTCCGTACACCTTTAAGGGTTTTCCTTCTTCTCGTACAATGCGAATTGCATTTTTATAACATACGATCTCTGCTTTCACCTTCTTCAGTCAGTCCATGCCAACTATTACATCAAAACTCCCTAACTCTACTGGTATCAAATCAATCTTAAATATTTCGCTACCGAGTTTAATTTCTCGATTCCGGCATATATTATCTGCTAAAATTAATTTACCGTTTGCTAATTCGAGTAAAAATTTACTATCCAACGGCGTCAATGGACAACTTAATTTAGCACAAAAATCTCTACTCATATAGCTTCTATCAGCACCCGAATCAAATAAAACGTAAGCAGATTTATTGTCAATAAGAAACGTACCCGTAACAAGCTCCGGGTCTTACTGTGCCTCTGCCGCATTAATATTGAAAACTCTTCCGTGGCCTTGTCCATTCGTGTTCTCCTAGTTCGGGCAATTTCTAATAATGTGGCCCGGTTTTCCACATTTATAACAAACTACATTGGCATAACTTGCTCCGACACTACTTGCTCCGCCATTACTCGTTCCGACACCATTTGTTCCTTTCGTTCTGTTAACCCCTGGTCCGTAGACCTCACACTTCGCCGCGCTATGACCATTTCTTTTACACTTGTTGCAAAATTTGGTGCAGAACCCCGAGTGATACTTTTCACACCTTTGGCATAGCTGCTTCTGATTGTTGTTGTTGTTGCGGTTGTTATTGTTGTTGGGATGATTGTTGTAGTTGTTGTTGTTGTTGTTGTTGTTGTTGTTGTTGTTGTTGTTGTTGTTGTTGGGCCATTTGTTGTAGTTGCGATTGATGTTGCGATTGTTGGGATAATTGTTGCGATTATTATTGTAATTGCTGCTGTTGTTGTATTGGTGATTCTTATCACCGTTTTCCTCCCACTTTCTTTTGACTTGCTTCACATTGGCCTCTTCAGCCATCTGTTCTTTAATTCTTTCCTCAATCTGGTTCACTAGTTTGTGAGCCATTCTACATGCCTGTTGTATGGAGGCGGGCTCGTGTGAACTTATATCTTCTTGGATTCTTTCCGGTAATCCTTTCACAAACGCGTCGATCTTCTCTTCCTCATCTTCGAACGCTCCCGGACACAATAGGCACAATTCTGTGAATCATCTTTCGTACGTGGTAATATCAAATCCTTGGGTTCGTAACCCTCTAAGTTCTGTCTTGAGCTTATTGACCTCGGTTCTGGGGCGGTACTTCTCGTTCATCAAGTGCTTGAATGCTGACCACGGTAGTGCTTACGCATCATCTTGTCCCACTTGCTCTAGATAGGTATTCCACCATGTTAACGCAGAACCTGTGAAGGTATGCATAGCGTACTTCACTTAGTCCTCTTCAGTACACTTACTTATGGCAAACACCGATTCGACCTTCTCGGTCCACCGTTTCAATCCGATCGGTCCTTCGGTTCCATCAAATTCCAAAGATTTGCAGGCAGTGAATTCTTTGTAAGTGCATCCTACACGATTTCCTGTACTGCTAGATCCAAGGTTATTGTTGGTATGTAGCGCAGCCTGTACTGCGGCTATGTATGAAGCTAGAAAAGTACGTAATTCCTCTTCATTCATATTCACCGTGTGTCGAGTAGTCGGTGCCATTTCCTTCAAAATAGTCAAATGGAACAAGTTAATCATACAGAATATTAAGAGTAGTTAATAGTATTTCGTAGCATAATATGAACTCATTTATAAAAGCTTTTTCTTCATATTAGCGTTTTATAAGTTTAAATTTGGGTAGTACCTACCCGTTAAGTTCATACTTAGTAGCTAATATACAATTCAACTACTACAATTCTATATGAAAAACTGATTATAATAATATTTTGCGTTCAAACTTTTATACAATATTTTACAAACTTACAATACCGCTTATTTTACATAAAGCATGAAATATAGCACACAATAACTTTGATACAAGATAGTTGTGAAGATAATTCTAGCTAGTACACAATTCGTTCAGCAAAGGCAATAAAGACACGTAATTCATACGTCCAGAAACAAGTCATGCATTCTGGTTTTACTAGGACTACTTCCCATCCTTGGTCTTGTGGAACATAACCGTTATGGCCGTTGATAAGACAGCGTGTTGTAACATCGTCAAAGGGACGAGGGTTACGTAATGACCAACAGTCTCGTAATAACCTAAAAACCTCATTTCTTACCCCAATTACCGACTCCGTCACTTGTGGGAACGTTGTGTTTAATAGTTGTAGCCCGATGTTCTTTTTCTCACTTTGGTGAGAAGCGAACATTACTAACCCGTAAGCATAACATGCTTCTTTATGTTGCATGTTAGCCGCTTTTTCTAAATCATGAAGTCCTATATTCGGATACATTGAGTCAAAATAATTTCTTAACCCGTTGCGTAAAATAGCATTTGGGTTCCCCGCAATATATGCGTCAAAGTAAACACATCGTAACTTATGGGTTTCCCAATGTGATATCCCCCATCTTTCAAACGAAAGTCTCTTATAAACCAAGACATTCTTGGAACGTTCTTCGAATGTCTTACGAACTGATTTCGCCGTAAATAGTTGTGCCGAAGAATTCTGACCGACTCTAGACAAGATTTCATCAATCATGTCTCCGGGTAGGTCTCTTAAAATATTGGGTTGTCTATCCATTTTGTGTTTTTATACTGTAAAATAGACAAGAGTTAGATTCATAAAAAAAAATACTTATTAATACAAGCAATTTTTACATATATCATAAAGCATAAGCACACTATATTACATATATTACACCACACGAATACAACTATCTTATTCCGACTCGCTCGTTTCTTCTTCTTCGGTTTTGGTTCGTTTTGCCAAGTTTCTAGGGATATATGATGTTCCCCTAATACGAGCTGTCGTTTTCCACAACGGTTTAGAAAAACCTGGTGGTTTAGAGGTTCCCGGGTCATTGTTACAACTTAAGGGCTTCGGGGGTTGACGATACATATAAAGTTCATCGGGGTTGGAATTAGATTTCTCTATTTTTATGCCCTTTCCCTTATTGTTTTCTTTTGCCTTTTAAATTCAGTTGGGGTAATTTCTATAACATCATCGGAATTCTCGTCGGAATCCGATTCATCGGAGAATTGGTAATCCTCCCAATATTTTGCTTCCTTGGCGGAAACACCATTGACCATAATTAACCTTGGTCGGTTGGTTGAGGATTTTCTTTTACTTAACCGTTTTATTATTTCCCCCACCGGTTCTATTTCCTCCTCCGGTTCCTCCTCTTCCGGTTCTGATTCTTCTTCCGGTTCTGATTCTTCTTCCGGTTCTTCTTCGGGAACTTGTGAATCAGTCCAATATATATTCGACTCTTTGTTATTATTAGGTGAGTCAATGGGATTTGTGCTAGAGGTAGACATCTATCACACAATATCAAACATGTTAAGAGATTAATATATCACATAATATATACATGTTAATAATATAGTGTTTCCAACAAAAATGTTAAGCAATCATTTTTAAAGAAAACACGGTCGAAGTCCAGACTCACTAATGCATCCTAACAAACTCGATAAGACACACTAATGCAAATTTTCTGGTTCTCTAAGACCAACGCTCGGATACCAACTGAAATGTCCCGTTCTTATTGATTAAAAACGTTCCATATTAATTGATTTCGTTGCGAGGTTTTGACCTCTATATGAGACGTTTTTCAAAGACTGCATTCATTTTTAAAACAAACCATAACCTTTATTTCATAAATAAAGGTTTAAAAAGCTTTACGTAGATTATCAAATAATGATAATCTAAAATATCCGGTTTACACATGACCATTACATAATGGTTTACAATACAAATATGTTACATCGAAATCAGTTTCTTGAATGCAGTTTTTACACAATATCATACAAACATGGACTCCAAATCTTGTCCTTATTTTAGTATGCAACAGCGGAAGCTCTTAGTATTCACCTGAGAATAAACATGCTTTAAACGTCAACAAAAATGTTGGTGAGTTATAGGTTTAACCTATATATATCAAATCGTAACAATAGACCACAAGATTTCATATTTCAATACACATCCCATACATAGAGATAAAAATCATTCATATGGTGAACACCTGGTAACTGACATTAACAAGATGCATATATAAGAATATCCCCATCATTCCGGGACACCCTTCGGATATGATATAAATTTCGAAGTACTAAAGCATCCGGTACTTTGGATGGGGTTTGTTAGGCCCAATAGATCTATCTTTAGGATTCGCGTCAATTAGGGTGTCTGTTCCCTAATTCTTAGATTACCAGACTTAATAAAAAGGGACATATTCGATTTCGATAATTCAACCATAGAATGTAGTTTCACGTACTTGTGTCTATTTTGTAAATCATTTATAAAACCTGAATGTATTCTCATCCCAAAAATATTAGATTTTAAAAGTGGGACTATAACTCACTTTCACAGATTTTTACTTCGTCGAAAAGTAAGACTTGGCCACTGGTTGATTCACGAACCTATAACAATATATACATATATATCAAAGTATGTTCAAAATATATTTACAACACTTTTAATATATTTTGATGTTTTAAGTTTATTAAGTCAGCTGTCCTCGTTAGTAACCTACAACTAGTTGTTCACAGTTAGATGTACAGAAATAAATCGATAAATATTATCTTAAATCAATCCACGACCCAGTGTATACGTATCTCAGTATTGATCACAACACAAACTATATATGTTTTGGAATCAACCTCAACCCTGTATAGCTAACTCCAACATTCACATATAGAGTGTCTATGGTTGTTCCGAAATATATATAGATGTGTCGACATGATAGGTCGAAACATTGTATACGTGTCTATGGTATCTCAAGATTACATAATATACAATACAAGTTGATTAAGTTATGGTTGGAATAGATTTGTTACCAATTTTCACGTAGCTAAAATGAGAAAAATTATCCAATCTTGTTTTACCCATAACTTCTTCATTTTAAATCCGTTTTGAGTGAATCAAATTGCTATGGTTTAATATTGAACTCTATTTTATGAATCTAAACATAAAAAGTATAGGTTTATAGTCGGAAAAATAAGTTACAAGTCGTTTTTGTAAAGGTAGTCATTTCAGTCGAAAGAACGACGTCTAGATGACCATTTTAGAAAACATACTTCCACTTTGAGTTTAACCATAATTTTTGGATATAGTTTCATGTTCATAATAAAAATCATTTTCCCAGAATAACAACTTTTAAATAAAAGTTTATCATAGTTTTTAATTAACTAACCCAAAACAGCCCGCGGTGTTACTACGACGGCGTAAATCTGATTTTACGGTGTTTTTCGTGTTTTCAGGTTTTAAATCATTAAGTTAGCATATCATATAGATATAGAACACGTGTTTAGTTGATTTTAAAAGTCAAGTTAGAAGGATTAACTTTTATTTGTGAACAAGTTTAGAATTAACTAAACTATGTTCTAGTGATTACAAGTTTAAACCTTCGAATAAGATAGCTTTATATGTATGAATTGAATGATGTTATGAACATTATTACTACCTAAAGTTCCTTGGATAAACCTACTAGAAATTAGAAAAATAGATCTAGCTTCAAAGGATCCTTGGATGGCTTGAAAGTTCTTGAAGCAGAATCATGACACGAAAACAATTTCAAGTAAGATTTCCACTCGAAATAAGATTGTTATAGTTATAGAAATTGAATTAAAGTTTGAATATGATTATTACCTTGTATTAGAAAGATAACCTACTGTAAGTAACAAAGGTTTCTTGATCTTGGATGATTACTTGGAATGGATTTAGAAAACTTGGAAGTAAACTTGCAATCTTGGAAGTATTCTTGATTTTATGAAACTAGAACTTTTGGAATTTATGAAGAACACTTAGAACTTGAAGATAGAACTTGAGAGAGATCAATTAGATGAAGAAAATTGAAGAATGAAAGTGTTTGTAGGTGTTTTTGGTCGTTGGTGTATGGATTAGATATAAAGGATATGTAATTTTGTTTTCATGTAAATAAGTCATGAATGATTACTCATATTTTTGTAATTTTATGAGATATTTCATGCTAGTTGCCAAATGATGGTTCCCACATGTGTTAGGTGACTCACATGGGCTGCTAAGAGCTGATCATTGGAGTGTATATACCAATAGTACATACATCTAAAAGCTGTGTATTGTACGAGTACGAATACGGGTGCATACGAGTAGAATTGTTGATGAAACTGAACGAGAATGTAATTGTAAGCATTTTTGTTAAGTAGAAGTATTTTGATAAGTGTCTTGAAGTCTTTCAAAAGTGTATGAATACATATTAAAACACTACATGTATATACATTTTAACTGAGTCGTTAAGTCATTGTTAGTCGTTACATGTAAATGTTGTTTTGAAACCTTTAGGTTAACGATCTTGTTGAATGTTGTTAACCCATTGTTTATTATAACAAATGAGATGTTAAATTGTTATATTATCATGATATTATGTTATATAATATATCTTAGTATGATATATATACAGTTAAATGTCGTTACAACGATAATCGTTACATAGATGTCTCGTTTCGAAATCATTAAGTTAGTAGTCTTATTTTTACATATGTATTTCATTGTTAATACACTTAATAATATATTTACTTATCATTTAACATAATTAACCAAGTGTATCATATCTTAATATGATTCATATGTACCTAGTAAGACGTTGTTATAACGATAATCGTTATATATATCGTTTTCGAGTTTCTTAAATTAATAGTCTCATTTTTATGTATATAACTCATTGTTAAAATACCTAATGAGATACATACTTATAATAAAATCATGTTAACTATATATATAACCATATATATGTCATCGTATAGTTTTTACAAGTTTTAACGTTCGTGAATCACCGGTCAACTTGGGTGGTCAATTGTTTATATGAAACCTATTTCAATTAATCAAGTCTTAACAAGTTTGATTGCTTAACATGTTGGAAACACTTAATCATGTAAATAACAATTTCATTTAATATATATATAAACATGGAAAAGTTCGGGTCACTACATGGCCAAAGGCTTCGAGGCGCTCGTGTTAAGGAAGAGTGGCTTTACTTTTGGCAAGAGAAAGAATGAAGGTTCGAGCCATTCGAACTTTTCAAACAAAAAGAACAAGAAGGGTTCCGGTAATGTTAGTAGTAGGAAGAAGGGTGCTTCCGGCGATTTTTCTTATTCGTGCTACAATTGTGGACAAAAGGGTCACATGGCTCGTAAATGTCCGAGTCTATCCTCTGCAAACAAAATCACTTGTTTTAATTGTGGTAAAGAAGGGCACAAGAGGCCGGAATGTCCCGATTTGTGCAATGATAATGTTAAGAGGTTGGAGAAGGTGGCGGGTACGGCTAGCGGTCATAATTATTTGATGACCAATGATGAAGCCAAACAATCCAACGAAGTTGTCTCAGGTACTTTCATGGTTAATTCTAATCCGGCAAGGATTCTATTTGATAGCGGTGCAAATTTGTCGTTTGTGTCTCCAAAATTTGTGCATAAACTTAATAGACCGTTAGCTAAGTTAAGTCGTCCGGTAGAAGTCGAAATAGCGGACGGCAATACGGTGCTAGTGGTTGATGTGTGTAAAAATTGTGATGTCGTTTTTGGTGCCGAAAACTTCAAGATTGATCTTATCTCGATGACCTTGGGTGATTTTTATATCGTTATTGGTATGGATTGGCTCGATCATAATAGAGCCGATATTTCATGCCATGAAAAATTTATTCCTGTGAAGACCCCAAGTGGGGGAGAGTTAATTATTCACGGTGATAAACGAAGAAGACTTGTGTCGATATGCACTTTTGCACGGGCACGTCGTTTTCTTGTTAGTGGTGGCATGGCTTTTCTTGCCCATGTTGTTGATACTCGTGATGAGCCACCACCCATTCGTGAAATTCCGGTGGTTAGTGAATTCGAAGACGTTTTTCCGGACGAGTTACCGGGTGTTTCGGCGGAAAGACAAGTTGAATTTCGCATTGAGTTGGTTCTGGGGGCTACCCCCATTGCTAAAACTCCTTATCGTTTAGCACCAACGGAAATGCAAGAGTTGTTAAATCAAACCCAAGAGTTGCTTGAGAAGGGTTTCATTCGATCGAGTGCTTCGCCATGGGGCGCTCCGGTTTTATTCGTGAAAAAGAAGGATGGTAGTATGCGGATGTGCATCGATTACCGGGAGTTGAATAAATTGACGATCAAGAATCGTTATTCATTGCCTCGAATTGACGATTTGTTTGATCAACTCCAAGGTGCTACGTATTTCTCTAAGATTGACCTACGATCCGGCTGTCACCAAATGCGGGCCCGTGAGGAAGATATTGAGAAAACGGCTTTTTGAACGCGTTATGGGCATTTTGAGTTTGTAGTTATGCCTTTCGGTCTTACGAATGCACCAGCGGCATTCATGGATCTTATGAACCGAGTGTGCCAACCTATGTTGGACAAGTCGGTAATTGTGTTCATTGACGACATACTTGTCTATTCGAAGAGTATGAAAGAACATGAACTTCATTTGGGTGTGTGTTAAAGACGTTGCGGAAGGAGAAGTTGTATGCTAAAATCTCCAAATGTGAATTTTGGCTAAGGGAAGTTCAATTCCTTGGCCATATTGTGAACGAAAATGGTATTCAAGTAGATCCGGGGAAGATTGAGACGGTGAAGAGTTGGAGACGACCGACTACGCCTACGAAAATCTGAAGTTTTCTCGGGTTGGCCGGTTATTATCGTCGATTTATCCAAGAATTTTCTAAGATCGCTTCTTCGTTGATGAAATTGATGAGGAAGAACGCGAAGTTTATTTGGGAGAACGAGCAAGAAATTGCTTTTCAATTGTTAAAAGAAAAGTTGTGTCAAGCTCCGGTGTTGGTATTGTCGGAAGGTACGGAAGACATGACGGTTTATTGTGATGCTTCGCTAAATGGGCTCGGGTGTGTTCTAATGCAAAGATGTAAAGTCATAGCTTACACCTCTCGACAATTAAAGGAACACGAGACGAGATATCCGACTCATGATCTTGAGTTGGCGGCGGTTGTGCATGCATTGAAGATTTGGCGCCATTACTTGTATGGTGTCAAGAGTACGATTTATTCAGATCATAAGAGCTTGAAACATCTCTTTAACCAAAGAGATTTGAATTATCGTCAACGTAGGTGGATGGATGTGGTAAAAGATTATGATTGTGAGATACTTTATCATCCGGGCAAGGCGAATGTGGTCGCGGATGCGTTAAGTCGAAAGAGTCATCACCCGGCATTACGATTGGGATTGTTACGTATGATTATTACTAACGATTTTCTTGAAAAACTTGGTGTGATCCAAATAGAGGCTTACGTTCATAACAAGCATGCGGAATGAATTATGGGGCAATCGTAATTCATTACTATGGGTTCGCATGGTTTGTTGTTTTTTCAAGGAAGGGGGTGGGTGCCTAAGATGGGTGATTATCGACAAGTGCTACTTGATGGAGCACATAAGTCAAAGTATTCCATTCATCCGGGCGCGACGAAAATGTATCTTTATTTAAGAAAAGAGTATTGGTGGCCGGACATGAAACGTGATGTTGTAAAGTATGTTGAGCAATGCGTCACGTGCTTGTAAGTTAAAGCCGAGCACCAAAAGCCGTATGGTAAGTTGCAACCGTTAGAAATCCCGAAGTAGAAATGGGAGCACATTACCATGGATTTCATCACAAAGTTACCTAAAACGGCGAGAACCCAATTTGATTCAATTTGGGTGATAGTTGACCGATTGACAAAAAGTGCTTTGTTTCTTCCCATTCGGGAAGTGATATCTTCGGAGACCTGGGCTAAATTATTTATCAAGAAAGTAGTCGCTCGACATGGGGTTCCCATATCTATTATTTCGGATCGAGATACCTGTTTTACATCTCGGTTTCGGGAAAAGTTTCATGATGATATGGGTACACAATTAAAATTGAGCACGACGTATCATCCTCAAACGGATGGTCAAACCGAACGTACGAATCAAACATTAGAGGATATGTTACAGGCGTGTATTATTGATTTCGGTGGTAGTTGGGACGAGCACTTACCTTTGGTGGAATTCTCGTACAATAATAGTTATCATACTAGTATCGGGATGCCACCGTATGAGATACTTTATGGGCGAAGATGTCGAACTCCAATTTGTTGGGGTGAAGTGGGACAAAAGGAAATCGGGAGTACTGATTTGGTTTTAGAGATGAATATCAAGATTGATGTGATTCGGGATCATTTGAAAAAGGCGCAAGATAGACAAAAGTCGTATACCGATAAACGTAGGCGAATGATCGAATTCCAAGAGGGCGACATGGTGATGCTTAAGGTTTCACCATGGAAAGGTATTATTCGGTTTCAAAAATGAGGAAAGTTAGCTCCTCGGTTTATTGGCCCATTTAAAGTTTTAGCTCGTGTTGGCGAAGTTGCATATCGTTTGGAATTACTCGAAGAACTTGCGGGGATCCATAATACATTCCATGTTTCCCATCTCTGTAAGTGTCTTGCGGATGATTCATCATGGGTACCATTAGACGAGATTGAGCTAAATAATAAGTTGGAGTATGTTTAGGAGCCGATTGCTATACTCGACGAGAAGGTCAAAAGGTTGAGGAATAAAGTAGTTAGGACTTTTAAAGTTCAATGGCATCATAGTAAAGGTTCCGAGTTTACTTGGGAACCCGAAGAGTTTGTTTTGGTATATCTTCCTGCTTGTCATGCGGCTTGGATTACGAGGTCGCAATCCGGTTCAAGTGGGGGAGAGCTGTAAGAACCAGTTTTTCCCTGTTATGTTGGACGCCGTCCAACAGGGTGGGACGCCGTCCCAGATTGAAGGGCTGGATGCCGTCCAAAATTCTGGACGCCGTCCAGATTGCCTGGCGAGCCTGCTTTTGTGTTTTTTAGATATTTAAAGCGGGTATTTTGGTAATTTCACTTGGGGGCCGAATTTAAAGCCGTAGATCAGTTTTTGGAGCTTCATTTACTCCATTTACAACCACCAAACTTCATCCACTTCAATTCTAGAGAGAGAGTGTGTTTCAAGTGTGAGAAAGCTCAAATAGAAGAGGAAGAAGCTTGTTTCGGGTTAGAGCTCGAGCATTAAAGTTGTTCATCTCCTCACTAGCTACGTTTTGATTGTGGTGGTAAGTCCTAAACTTGATTTCCTTAGTTTAATGTGTTTAAGGGTTAGGGTTTGGGCTAGTGATGAACATAAAACCCATTTGTTAGTGATTTGGGGATTTTTGGGTGAGTTTGGGTCTTGAAGGCTCAAAGGATGACTAACTTAGGGTTTTGAAATGTTAAATGTGTTTATGAGTCTTGAATTGGGTAGTTAACCACTAGCACACCAAGATGTTATGTAAATGGGTGTTTTTTGGGCATGTGGTGACCCGAATGGGTGTGGAAACCTCGAATGGGTAAAACGGGTCTTTGATGACCTAAGTTGTCTTGTTAGTGTGAAAATGAGTTAACATTGTGAATATATGTGTTAAGACCATAAATGGCTAGGGTTAGGGTTTTTGGCGAAGTTGACTCAATATTAGTGTTAAGTGTGCAAATGGGTCGAAATTGCACCATGGGCCAAAATGACACTAGAATGGTGAGTGAGTTGGTTGACCAACATGATATTGTTATTGATTATGTGCATAATGTAATAGGTACGTTACGTTGAAGTTTGCAAGCTCGGTTATTCTTCACAAAAGACCTTGAGGTGAGTGGAATAATTATATGCGTAGGTATATAATGTATTTATTTGTTGTAGCGTGAGATGTGAAGTGTCGATGTGCTAAGACACCACATTTCACGTGATGAGTGAAGTGTCGATGTGCTAAGACACCACTTAAAGTAATATGACGGGTGAAGTGTCGATGTGTTAAGACGCCACCCGGGGTGAAGTGTCGATGTGTTAAGACGCCACCCAGAGTGAAGTATCGATGTGCTAAGATGCCACTCCAAGTAAGATGAAGGGTGAAGTGCCGATGTGTTAAGGCGCCACTCGAGGTGAAGTATCGATGTGTTAAGATGCCACCTCAAGTAAAATGAAGAGTGAAGTGTCGAAGTGTTAAGACACCACTCGGGGTGAAGTGTCGATGTGCTAAGACGCCACCTAGGGTGAAGTATCGACATGTTAAGATGCCACCCGTGGGGTTAGTGTACGACGTGTTAAGTGCACTAATGGTTGTTATGAACTCCGACGGTCTTTAAACACCGTTCCCTCGTTCAATTGGTTAACCATGGTTAATGTGTTGTAGTGTAGCATATATATATGCCTTTGTTGTTGCTAGCTTGCGGTATTGGAGGTTGCTAGCTTTATACTTGAAATTGTAAGCTAATTGTGTTGCTAGCATGTATGCGGTATGTGTGTAAGTGGTTGCAAGTAGGTATATTATATATGTATGTGTATAATTATTGCACTCACTAAGCGTTTTGCTTACCCTCTCGTTGTTTATCTTTTTATAGGCTCCGGCATTGATAAGGGTAAGGGCATTCGATTGGATTAGAGATCCCGCTTGTTCTTTAGGGGACGCTTTTGGGATTTGATAGCTTTTGGATTTTGACCGAGACTTGGGTAGTTTAACCCCCAAACACCATGCTCATAGTGTCGTTTGGTAATTAAACTAATGTGGTCGAAACTCATGATTTGTACGGAACTCGTAAAATGACCGTTGTGAGCCCCATTTTGTAAACTCGTTTCGATGTTGGAAATCTATTAGCTTTACTTATTTTGATACGTTGTGATAATTGGTTTCGTTGGAAATTGTCGGGAAGCGGGTTTTTCGTTCAAGCGTAATGTAAAACTAATCAGAACTTTTTAGCCTAATTGGACGCCATCCAAAAAGGCTGGACGCCGTCCAGGTCTTCAGTACTGGACGCCGTCCAGTTGTACAGGCCCAGAAATTTTTTTTGGGTCGTGTTTTTGTTATAACGAGGGTTGAGTCGTTACAAATTAATTATATAAATTAAATAAATATATATTATATATAATAAGGGTGTCGGTGATAATGCTAAAAACGAACATATATTTCATAGCATTATTCCTCAAAAAAGACAAGCTTTTAGTTGCAATTGTTCTATTTACAAGTGATATTCGTTTAAATAATAAAAGGTGAAGACAAAAGACAGATTCGACGAATTGAAGACGCAAACGACCAAAAAGCTCAAAAGTACAAAAGACAATCAAAAAAGTTCCAATTATTGATAAGAAACGTCTTGAAATTACAAGAGTACAAGATTCAAAACGCAAAGTACAAAATATAAAATTGTACGCAAGGACGTTCGAAAATCCGGAACCGGGACCAGAGTCAACTCTTAACGCTCGACGCAACGGACTAAAAATTACAAGTTAACTATGTATATAAATATAATATAATATATAATTAATTATATTAATTATATATATATTATATATATATTATAAAACCGTCGGCAGAGAAAGACTCCAAGGGTGTGAGCTGTAAATACATTCTCCGCGACTCGCGGAGTTTGGAGAGGATTTTGCCGCGAGTCGCGGAGCCCCAAAAATCAAAAATCCCTATAAAGCCAACCGAATTCTGATCACAATTTACAATCTATTTCTCTCTTCTCTCATATATACGATATATATATATATATATATATATAATTTATATTTTAATTTTAATTTTAATTATAATTCTAATAATAAGGGTATGTTAGCGAATATTGTAAGGGTGTAAGTCGAAATTCTGTCCGTATAACGCTACGCTATTTTTAATCATTGTAAGTTATGTTCAACCTTTTTACATTAATGTCTCGTAGCTAAGTTATTATTATGCTTATTTAAAATGAAGTAATCATGATGTTGGGCTAATTACTAAAATTGGGTAATTGGGCTTTGTACCATAATTGGGGTTTGGACAAAAGAACGACACTTGTGGAAATTAGACTATGGGCTATTAATGGGCTTTATATTTGTTTAACTAAATGAAAGTTTGTTAATGTTAATATAAAGATTTACAATTGGGCGTCCCTATAATTTACCATATACACTCAATCGGACACGATGGGCGGGGTATTTATATGTACGAATAATCGTTCATTTAACCGGACACGGGAATGGATTAATAGCCACTAAAATAATTAAAACAGGGGTGAAATTACATTCAAGGGTAATTGGTGTAATTGTTAACAAAGTAGTAAAACCTTGGTTTACACGCAGTTGATAACCTGGTGTATTCATTAAACAAAGTATTAAAACCTTGTTACAATTCGAATCCCCAATTAGTTGGAATATTTAACTTCGGGTATAATAATAATTTGACGAGGACACTCGCACTTTATATTTATGACTGATGGTGTCACGACCCTACTTTTTCCGTTATCTTTTTCCGTTAATTATTTAACGACCGTTAACTGTTAGTGTGCCACGTCATTTCCATGACCTATATTATTATTTTTGTAATAATATATATATAATAATTATTATGTGTTATGTGAATATATGTATTCATATTTTAAATTATACGTTTCTACGTTCCGCGGATTTCCATCCGGCGAATCTTTTCGGTTTTTAAACCAACGGTCGAGCTTTCGGGATTTTAAATCCTAAATAATTTAAATATGATATTTTAAGGACATATTATTAATAGGTGCATTTATATTTATTTTTCGTCGCGCGTTTGTTATCTTTCCGGATTTTTAATCGCGTAAGTGCGTTTTCGCGTTTCGGGCTTCGTTCGGGTTTTCGGGCCACAAGTAATTTAACATTAAGTGAGATGGACCAAGTGGGGCCCACCCCACTAAAGAATTCGGCCGAATTGGGGAGGGGGAGCACTCCCTTGCTTTTCCATTTTTCTTATTTCATTTTTTATTTCACAAATTTGTAACCTAAACCTAATACTTGCATTTTTGCTCTCACCCTCTCCTCTCCTCTCCCTTGTGCCGTCACCATCACCACCATAAACCACCATCATCATCTAAAATTGTAGCTTGGATCAAGGATTGAATAGCATACACGCGTTCCTCTCTTCGTTCTCTACACATCTATATACTTTGATTCTTGATTAGGGTATAAACCCTAACCCTAGATCTTTTCATTTTTATTTATTTTTCTGTATTTTGATGTTATATGATTAGTATGATATGTATAAGTTGTTGTAATGTTGTTTGGATGCGTAGAATTACTCGTTTGTTCATGTTTTCGGTTTGTAAATTTTGGACAGCAGTTTGAAACGTATATTCTGACTTTATAACTGATATGAATGT
This sequence comes from Rutidosis leptorrhynchoides, assembly GCF_046630445.1. NCBI lineage: Eukaryota > Viridiplantae > Streptophyta > Magnoliopsida > Asterales > Asteraceae > Rutidosis > Rutidosis leptorrhynchoides. The sequence goes on along the minus strand of NC_092334.1, from coordinate 481,972,155 downwards.
TAAAATAAAGTACATAATTGAGTTCCTCTCATCAAGACATTAACTTTAGACTCCGGATTCATGTCGTTTCGATTCCCGGAGCCCTAGATACGCTTAATTTGGTTTTTGTTAAAGATTGAAAGGTGTTTTTGGCATGAACAAGGTTGGGTCCGACTTTGTGACCATCCTTGGTGTCTTTAGGGTGCCTCATTTGGTTAGGACTGATGGTGGGACGAATATTCATGTTCGGGTCACCTAAATCCGAGCCACGGTTCACCCGTTTTGCCCGAATTACTGTTTTGAGTAAAATGATTTCCCAATTGAAGTCATGGCTGATATGCACGACTTAGGGACTGTTCTTGGAGTGTTCTTGAGTTCATAAATGTGTCGGGTGGTTTGAGTAGGTGAAGTTACATATGTGGCTTGCCCGAAACCGACACCCGGGGCTCAAGATACGACCCGGCGAACTTTTAAATTCATACTTATGGTTAATGATTAAACTTATGATAAAATTTATGGAATTCATTATTAATTAATTACTTAAGATAAAAGAAGTAATTATTTTATTTTAAGACTTTTAATATAATTATTTATTATATTATTTAATTATTAATTATAATTTAATTAACATTTTAATTAAACTTATGATTAGTAATACTTTTATTATTAAAGGAAAATACTTATGATAAGTATTAAATTTAATTATGAGAAATTATTATAAGACTTATAATAAAGATTAAATAATTATTTAATTATTATAAGACTTAATTATTATTTAATTATGACTTAATTATTAAATACTTATGATTTAATAATTTTAATTAGAAACTTATGATATGATTAATAATTCATTATTAATTAATAATACTTATGATATGATTTAAAAATTATTATAAATTAATAATATTTATATTATGATTGATATTTAATTAATTAATTAAATACTTATGTTATACTAATTATAACATTTCAACTTATATTAACTTTAATAATTCATTTTATTTAATTAAACCTATGTTAAGACATTATTATACACTTTTGACTTTAAATAACGTTATAACCTATGTTATTATTATAACTTACACTTTTAAAATTAATGTTGACTATGTTTGACCAAGGTTGACTTTTGAGTTGACTTTCGGTTGACTTTGACTTTCAGTTGACTTCTGTTGACTTTCTAAATGAAGAAACTTTCCAAAAATAGAAACTTTCCAAAAATAGAAACTTTCCAAAAATAGAAACTTTCCAAAAATAGAAACTTTCCAAAAATAGAAACTTTCCTAAAATAGAAAACTTTCCAAAAAACGGAAACCTGCTAAAAATAGAAACTTTCTAAAAATAGAAAGTGTGTGTCCTTATGCTGTTCCAATCAAACCGATGCTTGTTGAGTAATGTTCTATGTCTTCTTGCAACATGTACAATAGCTATCATACTAAGACTTGGCCTAAGTTAGTTATTTATTTCGACCTGCTTTATTTATAGGTCGGCGTTGTGATCTTTCTTGATCACTTTACTTTACGTGCTGTTCGCTTGTTTGTGAGATTTCTTCAGTTGCTATTTAAGGTGAGTTATAGTCCCGTTTTTACATACTTTTCAAAGTATATTTTTGGGATGTGATTACATGCAGATTTTTATTTACGTTTGGACACAAGTAACAGTTAAATTTAATTATTCATTGTGAGTTGGACAAAAATATTCCCTAGTCTGGTAACTGTAATCATTGGTTTCTACCGGTGAACGCGAATCCTACGGATAGATCTATCGGGTTTGACAACCCCATTTTGAGCTAGTCGCGCTAGCAATTTATAATCGGAATGTTTAGTACTTCGTAATTTGTTGTAGATACACTGTCCAAGTGTATATTTTTATTGTGTTTGGCAAGGGTAAATAAAGGGTTAAGTGGTTACCAGGTGGCTCATTGATAATGGAATAATGTTTAATGTTTTCTAACATTTTTAAATCTTGTGGTCTAAAGTTTACTTATTTATTTAAACCTATAATTCACTCAACCTTTGTGTTGACAGTTTACTTGCATGTTTTCACAGGTACTTGAGTTATTTGATGCTTCCGCTGTCGTTAGAAGAGTCTGCATGCATTTGGGCAGATTTTATGAAACTATTTATGAAACTTAAGTTTGCATTCTATTTTGGATAATTTAAATTGTGGGATTGTTGGCAATGTTTTGTGTCAACTTTTGGTTTCATATTATGGTTGGTTGGTTTTCAAACTACTTAATTTGGTTTGTTTCCTTTTTGGGTAACATTTTGAAATAAAAGAATGCAACTTTGTTTATTTAATTCATTTAAGTCCGATCAAGCTATGGGACCAACTGACGGATCCGTTAAGTGTTTTGACGGGGTCGTCACATGTGGTATCAGAGCTCTGGTTGTAGGGAACTAGGCGGTCTTAATGTGGTCAACCCGTGGTTATTAGGGTGCATTAGAGTCTAGTCTACAGCCCGACCATTTTGCTATAGCATTATTATGCATTTCATTTCGTATAAGTTATATTATTAGCTTTCATATCTTTTTAGTATGTGGTTTGCGGTTTTGCTGTTTGCAGATGTCGACTTCGAGCGATAACTCTGTTGCTGCTCCTGCTCCACCGTCTCCTGCTAGACGTCGTGCTAATCAACCGGAGATCGATGATCCTGTTCATTACTATTTTTCTACCATTACTCATATGAACCGGGCTTATAATGAGGTGACACGTATTAACGCCCTTAGTGATTGTTTGCGCACCTTGCCACATAATGAAGTTATGGACGAGATCCGTGCCGACATGCGTAACTTTGTCACTTTCAAGCATAGGGTTGAGGATGCGAACCGCAAGCGTGATCGAGAAGTTAATGCTAAGTTCGAGGCTCTCGAGAGCACTGTTCGTGTGTTGAAGGAAGAGTTGGATGTTGTGAAAGGGAAGTTGCGTAAGTATGAGGATCCTGCTGAGACTCATGCTGGACCAGCTTATCACACCCGCTCTAAGCGAATGTGATGTGATTATTCATATTGATTATCTATTTCATCAGACTTAATGTCCTTTTTATACATACATTTTGGGTTATGTACGGCGTTTTGCCGAGGGTTTTATTAAGATTTTGTTATGGGATATTTTTCATTATGTATGGATGGTTATTTTTATGACATCTATTATCATTATCATGTTTTATTTCTGATGTTGTGGCTCTTGGCATGTTATATTATGCGTAATATATGTTCATGTATGTTAGGTGCTATGTATGTTGTATGATGTTATCATAAAATATGTATGCATGTGATGGTTATTTCTATAACAATCATAACTGTCATGTTATTACTCATAATGTTAGTTGACTAATATCTTAATGGTTAGTCTTTTCGTGTTTTGATCTATTCCTTTATGACACTAGTATTATTCTTGGTACTAACGGATGTGTTATTCTATTTTGAAGATCATGCCTCCAAGAGAGTCCACTGAAGCGCGTATGCAACGCCTGATCAATGAAGGAATTGCTGCTGCTATGGCAGCAAATGCTGATGTTAACGCCAATGTGAACAACAACGTGGGATGCTCCCACAAGACTTTTATGGCTGGTCGACCTCAAGAATTCAGTGGTACGGAAGGACCAATAGGGCTTACTCGTTGGTTTGAGAAAATCGAATCTATTTTCAGGGTCAGTCGGGTCCGTGAAGAGGACAAAGTTAGTTTCGCTAGTTGCACTCTCAAGGATAGTGCCTTGACATGGTGGAACAATCTGGTTAGTAGTTTGGGAAGCGATGTAGCTTATGGTTTGGCCTGGAATGATTTTAAGGAAAGATTGATCACCCGCTATAGACCTCGGGGTGAGCTTAAGAAGCTAGAGGTTGAGCTCAAGAATTTGAAAATGCATGGCACCGAGTTAGATGCCTATGAACGAAGGTTTTTCGAGTTAACTTTGCTGTGTCCTAGGGTTTATGCGGATGAGGACCGCAAAATTGAGGCTTACATTGATGGTTTGTCCGAGAAGATTGAACACGGGGTTGAGTCCAGTGAACCCCAGACTATTGAGGCAGCGATGACTATGGCCCACAAACTTAATGACAAGGTGTTGAGAAGAAGCAAGACTACAGTTGTTGAAAGTAGTGAGGAGGTTGTCAAGAAAGCTGATAATGGGAAACGAAAGTGGGATAACAACCGCAATCAAAACCAAAATCAGCAGAAGAAACAGGATACCTCAGATGCTAACAACAGAAATCAGCGTGTGTGTCCTCGTTGCTATAAAGTTCATGATGGTTACTGCACAGTTACTTGTAAGAGGTGCTCTAAGCAAGGGCACATTGCTAAAGATTGTACAGTGCTTTTGCCGGGGTCTGCTACTCCCGCGACTGGTGGTAATAATAATAATGTTGGTAATAGAGGTGGTAACGGTAACGGTAATGGGAAATCGAATAATGGAGGTAATCCAAGGGTTTGTTATGAGTGTGGGAAGCCGGGGCATTTCCGAGATGCTTGTCCCAACAAGAAGACTGCAGAGACTGCACGCGGCCGAGCGTTCAACATTAATGCTAAGGATGCGGAGGAAGATCCTAAGCTTGTTACTGGTACGTTCTCAGTCAACGATTTATCAGTTTATGTTCTATTTGATTCAGGGGCTGATTTAAGTTTCGTGTCGAGTAAATTAAGTCCGAGAATCAAAACGCCGTTAACTCTCTTAGACAATACTTATGTTATTGAAGTAGCTAATGGTAAGGAACTTACTGCTAAGACTGTACATCGTAAGTGTAACATTAATCTGGGTGGTAGGGATTTCGAGATAGATTTGATACCGATTGAACTTGGTAGTTTTGATATTGTTATTGGTATGGATTGGTTGTCCGCGAACCGTGCCGAGATCGTCTGTTATGATAAGGCTATTCGTATTACTGATGTGATTGGAGAGCCACTGATGGTCTTTGGAGATAAGAAATGCACACAGTTAAACCTTATTAGCTGTATGAAAGTTCGTAAACATCTCCGAAAGGGCTGTCATGCTATCCTTGCTCATGTTGTTGATCCTAGTAAGGAAGTAAAGAACGTTGATGACGTTCATATTGTTAGGGATTTTCCCGAGGTGTTTCCCGATGACTTACCTGGCCTTCCACCGCAACGCGCGGTAGAATTCCAAATTGATCTTGTTCCCGGCGCTGCTCCTGTAGCACGTGCTCCTTATCGTCTTGCGCCTTCTGAACTTCAAGAATTGTCAAGTCAACTCCGTGAGTTGATAGACAAGGGTTTTATTCGTCCTAGTTCGTCCCCTTGGGGAGCTCCTGTTCTGTTTGTTAAGAAGAAGGATGGTTCTTTTCGTTTATGCATTGATTATCGTGAACTGAATAAGCTCACTGTTAAAAATCGTTATCCTCTTCCGAGAATTGATGATCTGTTCGATCAGCTTCAGGGTTCTTCTGTTTATTCAAAAATTGATCTTCGTTCTGGCTATCATCAGTTGCGTGTTAAAGAATCTGATGTTTCAAAAACTGCTTTTCGCACCCGTTACGGTCACTTTGAATTTCTTGTTATGCCGTTCGGATTGACAAATGCACCTGCTGTGTTCATGGACCTCATGAACCGTGTGTGTAGACCCTATCTGGACAAGTTCGTTATTGTTTTCATCGACGACATCCTTATCTATTCTAAGAGTGATGAAGAGCACGAAGAACACTTGAGGTTAGTGCTTGATTTGTTAAAGAAAGAAGAGTTGTACGCTAAGTTCTCTAAGTGTGCTTTTTGGTTAAGAGAAGTTCAGTTCCTTGGTCACATTGTTAGCAAACAAGGAATACAAGTTGATCCTGCTAAAATTGAGGCGATTGAAAAGTGGGAAACCCCGAAAACTCCTACTCAAATTCGTCAGTTCTTAGGATTGGCAGGTTACTATCGAAGGTTCATCCAGGATTTCTCTCGTATAGCGAAACCTCTGACTGCTTTAACGCATAAAGGGAAAAAGTATGAGTGGAAGGATGAACAGGAGAATGCTTTTCAGATTTTGAAGAAGAAACTGACTACCGCTCCGATATTGTCTTTACCGGAGGGTAATGATGATTTTGTTGTTTATTGTGACGCATCTCGACAAGGCTATGGTTGCGTTTTGATGCAACGAAAGAAGGTTATTGCGTACGCATCACGTCAGTTGAAGATTCACGAGCAGAACTATACAACTCATGATTTAGAGTTGGGGGCTGTTGTTTTTGCACTTAAGATTTGGAGACATTATTTGTATGGGGTCAAGAGTACTGTGTACACAGATCACAAAAGTCTTCAACATATCCTCGATCAGAAACAGTTGAACATGAGACAACGAAGATGGATTGAGACGTTGAATGATTACGATTGTGACCTTTTGTATCACCCGGGTAAGGCCAATGTTGTGGCTGATGCATTGAGTCGTAAAGAAAGGACTGAACCTCGCAGGGTTAGGGCCTTGAATATGACAGTTAGATCAAACCTCGCAAGGCAGATTCTTGAGGCACAACAAGAAGCCTTAAAGGAAGAGAATTTTGTGAAAGAAAACGTAAGAGGTATGGCTAAGAAATTCGAGATTCGAGCAGATGGTACTAGGTACTTTGTAGGACGTCTTTGGGTTCCGAAGTTTGGTGAACTGCGACAACTTGTTTTGGATGAGGCTCACAAGTCTAGGTACTCTATTCATCCTGGTTCAGGGAAGATGTACCATGATCTTAAGGAGCTGTATTGGTGGCCAAATTTGAAAGGTGATGTGGCTACGTATGTGGCTAAGTGTTTGACCTGTTCTAAGGTCAAAGCTGAACATCAAAAACCGTCCGGATTGTTGGTACAACCAGAAATTCCCGAGTGGAAGTGGGAAGGTATCACTATGGATTTTATCACTAAGTTACCAAGAGTTTCGGGTGGCTACGATGCGATTTGGGTGATTGTAGATCGACTCACTAAGTCGGCTCACTTTTTGCCGATTAGGGAAACCGATTCCATGGAGAAACTCACCCGTTTGTATTTGAAAGAGATTGTTTCGAGGCATGGTGTTCCCGTTTCTATAATTTCCGACAGAGATAGTCGATTTGTATCGAGATTTTGGCAATCGTTGCAAGAAGCCTTGGGCACTAGATTGGATATGAGCACCGCTTATCATCCTCAAACGGATGGTCAAAGTGAGAGGACCATTCAGACATTAGAAGATATGTTGCGAGCTTGTGTGATTGATTTTGGAAATGGGTGGGATAGGTATTTGCCGTTAGCTGAGTTTTCTTATAACAACAGCTACCACGCAAGTATTAAAGCCGCACCGTTTGAAGCTTTGTACGGTAGGAAGTGTAGATCTCCTATTTGTTGGAATGAGGTTGGGGATGCTCAACTTACAGGTCCAGAGATTATTCACGAGACTACTGAGAAGATTGTTCAAATTAAAGAAAGGTTGAGAACTGCTAGAAGTCGGCAAAAGAGTTATGCCGACAAAGGAAGGAAAGATGTTGAATTTCAAGTTGGTGATCGTGTTATGTTAAAAGTTTCGCCTTGGAAGGGTGTTATTCGTTTTGGTAAAAGAGGGAAGTTAAGTCCTCGTTTCGTGGGACCGTTTGAGATCATTGAAAGAGTTGGACCGGTGGCTTATCGTTTGAAGTTGCCACAAGAACTCAGTGCTATTCACGATGTTTTCCATATTTCGAACTTAAAGAAGTGTTTGGCTGAATTTGATCAGACTATTCCTTTGGAGGAACTTCAGGTTGACAAGCAATTGCATTTTATTGAGGAGCCAGTTGAGATCATGGACCGAGAGGTTAAGACTCTTAAACAGAGCAGAATTCCTATTGTTCGGGTTCGATGGAACGCTAGACGCGGTCCCGAGTTCACTTGGGAGCGTGAAGACCAAATGAAGCAGAAGTATCCGCATTTGTTCTCAGATGCCGAGTCAACCCCTGCGCCTGCTTAAATTTCGGGACGAAATTTCCATAACGGGGAGGTACTGTCACGACCCTACTTTTTCCGTTATCTTTTTCCGTTAATTATTTAACGACCGTTAACTGTTAGTGTGCCACGTCATTTCCATGACCTATATTATTATTTTTGTAATAATATATATATAATAATTATTATGTGTTATGTGAATATATGTATTCATATTTTAAATTATACGTTTCTACGTTCCGCGGATTTCCATCCGGCGAATCTTTTCGGTTTTTAAACCAACGGTCGAGCTTTCGGGATTTTAAATCCTAAATAATTTAAATATGATATTTTAAGGTCATATTATTAATAGGTGCATTTATATTTATTTTTCGTCGCGCGTTTGTTATCTTTCCGGATTTTTAATCGCGTAAGTGCGTTTTCGCGTTTCGGGCTTCGTTCGGGTTTTCGGGCCACAAGTAATTTAACATTAAGTGAGATGGACCAAGTGGGGCCCACCCCACTAAAGAATTCGGCCGAATTGGGGAGGGGGAGCACTCCCTTGCTTTTCCATTTTTCTTATTTCATTTTTTATTTCACAAATTTGTAACCTAAACCTAATACTTGCATTTTTGCTCTCACCCTCTCCTCTCCTCTCCCTTGTGCCGTCACCATCACCACCATAAACCACCATCATCATCTAAAATTGTAGCTTGGATCAAGGATTGAATAGCATACACGCGTTCCTCTCTTCGTTCTCTACACATCTATATACTTTGATTCTTGATTAGGGTATAAACCCTAACCCTAGATCTTTTCATTTTTATTTATTTTTCTGTATTTTGATGTTATATGATTAGTATGATATGTATAAGTTGTTGTAATGTTGTTTGGATGCGTAGAATTACTCGTTTGTTCATGTTTTCGGTTTGTAAATTTTGGACAGCAGTTTGAAACGTATATTCTGACTTTATAACTGATATGAATGTTAAAATAAAGTACATAATTGAGTTCCTCTCATCAAGACATTAACTTTAGACTCCGGATTCATGTCGTTTCGATTCCCGGAGCCCTAGATACGCTTAATTTGGTTTTTGTTAAAGATTGAAAGGTGTTTTTGGCATGAACAAGGTTGGGTCCGACTTTGTGACCATCCTTGGTGTCTTTAGGGTGCCTCATTTGGTTAGGACTGATGGTGGGACGAATATTCATGTTCGGGTCACCTAAATCCGAGCCACGGTTCACCCGTTTTGCCCGAATTACTGTTTTGAGTAAAATGATTTCCCAATTGAAGTCATGGCTGATATGCACGACTTAGGGACTGTTCTTGGAGTGTTCTTGAGTTCATAAATGTGTCGGGTGGTTTGAGTAGGTGAAGTTACATATGTGGCTTGCCCGAAACCGACACCCGGGGCTCAAGATACGACCCGGCGAACTTTTAAATTCATACTTATGGTTAATGATTAAACTTATGATAAAATTTATGGAATTCATTATTAATTAATTACTTAAGATAAAAGAAGTAATTATTTTATTTTAAGACTTTTAATATAATTATTTATTATATTATTTAATTATTAATTATAATTTAATTAACATTTTAATTAAACTTATGATTAGTAATACTTTTATTATTAAAGGAAAATACTTATGATAAGTATTAAATTTAATTATGAGAAATTATTATAAGACTTATAATAAAGATTAAATAATTATTTAATTATTATAAGACTTAATTATTATTTAATTATGACTTAATTATTAAATACTTATGATTTAATAATTTTAATTAGAAACTTATGATATGATTAATAATTCATTATTAATTAATAATACTTATGATATGATTTAAAAATTATTATAAATTAATAATATTTATATTATGATTGATATTTAATTAATTAATTAAATACTTATGTTATACTAATTATAACATTTCAACTTATATTAACTTTAATAATTCATTTTATTTAATTAAACCTATGTTAAGACATTATTATACACTTTTGACTTTAAATAACGTTATAACCTATGTTATTATTATAACTTACACTTTTAAAATTAATGTTGACTATGTTTGACCAAGGTTGACTTTTGAGTTGACTTTCGGTTGACTTTGACTTTCAGTTGACTTCTGTTGACTTTCTAAATGAAGAAACTTTCCAAAAATAGAAACTTTCCAAAAATAGAAACTTTCCAAAAATAGAAACTTTCCAAAAATAGAAACTTTCCAAAAATAGAAACTTTCCTAAAATAGAAAACTTTCCAAAAAACGGAAACCTGCTAAAAATAGAAACTTTCTAAAAATAGAAAGTGTGTGTCCTTATGCTGTTCCAATCAAACCGATGCTTGTTGAGTAATGTTCTATGTCTTCTTGCAACATGTACAATAGCTATCATACTAAGACTTGGCCTAAGTTAGTTATTTATTTCGACCTGCTTTATTTATAGGTCGGCGTTGTGATCTTTCTTGATCACTTTACTTTACGTGCTGTTCGCTTGTTTGTGAGATTTCTTCAGTTGCTATTTAAGGTGAGTTATAGTCCCGTTTTTACATACTTTTCAAAGTATATTTTTGGGATGTGATTACATGCAGATTTTTATTTACGTTTGGACACAAGTAACAGTTAAATTTAATTATTCATTGTGAGTTGGACAAAAATATTCCCTAGTCTGGTAACTGTAATCATTGGTTTCTACCGGTGAACGCGAATCCTACGGATAGATCTATCGGGTTTGACAACCCCATTTCGAGCTAGTCGCGCTAGCAATTTATAATCGGAATGTTTAGTACTTCGTAATTTGTTGTAGATACACTGTCCAAGTGTATATTTTTATTGTGTTTGGCAAGGGTAAATAAAGGGTTAAGTGGTTACCAGGTGGCTCATTGATAATGGAATAATGTTTAATGTTTTCTAACATTTTTAAATCTTGTGGTCTAAAGTTTACTTATTTATTTAAACCTATAATTCACTCAACCTTTGTGTTGACAGTTTACTTGCATGTTTTCACAGGTACTTGAGTTATTTGATGCTTCCGCTGTCGTTAGAAGAGTCTGCATGCATTTGGGCAGATTTTATGAAACTATTTATGAAACTTAAGTTTGCATTCTATTTTGGATAATTTAAATTGTGGGATTGTTGGCAATGTTTTGTGTCAACTTTTGGTTTCATATTATGGTTGGTTGGTTTTCAAACTACTTAATTTGGTTTGTTTCCTTTTTGGGTAACATTTTGAAATAAAAGAATGCAACTTTGTTTATTTAATTCATTTAAGTCCGATCAAGCTATGGGACCAACTGACGGATCCGTTAAGTGTTTTGACGGGGTCGTCACAGATGGACTGTTATGGACAAAAACCAGACGGACATATTAAATAATCCAGGACAAAGGACAATTAACCCATGGGCATAAAACTAAAATCAACATGTCAAACATCATGATTACGGAAGTTTAAATAAGCATAATTCTTTTATTTCATATTTAATTTCCTTCATTTTATATTTAATTGCACTTCTAATTATCGCACTTTTATTTATTGTTATTTAATCGCACTTTAATTATTCGCAATTTCATTATCGTTATTTACTTTACGCTTTAAATTAAGTCTTTTATTTATTTAATATTTTACATTAGGTTTTAACTGCGACTAAAGTCTTAAAATCGACAAACCGGTCATTAAACGGTAAAAACCCCCCTTTATAATAATAATATTACTTATATATATATTTGTATTTTTATAAAAGTAAACTAATATAGCGTTGAGCTTTGTTTAAAGATTTCCATGTGGAACGAACCGGACTTACTAAAAACTACACTACTGTACGATTAGGTACACTGCCTATAAGTGTTGTAGCAAGGTTTAAGTATATCCATTCTATAAATAAATAAATATCTTGTGTAAAATTGTATCGTATTTAATAGTTTTTTTTTCTAGTAAAATATAAACTATTTCGTATACACCTCGCATAACATCAAGTATTTTTGGCGCCGCTGCCGGGGAAATCTCTTAAAAGCCGGAAGCGCAACGCTAATAATAATAAAAAAAAAGATTTTTAGTTAACTTTTATTAAAATTCGTTTTTGTAAAAATACGTTTTAATTATTCAAAATTATAAAAAGAAAAACAAAAATATAAGTATTTTTTAGTATTTTTTTTTAATATTTAAGTTTTATAAGTTTCTTTATTCTTATTTTAATTTATAAAAATATAAGTTTTATTAAATATCTTTTATATATAGAAAAAACAGAAAACAGAAAATAAAAAAAATAAATAAATAAATAAAAAAAAACGCGTAAAAATTTCAAACTGCTCCAGAATTGAATTTCTGAACCCCGCGACTCGCGGGGTTTTCTTCATTAATTACCGCGACTCGCGGAGCTTCTCTGACACGCGAACAGGAAGCCCTAATCCTGCATTTATTACGGTTTATTATTAATTATAATTATTATTTAACCCTAATTATTATTATTATTATTATTAGTTTTATTTTTACTTTTACTTTTTATTTAATTTATGTATTTAGTATTAATCAGTTTTATTAAATTGTAAAATTAGTAGTTTTATTAAATAAATAATATAAAAATAATATTTTTATAAAAATTGTACTTTTTACAACTTTTTGTATATTTTTATATTTTGTCCCTTTTTAATCATTGTAGCGTAATATTTGTATTTTTAGCTCATATTTAATTTTAAACTTAGTTTTTGCTATAGTTATTTTTACTCCTAGATTTTTAGACTTTGCCGTATAATTCCTTAAGTGCTTTTTCTTTAGACTAAGATTTAGGTACTTTAAAATTTTGCGACGCCTTTTTAAGTTTTAGTTTCTTTTTAAGTTATTTCCATTTGGAATTTAGTTTTTTCTGTAAGCTTTAATATTTTTAGACACTTTTACTATGTATCAATTATCATTCCAATTAGTAATTTCAATTTGCGATTATAATTTTAAGTTAGTTGTAGTAATAAGGTTAGGTTAGTTAAGTATTTTTAAGTTTTGATAAGTTTCTTTTATTTTTCCGTCACCTTTTATTTTTCAACCATTTTTTTCTTTTTCGACCTTTTGCGACGAACTCTTTTTCTCTCTTATTTCTCGCCATTCTAGTTTTTAGGACTTAGAATTTTTTCTACTTCTTATCTAAATTTCTTAAAATTACGAAAATTTATTTTAAGTGGTTAAATTAATAGACATCAAAATTTTCTGGTTCGTAGTAATAGTTGGATTTGTACGTGGACCGGGTTATTGGAGCCAAACAGTCCTCAATTATATTGAGACCAAACGAATCCTGCCCCTCTGCTGCATCTTTTGGCTATTCGAAACGTGGGCAAAATCAGAAAAGTCTATTGATTGGATAACTTATTATAATTTTTCTTTCCTTTTTAAAACTAATAGGATATTCAGTGAATGCACCGAGCAAGACGTTCATCACCTTTTGTACGTTCACCACCTGTAACTAGATCAAGACATTTAGCAAATATTACCTCCGTTGATTTTTCTTTAGAATCGTCATCCAGTCGACCAAGTACTTCAGTTCAAATTTCCGATAATCCATTTTTTGAACCCAACCTCACAATTGAGAATCCGGAAAATATTCAGGAACGGTTCGTAGATCCTGAACCATTAAACTTTCCTCCGGAGCCACCAATCATTCAAACAGAGATTGTTGAGGAACGAACCATTAAATCAGAATCATCTAGTGATACCGATTCAACAAATTCAATTATGGAGAATCTGGAACCTTTAAGTATGGAAGACCGAATGAGAGCTAAACGCACTGGCCAAGGTCACGCAATTACTCATCCAGACATTAATGCGCCAGATTATGAAATCAAAGGACAAATTCTACACATGGTGACTAATCAATGCCAATTTAGTGGTGCGCCGAAGGAAGATCCAAATGAACATCTACGTACCTTTAATAGGATCTTCACACTATTTAAAATCCGAGAAGTGGAGGATGAACAGATATATCTCATGTTATTTCCCTGGACTTTAAAGGGAGAAGCCAAAGATTGGTTGGAATCGTTACCTGAAGGGGCGATCGATACATGGGACGTTTTAGTTGACAAATTTCTTAAACAATTCTTTCCTGCATCTAAAGCCGTAAGACTTCAAGCAGAAATTGTTACGTTCACACAGAAGCCAAATGAAACTCCATATGAGGCGTGGACAAGATATGGAAAGTTGTTAAGAGGATGTCCGCAACATGGTTTAGACACCTGTCAAATAGTACAAATATTCTACCAAGGATGCGACATCACTACAAGAAAAGACATAGATATAGCAGCTGGTGGTTCTATTATGAAGAAAACCGAAACTGATGCTTACAAAATTATTGATAACACTGCTTCCCACTCACATGAGTGGCACCAAGAAAAAGATATCATTAGATCATCTAAAGCAGCTAGAGCCGATTCTAGTCATGACTTAGATTCCATTTCCGCAAAGATAGATGCTGTGGAGAGACGAATGGAAAAGATGACTAAAGATATTCACTCAATACGAATTAGTTGTGAGCAGTGTGGAGGACCACATTTGACAAAAGATTGTCTCAGTATTGAATTAACAATGGAACAAAGAGAGAATATTTCATACATAAACCAAAGGCCTGGAAATAATTATCAGAATAATTATCAACCGCCAAGACCGATTTACAATCAAAACCAGAATTATAACCGAAATATTCCATACAACAACCAACAAGGTCCTAGCAATCAACAAATATCCAATAATACTTACAATCAGCAAAGACCTAATTTTCAAAACAAACCACCACAACAAACCGATGATAAAAAGCCGAATTTAGAAGATATGATGACGAAGCTAGTTGAAACTCAAACGCAGTTTTTCACATCTCAAAAACAAACAAATGAACAAAATGCTCAAGCATTTAGAAATCAACAAGCTTCTATTCAAAATCTGGAACAAGAAGTAAGTAACCTAGCAAGGTTAATAGGTGAAAGAAAACCGGGAAGTTTACCAAGCGATACAAATGCTAACCCCCGAAATGAAACAGCTAAAGCCATTACCACAAGAAGTGGTACAACACTTAAACCACCTGAAATACCTGTAACTTCTGATGAAACTATTCCTACTCCACAAGAACCACAACCTGATCAAGATAAGGAAAAAGAACCGGTAGTTGAGAAGGTTAATGAAGATAACAAAGTTAAGGATAAACCTTATGTTAAACCATACCAACCACCACTTCCTTACCCGAGTAAAATGAAGAAAGAGAAACTTGAAGCCGAGCAATCCAAATTCTTGGATATGTTTAAACAGATAAATGTAAATCTTCCTTTCATTGATGTGATTTCAGGAATGCCAAGATATGCTAAATTCCTGAAAGATCTAATCTCAAATAGAAAGAAAATGGAAGAACTCTCGGCTGTTACTATGAATGCTAATTGTTCAGCAGTGCTGTTGAATAAGATACCAGAAAAACTATCTGATCCAGGAAGTTTCACAATTCCATGTTTTCTGGGTAGTCTTAGTTCAATAGAAGCATTGGCAGACTTAGGTGCTAGTATAAATTTAATGCCGTATTCACTATACGCTAAACTAGACCTTGGAGAATTGAAACCAACCAGAATAAGCATACAACTAGCCGATAGATCAATAAAATATCCTAGAGGGATAATGGAGAACATGCTAGTTAAAGTTGGTACTTTAGTATTTCCAGTAGATTTTGTTATTTTGGACATGGAAGAAGATTCTCAGGTTCCTCTCATATTAGGAAGACCATTCTTAAACACGGCTAAAGCAATGATAGACGTGTTCGGTAAGAAATTGACCCTAAGTATAGAAGATGAGAGTGTTACCTTTTCAGTTGATAGAGCAATGCAACAACCACAATCTGCAGATGATACATGTTATTATATTCAAACTATAGATGCACATGCAGAATTATTAGAAGAATTTCCAGAATTACAAGGAACAGGAGAATGTTCTTTAGGAGAAGGTAATGAACCAATTGATGAAGGTGAAATGTTAGCTACACTTATAGCTAATGGATATGAACCAACAACAGAAGAAATTCAAATGCTAAAAGAAGAAGACAGATATCGATATAAATCATCGATAGAAGAACCTCCGAAATTAGAGTTAAAGCCACTTCCAAACCATTTGGAATACGCTTATTTACATGGTGAATCTGAATTACCTGTAATAATATCGTCTTCTCTTACTGAAAATGAGAAATCACAACTCATTTCTGTGTTGAAAGCTCATAAACCAGCCATTGCATGGAAGATTCATGATATTAAAGGAATAAGTCCTTCGTATTGCACACATAAAATCCTTATGGAAGAAGGTCATAAAACGTATGTGCAACGCCAACGAAGACTAAATCCTAATATGCAAGATGTAGTTAAGAAAGAGATTATTAAACTGCTAGATGCAGGTTTGATATATCCAATTTCTGATAGTCCATGGGTAAGCCCAGTTCAATGCGTACCTAAGAAGGGTGGCATGACTGTCATTACAAATGAGAAAAATGAGCTTATTCCTACTAGGACTGTAACAGGATGGCGTGTATGTATTGATTATAGAAAATTAAATGACGCCACCAGAAAAGATCACTTTCCCTTACCTTTCATAGATCAAATGTTGGAAAGATTAGCCGGAAATAGTTACTATTGTTTTCTAGATGGATTTTCCGGATATTTTCAAATTCCAATAGCACCCGAAGATCAAGAGAAAACCACATTCACGTGCCCTTATGGTACTTTTGCTTACAAACGCATGCCATTTGGACTTTATAACGCCCCTGCAACCTTTCAAAGGTGTATGATGGCGATTTTTCACGACATGATAGAAGAATGCATGGAAGTATTCATGGATGACTTTTCAGTCTTCGGTGATACATTTAAATCATGTCTAGTTAATCTGGAACGAATGCTAATTAGATGCAAACAATCAAATCTAGTACTTAATTGGGAGAAATGCCATTTCATGGTTAAAGAAGGCATCGTTCTTGGACATAAAATTTCAAAAGAAGGAATTGAAGTGGATAGAGCTAAAGTAGATGTAATTGCTAAACTTCCACATCCCACCAATGTTAGAGGAGTTAGGAGTTTTCTAGGGCATGCCGGTTTTTACCGACGTTTCATAAAAGATTTTTCTAAAATTGCCACTCCTATGAATAAACTCCTAGAAAAGGATGCTCCATTCATCTTTTCAGATGAGTGTATCAAATCTTTTAATATTCTTAAAGAGAAACTCACTAATGCACCAATCATGATAACACCAAATTGGAATCTACCATTTGAACTAATGTGCGATGCAAGTGATTTTGCAATGGGAGCCGTTTTAGGACAAAGGATTGAAAAACGATTTCAACCTATATATTATGCTAGTAAGACGTTACAAGGAGCACAAACGAACTATACAACTACTGAAAAAGAACTCCTTGCTATTGTCTTTGCTTTTGATAAATTTCGATCATATCTCGTTCTAGCAAAAACGGAGGTCTATACCGACCATTCTGCTCTTAGATACCTATTTTCAAAACAAGATGCTAAACCAAGATTAATCCGTTGGATCTTACTCTTACAAGAGTTTGATATTGAAATCCGAGATAAAAGAGGAGCATAAAATCTCGCCGCTGATCATCTTTCTCGTCTTGAAAATCCCGAATTAGAAGTTCTGAATGAATCAGCCATACAAGACAACTTTCCTGATGAATATCTATTGAAGATAGATTATAAAGAAATTCCATGGTTTGCAGACTATGCAAACTACTTAGTTTGTGGAATCCTTGAAAAAGGATTATCGTACCAAAGACGAAAGAAATTCTTCAGTGATATAAAACACTATTTCTGGGAAGATCCACACCTGTTTAAAAGTTGTCCCGATGGAATAATACGCCGATGTGTATTTGGAGATGAAGCTAGTAAAATTTTAAACCATTGTCACACAGGACCAACAGGAGGGCATTATGGGCCTCAACTAACAGCAAGAAAAGTTTATGAAGCTGGATTCTATTGGCCTACAATTTACAAAGACGCACACCTTCTTTGCAAATCCTGTGATGCATGTCAAAGGGCCGGAAAAATAAGTCAACGTGATGAAATGCCACAAAATGTCATCCAAGTATGTGAAGTATTTGACATTTGGGGTATTGACTTTATGGGTCCATTTCCAAAATCTGATAATAATCTATATATACTCGTAGCCATTGATTATGTATCTAAATGGGCGGAAGCACAAGCTCTCCCAACTAACGATGCACGAGTTGTAGTCAACTTTTTAAAACGTCTTTTTGCAAGGTTTGGAACACCGAAAGCTTTAATAAGTGATCGGGGTACTCATTTCTGTAATAATCAACTTGAGAAAGTTCTTAAAAGATATGGAGTAACTCATAAAATCTCCACCGCATATCATCCACAAACAAGTGGACAAGTTGAAAATACCAACCGAGCTTTAAAACGTATTCTAGAGAAAACCGTAGGATCAAATCCGAAGGAATGGTCCATTAAATTGGAGGATGCACTCTGGGCTTTTAGAACAGCCTACAAAACTCCAATTGGAACCACACCTTTTAGACTTGTTTATGGAAAAGCATGTCATCTTCCAGTAGAAATTGAACACAAAGCATTTTGGGCTTTGAAGACATGTAATCTTGATTTACATGAAGCCGGACGTCTACGATTAAGTCAACTAAATGAATTAGAAGAATTAAGACATGAAGCATACGAAAATTCGTTAATCTATAAAGAAAGAACGAAGAAATGGCATGATAAAAGAATCAGAAGTTCAAAAGAATTTAAAGAAGGAGACAGAGTTCTTCTTTTCAATTCACGATTCAAGCTATTTCCTGGAAAATTGAAATCAAGATGGTCTGGACCATTCATAGTCAAAAAAGTTTTCCCATACGGAATGATAGAATTAATAAATTCAAATGGGATTGAATTTAAAGTTAATGGTCACAGAGTTAAACATTACATACATGGTCCGATGGAAGTCGACAACGAAGTTAATCACAATTTCGACACCACAGCTAACTAAGTGTGGGGAGAATCAAGTCTTTAAAGGATAATATGTATTTCTGTTAGAGTTAGATTGTCTGTTTTCGTGTAGTTCTCGAAAATGGAACCCGAATGGTCTTTCCCTAGCAGACCCTAAAGAACTAGTCTTCTCCCCCCATTCTGAATTTTTATTTTTTTTTTAGGTTTTTACGAAATGAAGACTGCCTGTGAACTAAACCATGGTCTAATGCTACACGCTTTGATCACTAAACGTAATAATGACATACTCCCGAGTGAAATAGTATCAGTAATCAGAGAAAGAATGGACGGAGTTAGAAAAGAATCCAGATGCGAAGATAATAAGTTACAATTTGGTAAAGGAAAATCAAAATCCGCAGCAAAAAGAAGAGCACGACACCTAGAAAGATGTCACAAATGCGGAAAATGGTCACATGGAGGTAAATGTTCAAATAATCAAACCTATTCAAATACCGAATTTTTTACTTTATGCAGAGACGGACCGTTCATATGTTTAGAAGAAAAGATACTGAATGCTCGAGGTTACGCCTATGTAGCCATGGAAAATCAATTAAACCGACTATCTTATGAATGGGATAGATCATATAACTAAGAAATCTATTTCACAGGTATGTCTGTACAGTTTTTATTTTTATTTTTATTTTTATTTTTAACCTTTTGATAATAAACGCTAATTTGTTCGCTAAAAAGTATTAAATTGGTATTAAATAAAATTAGGTTTGGCGACCGAAATTATTGATATCATTCAAAAATTTATTACATCACTGCGAAATTTAACGTTTATTCTTAAGGTATAAATATCTTTAATCAATCAACCCAAAATATTTCAAAAATTCGTCATGAGTTAAATTAGGTCTTGGAACCGAAATTACTTTACCAAAAAGAGGGGCGCATATTTTTGATAATATTTGATTGATTAAAGTGGGATAAAAAGACAAAAAGATTTTTTATTTTTACCATGTTTTTAAAATTAATATTTAAATCTTAAATTAATATTGTAAACTTTATAAAAACAATATATTTAAAATTGTAAATATTTGAAAAATTAATATAAGTTTGATATGAATTTATAAATTTTTAAATTAAGTTTGGTGTGAATTTTTAATTTTTAAAATATTAATTTTTAATTTTATGCATTTCAAATTTTAAGTTTGGTGTGAATTTTTAATATTAATTTTGAATTTTATATTTAAGTTGTGTGAATTTAAAAACAAAAATTTACTTTATCTCATTAAGTTAAGAATATGATTTTTAAAATTCGTCGTAAGTTGAAGACTAGGTCTTTGAACCGAAATTGCTTTACCCGAGGGAGGGACGAGAACTTTTATTATCATTATTTTTAATCTTATTGAATTAAAGTATGCCAAAAACATTGAAAAAACCCAAAAAAAAATCTTAGCTTTTAAAACAATCGCTACAAAAAGACAAATTTTAAAATTTTGTCGAAGGACGGACTAGGACATCGATCTGAAACGACCTCGTCCTAAATAACAAGGGAAACAAAATTTTAAAATTAATTACTTAATTGTTTTAATTAGTTAATGATTATAAAAAAAAAATAAAAAATATACCAAACTCCGCGAGTCGCGGAGTTTGGAGGGTTAATCCCCGCGACTCGCGGAGGAGCCGGATTACAGAAAAAAAAATAAGAGCTGCAAACTGATCAGTTTCATACTCCTCAACCCAAAAATACAGCTCGAAAAACTGCACCCGAAAAACACGAAAAAAACCCCCCCAAAATCACAATTTTTAACCGTTAATCACCAAATCTTTTGCTAAAATCATGTTGAGAAGGATGCTATCTAAGAATTACTCAAGAAAAACGGTAAATTTCTACACCTAAACACCATTTAATCCGAAATTTGATGTTCTTGAGCTATTTTTTCCCCAATTTGATTTTGATGCTTTTTAATGTAATTAAGCTTGAATTGTTTATGTATTATGCTTGTATAACCTAGATTGATGCTATTTAACATGATTAGAAGCCTTAAACTTCAAATTTTGAATAATCTAGGGTTTGTGTTCTTGAGCAAATTTGGGGCTTTTTGATATAAACAGGTTATGGCCGATTTTTGTCATGAATTGTTGCTAAATTAAGTAGTGTAACATGTTTACGTAGTTAAATGATCCAAACTTTGAGCCTAAACATGATTTTGAGAATTAAAGTGGACTTTTTCAAGTCTAAAATTCATGAACTTGATTTTTGAAAGATAATGCCATTTGAGACTTGTTTAATTGCTAGTAATGATTATTTTGACATGTTATTTGAGTTGAATGCTTATGAACTTGGCGAACATTTTCGTATATGCTTATTTGAAAAAGTGTAGATTTGATAAAAATGTGAAAATGAGCTTAAGTTTGATATAAATTGATAATGTCATTGTAATTATTTTGATTGATGATTTTGCTGACACTAATGCATATTTGGATGCACAAAAATTGTGTTTGATGTGTTTTGCAGAATGAAAGGGGTGAATCTTCATCCCAAGCCCGCAATGCTCCTGCTGAGAATTTGGAACAACAGGAGGTGGATAACTACTACAAGCAGGATATACCTCATCCAGTCATGACCTTTTCCAATATGCACTTGGAAGAGTTGCACCCGAACCTGAGATTTGACAGACTTTGGATAGATTATCCAAAATATCAACGGGGTTTGCATACTCTTCATTCTAAGGTTGTTGAGGTACCGAGGGTCATAGAATGGGGACCCTTAGAAGCTGTAGAATTGGCAGGGCCAATTAGGGAATTACTTGTACAGAGGTATGGTAATTCTTCTTTTAATGACTGGATATGTTTATTCACCATACGTAGACCTGTATATAAAGTATGGTGTGAAGAATTGTTATGTAGTATAGAGTTGAATGATCGGGTAGCTAGTTTAACCGATCGTTCTTTTATTAGATTTTTGTTAGGCGGTTCGATGCGCCACATGTCTTTACTGGACATGGCTCAGGCTTTACGTATATATACGCCTGAGGAGTTAGCGTCTGCCGATTGTAGAGGATTGATACTAAACGGTAGAAAGATAGATGAGAATTTTGATACACACGGTGTGTGGAGTCAAATGACAAGCCATCACCGTTTCAAAGGGGGAAATTACTCTTATTTGGATATAGATAGAGCCGAATTAAGAGTGATACATAGGTTTTTAGCTAATTCGATTACACAAAGGGGTAAAAACAAGGAAAAAGTAAATGAACAGGATTTGTTTTACTATATGTGTATTCGAGACCCACAAAGCGCTGTAAGTATACCATATTGTGTGGGTTATTATTTATCAGCTATGGTTCGGGGGATGCGACCACATAGCATAATAGGAGGTGGTATTTTTATTACTTTGATTGGTGAATATCTCGGTGTGGATATAAGTCGGGGGGGATTATTACTAGAAGAGCCGGAACCCCGCGATACTATAGGTTTAAATGTATACCATGGTGCGAAAGTTTTGAAGAGGCGAAATAACGCCGCAGTACGATACCATGGTAGACATCCACAGGTGGAGAGAAACCAGCAGCAAGGTAATGTAGGAGGGGGGAATGAGATGCAAGAAATGCATAGGTTTATAGCTTCTCAGGAATACGAAAATGCTAGACAGAGAGCATTTGAAGATTGGCAAGTTCATCAGAACCAAATCATAGCTCATTGCCAACATATAGGTAGAAACTATATTCCTACACCGAAACCCATCTTCCCTCCTTGGTCTATAGAGATGCAGCCACCGTATCCTACGTATGACCCTGCCGAAGCATTCTATAGCACTTATGGTTATGCCTGGAACCCCTATTGGTACCAATATCATCCTTAGTTTACTTATTATTTTTTTTTATTTTGTAATTTGTAATTATTGATACGTTTAATACTTTTGTTAATATTGTAATCATTTTTATAATTATCTAACTTTTATTCTTAGATTTTAATAATTTTTGAATGTGGGGTAATAAACCAAACTTCAAAAATATGTATATATGTTTGCAGTTTATCTTATGTACACAACAGGGTAAAACAACGCATTTTCAAAGACTGGCATTAAGTTCAGCAAAAGCAACTAATTTTGACGACAAGATGCAAAATATATGTGAAATAACAACAAGACGGAATGAATAAATGATGTGCACCATTTATCGTTCAGCAAACAAACGCCAATATATTTGGAAACTTTGGTAAAATTTAATCATTTTCACACAAATCACCCTCAATAATTTAAATTGTTACTGATTTCTTGCAAATGAGGGCATTGCAAGATCTTAAGTGTGGGAAGGGGTTAAATTCTTTCGGATTTTAAAAATTTTTACTTTATACACTTAGTTACCATTAAAAATACTAGTAAAGCAGTAGTTGTATTAGAATCTAGTGCTCTCTGATAATAAAGAACAGCCCTGGTCTTATATACTGACTACCCAATTCTAGTAAAATTTTTCAAAATTTTCAATTAAATGAATTCAAAATCATGTTTATACATATTTATGAACGATAAAACTAGGTTTTAACACCGAAATTATTGTTACCTCGGAAAGGACATAAATTGAGAAACAAACTAAAATGTTAAAATTCATTTAAAATGGAATAGAGGACGATAAAAAGGAAAATAAAAGCCAAGTGTGGGAAAATTTACCAAGTTATCTTAAACATATGTCACATATATCTGTAACAAATAACTGAAAATACTTTTGCTTTGAACTAAACTAAACTGTTTTACCCAATGAAAGAAAAGAAGAGATGGATCTACACGATGAATCAATTCCATCATTAAAAGGAAGTAAAGTCTTCCGAAAAAGAAACGCGCTTCTTGATTTAGGTCATGAAGTTGTCGTCCAGACCAGCTGTAGGTTGACGAAAAATCTAGAAAAGTCATCACTAAAATCAGCAGGAAATCCACGGACCTCAGCATTAAACAGGGTCGCCAAGTGGTCAGATTTATCCTAACCATGAGAAGGATTTATCTCGTACAATGGGGGGGCACCATGCAAATTAGCTGGATAAGACTAATGAATCAGATCCCCAGAAAGGATAATCTCCTTAAAGATTAAAAATCAGCTTTTAAGACTGATATTACTCAATCCTAGAGATTGACCTTAAAGATTGAGAATTCAAACTCATGGAATTCGATGATATCTAAACTCGAGCTTAAACGAGAAAATATTTTGATCAAAATTACAAACCGATTTGTTTTCTGAAAACCCTATTTTCAATGCGTTCATTACCATTGAACGTAAAATCCTAGGAATTCACCTGGAATTCATTAGGTCACCTGAACTAAATCGGGTGTCAACCGTAAGAACGGTGGTTACATAGTGGTCAAAGACAGGACCTTGTGCCAGACCGAAAAATTATAAGGGTGAGCTTTACTATTGCTCCTACCAAGGATAGTAATTGCGTCCGACACGTTATAGACCATAATCAAAAGCATGTCGCGAGACATTGCCTTAACAGTTGCTTGTTCAACGCTTTCCTTTACAACCGGACGGTAGTTTGCCGAAAGGTAATATACGGAACAAGTAAACTGGACGTGTTGCTTTCCTAATACAAGGTTAGCAAGTGGGTGACACAAAACAGCAAGTTTTGAGCTAAAATTTTCAATTCTGAACCCCACCAAACTCACAAATATATTTTGCAAACACCGGTAAAGGGTTATCCCGGAAAACTTATCTAGGGTAAAAACTAGATTTAATTTTCAAAAGATCAAATGTTTTCATAAAGATCCAATTTCCTTAATGGATCTAAATTTTTTATAGTCATGTGGGACTGTAAACCATATCGTTACTACCATTGTTTATACCGCCATATAGAAATCACTGATGTACAAAGTGTGAAGAATAAAGAAGTGATTCTAGTATTTCAAGACAATATTGCTTGAGGACAAGCAACGCTCAAGTGTGGGAATATTTGATAATGCTAAAAACGAACATATATTTCATAGCATTATTCCTCAAAAAAGACAAGCTTTTAGTTGCAATTGTTCTATTTACAAGTGATATTCGTTTAAATAATAAAAGGTGAAGACAAAAGACAGATTCGACGAATTGAAGACGCAAACGACCAAAAAGCTCAAAAGTACAAAAGACAATCAAAAAGGTTCCAATTATTGATAAGAAACGTCTTGAAATTACAAGAGTACAAGATTCAAAACGCAAAGTACAAAATATAAAATTGTACGCAAGGACGTTCGAAAATCCGGAACCGGGACCAGAGTCAACTCTTAACGCTCGACGCAACGGACTAAAAATTACAAGTTAACTATGTATATAAATATAATATAATATATAATTAATTATATTAATTATATATATATTATATATATATTATAAAACCGTCGGCAGAGAAAGACTCCAAGGGTGTGAGCTGTAAATACATTCTCCGCGACTCGCGGAGTTTGGAGAGGATTTTGCCGCGAGTCGCGGAGCCCCAAAAATCAAAAATCCCTATAAAGCCAACCGAATTCTGATCACAATTTACAATCTATTTCTCTCTTCTCTCATATATACGATATATATATATATATATAATTTATATTTTAATTTTAATTTTAATTATAATTCTAATAATAAGGGTATGTTAGCGAATATTATAAGGGTGTAAGTCGAAATTCTGTCCGTGTAACGCTACGCTATTTTTAATCATTGTAAGTTATGTTCAACCTTTTTACATTAATGTCTCGTAGCTAAGTTATTATTATGCTTATTTAAAACGAAGTAATCATGATGTTGGGCTAATTACTAAAATTGGGTAATTGGGCTTTGTACCATAATTGGGGTTTGGACAAAAGAACGACACTTGTGGAAATTAGACTATGGGCTATTAATGGGCTTTATATTTGTTTAACTAAATGAAAGTTTGTTAATGTTAATATAAAGATTTACAATTGGGCGTCCCTGTAATTTACCATATACACTCAATCGGACACGATGGGCGGGGTATTTATATGTACGAATAATCGTTCATTTAACCGGACACGGGAATGGATTAATAGCCACTAAAATAATTAAAACAGGGGTGAAATTACATTCAAGGGTAATTGGTGTAATTGTTAACAAAGTAGTAAAACCTTGGTTTACACGCAGTTGATAACCTGGTGTATTCATTAAACAAAGTATTAAAACCTTGTTACAATTCGAATCCCCAATTAGTTGGAATATTTAACTTCGGGTATAATAATAATTTGACGAGGACACTCGCACTTTATATTTATGACTGATGGACTGTTATGGACAAAAACCAGACGGACATATTAAATAATCCAGGACAAAGGACAATTAACCCATGGGCATAAAACTAAAATCAACATGTCAAACATCATGATTACGGAAGTTTAAATAAGCATAATTCTTTTATTTCATATTTAATTTCCTTCATTTTATATTTAATTGCACTTCTAATTATCGCACTTTTATTTATTGTTATTTAATCGCACTTTTAATTATCCGCAATTTCATTATCGTTATTTACTTTACGCTTTAAATTAAGTCTTTTATTTATTTAATATTTTACATTAGGTTTTAACTGCGACTAAAGTCTTAAAATCGACAAACCGGTCATTAAACGGTAAAAACCCCCCTTTATAATAATAATATTACTTATATATATATTTGTATTTTTATAAAAGTAAACTAATATAGCGTTGAGCTTTGTTTAAAGATTTCCCTGTGGAACGAACCGGACTTACTAAAAACTACACTACTGTACGATTAGGTACACTGCCTATAAGTGTTGTAGCAAGGTTTAAGTATATCCATTCTATAAATAAATAAATATCTTGTGTAAAATTGTATCGTATTTAATAGTTTTTTTTTTCTAGTAAAATATAAACTATTTCGTATACACCTCGCATAACATCAGTCGGCAAGGAAAATAAATGGAGACCAGCTGGAATCGAGCTCCATGCAATCGCATGGGCTCTCCACACTACAACCATGCGATCGCATGGAAGGTAATGTGAGGTCAAGTCCCTTTTAAAAGTCTAACGTACTCATTTCTGATTCATATTTCTTTTCTTTTTTCATTCATCTATTTCTATATATTACTCCGTATTACTTATTATATTTATTTTATTATTCATTAATATTATTAAGGATTGATTATAAATCTTATGATATTAATATTAGTAGTATTATTATTAGTAATATACATAAAATACTACGACGAGGTTCTGCTCGCGTGATTTCAAAAATGAGTTTTTCAAGTAGGATATGGCTAAAGAAATTATGGGTTATAGCTATGGAGGTGATGGGTGTGGTTCATGGGTATGCTCGTGAGGTCAATCTAGTGTTTATCATCTCCGTTGCGTCTACGTACCTTTCATGCAATATTGAATCTCAATATTGATACGTGAGCACTCATAACTTAACTTTTATATATTCATAGTGTAACCCTGACTAGTGCTCGAGTAAATAGGATTATGCATGCTTGTACTTTTGATATTGTCGTTAGATAGGTTATGTTGAATCCTGAATTAGTTACGTATGTGGTTAAGATAAGGTATAAGATATGCATGTCATTGAAAAGCTAGCGAAAAATTAAGAACTTTTCATTTAGATATCGAATGGTTTTGATGAACGGATTAAAAGATATCGTCAACTGAATTATCTATAATTTTAAAAGTATTATTGTTAAAATGATTATCGTTATTGTTATCGTTAACATTATCGTTATTGTTATCGTTATTGTCGTTATTATCGTTATTATCGTTATTATTTTTATTATCTAATAATCAATATTATTATTATTATTATTATTATTATTATTATTATTATTATTATTATTATTATTATTATTATTATTATTATTATTACTATTACTATTATTATTATTATTATTATTATTATTATTAATATTTTTAAAATAATTAATATTTTTATCAAAACTATCATTTTATTATTTTTATCATCATTATTATTATTAAAAGTATCATTAATATTAAAACTATCATTTTTTATTAAAATTATTATTTTTAATTGAAATATCATTGTTGTTATAAAATATCATTATTATTATCATTTTAGTATTATCATTATTAAAAATTTATCATTTTGAATAGAGTTATTACTTTTATAAAATATTATTATTATTACAATTAATATTAAAAAGTATCGTTATTATTAAAATTATCATGATTAGAATTACCATTTTATCATAATCATTAGTAAATATAAATATTGTTATTATTGTTATTATTATTATTTTATTATTATTATTAAAAATAATAAATATTATTATTATAAAATAGTGCAACTTTACTCCTTATTATTATTATCAATATTATTTTATCAAATATACAAAGATATTTCACCATACGTAGTATAATTACATTAATAGTACAAACTACTATATATTTATGATTTTGAGTAAACTGTATAAATTATATTACTTGAGATATATAAAAGTATATTTTTATCATAAATAAACTTTAATATAAC
Organism: Rutidosis leptorrhynchoides; assembly: GCF_046630445.1. Classification (NCBI taxonomy): domain Eukaryota; kingdom Viridiplantae; phylum Streptophyta; class Magnoliopsida; order Asterales; family Asteraceae; genus Rutidosis; species Rutidosis leptorrhynchoides. Next base: position 481,943,916 of record NC_092334.1, on the reverse strand, counting down.
TTTTTATTTATTAATAAATGGTTTGTATTATTTACTATAATAAAATCTGATAGATATATTTAAATATATAAAACGACTATATTTATGTTATACAATTTTTGGAAGTCATTTTCAGTCAAATTGACTTTTGTTGACTTTTTTATTTTAGTCTCGAGCATTAGGATTGTGGTACACTATGACCTGACCTAAATTGTTAGACAAATATTGACCAACATATATATATATATAGGTTCGTGAATCCGAGGCCAACCTTGCACTTGTTCAATGATGTTATATGTATTTTTACTACGAAATACAGTATGGTGAGTTTCATTTGCCTTTTTACCCTTTATATTTTTGGGCTGAGAATACATGCGCTGTTTTTTTTATGAATATTTTACGAAATAGACACAAGTAATCGAAACTACATTCTATGATTGAATGATCGAAGCCGAATCTGCCCTTTTGCTTGGTAGCCTAAGAATTAGTAAACCGATCTACTAATTGACGTGAATCCTAAAGATAGATCTATTGGGCCTAACAAACCCCATCCAAAGTACCGGATGCTTTAGTACTTCGAATTCATTTGTATCATGTCCGATAGATGTCCCGGAATGATAGGGGGTATTCTTATATGCACCTTGTTAATGTTGGTTACCAGGTATTCAATCCATATGAATGATTTTTGTCTCTATGCATGGGACGTATATTTATGAGAAATGGAAATGAAATTTTTGTGGTATATTAAAATGATGGAAATGAATGATTATGATAAACTAATGAACTCACCAACCTTTTGGTTGACACTTTAAAGCATGTTTATTTTCAGGTTTGAAAGAAATTTTCCGCTGTGCATTTGTTCATTTTAAGGATATTACTTGAAGTCATTCATGGCATATTTTGAAGAACATTGCATTCGAGTCATTGAGTTCATCAAAGATTATTATTAAGTCAATTTATTGTTGGATAGTGGATATTATGAAATGGTATGCATGTCTGTCAATTTTCGATGTAAAGAAAGTTTGTCTTTTAAAAACGAATGCAATGTTTGTAAAATGTATCATATAAAGGTCAAATACCTCGCGATGTAATCAACTATTGTGAATCATTTATAAAGTATATGAACGGGTCCCTTCAGTTGGTATCAGAGCGGTGGTCTTAGCGAACCAGGTCTGCATTAGTGTGTCTAACTGATAAGTCATTAGGATGCATTAGTGAGTCTGGACTTCGACCGTGTCTGCATGTCAAAAATTTTGCTTATCATTTTGTGTCAAAAATTACCTACTTATCATCCTTATGAAATTACCTGCTTATCATTCTTAGTCTAGACACGTCTTACTGCATTGATTGCATGAATAGTGTATAGACAAAATTCATATCTTAGCGTATCTGTTACTGTAAACTTTGCCTGACATATTCCGTAAATTCCTCCGTAATCTACGATATCTTTTGCTCTATATATATAGATATTCTATGTAATTAGAATACCATCCGATAGCCGGAAAATCATTTCATATCCAAAAATCCTTTATTCAATCGTACAAAATGGAATTCATCATTAATTCAATTCACTCGGATTCCATAATGGAATCCCACTCAGGCTCCGAAAGCAGTGTGACCGAAATGGATCAACCAATCAACCATCATCTATTCTGGATGAATTGGGGGTGGGTTCGTAGCCTCCTTAATCGTTGGAGATAAGAAGAAGGTGATCCTTTCCATCCACCACATTGCCCTCTTGGCGAAGAACCTGAAGCAATTACCGACGAACCTGTCTAAAACACCATTTTCTCTCTCATTTCCAGAGTATCTCGTCACGATTATATACTACATCAAATTCTAGATTTTATTTATCCGCTCGTCCGAACCGACAATCACCCCGGTGTAATAGAAGAAGTCAAAGAGCTTCGCGCTCGGGTAGTGGCTTTGGAAAATATGGTGCAAAGGTTACAAACACCAGCAGCAGCACCAGCAACATAACCAGTACCACCATCATCAACGCTAACGGTACCATTACCACCTCCAACCACAACGACGTCGTAAACCTCAACTTCACAATCTGTCCCATGAGCATCAACGTCATATGCCCTATAGATAACAAGGAAAACTAACAACAACAAATGATGAAGTATTAATTCATAACTTCATCGGAGAAATATTTTACGGTGATTATGTAATTTCTAAAATTTTAGAGATTACTTATTCTAGACCTAACCATAAATCAGATGAGTAGACCGAAATGATAAAAGAAACCCTGACCAGAATGGTGCACGATTTACAAGCTAGACTTGATTTACCAACAGCATCAATAGTACCGTCAGCGTCACCAGCATCGCCAGTGCAGTCAGCATCAGCACTAGCAGCACCTATAACATCACAAGCTCCATCAGTTCAAGAATCACCGTGGACATCATTACGAATCAACAACGAGTATATTGTATCAACGAGTTATGAAGAATTAACTCATTTCCACTGAAGGATTTATATGTATATCTTATATATATAAATCTTTAAACCATAATAAATCTTTCCGTACTAAGCTATTAGCTGTGAATCTTAACTACTCGGTTAATTCATATTACAATTATGCAATGATGTACGTCCTTCGTCCGCAACTTAACCATCATTAACTACAATCTCTGTTTTAATCCAATAAACTCTATTTCATAATAAATCAAGTGTATTATTCAAATATATGTTTGATTTTACGCTTTCATCATCGATGTACTCGAAACTTTTCAGATAACATCATTCGTACTTTGCGAAGTTCACAAGAATTTAACGAAAACCAACATCACGCCTCAACAAATAACGAAGTATTGATTCATAATTTCAATATTATTTAAGAAATACTTGTGTAATCTCCAAAGCCTTTAAGGGATTATTCAATTCTAATTTCAACCGTAAATCAAATGAGGTTAATTTAATATTAACTCATTAAATCTATATTACATCTAAAGAAAATATATATATATATATATATATATATATATATATATATATATATATATATATATATATATATATATATATATATATATATATATATATATAATTATATTTTCATAAAGACTGTAATAAAATTCTTTTGTACAAAAATATTAATTGTGAAATTTGTTTTAACGGGTAGGTAATACCCGAGAGATATATAAATTCACAATTAATATGTTACATTCTTCGAATCTGATTCAACAATCATCAACTATACTCACTATTTTCTCAACAATACACATTCTTTCATAAAAATCAAAATAACCATACTCATTCAAATTCAATTACATATTCTGATTTTGAAATCGCAGAGTTCAATTCAAGATATAATCGGTATCATCCCTCTTAGATTCCTAAATCTTCCAAAGCTATACTTTAGCTTCAAAAACTGTGTTAAAACATCAAATGTATATTAACGATTACAATCTGTGTTCAAACCCTCCAAAATTTCTGAAGACACTTCAAATAATGAGTAATCGAGATGATGATCCAACCACATATTACCCATAGTTATGCATCTGAAAAACTCTCGAAACCTAAGTAAAAGTTTAACACGTACCCGCATTAAATCCTTTGACATTTATTAGCAAAAATAAACCTTACCATTTCTTTTCAAAATAGCAAATTTTGTCACAGCTCCAACAAGTCAACTTCGACTTTTCAGTCAGACTAACCTTATTATAACCTTGAGATATACACCATCGTTACTGGGGGACCTTTTACATTCCACCACATTATCAGCAGATGTACCAACAACTTCATTACCCTTTGACTTTAACCTCTCCAAAAAGTCATTATAGTTATTCATTGAAACCCCATCATTTACTCATATGCATCTTGTAATGAGAATTGCCATACGAATCAGCGGGAATTAGCAATTAGTACTTTGAAATCTCGCAGCATGTCTATGCCAATAGTTATATGTGTATATATAACGTCTATCTCCTGGACATACATACTTTGAATGTGAAGTTTCTGAAAAACACCCTGAACTGCGAACTAGTTCTCGAAATGTTGATGAAGCAGCAAAAACTATAAACGACCTTAACAGTAAAAAGTTTGATGATAATGAATAGTGTGCTGGAAAAGCGCAGAAAAAGAGAAGTTTTGGAACTGAAAAACGGATTGAGCAAAGTATGAAGGAGGCTGTGGACAAATCACAAAGGCTGAACCTGCCTTTAAAGAATCCAAATGATTCAATATCTGCTAAAGTCATTAACGAATACCTTGCTCCAGACTCTAAACCCTTGCAGAAAATATTCTTCATCATCCTCTGATATTAGAAATTCTAAGATATCATCGTATCTTTCATTATAAATATCCTCCATATTTCTGAAGATATTTCCATAATTATTCTTATCTGAAATCATTTATCTCTTCGCACTATCTGTGTTACATCATAAAAGAAACTATTTTAGTTTTTAATTTTGAAACCCTCAAGTTTAAATTATGAATGTTTTTGAAGTAGTGTTGGGAACTGATGCATGAGTTAGTATAATATAATAACACTTGATCAATGTGATTATATTACAGTAAGTTATGCTGAGTTTCTAAATGGAACGTGATGATTCACAGATCATAACATCATCATGTGCTATGTCACACGACTCTTGTATTCTATTTAACCTCTAAAATATCAAGAAAATATTTTCTTGATGATTCGGCCTTTTCCAGGATATTCTGGTAATTTAACAAATCAAAATCGCGCCATTACGATTTCCTTCTTAGAACATTAATAATGTTCATTCCGAAATTTATATCTGCAAATTCTGGATCATTACAAGCAGTGTTTAATCTCAAGAAGAAGAAACAAAAGGACAAAACTCAGAAATAGAAATTGAGGTATAAATCGCAGCAAATAAAAGAGAGCATTAACTGGAGATAACAATGATTATAGAAGACAGAAGCAGGAACATCGAAATGTAAGGGAAGATATAAAACCCAACAACAACCCAGAAACTATAAACCGTAGATATCGATAAATATAGCAATATAAAGACACGGGAGAACTAAGAACACTATAAAACCCAAAATACAGTAGAAGTAAATAGATTCTTCTGGCGGCAGGTGAAAACGAAGAATGACTGATATGAAAGTTAGGAGTATATAGAGAACCAGAACCGGATGGAGCATATTGACAAATGACTCAAAGTATGAATTAAAGGAGAAAGAATAGAAGGTGTGAGTTGTAAGAAAATGAAGAGGGTGAAATTTATAGCAAAACATCCGACAGAGCAATCAAAAAGGATGATCACATTTAAAGCGGATCCTAATTCCCTTGGTTACCGGAGAATCAAATCTTATTACGAAGATTTTCTCCAAATCTCTTGAACTTGAAAATCAATCCTATCTACGTCCAAAGATATGACGAATCTATACCTACTCAATTCACTCTTTTGGTGATAGCTTCACTCGTACTCTTCACAAAATCAAATGGTTTTGTCCATATTACTCAATAATGATAAAACCTTAATCTTCAGCTTATATGCGTCATGAAAACATACTTATTGTCAGCCATGATCATCCCAATCAAATTTCGGGTCGAAATTTCTTTAACGGGTAGGTACTGTGACGACCCAGAAATTTCCGACCAAATTTAAACTCTAATCTTTATATGTTTCTGACAAGATAAGCAAAGTTTGTTAAATTGAATATCAAGAATTTTAAACTATGTTCATACATTCATTTGACCTCGACCAAATCCCAACGATTCACGAACCATTAGATGAACGGATATGATTATATAGGTATATGTGTATATATTATAACTTGAAGATATTAACAACGTATTAGACGTATAATACTTTACATAAACGTATTTGTTCAAATAATTATCGATGGAATTAGAAGATGATATCAAATGATTGATTTAGCATATACATTGAATTATGATTACGAGTCTCTGTTAAGAGGTCCACTTTGATATAGAAAACTTTTCCTTTTTAACGATATTCGGAATAAATGAAAAAGTGATATTCGAGTAAGGACAAAGTGTCAAGTAGCGAGAGCAGGTCAGATTGGTGAAAATTTCTGTTAAATTCCAATACATGCCTTACAATAATTGCCTCGTGACTTTTGATAAGATAAATTAATTAACCTTCATATTAGGTATTGTGAAAGTGAAATTAGGGAATATAGGTAAATTAGAAAATAGATATTGACAAGTTAAATAGATCGACATCTTACATTAAAATGATTCCTTGCGTTTGATTTTTCCTTTAGACTTAATCCTATGAGTCACGATTAAACTAGAAGTTAAAACCTTGAAACTTGATATGATTCATATATGATTTTACGTTCATAAACGAAAACGTCATTTCGATATAATAGACTTTTTAAGAACGTCTTATGACATAACAACTTCTACTATTATAACCTTTGTGATAAAATGATTTGGAATATAAAGTAATTGGAATATTAAAATGTCTTTGCAAACATTTTTCATATAAATAAAGTATATCAATATTAAACTTTAAAAATACAAAAGTTACGAAATAGTAATTCTTAATATTTAAATGATTTCTAAATATATAAGTTTTGAATGACATTAGTTTTGAAAAACTACATTAAGTAAATAGTTCAAATTTATATTTCGAATTGAAAATATAAATATATATAATTTAGTCATAAAACGTCCTGATTTAAACTAATATATTTTGACAAACAACGAACCACTGATTTATAGAAGCAAATGACCACAACGCTCAATTTTATAAGTTACATTTATTATAAGGAAATTTATTGATGAGTACATCAAATTATTAATAAGGGTACACGTCGCGAAACGTAAAATATTAGTTTTCTAAACGTACGAACATGCGCTCGAGAAACCGAAACCGAGACACTAGTCGAGTGACAACGTACGAGACTTCGGAACAAAAATTACATTTTTACTACGCACGTAAATATAATATAATATATAATTAATTATATAAATTAAATAAATATAAATTATATATAATAAGGGTGTCGGCAAGGAAAATAAATGGAGACCAGCTGGAATCGAGCTCCATGTGATCGCATGGGCTCTCCACACTACAACCATGCGATCTCATGGAAGGTAATGTGAGGTCAAGTCCCTTTTAAAAGTCGAACGTACTCATTTCTGATTCATATTTCTTTTCTTTTTTCATTCCTCTATTTCTATATATTACTCCGTATTACTTATTATATTTATTTTATTATTCATTAATATTATTAAGGATTGATTATAAATCTTATGATATTAATATTAGTAGTATTATTATTAGTAATATACATAAAATACTACGATGAGGTTCTGCTCGCGTGATTTCAAAAATAAGTTTTTCAAGTAGGATAGGGCTAAGGAAATTATGGGTTATAGCTATGGAGGTGATGGGTATGGTTCATGGGTATGCTCGTGAGGTCAATCTAGTGTTTATCATCACTGTTGCGTCTACGTACCTTTCATGCAATATTGAATCTCAATATTGATACGTGAGCACTCATAACTTAACTTTTATATATTAATAGTGCAACCCTGACTAATGCTCGAGTAAATAGGATTATGCATGCTTATACTTTTGATATTGTTGTTAGATAGGATATGTTGAATCTTGAATTAGTTACGTATGCGGTTAAGATAAGGTATAAGATATGCATGTCGTTGGAAAGGTAGCGAAAAATTAAGAACTTTTCATTTAGATATCGAATGGTTTTGATGAACGGATTAAAAGATACCGTCAATTGAATTATCTATAATTTTAAAAGTATTATTGTTAAAATGATTATCGTTATCGTTATCGTTATCGTTAACATTAACGTTATCGTTATCGTTATCGTCGTTATTATCGTTATTATTTTTATTATCTAATAATCAGTATTATTATTATTATTATTATTATTATTATTACTACTATGATTATTATTATTATTAATATTTTTAAAATAATTAATATTTTTATCAAAACTATCATTTTATTATTTTTATCATCATTATTATTATTAAAAGTATCATTAATATTAAAACTATCATTTTTTATTAAAATTATCATTTTTAATAGAAATATCATTGTTATTATAAAATATCATTATTATTATCATTTTAGTATTATCATTATTAAAAATTTATCATTTTGAATAGAGTTATTACTTTTATAAAATATTATTATTATTACAATTAATATTAAAAACTATCGTTATTATTAAGATTATCATGATTAGAATTACCATTTTATCATAATCATTAGTAAATATAAATATCATTATTATTATTATTATTATTTTATTATTATTATTAAAAATAATTAATATTATTATTATAAAATAGTGCAACTTTACTTCTTATTATTATTATCAATATTATTTTATCAAATATACAAAGATATTTCACCATACGTAGTATAATTACATTAATAGTACAAACTACTATATATTTATGATTTTGAGTAAACTGTATAAATTTTATTACTTGAGATATATAAAAGTATATTTTTATCATAAATAAAATTTAATATAACTTTTTATTTATTAATAAATGGTTTGTATTATTTACTATAATTAATATAGGTTCGTGAATCCGAGGCCAACCTTGCACTTGTTCAATGATGTTATATGTATTTTTACTACGAAATACAGTATGGTGAGTTTCATTTGCCTTTTTACCCTTTATATTTTTGGGTTGAGAATACACGCGCTGTTTTTTTTAGGAATATTTTACAAAATAGACACAAGTAATTGAAACTACATTCTATGGTTGAATGATCGAAGCCGAATATGCCCCTTTTGCTTGGTAGCCTAAGAATTAGTAAACCGATCTACTAATTGACGCGAATCCTAAAGATAGATCTATTGGGCCTAACAAACCCCATCCAAAGTACCGGATGCTTTAGTACTTCGAATTCATTTTTATCATGTCCGGTGGATGTCCCGGAATGATAGGGGATATTCTTATATGCATCTTATTAATGTCAGTTACCAGGTGTTCAATCCATATGAATGATTTTTGTCTCTATGCATGGGACGTATATTTATGAGAAATGGAAATGAAATTCTTATGGTCTATTAAAATGATGGAAATCAATGATTATGATAAACTAATAAACTCACCAACCTTTTAGTTGATACTTTAAAGCATGTTTATTCTCAGGTATGAAAGAAATCTTCCGCTGTGCATTTGTTCATTTTAAGGATATTACTTGAAGTCATTCATGGCATATTTCGAAGAACGTTGCATTTGAGTCACTGAATTCATCAAATATTATTATTAAGTCAATTTATCGTTGGATAGTGGATATTATGAAATGGTATGCATGCCTGTCAATTTTCAATGTAAAGAAAGTTTGTCTTTTAAAAACGAATGCAATGTTTGTAAAGTGTATCATATAGAGGTCAAATACCTTGCGATGTAATCAACTATTGTGAATCGTTTATAAAGTATATGAACGGGTCCTTTCAGTATTACTTCTCGCAAAATACGTGGCTCGAATTTGAGTTGAATTTTTCCCTGGTAGGTGTTAAAGGATATGATCGGGTGGTGAATACTTCGCATAGTGTGGACCCTCATCAGTGACCCCTCACATGCTGGTCTAAAAAATCACATCAAAAGACACTTAAACAAAAGATGACAGGTAATAGTGTATCCTATGGGATACAGGCATAAAAGCATCATTTTTATACATAATAATAGATCGAAAAACATAAAAGATACCAATATTTGGCAGTTTTTAGCATTTGACGTCCAGCGCACAGCAGGCCGCCTAGCGACATGCGTAAGCCCTGCAGGCAGCTTATATGCTTAAGCCCTTTAGTTAAGCGCGTGAGCAGCATGCAGCTACGTCAGCACACGCCACAGATATTCCAGATATATCGTATAACTGAATTAATCAACGTTTGACATGTGTTTCCCGAGAATTTCGGATAATGATACACGTACCTACGTGCATGGTGCTCGTGCGTATCACGTGCAGCGTGTACGTCCTGAATATTGCCAGAACATCTGATTAGGAGGTGCGCACGTGGGTATTGCTTAGCGCACACGAAAGTAATCAGATATAATCTTATCAATAATTAAACGTGATCCTTTTCCAACAATAAATCCGTTATTTATGGTTGTTATTCGGTAGTATCTAGAACCTAATTATGAGGTAATCTAGGGTTAGGGTTTTATTATAAATACGATTCTAACCTCCTTCACTCGACACAATGTTTTCTGTATTACTCGAATTTAAGATTCCATCCAGAAAACATTCTTAAGGTAACAGGTATGTTCCATGAACAAAAATCCTATGCAACCACCTTTAGTGGCCATTGTTGCGGCAACTGCCTTCAATGGTGGACGTAGCTTTGATCACCCTTTCATAGATTTTCATCTCAATAAGGGTTATCCACGGTAAACCGGACCAGAGATCAAAGCTATAAACGTTCTTAAACACTACCTCATGCACTCAACATTAACTTTGCTATTTGAGCAGATTTATGTTCGATCAAATGACGCCATTCGTGGGACCATAACTAGAATTGCGTAAAAGTTTTATACGTTACGAATGATTAACTGTAAAACTTATAATCTCTTTATGCTTATTCTTGTGTAACAGGTTACAATGGGAAAGTCTGGTAGTAATCAATCATCTCGTTCTCAGGGTCCTGATGTTATGAGATCGAAACAAGCAAACCTAGACAAGACTCCTATCACAAGCAATACTCCAAACTCTGGAGCGATCAAGCTTCCAGAAAAGTCCAAAACATCATCAACTGCTACCCCCTCGGTATCTCAGCCATTAACATCAAAAATAACGGCTGAGTATTGGGCACTGGGTGACGAAGATGATGAAGAGGATGATTATGAGGAAGAGATCCCTATTACTACAATGGGATCCGTTCCCATATATTCTACGTCAAAGTCAACGGTTCATACCAGGGGAATAATGACACCTGCTAGTGCATGCCAGTATTTAGCAGGACAAAACATCGATATTGGTTGTCCAACTAATGATTGGTTGTACAACTAATGATCGCACTCCCTTGGATAAGATACGAAGGACGCGCATGTCTTCACCTATTCCCAGGTTGTCATCTTTGCTTTCACCAAGTGCGCCTTCGGGGCCCACTACCAATTCTGAGGGCGAAAGCAAGAAGAGTCAGGAAGATTTACTTGCCATACTGGCCGGTGCTGTGCCAGATAAATATGCGCAGGAATTCACGGTGCCAGATAAAGGTGAAGAAGTGTTGGATAACTTCTATGCGGGAATTATGGGGCGAAAGGTAAAACCCTTCATGGAGGTTGCACCGGCTAATGAAAAGTTTGCGCCCCATATTGCTAATTATGTGCCCGAATCTCCTCCTATCATTCCATGACTATGGGATGGTACGATGGCACAACAAATGTAGATGATTTCTTATAAAGGTATGAAGGAATAAAGCGCGCTCAGGCTTGGAACGATGAAACCAAGTGTTTAGAATTTCAGACTTTGTTGCAGGGATTCGCAAGGGAATGGTTTAGCAATTTGCCACTACCGCTTGTCACTTCTTATAACGATCTTAGAGCACGCTTCCTGTTAAATTTTCACAACATGCGCACCCGTAAAAGGACGCATGTTGATTATCATGATATCAGACAAGGTACAAAAGAATCCCTTGGGCAGTTCATAGATCGATACACTAAAGAGGTCGCTAAAATGGCTGGACTCCCCAAAAGCCAAAAAGTATCCGGTTTTATACATGGGTTTTATATAGAGCGACATCTTGCACTGTGGCAGCGCTTGCGCATGAAGTTCCCTGATACCTTGGACAAAGCAATCAGAGAAGCGAACGAGCATATGCGTGCGAGGGAAGATACCACTAGGAATAGTGGGAATAATCCCGATGGAAGAGGTAACAAAGACGACGATTCTTATTGCAGTCAAGCAGGGGGATCGAAGCGCAAGGGTGACAATTATAGCCAAGGCTCCGCATCATCGAAATACAAGAAGTTTCAGAACTCAAGCAATTCTGATCAAGGGAAGGTTCACTTCCCAAGTCAAAACTTCGCGATCATGCGCGAGCAGACTAAAACACCAAAGGAAATCTTAGCTACTGAACCAATCTGTCTGACATTCTCAGCTCCTGCGAAGATGTCAGTATATGCTCGGAGAGATAAATCAAAATTCTATGAGTTTCACGATGACTATGGGCACGAGATTGATCGTTGAAAGTCTTTTATCTAAAAAGTGATCGAATGTCTGAGAAGGAGTGAGCTTAATCATCTGAAGCCTTTGAAAAAGCAGGGAACTACATCGCAGGGCAATCAATCAGAGAAAACCACATCCAACCAAAAGAAGGGAGACAACAAAAATTATGATAAAATGATAAACATGGTGCATGCTTGGCGCTCTGGTCAGAGGCACAAAGCCGAGTAGTCGGAGGAATGGGAGGCGGAAGCTATTATCTTCCCTCCGATGCAAACAATTAATCCTTCACATGCGCCCATTATCATCAAAGGTCGCATCACTGACTATGGGTACAATGTGCGATGGTTAAATGTCGATACGGGCAGTAATGTCAACGTAATGTATGAACACTACTTCAAGCAACTACCAGCGACAATCAAGTCTAAGATGCGGGCACCCACAACTGTTCTGTCGGGTTCTCCGGCAAATCTGCATGGCCGTTAGGGTGCATCGAGCTTGAACCAGTGCTGGTTGATGATAATGATTCGACCCGCACGCGGGCTGTCCCTGTTGAATTCTGTGGGTACGTTCTAATTCGTGTACAATGCACTCCTCGGGCGAGTGACTTTGCAGAAGTTTGGCACAGTACTCTCCACTATTCACGACATGATCAAGTTTCCTACTAAGCAAGGTATTGCTACTGTCCGGACGGAGTCTGGAAGAGCGCTATGCGCATCGGTAACGCCGCCTAAACCATCGCTTACAGATGAAGAACAAATACAAAGCAGTTCTATCCTTGTCAATCCAAAATACCCTGACAAACGAATTCAAGTTGGGGGAAACCTCTAAAATGAAATCAAAGTTTAGCTGAGCGACATACTGGTAGCTAACATGGATATTTTCGCGTGGTGTGAGGACGATATGACCGGGGTACCACGAAACATCGCTAAGAACAAGCTAAACGCAAATCCAAACATAACTCCAGTGTGCAAAAAGAAGCGCCCAATGGCGCACGAAAGAAGTGAATGGTCGAGGTTAGAAGTAGACAAGCTGGTTCATGCGAACATTCTTAGAGAGGTGAGATATCAGACTTGGGTCGCGAATCCCATTTTGGTTAAAAAAGGAGATGGTTCGTGGCGCATCTGCGTCGATTTCAAGGATATTAATAAGGCCTTCCCTAAGGACAATTATCCTTTGCCTGAAATCGACTGGAAAATTGAATCTCTTTCCGGGTTCAGGTTTAAATGCTTTTTGGACGCATAAAGGGGTATCACCAGATTCAGATGGCAGAAGCGGATGAAGATAAAACTGCATTCCACATCGATCAGGGTATTTATTGTTACACGAAAATGCCCTTCGGGTTAAAGAATGTAGGGGCAACATACCAGAGGGTAATGGATTTGGCGTTCAAGGATCAGATCGGAAGAAATCTTGAGGCTTACGTAGATGATTTAGTCATCAAAAGCAATACAAAAGTACAACTACTGGCTGATATCCTAGAAACGTTCAAATCTCTGCGAAAAATCAACATGAAACTTAATCCTACAAAATGCAGTTTTGAGGAGGAAGAGGGCAAATTCTTGGGGCATATAGTGACGCCAAGAGGAATCAAGGATAACCCCAAGAAAACTGAGGCTGTAGAACGCATGAACTCCCCAAAATCAAGGAAAGAAGTGCAAAGTTTGACAGGAAAGTTGGCCGCACTAACTAGGTTTCTGTCAAAGGACCTTTTTTCCAGACTCTTAAGAATTCATTGAAAAAGTTAGACTTCAGATGGACTGAAGAAGCCGAGAAAGCTTTCATCGAGATGAAGTCGCTCCTGAGGGAGCTTCCTACTTTGACTGCGCCAATAGCGGGCGAGACGTCGATGCTGTATCTTGCGACTTCAAAGGAAGCGATCAGTTCCATTCTCATTGCAGATGGGGGTAGGCATATCTCATATTGAGATTGGAATAGGTATTAAATGCAATGCTTACTGTGTATTTCCCACTGTTTTGGCGCATGTACAAATGCCTGTAATTTGTCAGCAAAGCACTTAGCGAAAGTGAAGTTAACTACCCACCTATTGAAAAGATCGTATATGCGCTAGTGCACACAGCTCGTTGGTTACGCAGGTACTTTCAAGCGCATCCAATAGTGGTGTTAACTGATCAACCGATAATACATGTATAAGTTGCGGCACGCGCATCCCAATCTCTTATTTACACAATCTTATAAGACACCACGTACGCGCTTGAATTAATTGTGATATGCTGATAACATGCGATGACAGGTATTGTACAAGCTTAAGGTTTTGGACAGATTGGCCAAATGGGCTATTGAATTGGGAGAGGACGAAATCAATTACTCCCCGCACATGATGATAAAAGGCTAAATACTTGCAGATTATCTGGCTGAAACAACGGGAGAAGTAGAAGCATTCGAAGAAAGCACTACAATCGGCTGTGACGACAATCAGGTCTGGGAGCTATATACAGATGGAGCTTGTGGGCCCTAAGGCACTGGCGCTGGACTGGTTCTCACAAGTCCCGACGGAGGGGAGCTTACTTATGCACTCCGGTTAACGTTTGATGCAACCAATAATGAGTCTGAATATGAAGCGTTACTGTCTGGGATGCACATAGCGCAACAACTCGGAATAAAGCACTTGGATGCGTATGTTGACTCGCAGTTGGTCACTAACCAGGTCAATGGATCGTTTGGAGCGCAATAAGCCTCTATGTAATGGTACATGGAACTAGTCCATGAATTAGCAAATGAGTTTGATGTTTTTAGATTGACGCAGGTACCCAGGGGGAAAACAAGAAGGCAGACTCGCTGAGCAATTTGGCTGCTTTGGCTTTCGATCATCTGCGCAAAAACGTATGGGTTGAAGTGTTAACAAAAAAATCTATTGATGAGAAATCAATTGTTGCGCCCATCGTGGAGGAAAACCCAAATTGGATGACACTGTTGGTGAAATTCTAAACTGAGGGTGAACTCCCAGTTGACGAAAAAGAAGCGCAAAAGATTCGCATGAAAGCTCCCATGTACACGTTAATTGAAGATGTTTTATACAAGAAATCCTATCTAGGCCCAAGCCTGCTATGCATTGGGCCTAATCAAGCTAAAGCAGTGCTTTGAGAAGTTCACGAAGGCTCTTGTGCTTTACACTCTGGGTACAGAACAATTTCCGCAAAAGTGATGCGCATAGGGTATTACTTGCCCTCCATTCACAACGATGCGGCAGAAATTGTAAGGACATGTCAATCATGTCAACAGCAGGCACCAATAAGTCGAGCACCACGGCATCCTATGATACCAATAACGGCAGCATGGCTGTTCAGCAAATGGGCCATCGACATTGTCGGTCCTATTACTGCGTGCTCAGGTACGCTCGAAATAAAACACTTATGCAATACTTTGCAATATACGCGCTTTAACAGTATTCACACTACTATCATTGCTTGCTCAGGAGGAATAAAATTCTTGGTGGTGGCAATTGATTATTTCACCAAGTGGGTGGAGGCAAAGGCATTGGCAACAATTATTAGCTGGCGCATCCGTAACTTCTTTTGGGAAGATATTGTGTGCAGGTTTGGTATTCCCACTGAAATTGTCAGCGACAATGGTACTCAGTTTGAAGGTGAGACTTTTAAGAGCTGGTGTCAAGATCTGAATATCAAGCAGTCTTTCACTTCGGTTGCTCACCCACAGGACAATGGCCAATGTGAAGTAACAATCCGAGATATTGTAAAGGGGATAAAGGCGCGCCTGGTTTGTATGGCAATGAGTGGGTAGATGAGCTCCCAAGTGTTTTATGGGTACATCGTACCACTCATAAAAATAGCACAGGAGAAACACCGTTCAGCCTAATTTACGGAACGAAGGGCCGGTCAAAAATAGCCTAATTACTCTACTTAAGATAGGGTAAGCAGGATTCATTCCACGGGAAATAGTGGTTAATAGCAAGCAATTTCAGGGTTGGTTTGTTTACTTAACTAAAAACTATTCAAATTAATCAACTAGAATAAAGCTTAAAACTTAAACTAAAGTGAAATTGAGAATGTTGAAATGTAAACAATGAGATTAAAAGCCTTTATCCTTTCACAATCCCAATCTAGCATGCATTCATTCAAACAAGTATTAAATTTACCAAGTATTGATCAAATCTCATAGACAAGACTTCTTAAGTTCATCAATTCTACTATCTTGGGATTGAACTATGCAACCTAGACAATATGTCTTTATCCTTAATCTAATTAACACTAAGTTGGATCAAGAACACAACGTTAATCACAATAATTCAACTTGCAATAACAAAAACATAGAACTTGCATTGATCAATAGTTGATTGGTTTACAATATCATAATCCAAAAGACATAAGTATTAAAACATCATAAACCACATAAACTTGAATGAAATAATACATGTTTAATTGTTCATGGAAAGGATAAAAATAAGAAAACTAGCCAAGCATGTTGGTGATGATGATCATGGTTGCTTCTTGAAGTTGCATGATGAACACTTCTTGAATCCTAGCTTGAATCCTTGATTAATGATGATTGATGGTATGATTTTGTGTGTTTTATGCTCTCAAAACTGATGGAAGAGGTGTAATATTCGTAGCCTAGGGTTTACCATATATAGGGATGAAGTAGGGTGTTCCTCAAGCATGAAATCCCTCAAATTCGGCCTCAAATTTTATCCAAAAATAGCTCCAGCCGCAAATTGCGCCTCCCGGCCGCAATTTGCAGCCGCACCGCAAAAACATCCGCAAAAATGCGCCCATATTGGCCCTGTTCCACTTCGAAATCACCCAGCCACAAAATCAACGGCAAAAACATCCGCAATTTGCAGCCGGACCGCAAAAACAGCCGCAAAACCAGCCGCAATTTGCACCTGGGACTGATTTTTCATCTTTTTCTCGTTTAGACCTCATATTTCGCGTTTTCGATCCAAATCGTTACCCATTATAAAAACCTCATGAGAAAGCATTTTATACCTCAAATATACACATAAAATTCATCTCTTAATATCGAACATGATCGACATTTATGAACCGATGAACTCCCCCACACTTATCATTGTTTGTCCTCAAACAATCTTTAACTCAAATCTCCAACTCGAATCTCCAACCAATGATAAATCTCCAAAAGCAAAAATAGAACCGCGAAGCCTTGAACTCACTATGAAACATAAATTCCTCCGACATGGCCCTCACTTAACCAACTTTAACTTCTTGATTTGAATCATGATTATACTAAAACCTAGAATTTTGGAATCTTCAAATAAAACATGAGACAAGTGAGAGCCATCCGCCATACGAACTAGATATTGTGACAAAAGAACCATGGTACAAGTTACATACTACGCTCTAGTTGTTAAACTAGAAGCGTTATCGTTAATTCCATCTTTGTTTTAAAGGTTGGTGTGCCGAAGTGTCCGAAGACACCCTTTTTGGTTCTCCTGATGTTTTAGGATCACGACACTCATCTCATGCCCCAACGACTCCTCTTGTCACTCTCGGAGCAGGGTGGACAATCGACGAAGGGTTGTGGAATTTAAGTCCCACATGACTTATAATGAGATATAGTGTTTGTGGATTTAGCCCCATCTAGCTCTATTTTAGCGGTATTATACGCCCCAACAAGGCTATCGTGTAGGAATATTTATCCAGCCCCTATACTGGCTGTTTTATGGATTTGTCTCCATCGAGCTCTCGTTTTGTGGTTTTAGCCCCAAGCAAGGCTCTCGTTTAGGAATATTTATCCAGCCCCTAAACTGGCTGTTTTGCAGCGAACTGCGGGTATAGCTAGTGTCATCCACAGCTAATCCTGGTTTTGGATAGCGACACAGAACAAGTTCAAGCACTAGCATTTGTTCCCGGTATCGAAATAAGATGTGAATGAACAGGAAACGACATTTTGTACTTTCAATTCGTCAAATCATGGGTTATAACTGCAAAGACTAAGCTTTGTGCGGGACAATCCTGTTCCAGCATTACATTGTAATCAATCATACACTAGACAACGCACGGGATTTAACCTACCCGAGTTATTTTCGGTTTGTAACACATTTAGGAAGACTTTACTTCCTTATTAGGATGGAAAAGATACATCCTTTAAACTCTAAATTTTGACTTTCTTTGAAACCACAATTTAATCACCAAAAAGTTTTTAACTTTTCAACATTTATGCTCATAAACTATGATGTTTCACTCTTTTAATCACGAAGTCAATTTCCATGTCAATACCCTTAATAATCATTATTACCACATGCCATTCTCGGTTATCTTTTCACAATCTTTTTAAAAATCTTACACTTGGGTTGTGATGAAATTATGATAAATAAAAAAATTTTGTTCAATCACTATAATCATAATGTTTTACTCATTTTAGGCTTCAAACCCAAATAATGTATCTCAAAAATAAAATTTTAATTTTCCCCTCTCCCCCACACTTACATCATGCTACGCCCTCGTACACATGTTTATAGTATTACAATACTTATGTGAAAAGAAAATGAAAAATCTAACACATTACCGAGATACTCGCAAGTTCACCATCCAATAGTAACAATTGCGCACTTTGATTCATCATCACACATTCCATTCATTTACACTTATCCTTCCATTACAACTTAGAAAAGAAAAAAAAAACGTAAAATCTAACTAGCCCACTTTCGGAGGAATCCGCTTTAAACCACCCGATTCCCTCGGGTGGACGAGTTTTGTCTCATGAGGGCTTGCAGTGAACATACCCACAAAGTTCATTTAACTAAAAATAAATAAAACTAAAATAGAAACAAAGTAAAAAATAAAATAAAGAAGACTACACATACTTTGTGCAGTTTTATTTCCGTGTCATGCACGCGATTCTTTCGCTACTTCAGCTAATTCTAGGAGTGTAGAAGGTTCCTCCTTCCCTCACTTTGTGAGAACCTTCACTATCTCTAACTTTCCTCAACTTATAATCCAACCACACATCATTCTCCTTATCCACATCCATTAACTCAAACAATTTATCTTTTTCTTTAGGAGACAAGTTACACACAAGACTGTTGCTCAAACTTTCATCTCCTCTACTTCTAGCATCATGGACCCGTCTATGTAATTTTCTCATAGAAGGATCAATCACCGAGTCATCCACATACTCCTTACACTCACTATTATGCCTCAAAGAACTATGTGGCGGGTTTTCACTATCTCCCTCACACTTATGCCTTTCAAGGTCCTCTAAATTGGAAGACACCTCGTAATCAACTTGAGAATTCACCTTTTCATTCTTATTCACTTTGATCTTGTGACCTCCAAACCGCTCAACAAGTTGTTCGACGTTTCTCCCCATTACTTTGACTACTTTTCCATTGGATTCTTCCGACCTTTCAAGTGTATCAACAAACACATTTTAAACACAAACATTTTCCATTTTGTTATCACTACATATCTGCTCATTCGATTTTCTCATGGATGGTAGTCGGTAAGGATCAATCATCTTCGGAGTTACCAAATGTTCTATTTTATCATCTTTCTCAATAAATGTGGACACTTCCATCACGATTTCTTTCATCGGTAACAAACAAGTGGTTATAATAGAAGAACGCAACTTGGTTTCAAGAACTTGACTCAAAATTTTCAATTCCTGCTCAGGATTTTGTATAGACTCTTGTTGACTCATCAAAATTTCTGCATTAGTTCTTATTTGAGATTCCATGAAATCACTCGTCATACCCTCTTCACTAGATTTCCTTACCTCCTCTTTCTCTTTCACATGCGTTGCATATTTTTGAACCTGTTCATGGTTAGTATCCAACAAAAACAATCATGGACATCCGGTGTATGTAATGAATTAAAAATATTAATCTGTGATCTCTTATTACCAAAAGAAATATCCATAACCCCGGTTCAACAATTAATAAGAGCCTCAATTGTGGCAAAAAATGGACGAACAAGAATGATCGTCGGTTGGGTATCCCTAAAGGTGGTCTCTGTGTCCATAACTATAAAATCTACAGGGTAATAAAAGTCTTCCACTTTCACAATCACATTTTCCAACACACCCCTTGGAGTTCTCATTGACCGATCCGCAAGTTGGACGAGAATATCAGTATGTTTTAAAGTTCCCAACTCGTATCGGTCAACAAGGCTCGATGGAAGTATGTTAATATTAGCCCCTAAGTCCAACAAAGCCTTTTTAATATTAACATTTCCCACCGTAAGCGAAATTAAAGGCGTCCCCGGGTCCTTAAACTTAGGGGGAAGTGAACCATAAATAACGGCACTCACTTTTTCAGTTAATTTTACCTTTTTGGGCAATGATGCGTTGAGTTTACGCTTTTGAAGACACAAATCTTCTAAAAACTTAGCATATGCAGGAATTTGTTTGATTGCATCAATAAGTGGAATATTTATTTTTACTTGTTTAAATGTTTCCCACATATCATCTTTTTTTGGTCCCGTTTTCCTATAAGGGAATTGATTTGGGGACTCTAAGGCCTTGGGAAATGGAACGATTTTTGGTTCCGTTTTCGATTTCCCAATTTCATCAATGATTGGTTATTTAGTTTCTACCCCTTTCCCATGGTCATTATTTTCACTTACCTCATCTTCCTCATCAAGAACGATAGGAGACTTACTTGAATCGCATTGAGCTACCTCTTTCTCACCAACCTTGTTGTCATACTTCTTTCCACTTCGTAAGGTGCCTACCATATTCACACTATGTCCTTTGCCCAAGTCCTTATGATTTGGATTTAACACTATATAACTCAGAATGGTACTCGGCTCCCGATTTCCCTTACACTCCGCTACATTACCAACTTCTTTAGCCAATGCACCAATAGACTTGTTTTGCACCTCCACTATTTTTCGCATTTCGAAAATAAATGCGTCCATCTTGGCATCCGAGCTTGATGGTTGATTGGGTGAAGAACTATTTTGATTTTGGTTTTGGTTTTGGTTTTGATTTTGGTAATTGTTTTGGTTTTGGTTTCGGTTATTGGGATAAGGGTTTTGGTAATTTCTTTGGTAGTTCCCTTGATTTTGAAAGTTATTTTGGTTTTGGAAGTTGTTTTGAGGTCTTGGTTGGGTTCCTTGATTGTTAGCATTTAAAGCGTTGTTGTTGCTCCAACTAAAGTTTCGATGATTTCTCCATCCCGGATTATACGTGTTGGAGTATGGATCAAATCTCCTTCCCTGAACCTCGTTAACCTGTTCTTCTATTATCTGTTGATTCACCGGTGGAATCCCATTCCTACAGCCGTGTGCGAAATGAGAAGGATCCCCACATATCTCACAAACTTCCTGAACCTGCGAAACATTACAAGCAAGACCCTGGTTTGGGTTGTTAAATATAAGCATTTTCAAATCATCTAGTTCTAGCTCAAGGTTCCTTGTTGAACCGCCCGAGTCAGATACGTGATTCACTCGGGACGTACTAGGTTGTTTCCTATTAACTGAAGCTTAGGTTTTCGAACCCTTGCTTAATTGCTCAAAGAAGGTCCACTCGTCCTCACTAGTTCGTGTTAGGAATGCCCCACCACTAGCCGCCAAAAGGAATTGTCTATTTTGAGAATCTAGACTATCGTAAAAGACTTTGACTAATTCCCGTTTTGGTATCTCATGGTGTGGGCATGTCCTAAGTAATTCCTTGAGATGCTCGTACGCTTCATGGAAAAGTTCGCCAGGCAATTGCCTAAAAGATTTTATTTGCGTACGCATGTTCGAGGTCTTACTTATTGGGTAAAACTCCTCTAAAAACCGTTTTTTCATTTCCGCCCAAGTATTAATACTCCGGGCGAGTAAGGATAAAAACCAACGTTTCGCCTTGTCTTTTAATGAATAAGGAAAAAAGCGAAGGCATACCTCTTCGTCAGTGAATCCGTTTACCTGATTAGTAGCACAGATTTCATTGAACTTAGTAATGTGCTCATATGGTTCCTCATTAGCCATACCTCGATAGGTTGGCAACATGGAGATAAGTTGAGGTCGGACCTCAAATCTCCGATTATTCCCCCCTTATTGGGCGGGAAAACAATGTGTGAATGGTTCGCATAACCACCCGGTTGGTAGTAGGTATCTACTCCTCCTGTACTTTCAGCCATTTTGGTAGGTTGAACAAGAATTTCCTCCTCGATGTTGGAGTCTGATTTAAAAGAATTTTGTTGAATGATTGGTGTTGATGCTGAAGCCACCGTCGAGTTTTTCAGAATCCTTGTAGCTTTTCGATTAGCTTTTGCAGATTTATCGATTTCCAGGTTTAAAGGTTCAAGATTTTGATCTCCTGAACTCCGAGTTTGCATACACTAACCTGCAATTCAACAAAAACAATAATACCGAGCGTAAAACTGACAAAACAAGATAAAAGAAACAATATTTTTGGATTTTTTTTTTGTTTTATAATTTTTATGGTTTTTCTAATTTAACAAGAAAGCAATTAAAATAAGAGCTTGCAATCAAGCGCACACCTCCCCGGCAGCGGCGCCAAAATTTGATCGGTGTCGAAGGTCCGGTCAAAAATAGCCTAATTACTCTACTTTAGATAGGGTAAGCAGGATTCGTTCCACGGGAAATAGTGGTTAATAGCAAGCAATTTCAGGGTTGGTTTGTTTGTTTAACTAAAAACTATTCAAATTAATCAACTAGAATAAAGCTTAAAACTTAAACTAAAGTGCAATTGAGAATGTTGAAATGTAAACAATGAGATTAAAAGCCTTTATCCTTTCACAATCCCAAACTAGCATGCATTCATTCAAACAAGTATTATGTTTACCAAGTATTGATTAAATCTCATAGACAAGACTTCTTAAGTTCATCAATTATACTATCTTGGGATTGAACTATGCAACCTAGACAATATGTCTTTATCCTTAGTCTAATTAACACTAAGTTGGATCAAGAACACAATGTTAAATCACAATAATTCAACTTGCAATAAAAAAAAAACATAGAACTTGCATTGATCAATAGTTGATTGGTTTACAATATCATAATCCAAAATACATAAGTATTAAAACATCAATAACCACATAAAATTGAATGAAATAATACATGTTTAATTGTTCATGGAAAGGATAAAGATAAGAAAACTAGCCAAACATGTTGGTGATGATGATCATGGTTGCTTCTTGAAGTTGCATGGTGAACACTTCTTGAATCCTAGCTTGAATCCTTGATTAATGATGATTGATGGTGTGATTTTGTGTGTTTTATGCTCTCAAAACTGATGGAAGAGGTGTAATATTCGTAGCCTAGGGTTTACCATATATAGGGATGAAGTAGGGTGTTCCCCAAGCATGAAATCCCTCAAATTCGGACTCAAATTTTATCCAAAAATAGCTCTAGCCGCAAATTGCGCCCATATTGGCCCTATTCTACTTCGAAATCACCCAGCCGCAAAATCAACAGCAAAAACATCCGCAATTTGTAGCCGGACCGTAAAAATAGCCGCAATTTGCACCTGGGACTGATTTTTCATCTTTTTATCGTTTAGACCTCATATTTCGTGTTTTCGATTCAAATCGTTACCCGTTATAAAAACCTCATGAGAAAGCATTTTATACCTCAAATATACACATAAAATTCATCTCTTAATATCGAACATGATCGACATTTATGAACCGATCAAGAGCGAATACCCCGCACTTGGCATGCAACCAATTTGAAAATATGTTACATATAATTGTCAGGCTGCAGCACTAGGGATTGATCACCCCGACTTTTAAACATTTGCATTTTTTAGTTCTTTAAAATGTTATTTTGTTTACTTTTAAGACAACTTGTATTTCTTTCATGGTTGCAATAAATTGTCATGACTTGAGAATTTGATTTATTTTGTAATAAATAAATTTAATCTTTTGAATGGAAGTGTTTGGTTACATTTCAATGCACAATATGACAGCTATTACGTGCATCCTGCCTCCTTAAGGGATGATCTCTAGCTCCCGCGTGGCAGAAGCCTGTTTGGTTACAAGGCTAGATTTTAGGGTGGGTAACAGGTATTAGTTTGCCTAGACCAACACACTCTCGCAGACTAGAAGACTGCAAGTCATGACTATAAACGATAAGCATTGGGGTTGCTTGCCCATTAACCTAAGTGTTGGTTCAGTTGGAAGACTCTGTATAATTTACTTAATAATGCAATGAAAAGCGTTGGCTATGTGCACAATAGTTTGGCGTCGGTTAGTGTTATTAAATTTGGAGTATAAACGAGTATACATTGGCTTGTATGCAAATAAAACTTTAAGTTTTAAGAACTAAATACGCCAAATGACGCGAACAATACAATAAGAAAGATATTGGGTTACTTTACTTATTACCATTATGAAAGAAACAATGCATAGCATTGGTTACATAGTAACATTACAAAAAAAAGTGCTTATAGCACAAGAGTTAAGTTGGCACGCAAGCCATTACAATTACAGAAAAATTAAAATCTAAACTACGTGGCTTGTTTGGAACGGTGCCCTACACTAACGGTAGCATTCCTTCGAACCCTCGCACGCATCGATTAGGTGGATTGCCCCGTGGAAACAAAAAATAACAAACTAAACTACGTTTGGGAGGCACACCTGTAATGTTAAAAGCGCCTCACGAAGCATGCTAATAACAGGTGCACCCCCCAAGGGCATTGAGCGCATGGGCCAAAAGCAATGTAAGCTTATGGCGCACCCAAGACCCCCACGCTCCTTGGAAAAAACGTTACAAGGTACCATACAAAGCACTCCCTGCAACGCCACATGACGAGCATTGGCCCGCCAACCTAAAACTTCATTGATAAAAGATCATGCACAAAAACAGCAGGATTAAGGGCAGCATCTGCAAGAGTTTGGATTGAAATGTTTTCCAGCGCCTTGTTGGACTTAAGTAGCTTCTCGTAAGCATTCTCTTTAAGTTGATCTGTGATGATTTGGGGAATGACAACAGGTACCTCAATGTTCTTTGAGATCAGATCCCAGAAGCGCACCCGCTCTAATGCCTTAGTCGTCTTAAGATCTTGTGAGTAAAGCTCTGTAACAATGGAGGCGCTCAACGCATGAGTTGCAATGGTTGGAAGTGCTGCGCGTAGATCTTCATAAGTCCGTCGAATGATGTCACGGCTCGCAGACACTTCAGTAACCTAGGTGGTAAGATCGTTCCTCTCAAAGGTTAGCAAATCAATATCAGAGGTAGCAACAGCAAGCTCCTCCCTTAATACCCTGTTTTCCTTTTCATAATCAACCTGCGAGGATAGAAGATCAACTTTCTCCTTTTTCAAAGACTCAATAGTGGCATCAGCTGTTTTCAACGCGTCATTGGCCACTTTAACCTGTGTTTCCAGACCCTGCATGTAGTGACCCGAACTTTTCCATGTTTATATATATTAATTGAGATTGATATTTACATGATTAAATGTTTCCAACATGTTAAGCAATCAAACTTGTTAAGACTTGATTAATTGAAATATGTTTCATATAGACAATTGACCACCCAAGTTGACCGGTGATTCACGAACGTTAAAACTTGTAAAAACTATACGATGACATATATATGGTTATATATATAGTTAACATGTTTTTATTATAAGTATGTATCTCATTAGGTATTTTAACAATGAGTTATATACATAAAAATGAGACTATTAATTTAAGAAACTCGAAAACGATATATATAACGATTATCGTTATAACAACGTCTTACTAGGTACATATGAATCATATTAAGATATTGATACACTTGGTTAATTATGTTAAATGATAAGTAAATATATTATTAAGTGTATTAACAATGAAATACATATGTAAAAATAAGACTACTAACTTAATGATTTCGAAACGAGACATATATGTAACGATTATCGTTGTAACGACATTTAACTGTATATACATCATACTAAGATATATTATATATCATAATATCATGATAATATAATAATTTAACATCTCATTTGTTATAATAAACAATGGGTTAACAATATTCAACAAGATCGTTAACCTAAAGGTTTCAAAACAACATTTACATGTAACGACTAACGATGACTTAACGACTCAGTTAAAATGTATATACATGTAGTGTTTTAATATGTATTCATACACTTTTGAAAGACTTCAAGACACTTATCAAACTACTTCTACTTAACAAAAATGCTTACAATTACATCCTCGTTCAGTTTCATCAACAATTCTACTCGTATACACCCGTATTCGTACTCGTACAATACACAGCTTTTAGATGTATGTACTATTGGTATATACACTTCAATGATCAGCTCTTAGAAGCCCATGTGAGTCACCTAACACATGTGGGAACCATCATTTGGCAACTAGCATGAAATATCTCATAAAATTACAAAAATATGAGTAATCATTCATGACTTATTTACATGAAAACAAAATTACATATCCTTTATATCTAATCCATACACCAACGACCAAAAATACCTACAAACACTTTCATTCTTCAATTTTCTTCATCTAATTGATCTCTCTCAAGTTCTATCTTCAAGTTCTAAGTGTTCTTCATATATTCTACAAGTTCTGGTTACATAAAAGCAAGAATACTTTCAAGTTTGCTAGCTCACTTCCAATCTTGTAAGGTGATCATCCAACCTCAAGAAATCTTTGTTTATTACATTAGGTTATCATTATAATACAAGGTAATAATCATATTCAAACTTTGGTTCAATTTCTATAACTATAACAATCTTATTTCAAGTGATGATCTTACTTGAACTTGTTTTCGTGTCATGATTCTGCTTCAAGAACTTCGAGCCATCCAAGGATCCGTTGAAGCTAGATCCATTTTTCTCTTTTCCAGTAGGTTTTTCCAAGGAACTTAAGGTAGTAATGATGTTCATAACATCATTCGATTCATACATATAAAGCTATCTTATTCGAAGTTTTAAACTTGTAATCACTAGAACATAGTTTAGTTAATTCTAAACTTGTTCGCAAACAAAAGTTAATCCTTCTAACTTGACTTTTAAAATCAACTAAACACATGTTCTATATCTATATGATATGCTAACTTAATGATTTAAAACCTGGAAACACGAAAAACATCGTAAAACCGGATTTACGCCGTCGTAGTAACACCGCGGGCTATTTTGGGTTAGTTAATTAAAAACTATGATAAACTTTGATTTAAAAGTTGTTATTCTGAGAAAATGATTTTTATTATGAACATGAAACTATATCCAAAAATTATGGTTAAACTCAAAGTGGAAGTATGTTTTCTAAAATGGTCATCTAGACGTCGTTCTTTCGACTGAAATGACTACCTTTACAAAAATGACTTGTAACTTATTTTTCCGACTATAAACCTATACTTTTTGTGTTTAGATTCATAAAATAGAGTTCAATATGAAACCATAGCAATTTGATTCACTCAAAACGGATTTAAAATGAAGAAGTTATGGGTAAAACAAGATTGGATAATTTTTCTCATTTTAGCTACGTGAAAATTGGTAACAAATCTATTCCAACCATAACTTAATCAACTTGTATTGTATATTATATAATCTTGAGATACCATAGACACGTATACAATGTTTCAACCTATCATGTCGAAACATCTATATATATTTCGGAACAACCATAGACACTCTATATGTGAATGTTGGAGTTAGCTATACAGGGTTGAGGTTGATTCCAAAATATATATAGTTTGAGTTGTGATCAATACTGAAATACGTA
This sequence comes from Rutidosis leptorrhynchoides, assembly GCF_046630445.1. Taxonomy (NCBI): domain Eukaryota; kingdom Viridiplantae; phylum Streptophyta; class Magnoliopsida; order Asterales; family Asteraceae; genus Rutidosis; species Rutidosis leptorrhynchoides. The sequence goes on along the minus strand of NC_092334.1, from coordinate 481,916,187 downwards.
TACACTGGGTCGTGGATTGATTCAAGATAATATTTATCGATTTATTTCTGTACATCTAACTGTGGACAACTAGTTGTAGGTTACTAACAAGGACAGCTGACTTAATAAACTTAAAACATCAAAATATATTAAAAGTGTTGTAAATATATTTTGAACATACTTTGTATATATGTATATATTGTTATAGGTTCGTGAATCAACCAGTGGCCAAGTCTTACTTCCCGACGAAGTAAAAATCTGTGAAAGTGAGTTATAGTCCCACTTTTAAAATCTAATATTTTTGGGATGAGAATACATGCAGGTTTTATAAATGATTTACAAAATAGACACAAGTACATGAAACTACATTCTATGGTTGAATTATCGAAATCGAATATGCCCCTTTTTATTAAGTCTGGTAATCTAAGAATTAGGGAACAGACACCCTAATTGACGCGAATCCTAAAGATAGATCTATTGGGCCTAACAAACCCCATCCAAAGTACCGGATGCTTTAGTACTTCGAAATTTATATCATATCCGAAGGGTGTCCCGGAATGATGGGGATATTCTTAAATATGCATCTTGTTAATGTCGGTTACCAGGTGTTCACCATATGAATGATTTTTATCTCTATGTATGGGATGTGTATTGAAATATGAAATCTTGTGGTCTATTATTATGATTTGATATATATAGGTTAAACCTATAACTCACCAACATTTTTGTTGACGTTTTAAGCATGTTTATTCTCAGGTGATTATTAAGAGCTTCCGCTGTCGCATACTTAAATAAGGACGAGATTTGGAGTCCATGCTTGTATGATATTGTGTAAAAACTGCATTCAAGAAACTTATTTTGTTGTAACATATTTGTATTGTAAACCATTATGTAATGGTCGTGTGTAAACAGGATATTTTAGCTTATCATTATTTGATAATCTACGTAAAGCTTTTTAAAACCTTTATCTATGAAATAAAGGTTATGGTTTGTTTTAAAAATGAATGCAGTCTTTGAAAAACGTCTCATATAGAGGTCAAAACCTCGCAACGAAATCAATTAATATGGAACGTTTTTAATCAATAAGAACGGGACATTTCACTGCACCCTCTTCTGCAACTGCCCGGACATGTGGATATCTGCGCGATGAGTGCGCTCAGTGCTTAACTTGTCACAGTCCCTTGCCCATGTTAAAAACGGTAGCTGCGTATCGAAATTTAGCTTCTGCTCCGGTGTCATTTTTTCTAACTCTTGCCTAACGACGGCAGGAGCGAACCCCTGCATGTACAAATTCTGCTCAAGCGTGGCACGCTTAGACACATTCAAAATAGTAGCCAAGTTTTCCACTTGAATTGGCACGTATCGGATGTCATTTAAAATGGGCGTTCAGACGAAATGGGTGGCAGTAGCTTGGTTGGCAGCAGGGGTTGAAGAAGAAGGAGCAATCACGGCAAGTGGAACTGGGGAGATTGGTTGAACATTAGCAGCTGAGGGCACAGAGGGCGCATTGGCAATAGATGGAGCGGTGGAAGAAACAGTGTGCTCCACATCCTCATCAATGTGAACAACTGGCATGAAAATTCCACAATCAGGCATGAGCAAAGTAAGACATAAACTTCAGAAAAATAATTTAAGTTATATTTTACCTTCGGAAGAATTTGCAGCTTTACTCTTCTTGACTGAGGGTTGAGGCGCACAGAGGAGCGGCGCTTCAATGTAGCCTCATCTGCCCCTCCCTCGTTCATTATTGCATTAGCATACTTCATGATAACATCTTGTTCAATAGCTTCTTTCTTGATGCTGTAGCCTTTAAAGTCATCGTCCAAAAGAATGTCACGAGCATTCATCACTGCAAAAAAGCACAAAGTTTAGCATGCACTAAAGTAAATCACCAATTAATTGATTTAGGCAAAAACAGAATATACCCTTTCCCCTAAGCATGATGACCGGATGGGTACCAACAAACGGCCAATAGGATGACACTTTAGTAAGAAACAGGACTTCTTTTGAATAAATGCGAAGTTTCAACTTTCTGCCGGAGCACAGGTCGAACAGTTCCTGCTCAGCCTGGTCCATAGGTGGGGGTCTATTCAAAGTGGTGTTTGAACCAGAGTGCCATTGTAGGATGGTAGCAAATTCAGGGGGAACAAACTTATTTTCAACAAAATAGAAGGAATCCTTCCAAGAACTCTACAAACCTTTCTTTTGACCGGCGGTAAAGCCAACTCGATTGGAAAAACTTTACCAGTTATGCTCTCTTACTTAGTAACGGAAGATATTTTGAAAAACTACCAATGAGGGCTCTCGATTGTTAGCCCAACACCACATCTCAAACAGGGATAATCGGGTAGCAATGTACGGATGCAACTGGCCTAATCCTATGTTGTAAGCGGATTAAACTCTCATGAAAAAGGTGGTTGGAGGGATTCGGACGTTCCCTACCTCGAGGGTTTGATCGTACACAGCAACCATGCCGGAGGGTGGTTTGTGGGCTCGCTCGTTTGCCTTTGGAAGGGTGGGATTAAAGTCGGTGATGGGTGGTGATGTGTTCGTGCGATATACATCTTTTACCCTCTAAATTTATATTTGATTTAAACACTACAATCAAGAACGCACAACTAACGAGCACTTAGAACCCGGTTATTATAGCACTTTGATGTAAGTATTCTTATCAAGTTCGTCCCAAGAGACACGGTCTAAGTCGGATATTTGAAACTATCAATTGTCCTAGGGTTTGTTTGATTGGGGGGGGGGGGGGGGGGGGGTTCGATTGATATCAACTAACAACTAAAACTTATATAATTAAACAAACCTAAATTTATCAATTAAACTAGTGACAAGAAACAAGTAGTGAAGTATTAAGACTTAAAACATATTAACTAAGACGTGTTCACTTATCTAATCCTCTCTATACTTGGCTTGCCCCGTTTTGCCTATATTGCTATCTCATTAGTTGTTGAACTATTAAATGTTTAGCATTACTACTAAACCTCAAATCAAATGATACTCCGCGAATTCACATAAGCTTTATATCTTAAGATAGAGTTAAGCATGATTTGGTCATTGAGATTGAGCTTAGGTTAAAATCACTCAAAACCTCCAACTATCGAAATCACTTAAGATAATCGGCATTACTATGTTGACCAGAGGCCAATTGAAAACCAACCTAGATCAAGAACACAATCACTTGCAATTCCTAAACTAGTTGTCTAGATCACCTAAGGTGTTGAAGCACATATTGATTCACTTCTCAAATTACTAAGAGAGCTACACAACATATGTAATCAAAGTCAAGCCTAAAACAAACTCATAGTAATGGATCTTTAGCCAACTCAACAACAAACAACAATAATCAATTGATTTGGGGCAAACACTAGCATTAGAGATTCATAGATAAGTAAACACAAGAGATTTAGCCAATCATAGCTAAAGTTAAACTAATAATAAGCATAGAAATGTAAATCATCATCATCTTCAAGTTATTACAAGTAATCAATGCTAAATATGAAAAGTAAAGTGAAGATTACAACCCAAAATGTAAAGAAGATGAAGATCTAAGCTAAACACTGATGAATCTTAAGCTAGCCTCCTTGAATCTACCCTTAAACACCAATGGATGATGAAATTAGGGTTTAGTATGTGAAATTCGGACCTTAAGCAGCTGCTCCCAAAGATGCATATGAAAAATGACCTAATATCGCTCCTTTTATAGTGATGAATATCTCAGCTGAAACAGCGTCAGTAGCGCTGCTTTTACTTCAGGATCGGCGTTTTGGCTTTGTGAGGGGCGGCGCTTTTATCTTTGGAACGCTGCTTTTGGCTCTGAACATGGGAAACACTTTTGTTGTGGAACGACACTTTTGGCTGATCAGGAGCGACACTTTTGACATTTAGAACGGCGCTTTTACTCACTGAAGAAAAATGGAGACAAATCGTGCATAATAGCACCGCTTTTCCTTATCGAACGACGCTTTTGGGTCTTCAGGAGCGGCGCTTTTGGAGCTGTTTCCTGCACTTATCATTTTCTTAGCCAATTTTGCCCAGGATTTGGTCTATTTTATACCAAATCAACTCCTTAGCCCTTAATTTACCAATTAGCTCAATAACACACTAAATAGGCTTCGAGATAGTCAAAAACCGAGCAAAGTGAGGTAGATATCGCGAAATAAAATATATATAAATGGAGCAATATCAAACCCCCTACATTTAAACCTTTGCTTGTTCTCAAGCAAACAATCGACAAAACAAGCTTTGGAGATAGAGAACAAATAAGTGAACATTGCCAAAGCGCAAGAAGGTTAAGCTCAAAATGATACCTTTCATGAATATGCACTAGGCGGTAATAGCGTTCTCCAAAAACTTGCACTTGCTAGGACCAAGCACAATCATCCTCTTCTTTCTACTAACACTAGCTTAACTCAAGTTCCAAATAGTATCTTCAAATCTTCAATCCTCAAATGCTAACATAAACATAATTCAAGCCTAAGTCTACCCGAACCAATCATGCCCCCGGTCAAAGTCAACTTCATCTACGAGAAGGTCATCAAACACCAATCACAATAGTATCAAATCATTGCAAACTCGAACATGACCTCCTTGACCTTGACCTTGACCAAATATGTAGGATTCACGAGATAGCCATAAACTCATCAACCAAATCGATCATATCACATACGAGTCTACTCAAACAAACTCAAAGTGTACCCAAAGTATGTAAAATGCACCCCGAAATTATGAAAATCGCACACATCAACACTAATCATGAAATGCATCGTGTAAATAATACGCTTCCAAAAAGAATGCTCACCTCATCAACCCGCAATGGCTATCCCTCTTCCACCTCCATGCCCCCAGAATACCTATTTTTCGTCAATTCCAAGAATGATCGTCAATTCCAAATATATGTCGTCAATTCCAATTGATAATCGTCAATTCCAAATATACATCGTCAATTCCAAGTATAGGGTTAAGGTGGGTGTGCCAAAGGTAAGGGACTGGGTACCCCACTTTTATTTGGTTACCCGGGCACGGGGTAACCGGCACTCATCAAGCTTTCTATCACAACTCTATGGTTTCTCTCATAGTAGGGCGAAAGCATTGACGGAGGTTCGTGGAATTAGGGCCCCACATGACTAAATAAGAGAGTCCGCCAATTCCAAATTTTTGAAGCATTAGGAAGACTTTAACTTCCTTTCAAACAATCGAGCTTGACTTGGGAGACTTTACTCCCAAGCTTTGAACAAACATAACTTGGAAGACTTTACTTCCAAAATGAGATGATGCTTATATATTTCCCACAAAACAAGCTTTTATGCTTATTTTTAGAAAAGGTAGGAAGTAGTTACTACCTTTTCGTTAATTGCAATCGCAAGGATGCCATAGCTTTTGGCTATGGGTTGTGTTGTCTACCAACACTAGCACGAAGCCATTGCTCTTAAAAAGTCTTCCTAATGCTTAAAAAGTCTACCAACACTAGCACTTTGTGAAGCTCAAGGCTCCTCTTCCCACGGTATGATACATCGGTTAAAACATCGTGAAATGATGAGTCAACTAATGTCAATATGAAATGGTGTAGATTAGGAAGTCTCCTACACCAAGTAATGCGAAATTCGAGAGACTTGACTCCCTACAATGGATGGACTCGATTCATCCGGAAGTGTTAAAGCATAAAGCTTTAAACACTTGGTTTTGGTGCACATGCATGAAAGACTTTAACTTTCAAGCATAAATTTGATTTTTCCCAAAATTTTATCATTTTCGCGCAAAATCATAAGAAAAGTGAAAGACTTTACTTTCACTTGGTGAATCACAAGAATGAAGCAAAAGGAAGACTTTACTTCCTTAGGATTTGAAAATCAAGAAAAAGACTTTACTTTTCCCAAAAACTTTGAAAATTTTACAAGTTTCAACCATTTTAGTATTTATGATATGAATTAGTGTAATGGTTAAAAACTTGTTCCAACAATTGTTTGACAATGCAAGTTTTAATCTTTAGAGAGTATATGTGACTAGTTTACCCGAAAAAGTTTAAAAATGGCCCGAAATTTTAACTCTCTCCCCCCTACATTTAGCGTATGCAATGTCCTCATTGCATTTGAGCGATAGAATAAGTGAAAATGAGGGACATTTTGAAATAGAAAAGATGAGAGAAAGAAATTAAAACTGGCGAAGATCAAACGATCTTTGTTGTTACCATTCGAGAAACTTAATCATTAAAGGAACGCAAGTCAATGAGCTTGACACCTGAACTTAATGCCTGGCTTGGATCAATCATCAACAAGGTGTATCCTGCCACTAAGAACCACAACAAGCAATAACACACAAACAACCACAAGAATATCTAACACACGCCCATGTTAAATTATTACAATCATAAAGATGTTCATGTGTGAGAGTAGCAATATGAGTCTACTACCCCATACCGAATCGACCAGTCAAAGTTTCACACACACAAGCATCAAATTAAGTTAAGTTACATGCCAATTCAAAAGATAGATTGTTCACAAACCATGATGAAAATTTATTACCAAATTCCCTTGAGTATCGGCTTGACATCTACACGCCCCTCCGAATGCACTCTTGATAGCCCAACCGCTCCATGGGTACCTCCTCTGATTCATTGAAATTCACCTTTAGGAACTTTGCGATGCGAGTCACGTAATAACCACCAACACTTGGGAATCCCGATTTCTCACCACTTGCGTCGAATAGATAACTTGCGATAAGGTTGGGAATGTGAATGTGCTTCTTCTTATGGATAGCATGAATCAACCAAATATCAAACATTGTCATCTTATCAACGTCCACCGTTCGGTGAAAGACCGAGTGAGCGATGAACCTTTAGATACACCTAAGTATGGGGCTTTTGAGCGCACTTGATACTAGATTATCGGGAGTTGGCTTGACATGACTAATTTCACTCCATGCTTGCTTGGGATCAAACTCATTCGGGTTGTAGGTCTCACATTTTGCCAAGTACACAAAGGTTGAATCTGGATCAGAATCTGTGTAGAGACCTAGGCATGCTATGAATTGGGCCATGCTCATTTGCCATTCTTCACCCCCTAGTCTGAACCTGAGGTAGTTGCGGATCCATGGAGAGGCGACCTTGAAATCAACCCTAAGAGTTGCTAAGAACTCACGGGTTAGCAATGGATAAACACTCTCCTTCATGTAAAGGAGCATCTCCCATGGGTACAAAACCTTATTATCCTGCTCAACCGTGAATGTTTCCCGAATTTGATGACCTAACCCCGCTAATTCGATCACAGTCCAATAGATGTACCTTGCTGGGCATACTGGCGTGTGAATTCTAATAATCACTTGGTCTTGAGTTGTTTCATCCATTAAGATCACTTGTAACCACTCATTAACATTGGTTGATGTAAAACTAATCTCTCCTCTAGAAGTAGTTCCCTGCAATAGATTCAACAAACAATACCCGCCAAAAATGTTTCCATAACATTAGCAACCATCAAATATATCGCATATAAACAATGGTGGGGGAATGTGCCCCTACATTTATGCTCAAGATGAGGCTTCACAACATTCAATCATATGTAACATGGTCTAATTGCAAAAAGTTAACTCTAGTCAAAATCAAAAGTCAAATCAAACTTCAAACTAGGAGCATGCATTTTAGTATAGCAATTAGCCAAATCAACAAGTGTCACGACCCGGAAAATTTTGACTAATTTTAAATCAAACTCTCGATACGATTTAATATTTTTGACACGATAAGAAAAGTCTGTTAGGTTGAGTCTCAAAAATTTTGAACTGTTTCGTATATTCATTTGACTTCCGACCATTTCCGACGATTCACGAACAATTAATTAAATAGATATGTGTATATATATATATATATATATATATATATATATATATATATATATATATATATATATATATATATATATATATAATTAAAAATATAATTTGAAATATTATATGTTGTTGTTATTAAAATTAATTATGTAAAATAAAATAAAAATAGAATATTATAATTATTATTTAAAACATATCTATATATAAATAAAGTATATTAAAAATAAATATTAAATAATTGTAATACTCGTTTGTATGTTTCGATGGATATTAAAAAAGTTTAATACGAACTTATATGATTTTAAAATAAACGGTGATCCGAAAATGAGTTATATAAATTGCAGGCTTATTAAAAATGTATTTAGGAACTATTTGTTAAATTTTAATTTTTTTTTTATATTTTACCTAGAATCGAGCGCGGACAGTGATTTAAATATTATTAAATTTTATAAATAATTTATAACTAAAATTATACAATAATGACTAAAATAAATAAATATAATTATTGTAAAAATTTGGAAATTTTTTGAAGACTTTTATCCGCCACTAGTTTACAACGGAGCGCGATACAATTCCCGTGTTAAGGTGTCGGCAGAATAATTAGATGGTGGCTAACAACCCACACGTTTATTTTCCTTTATATTTTTATATTCTTCAACTTGTAATATTATGTATATATGTATATGTATGTTATATGCTTATGAAGATAAAAACCCACACACCATCATAAATCATTGATATGCCTGCTTGTTGGTTGTTAATCTCCGAACCATCTATCATCACCTACAACCACGACAACAACCACACCACCCTATCACCATGTACCACTCAACACCATCTACTTTCTCTGCTTCCTACAACCGTCACCCACATCATCGCCACCCTACGATTCCTATTTCCATCATGAATACCCCTACCATCCAACTGCAACTACTCGAACAACAGCTTTATTACAGCTCCAGTTTGCTTCTGTTTTTGAACACCACTCCAATATTCATTATCTTCTACACATCATCATCGAGCACCATCACCAATCTTATGCCTCCTGTGTTTCTGTGTCGATTACCAACACCACAACTCACAACCAAAACACTATCACTAACCTGAATCACCATCGATCACTGACTTGTTACTAGCTACTATAAACAGACGAACACCGTCACCAACTTTATGGTTACTACAGGCTGGTCTGCTATTCCTGTCAAAGAACATCACCAATAAATACCTTCATCAAAAATCATCTACTCTTTTTCATAATCTGTTGTTGCTCGTTAATAACCTGCAACTCGTTCTAACCACAAAACCAACACTATCGATTACCCAACTGTTTTCATTTCTTTTCTGTTTCGATCGGATATAACAAGTATCAACTATCTGCTAATTGTTTTCTTGATGAAGTAACCTGCAAATGTCGAGTTATACCCTGAAAATCGAACCCATCTTACTGCTACTTGTATTCCTTTTTCCAAACCCACCCCATAAACTGCTGTTGTTCCGTTTGAAACCCATCACAGAAACCATCTATAAATGCTATAATATTCGAAGGAGCTGCTGCTAATACTTATGATTTCCTGTCAAACCAAACAATCGAAAACAAGCTGCTACAAGTACCTGTCGACTGCAGCAGCTAAACAGTTTCCTTTCTATTGTTTTCTTTTCGTTCGTTTGCTATATCCATCGACAGGAAAACACAATTAATACTTTTGGAATTTAAACGGGTTAATGGACTGCTTATTTGGACTACTATATGGGATTGTGAGTAGTTGGGCCAAGATAATAAATGTTTTCAGTAGGGCAAATTTAATTTAAATGTTGGGCCATTTAATTTTGAGTTGAACTTGAAACTTGGGCTTATGATGATGGATCACTAGCAATCCTGTTACGGCTGTGAGCCCAACCCGAACAATATCATCATCACGTCTTCTTTTCTTCTTCCTTTGATCGGAGGTATACACGAGTTTAAATTATACCTTATATATAATACTATAATTTTTATGCATGGCTAAGTTCATAAAATAATTAATATTAAAAATTATAAGATGGTTATATTTAATAGAGGGTTTCGTTATAACATTTAACCGGTAAATTCTTCACCGTGTACATGCATACGTATAAGTATAAGTATATGTATAAACAAGATCATTAATGGTATACGAATAAAATTATTAATACGTATGTATGTATAAAGAGTATAAATTTAATAAAGTTATCATTATTGTGGAAACTAACATTAATATTAAAAATTATCATTATTACTAAAATTATTATTTTTATTAAAATTTTCAAAATTATTAAAATTATTATTTTTATCATTTTTATTACCATTAAAACTATCATTTCTATTAAAATTATTATTATTAATATCATTATTATTATTAAAATTATTATTATTTTTATCATTATTATTATTAGTATTAATATTATTGTTATTAAATTTATTATTATTATTATTATCATTATTTTTAATATATTATTATTATTACTACAAATAAAGTAACTAATGTTAGTATCAAAATTATTATTATCAATATCATTATTAAATCTAATTATTAGTATTATTATCATTACTTTAGTATTATCATTATTATTATTTTAACAATCAAAAGATATTTATATAAAATATAATTATTACATATATCATAAGTATGTCTAATTTACTATTTTAATATATATATATATATATATATATATATATATATATATATATATATATATATATATATATATATATATATATATATATATATATATATATATATAACATTCGAAATAATAAATACATACTAATTTAAATAAGTAACATATTATATAATTAATATATATAAACTGGGTTGAATACCATTATATGTTCATTATATATTTTAATATATATAAAACTGATATAGGTTCGTGAATCCGAGGCCAACCCTGCATTGTTCAGTTGCGTCGTATGCATATTTTTACTACAAAATATCGTATCGTGAGTTTCATTTTCTCCCTTTTTAAATGCTTTTGCAATATATATTTTTGGGACTGAGAATACATGCGCTGCTTTTATAACTGTTTTACGAAATAGACACAAGTAATTGAAACTCCATTCTATGGCAGGATTATCAAACCGAATATGCCCTTTTTCAGTCTGGTAATCTAAGAATTAGGGAACATACACCCTAATTGACGCGAATCCTAAAGATAGATCTATCGGGCCCAACGAGCCCCATCCGGGTTACGGATGCTTTAGTACTTCGAATTTATCATATCCGATGAGAGTCCCGGAATGATGGGAATATTCCATATGCATCTTGTTAAGGTCGGTTACCAGGTGTTCACCATATGAATGATTTTTATACACAGGTTATGTGTATCATATTTTGTACACGGGTTACGTGTGCGGTTAAATATTGAAATCTTGTGGTCTATTAAAATGTTGAAATGATTATTATGATAAACCTATGAACTCACCAACCTTTTGGTTGACACTTTTAAGCATGTTTATTCTCAGGTATTAAAGAAATCTTCCGCTGTACATTTGCCCAATTTAAAGATATTAATTGGAGTCATTCATGGGATATTTCAAAAGACGTTGCATTCAAGTTGTTTGAATTCAAAAAGATTGTTATAAAGTCAATGACAGATTAGTCATTCATATTAGGGGAATCATATATCATTTGTATCGAAAGGATATATTTTGAAATGAGTTCGTGTTTTAAAAGAATGCAATGTTTGTAAAACTTATCATATAGAGGTCAGTACCTCACAATGGAACCAGATGTTGAAGACTTCATCCGGATGGATTTGGACGGGCCTTCACAACAAGCATAATAAATAACAAGTAAGGTTCAATTTCAATCACAACCCAATTGGTCAATCTTAGTCAAAAGTCAAAGAATCAAGAATCCTAAATTCAAGTTAATCTCATACAAGCTTGAAAGTTGGTTTCTTTTTTATCTAGACAAAACATAGAAGCATAAAATGACCAATTGCATCATTACATTCTCAATTAAATAGCATCTTTAAAGAACCCCTAAATTGGGAAGAACCCTAAAAATTCAAAGTGTAAATTTCTAAAATTAAGCATGCAAATCATGTTAGGAATCATGATAATAACAAGGATTCATCACCAATTTAGCATAAACATCATCAATTTCTTGTAGATCTAGAAATGTGAAGAAACAAGAACATAGCAAGAGACATACAATTAATTGAAGAAAAGTGATAATGAAGCATGAATCTTACTTTACTCATGTTAGTTGATGATTAAAAATGCAAGAAATCTCCACAAAAGATGTTAATTTGATGCAGGGGCCAAAGTAGCTGAGATTTGGTCGCACTATGGTAGAGAGTTAATGAAGTGGGTGAAGAAAATAAAGTGTTTGAGTCCTATTTAAAAGTTGACAGCCCAGGTACAGGAGCGCCACTTTCCAAACAGGAGCGCCGCTCCTGACAAAACAGAAGCGTCGCTTTTGAAAAAAAAGCGTCGCTCTAGGCGAACTAAAAGTGTCGCTTTTGAAAACAAAAGCGCCGTTCTTAGCTACTATTCATTTTTGACACAAAATTGCAGGTTAAAGCGTCGCTATTGAAGAATAAGCGTCGCTCTTGTAAGACCAAAAGCGCCGCTCCTTGGACAAAAGCGTCGCTTTTGTACCTGAAGCAGTTTTGCAGTTTCAAAATTCATTTCAACTCATTCAAAAGCTATTTTTGACATTTTCCGAATTTACCCAAATGCATGAAATAAAACTATATGCAAATGCAAACTATAAAAAAAACATAATATCATACAAGTCTAAATGACATGCAATCCTAAATGCACAATTATACACAAACGTGATTGTTTTGATCACGGGTCTATCACTTGACCCGTTTTAGCACAAAGGTTTCATTTTGGGTAGAGCTTGATGTCATCAAGCTCAATAGCATTGATGTCATCTCTATAAACCTTAAATCTATGACCATTAACCTTGAAAGTGTTCCCATTCCCATATAACTCCACATAACCCGTACGAAAAGCTTTCTTAACAATGTATGGACCCATCCATCTAGATTTTAACTTACCGGGTCAAAACTTAAAGTGGGAGTTGTAAACTAAGACCTTATCGTTGGGATTAAATTCTTTGGGACCTTTGAGTCGAGCATCGTGCCAACGCTTAGTTTTCTCTTTGTATACTAAAGAGTTGTCATATGCCTCTTACCTAACCTCCTCTAATTCATGCAATTGTGTCACTCGTTTTTCCTTAGCTCTTTCTAGGTCTAGGTTTATCTCCTTAATTGGCCAAAATGCTTTGAGTTCAACTTCAACCGAAATATGACATGTCTTCCCATACACTAGACGAAAAGGTGTAGTTCCTCTGTGTGTCTTGTAAGCGGTTCTAAATGCCCACAATGCTTCATCTAGTTTGGTTGACCAAATCTTAGGGTTATTACTATCCGTCTTCTCCAAAATTCTTTTTAAGGCCCGATTAGTATTCTCAACTTGACCGCTAGTTTGGGGGTGGTAAGGGGTCGAAAAATGATGGTTTACACCATATTTTTCCATAACTCTCTCCATAAGACTATTAACAAAATGTGTCCCTCGATCCGAGATTAATGCTTTCGACACACCAAACCTAGCAAAAAACCCTTTTAAAAACTTAACAACTACTCTCGCATCATTTGTTGGTGATGCGTGCGTGACAATACATCTTTTACCCTCTAAATTTATACATGATTCAAACACTACAAATAAGCACACACAACTAACGATCACTTAGAACCCGGTCATTATAGTACTTTATTGTAAGTATTCGTTTCAAGTTCGTCCCAAGATAGCGGTATGAGTCGGATAATTGAAACTATTAATTGTCCAAGGGTTTGTTTGATTGGGGGGTTTTGCGAGAGATTTCAACTAACAAATAAATTTGTAATAAACAAACTAAAACTTAACAAGTAACAAGTAACAAGTAATGAAGAAATGAGAATTAATCAATATGATGGATAGTGTTCACTTATCTAATCCTCTTTATGCTTAGATGGCCCTTGTTTTCCCCAAATTGTTATCGCTTAAGTTGTTTGAACTAGTAGATATTCTTAATCTAATTTTACCTTGCAAATTCACATAAGCTTAGTAACACAAGATCAAGCAATGTATGAGTTGATTATTGAGATTATGCCCGAGTTAAAATCACTTAAAACCCTTTAACCATCAAAGTTACCTAAGATAGTCAAACACCACTATGATGAACAAAGGTTAATTGAAAACCAACTTAGTCTAGAAAGACAATCACTTGAAATTCCTATTCTAGTTGTCTAGATCACCAAAGGTGTTGAAGCACAAATTGATTCACTACTAAAATCACTTAAAGAGCTACTCAATTCATGTAATCAAAGTAAAACCAATATCAAACATAGCAAAGGACCTCATGGCTAACTCAATAACACTAGCTCATGTATTTTCATTCAAAACAACCTTCATTCAATAGATTAAGGGCACATCTCATGTATTAAAGATTCATAGATAAGCAAACACAAGAGATTTAGCTACTCATAGCAAAGATTACACTAGCAACAATCATAAAAGCATCAATAAATATCATCTTGAGTGATTACAAGCTAAGATTAAAAGATAAATGAAGATAAACAAAGATTACAACTAATTATTGCAAAGTGAGTAGAGTAAAGTGGAGATTACAACCCAAAATGGAGAAGAAACACTAAAATGGAGAATGGATGATGTAGATCTAGCATCTAGATTCATTAATCTTTGACTTGAAACATGAAATTAGGCTTTGATCTTGATGGAATCATGATTGGAACCCTTTTAGGGCTCCAAAACGGCCTAAGGAACCAGCTCTCTAACTCAAAAACCCCAAATTTGCTTTTATAGGTCAGCTGAATTTTCTGGCTGAATCAGCACCAGGAGCGACGCTTTTGGAAAAGGAGCGGCGCTTTTGATCCTGTAGGAGCGGCGCTTTTGGCATAGGAGCGACGCTTTTGATCCTGTAGGAGCGGTGCTTTTGGCATAGGAGCGACGCTTTTGGCTACTGATCTTTTTAACACACGTTTTAGCATATAGGAGAGCCGCTTTTGACCTTAGGAGTGGCACTTTTGATCCTGGAACTTCATTTTCACTCCAAAACTTCACTTGGTTCATTTCTTAGGCTCAAGTCTTGAATATTTTGCATAAATTTGGACTTTTGGACTATTTTTGCCTTGAACCATCTTCTAACCAACATACTATCACTTAAGATCGATAAATCCCTCAAAACGAACAAATGGAGAAAGATATCATGAGGATAAACATGTGTAATTCGAGCGATATCAAATCCCCCACACTTAAGCATTGCTTGTCCTCAAGCAATATAGGATCAAGCACTCTAACTCAACCATCTATACCCAAACTAGTAGTCTCAAGCTCAAATGCAATAAAGATCAAACCAAACTCGCATTTCAAATAAATATGGCCAAAATGCAAAGTATTACCTCAAAGCACTTGCCATTCTTCAAATCATCACTTGAACTTGAGACTTGGGTAAACTCTTCAATCAACAATCAAAAACGATCTTCAATCTTCTCAAACTCAAACCTTCAAGCAATAACATCATCACCTTCAAAACAATATCTTCAACTAGAACATCTTCAAGTCTTCAATCCTCAAATACTAACACAATCACATTTCAAGCCTAAGTCTACCCGAACCAATCATGTCCCCAGTCAAAGTCAACTTCATCTACGAGAAGGTCGTCAAACACCAATCACAAAGTATCAAATCATTACAAACTCGACCTTGCCCTCCTTGACCTTGACCAAATATGTAGGATTCACGGGATAGCCATAAACTAATCAAATAATTCAATCTCGATCTAGTATCAACCTACTCAAAATATGTAAAATGCACCCCGAAATGAACAAGAGCCATGAAATTCGTACACATCACCACTAATCATGAAATGATGCATCGTGTAAAGAATATGCTTCCAAAAAGAATGCTCACCTCATCAACCCACGATGGCTATCCCTCTTCCACCTCCATGCCCCGTAAACTCCTATTTTCGTCAATTCCAATAATGGTCGTCAATTCCAAATATATGCCGTCAATTCCAAAGGATAATCGTCAATTCCAAATACAGGGTTAAGGTGGGTGTGCCAAAGGTAAGGGACTGGGTACCCCACCTTTATTTGGTCACCCGGGTATGGGGTAACCGGCACTCATCAAGCTTTCTATCACAACTCTATGGTTTCTCTCATAGTAGGGCGAAAGCATTGATGGAGGTTCGTGGAATTAGGGCCCCACGTGGCTAATTAAGAGAGTCCGTCAATTCCAAATTTTTGAAGCACTAGGAAGACTTTAACTTCCTTTCAAATAATCGAGCTTGACTTGGGAGACTTTACTCCCAAGCTTGGAACAACATAACTTGGAAGACTTTACTTCCAGGTTTGGAAGACTTTTCTTCCAAAACGAGATGATGCTTATCTACTTCCCACATAACAAGCTTTTATGCTTATTTTTAGAAAAGTTAGGAAGTAGTTACTACCTTTCCGTTAATTGCAAGCGCAAGGGTGCCATAGCTTTTGGCTATGGGTTGTGTTGTCTAGCAACACTAGCACGAAGCCATTGCTCCTAAAAAGGATAGCACTTTGTGAAGCTCGGTGGCTCCTCTTCCCATGGCACTTAGCATAGCTAAATGTAAAATGGTGTAGATTAGGAAGTCTCCTACACTAAGTGAATTAACCATTCAAGTTTATTTTTGAGACATAAGAGGGTGGACTTTAACCACCGAATTTTTGAAACCGGGAAGACTTTACTTCCCCCACACTTGAATGGAACTTTAACCATCCAAGTTGAAACTTGGAACCAAAAATGAATGGAACTTTAACCATTCAAAACAAGGTAAGTTATGGCTTAATTTGACCAAAATTTTCCATTTAATTCAACAAGTTACTTGGGAAAATTTAAAAATTTTGTGCAAATTTTATAAAAATAAGTCCACGATAATTTATCTCTCCCCCCACACTTGAGATCATGTAATGCCCTCATTACATGAATCGAAATAACTTATAAATTCGAGAGGACAAAATGAAAAGTGGAAGAGAAATAGGGATACCCGAGAACAAAAGCCATTTCCACAAGTGATTATCAAATTGCATGAAGTTATCTTATCAAAACCGCATCACCAAACTTCCCTTTTGCTTTGATTTTGATTAACGAGTCTTTGTCTTGACTCGTCCCCTTCTTCTTAACATTCCTTATCGGGGTAGTTCTCCCCCACACTTTATCGAACGACATGTGAAATCGGTAGAAAAAGTTCCACGAATCAAGAGAGTGAGCCAATCATTAACCCCTCGGATGGTGTATAAGAAGAGAATAATCTTCTTCATTTGCATGAAGAAGATTGAACCAACCCAAGAGTCAACAATTGACTTTCTTCCAAACATGGTTTTGAATACGAGGTTTGCTTTCTTAATCGGCTCACACAAACACGAATCATCAACCTCGGGTTGCAAAACCTCCTTAAAATCATTAATACCATACCCGAGAGGATTGTTATACACTTTGAAAGTTTCGGGTATGATTTTCTCAACTTCATCTCCTTCATCATCATCAACTTCACTATTATCATCACTATCATACTTTCCATCACCAAGTGGATTATCATGGATTGTAAAAATATTGGGTGTTGGCAAAGTTTCACTCGCTTCATCATCTTCCTCATCACTCTCACTAACTTCTTCATACTCCTTACCATCATCTTCACCATCATTATTATTATCCTTATCACTATCATATTCATCACTAACATCTTCACTAACCCCGAGTGGATTATTAAAGACTTTAAAAACATTGGGCGTTGGTAAAGCTTCAATCAATTCGTTGTCTTCCTCATCACATTCATCATCTTTATCAAATTCATCATCCTCACAATCTTTATCCTCTTCACCATCTTCACTCTCATCTTCATCATTGGTTATCAAAGATTCAGGTACTTGTGCAATTTTTACTACTTCGGTCTTGGCATAAAAGCTATCATCGTCATCATCATCATCATAAAAGACCCAATTTCTAAACCAAGAAGTAGAGACTACGGGTGACGTGGGTGGTGAAACGGTAGTGGATACTAAATCTTCAAGTAAAGGGAGCATGGAACACACGGTTTTCTCTAAGTTTTGAAATGAAGCTTGTTGAATTTCTAACATTTCTCTCAAATCTCTTCTTTCTTGAAATAGAGCCTCCATACGGTTAAGGTGGGTTCTCACGACGTTTGAGAATAACTCTAGTAAATTCGGATCAATCTCCTCTTGTTGTTGATTTTGAAATTGAAATTTAGGAGAATCCCATGTCGAGTTATCCCCCTCATAACAATAGTCCATTAGTTGACCAAAAGAGTCAAAATCAGAAATGGGACCATTATCACAAGGTTGATCCATTGGGGTTAAATCATTCATGCTACCATTATCATAATCCCCGTTTGGATAGTACCCATCATAAGTATCACAATAACCTCCTGGCTCAACATTAGCTTGCGAAGAATCCATATAACCGTTGTCATTCATACCCATGTAACCATCATTCATATACCCATAACCATCATTCATACCCATATAATCTTCATTCTTCATGCCCATGTACCCGTTATCATCATTCATTCCCAAATAACCAATATCCAAACCTATGTGACTTGAGTCTCCCATCAATTGTTGATCATAATTCGTGATTCTCGACATCAAGTAGTCACACAAAGCATCATACTCCGCCATCTAGCTTAATCACACCACAAACAAATAAGCGTTTTCCGAATACAAGCAAATATAAATAAAAAGTAACTTTTGCAAGAATGATATTCTCACAAAAGGATCGAACAACTAAAAGTTTAAACCAACTACCTAACTTAGCTAACCGCTCCCCGGCAGCGGCGCCAAGAAAGTGTTGATGCGTGCGTGACAATACATCTTTTACCCTCTAAATTTATACATGATTCAAACACTACAAATA
This sequence comes from Rutidosis leptorrhynchoides, assembly GCF_046630445.1. Lineage (NCBI taxonomy): Eukaryota > Viridiplantae > Streptophyta > Magnoliopsida > Asterales > Asteraceae > Rutidosis > Rutidosis leptorrhynchoides. The sequence goes on along the minus strand of NC_092334.1, from coordinate 481,897,442 downwards.
AGCACACACAACTAACGAGCACTTAGAACCCGGTCATTATAGTACTTTATTGTAAGTATTCGTTTCAAGTTCGTCCCAAGAGAGCGGTATGAGTCGGATAATTGAAACTATTAATTTTCCAAGGGTTTGTTTGATTGGGGGGGTTTTGCGAGAAATTTCAACTAACAAATAAATTTGCAATAAACAAACTAAAACTTAACAAGTAACAAGTAATGAAGAAATGAGAATTAATCAATATGATGGATAGTGTTCACTTATCTAATCCTCTTTATGCTTAGATGGCCCTTGTTTTCCCCAAATTGTTATCGCTTAAGTTGTTTGAACTAGTAGATATTCTTAATCCAATTTTACCTTGCAAATTCACATAAGCTTAGTAACACAAGATCAAGCAATGTATGAGTTGATTATTGAGATTATGCCCGAGTTAAAATCACTTCAAAACCCTTTAACCATCAAAGTCAACTAAGATAGTCAAACACCACTATGATGAACAAAGGTCAATTGAAAACCAACTTAGTCTAGAAACACAATCACTTAAAATTCCTATTCTAGTTGTCTAGATCACCAAAGGTGTTGAAGCACAAATTGATTCACTACTAAAATCACTTAAAGAGCTACTCAATTCATGTAATCAAAGTAAAAACAATATCAAACATAGAAATGGACCTCATGGCTAACTCAATAACACTAGCTCATGTATTTTCATTCAAAACAACCTTCATTCAATAGATTAAGGGCACATCTCATGCATTAAAGATTCATAGATAAGCAAACACAAGAGATTTAGCTACTCATAGCAAAGATTACACTAGCAACAATCATAAAAGCATCAATAAATATCATCTTGAGTGATTACAAGCTAAGATTCAAAGATAAATGAAGATAAACAAAGATTACAACTAATTATTGCAAAGTGAGTAGAGTAAATTGGAGATTACAACCGAAAATGGAGAAGAAACACTAAAATGCAGAATGGATGATGTAGATCTACAATCTAGATTCACTAATCTTTGACTTGAAACATGAAATTAGGCTTTGATCTTGATGGAATCATGATTGTAACCCTTTTAGGGCTCCAAAACGGCCTAAGGAACCAGCTCTCTAACTCAAAAACCCCAAATTCGCTTTTATAGGTCGGCTGAATTTTCTGGATGAATCAGCATCAGGAGCGACGCTTTTGGAACAGGAGCGGCGTTTTTGATCATGTAGGAGTGGCGCTTTTGGCATAGAAGCGACGCTTTTGATCCTGTAGGAGCGGCGCTTTTGGCATAGGAGCGACGCTTTTGGCTACTGATCTTTTTAACACACGTTTTAGCACATAGGAGCGCCGCTTTTGACCTTAGGAACGGCGCTTTTGATCCTGAAACTTCATTTTCACTCCAAAACTTCACTTGGTTCATTTCTTAGGCTCAAGTCTTGAATATTTTGCATAAATTTGGACTTTTGGACTATTTTTGCCTTGAACCATCTTCTAACCAACATACTATCACTTAAGATCGATAAATCCCTCAAAATGAACAAATGGAGAAAGATATCGTGAGGATAAACATGTGTAATTCGAGCGATGTTAGTTGGTAAGGCTTTAGCCTCTGTCTATTTCGAGACATAATCTACCGCCACCAAAATATAAACACACTTATTCGAGTTCGTGAATGGTCCCATGAAATCTAAACCCATATGTCAAACACCTCGCATATTTGAATACTGGTTTGGGGCATCTCATCCCTTTTGGAGATGGATCCTGACCTTTGGCATGAATCACATCGCTTAACTAAATCGTGTGCATCTTTGAAGATAGTGGGCCAATAAAACCCCGAATCGAAAACCTTTTTCGCGGTGTGATTTGGACCAAAGTGGCCTCCTGTTGGTCCATTATGACAACTTCTTAAAATATCCCGGGCCTCTTGCCCATAAACGCATCTCCTAACCACTTGATCCGCCCCAATGCAGAACAAGTGTGGGTCATCCCATAAATAATATCGTAAATCGTTGAATTTTTTTTCTTTTGTTGGTAGGACAAACCTTTGTGTAAAACATTTGACGCCAAGTAGTTTGCATAGTCGGCAAACCATGGGACTTCATCAATTAGGTCGATTCTCATTAAGTGTTCATCTGGGAATGTGTCTCGAATTTTGGTCTCGTCTAAAGGTTGGAGTCCCGGGTTGTCTAACCTCGATAAATGATCGGCCGCCACATTTTCGGCTCCCTTTTTATCCCTAATTATTATATCAAACTCTTGCAAAAGTAGCACCCAACGAATCAAACAATGCTTTGCATCTTGCTTTTGAAAAAGGTACTTTAGCGCGGAGTGATCCGTGTAGATGGTTGTCTTTGAAAGTACAAGATAAGATCGAAACTTATCAAAAGCAAATACTACCACAAGAAGCTCTTTCTCGGTAGTGGTGTAGTTCAATTGGGCTCCATTTAGGGTTTTGCTTGCATAGTAAATCGGTCTAAAGTGTTGGTCAACTCGTTGACGAAGAACCGCACCTAGTGCATAATCGCTCGCATCGCACATCAACTCAAAGTCTTTGTCCCAATCGGGAGAGATAAGAATAGGTGGGTTAACTAACTTTTCCTACAACAAATTGAATGCCTCGATGCATTCATCATCAAACAAGAAAGGTTGATCCTTTTCTAACAATTTGGTAATAGGCGGGCGATTTTTAAAAAATCTTTTATGAATCGTCTATAAAACCCTGCATGCCCAAGAAAACTTCGGATGGCTTTTACATCCGATTGTCTAGGTGAGTCCTTTATCATACTAATTGTAGCCTTATCAACCTCAATTCCTGCCTTAGAAATTTTATGTCCCAAAACTATCCTCTCGTTAACCATAAAATGGCATTTTTCCCAATTAAGAACCAAATTTGCATTTTCACAACGTGTTAACATTTTATCAAGATTTTTAAGACAATGGTCGAATGAATCTCCAAATACCAAAAAATCATCCATGAAAACCTTCATAGTATCCTCAACTATATCTGAAATATAGCAAGCATGCATCGTTGGAATGTCCCCGGGGCATTGCATAGCCCAAAAGGCATCCTCTGATACGCAAATGTACCATTGGGACATGTAAAGGTCATCTTTTCTTGATCCTCGGGGTCTATCGTAATTTGGAAGTATCCCGAAAACCAGTCAAGAAAGTAATAGAATTCTCTCCCACTCAAACATTCAATCATTTGATCGATGTAGGGGAGTGGGAAATGGTCTTTTCGTGTTGCGTCATTTAGACGTCTATAGTCAATGCATACGCGCCATCCCGTGATGGTTCGGGTTGGGACAAGCTCATTTTGGTCGTTTAAGATCACCGTGGTCCCACCCTTTTTAGGAACCACTTGGACGGGACTCACCCATGGCGAGTCGGATATTGGATAAATAAGCCATGCATCCAAAAGTTTGATCACTTCCTTCTTGATAACCTCTTTCATGTTTGGGTTAAGTCTTCATTGTCGTTGGACAACCGGTTTGTAGTTCTCCTCCATGAGGATTTTGTGCATGCAATATGATGGATTGATCCCCGGGATGTCCGTGGTTTTCCATGCTATTGCCTTAAGGTGAGACTTAAGTAATGAGACAAGTCGAGTCTTTTGGTCTTGGGTGAGTTTCGAAGAAATAATCACCGAAAGTTGGTTTTTTCCTTAAGATATGCATATTCAAGATGTTCGGGGAGTTCTTTAAGCTAAAGAGTCAAAGGCTCCTCCCATGAAGACTTGATTCGGAATCTATCTTCATGAGGGATGGACTCAAATGACTCTTCCTGAATGGTCTCATCTTTACTTTCAAAATCATCAACATTAACATTCATTAGTTCCTTAAAATCGGCCTTTAAATCCACAATCTCATTATCACAAGTTTGGTTGAACTCCAAAGAATCAATCTTTAAAAGTTTTTCAAGGTCATCATGCACATAAAGGTCAATATGGTCAAAGGCATAGCACTCATCATCATCGGTGTTACTCGATTGCTTCATAGCTTCTCGAATATTGATGGTCACACGCTCTTTGCCAACTCCAATATTAAGTTGGTTGCGTTGTACTAAGATGATGGTGTCGGCGGTCGCCAAAAATGGTCTACCTAAGATGAGGGGGACTTGAAGGTCCTCCTTCATCTCTATGATAACAAAATCGACCGGGAACACCAAGGTGTCAATGCTAACCAAGATGTCCTAGGCGATGCCAATAGCGGTATTAAACGAATGGTTGGCCAATCTTATCCTAATTCAAGTTGGTTTAAGAGGTCCAAGACCAAGCCTCTCGTTAAGTGAATGGGGCATTAGGTTAATGCTTGCACCCAAGTCGGCTAGTGCATTGAACACTTCCGATTCACCGAACTTACAAGGAAAAACAAATTTTCCCGGGTCTCCTAACTTCTTAGGAATCCTTGGCCTTGATGCAAGAATCTTGTTGCACTCCTCTTCGATAAAGAAAGATGTTTCGTCATGGTATTTACCCGTTTGAGATATTAGCTCCTTGATGAGCCGACCGTAATTCGGCATTCCTTTAAGCACATCGGTGATAGGTAGGTTAATCGAGACGTTTTTCATCATTTCTTAAAACTTTTTGTATTGTGCCGCAAACTTGTCCTTCTTTAAAGATTTTGGATATGGCACCAGTCTCGTAATCTTTGAAGACTCATCACCCTTTTTCTTACCCGATTCATCATTACCCATACCCTCGGTTGAGTTGACCTTTTCTTTACCCTTCTCCTTACTAACCCCGGTATCCTCTTCAATTAAACTTGGTAGTGATTCATGGGTTATAAAGGGTTGTGGTTGAGTATTTTTGACCCCTTTAGTGGTTAAACCGTTTCGAGTGGTTATGGAGTTGAGATATTCATTTTGGTTTGAGTTATTAGGGTTTTGGTTGGTGTTTTCGATAGGAATCACTCTTGAGTTGTTGTGTTATTGGTTTTGATTGTGTTGACGGTTATTGTTGTAATTGTTAATCGGGTTGACTTGAGTGTTTGAAGGTAAAGTTCCTTGTGGTCTTTCGGCAACTTGGGTTGAAAGTCGGCCAACGACACTCTCTAGGTTTTGGAATGAGGCTTGTTGGTTTCAGATTTGTTGCTTTAAGAGTTCATTCTCTTTCATTAGAAAAGCTTCAGTTGATTCTACCTTCTTGATGTAGTTTTGCTTGATTTCTTGTAAGAAGGTTGGGATTGTTGGTTATTTTGTTGAGGTTGTTGATTGTAACCTTTGTTATTTTGTGATTGACTATAACCTTGGTTGTTTTGATAATTTGAATTTGCTTGATTGTTGTAAGGTTGTTGGTTTTGGTATTGGAAGTTGTTGTTTCGGTTTTGATTATAGTTGTTGTAACCTTGATTTCGGTTTTGGTTTGTGAATCTGGGTGGTGTATTGGTTTGGTTGGTTAATGATACTTGTTTTTAATTAGGATTGTAGTAGCTTTGGTTAGATGTTCCTCCCCGTTGGTAGTTTTGATTACTCACGTAGTTCACATTAGCATCCGAATTCATGGGAATATCATCTAGATCAACATGATTGCATTGAGTAATTTGAGGACAATTCTTTGTGAGATGTGGACCCTCGCATCGTTGACAAGCTACTTGCATTGCAACTACCGTTTGTTGAATCTTCTTCAATTCTTTCCCGAATGTTTGAAATTGATTGTTCAAGCTTTCAAGCCTCACTTGCCCATTATCACTCTCTATTTGTGCTACATTCGTCCTTGCTAAATCTTGCGGTGAAGGTGCCCATTCATATGTGTTGATCGATATATCTTCTAGCATAATTTCGGCCGCGTTTGGTGATTTGTACATAAATACCCCACCGGATGAAGAATCTAGATATCGCTTCGTTAACATATTACAACCTCGATAGAATGTGTTGATATACTCCTTCTTCGTCAAACCATGCGGTGGGCAAGCTCTTAGTAGCTTCTTGAATCGTACCCATGCATCATACAAACTCTCATCACCCCGTTGTGTGAACCCATTAATCTCCATTCTAAGCCGCTCTACTTTTGAGGGTGGAAAGAAATTATTGATAAACTCGTTTGTTAATTCTTGAAAAGACCTTATGGAATCGGATGGTAAACTTCGCATCCAAGCTTTTGCGTCTCCTTGAAGTGTGAAGGGAAATGCCCTTAGCTTAAAAGTGTCATCGGTGACGTTTTTGGTTTTGTAAATATCACAAAGATCATTAAAGTGTTGAATATGTTCGAACGGATTTTCATCTATCAACCCATGAAAGTATGTATCCTTGATCAACGTGAAAAAGTTACCCTCGGTTTTCCAATTATCCGCTTCAGTTGGTGGTTTTGTAATAGCCGGTGCTATCATTGTTGGTGCAACCAATCTAGTGTTCCACATTGGCGTGTCGTTTGGATCATTTAATAATTCTTGATTAACCGAAGGACCATTAGGATTGCCCTCTTCATCGTGAATCGAATTACCGTTTGGATCTATCTCTTCTACATAAAATGGCAAAGCTTCGAAATTCTTTCTTAATACCATTTCTTCTCTACTATTGTAAACCCCGTGCACGTGTCTTTCCGGATCGGAAAATGGTTGTGTGAATTCTTGATCCTTGTGAGACCTTGTTTGCATACACCAAAGGTACCTATCCTTCAATCACAACACAAATACAAGCGGTTTTCCAAACGAAAATAATAATATAAAATGCGAAAAATAACTTCCGTAAGGGTGAACCCCTACGAAAGGATCGAACAATTAAAAGTTTAAATCAAATAACCAACTAAGCTAACCACATCCCCGGCAGCGGCGCTAAGAAAGTGTGATGCGTTCGTGCGATATACATCTTTTACCCTCTAAATTTATATTTGATCTAAACATTACAATTAGACTCACACAACTAACAAGCACTTTGAACCCGGTTATTATAGCACTTTGATGTAAGTATAATTATCAAGTTCGTCCCAAGAGACACGGTGTAAGTCACATATTTGAAACTATCAATTGTCCTAGGGTTTGTTTGATTTGGGTGCGGGGGGGGGGGGGGTTCGATTGATATCAACTAACAACTAAAACTTGCACAATTAAACAAACCTAAATTTATCAATTAAACTAGTGACAAGAAATAAGTAGTGAAGTATTAAGACTTAAAACAAATTAACTAAGACGTGTTCACTTATCTAATCCTCTCTATGCTTGGCTTGCCCCGTTTTGCCTATATTGCTATCTCATTAGTTGTTGAACTTTTAAATGTTTAGCATTACTACTAAATCTCAAACCAAATGATACTCCACGAATTCACATAAGCTTTATATCTTAAGATCGAGTTAAGCATGATTTGGTCATTGAGATTGAGCTTAGGTTAAAATCACTTAAAACCTCCAACTATCGAAATCACTTAAGATAATCGGCATTACTATGTTGACTAGAGGCCAATTGAAAACCAACCTAGATAAAGAACACAATCACTTGCAATTCCTAAACTAGTTGTCTAGATTACCTAAGGTGTTGAAGCACATATTGATTCACTTCTCAAATCACTAAGAGAGCTACACGACATATGTAATCAAAGTCAAGCCTAAAACAAACTCATAGTAATGGATCTTTAGCCAACTCAACAACACATGATCATGTAATTCATTCAAACAACAATAATCAATTAATTTGGGGTAAACACTAGCATTAGAGATTCATAGATAAGCAAACACAAGAGATTTAGCCAATCATAGCTAAAATTAAACTAATAATAAGCATAAAAATGTAAATCATCATCATCTTCAAGTTATTACAAGTAATCAATGCTAAATATGAAAAGTAAGGTGAAGATTACAACCCAAAATGTAAAGAAGATGAAGATCTAAGCTAAACAATGATGAATCTTGAGCTAGCCTCCTTGATTCCACCCTTAAAAACCAATGGATGATGAAATTAGGGTTTAGTATGTGAAATTTGGACCTTAAGCAGCTGCTCCCAAAGATGCATATGAAAAATGACCTAATCTCGCTCCTTTTATAGTGATGAATATCTCAGCTGAAACAGCGTCAGTAGCGCCGCTTTTACTTCAGGATCGGCGTTTTGCTTTTGTGAGGGGCGGCGCTTTTATCTTTGGAACGCTGCTTTTGGCTCTGAACATGGGCAACACTTTTGTTGTGGAGCGACACTTTTGGCTGATCAGGAGCGAAACTTTTGACATTTAGAACGGCACTTTTACTCACTGAAGAAAAATGGAGACAAATCGTGCATAATAGCACCGCTTTTCCTTATCGAACGTCGCTTTTGGGTCTTCAGGAGCGGCGCTTTTGGAGCTGTTTCCTGCACTTATCATTTTCTTAGCCAATTTTGCCCTGGATTTGGTCTATTTTATACCAAATCAACTCCTTAGCCCTTAATTTACCAATTAGCTCAATAACACACTAAATAGGCTTCGAGATAGTCAAAAACCGAGCAAAGTGAGGTAGATATCGCGAAATAAAATATATATAAATGGAGCAATATCAAACCCCCTACATTTAAATCTAGGCTGAAACAGCGTCAGGAGCGCCGCTTTTACTTCAGGAGCGGCGCTTTTGGCTTGGTGAGGAGCGGCGTTTTTGACTTTGGAACGCTGCTTTTGGCTCTGAACAGGGGTGACACTTTTGTTGAGGAGTGACGATTTTGCCTGATCAGGAGCAACACTTTTGACATTTAGAACGGCGCTTTTGCTCACTAAAGAAAAATCGAGACAAATCGTGCATAATAGCGCCACTTTTCCTTATGGAACGGCGCTTTTGGGTCTTCAGGAGTGGCGCTCTTTCACAGGAGCGGCGCGTTTGGAGCTGTTTCCTGCACTTGTCATTTTCTTAGCCAATTTTGCCCAAGATTTGGTCAATTTTACACCAAATCAACTTCTTAGCCCTTAATTTACCAATTAGCTCAATAACACACTAAATAGGCTTCAAGATAGTCAAAAACCGAGCAAAGTGAGGTAGATATCACGAAATAAAATATATATAAATGGAGCGATATCAGGTGGATGCCATTCGACAATGCATTTCATCGACTCTTGGTCAAGGGTTGATGATATCGAATGAACATGAAAAACGGTTGTACTGGTAAACGAAGTCGACATGATAAAAGATTTAAGCGAAGAGTAAACTGACCTGAGTAATTGTGTGATTTCCGGAACTTGATCGGAGATTTTTAAGAGAGAAGATGGAAAAGAAGTTGATTTTGAATTTTTACCTTAAATGGTAAAAGAATGAATCCTATTTATAATCGGAAACAATTGGGGCTCCAAAATGCATGACTTAATAAACACCGTACACGTGCCATGATCAGAACAAGTGACAAGTTAAATGAACAATTAACGATAAGAATGTTGGATGGTTTGGTTACGGTGTGGTGCAGGTTAGCATTGGCTGGTGGTTACGCAAGCCTTGATTGGACAGTCTGTCATGATTATCTGCACAACAGCCGTTTTCAAGACTGCATTAGCAGACGTTTGATTGACAACATTTGCCAGTAATTAATGCCACATAATGATAAAATCAAGGCCAAACGATTTGGTTACTTGAAGGTTATTATTTTAATGCGAAGATAAAACATGTGCTAAGATTAAACATGTGCTATTTTATTTTAAGTACTCCTAAGTAGTAGTTTAACATGATGCGCCATGGTGATCGCACATCATCTTAAACTGGGGGGACTTAATGATACGCGTACCTAAGCGCATGGCGCTCGTGCGTATCACGTGCAGCGCGCACGTCTTGAATTTTGCTAGAACATCTGATTAGGAGGTGCGCACGTGGGTATTGCTTAGCGCACACGAAAGTAATCGGATATAATCTTATCCATAATTAAACGTGATCCATTTCCAACAATAAACCCGTTATTTATGGTTGTTATTCGTATGATCTAGAACCTAATTATGAGGTAATCTAGGGTTAGGGTTTTATTATAAATACGACCCTAACCTCCTTCACTCGACACAACGTTTTCTAAATTACTCGAATTTAAGATTGCATCCAGAAAACATTCTTACGGTAACAGGTATGTTCCATGAACATAAACCCTATGCAACCATCTTTAGTGGCCATTGTTGCGAAACTGCCATCAATGGTGGACGTAGCTTTGATCACCCTTTTATAGATCTTCATCTCAATAAGGGTTATCCATGGTAAACTGGACCGGAGATCAAAGCTATAAACGTTCTTAAACACTCCCTTATGCACTCAACATTAACTTTGCTATTTGAGCAGATTTATGTTCGATCATCGGACATTCTACGCCTATAAATAGACCCCCCGGGGTCACCACATTTCACAATCTGAACTTCAGTCAGAGAGAAGTACACTTTCTCTCTAACACGGTTCTTTCTCACTCTAAAACATTAACCTCTTAGCAACAGAACGCTAGATGGATCAATTACAGATTGATCTAAAGATTGATTGAGGCTACCCCACGGATCTCTCATCCTTGTTCCGGGTCTGCAGGGATTATTTCCCGAGGGTAAACATCAATCAACATCCAATCGCTCAACATTAGGCGGATATTGTTCTGTACTAGTACTGTACTGGTACCTTACACCCGCTATACTGAAAATCGTACCAACATATGGCGCCATCCGACTCAAAGACCAACAAGAATACCAAGAGCACAAAGGCAACTGAAATCACTTCAACATGAGCAGCACTCGAACCAATAAATGAAAATATCATTGAGAATATACCAGTGGATCAACTAACTCTGGAAGAAACTTCAATCGAAGAAGGGGATCATATGCACACTTGTGCAACAGAAGAGCATGTGCATGAAACCATACCACGATTGAAGAAACTATTGAAGGGAAGTGATGTTATGCGAGGCGTATACGAAATAGTTATATATTTGCTACAAAATACTATTAAATACGATACAATTTTACACAAGTTATTTATTTATTTATAGAGTGGATATATCTAAACCTTGCTACAACACTTATAGGCAGTGTACCAAATCGTACAGTAGTGTAGTTTTTAGTAAGTCCGGTTCGTCCACAGGGAACTTGCCAAGTTTAACGCTATGTTTTAAAACTATATTTGTAAAAATATATATATAAGTATAAGTAGTATTATTATTATTATAAAAGGGGGTTTTTACCGTTTAATGACCGGTTTGTCGATTTTAAAACTTTAGTCGCAGTTAAAACCTAATGTAAAATATTAAAAATAAATATAACTTAATTTTAAGCGTAAAGTAAATAACGATAATGAAATTGCGATAAATAAAAGTGCGATAAATAAAATGATGATAAATAAAATTGCGATAATTAAAAAGTACGATAAATAAAATGACAATAAATTAAAGTGCGATAATTAAAAGTGCAATTAAATATGAAATAAAGGAATTATGCTTATTTAAACTTTCGTAATCATGATGTTTGACGTGTTGATTTTAGTTTATTCCCATGGGTTAATTGTCCTTTGTCCTGGATTATTCAATATGTCCGTCTGGTTTTTGTCCATAACAGTCCATCAGTCATAAATATAAAGTGCGAGTGTCCTCGTCAAATTATCCTTATATCTGAAGTCAAATATTCCAACTAATTGGGGACTTAAACTATAATTACACCAAGTGTCCTTGTATATAATTCACCCCTGTTTTAATAAGTCCATTGACTATTAATCCATTCCCGTGTCCGGTTAAATGAACGATTATTAGTACTTATAAATATCCCGCCCATCGTGTCCGATCGAGTGTACGTGGTTATTTATAGGTACGTACAATTGTAAATCTTTATATTAAATTAACAAACTATCATTTAATTAAACAAATATAAAGTCCATTAATAGCTCATAGTCTAATTTCCACAAGTGTCGTTCTTTTGTCCAAACCCCAATTATGGTACAAAGCCCAATTACTCCGTCTTAATATTTTAGCCCAACATCAGGATTACTTCGGCTTAAATAAGCATAATAATAACTTAGCTACGAGACATTAATTTAAAAAGGTTGAACATAACTTACAATGATTAATAATAGCGTAGTGTTACACGGACAGAATTTTGACTTACACCCTTACAACATTCGCTAACATACCCTTATTATTATTAAAATTAAAATTAAAAAAATTATAATATATATATATATATATATATATATATATATATATATATATATATATATGTATATATATATACGTGAGAGTAAGAAGAAAGAAAAAGATGTGTTTTTGCTCGACCAAAACTGCGAAATTTATAGATGTGGCCAGCACATTGAGGCCATGCGATCGCATGGATTTCCTTCTTCCTGGCCATGCGATCGCATGGCCAATTGGGAGAGCTCACATGTTGTTGTTTTCTTCTTGGCGACGGTTTTATATAATATATATATATATATATATATATATATATATATATATATATATATATATATATATATATATATATAATTTTAAGAATTAATTATATATTATATTATATTCATGTGCATAGTTGACTTGTAATTTTTAGTCCGTTGCGTCGAGCGTTGAGAGTTGACTCTGGTCCCGGTTCCGGATTTTCGAACGTCCTTGCGTACAATTTAATATCTTGTACTTTGCGTTTTGCGTCTTGTACTCTTGTAATTTTGAGATGTTTCTCACCAATAATTTGAACCACTTTGATTGTACTTTGTACTTTTGAGCTTTTTGGTCGTTTGCATCTTCAATTCATCGAATCTGTCTTTTGTCTTCACCTTTTATTATTTAAACGAATATCACTTGTAAATAGAACAATTGCAACTAAAAGCTTGTCTTTCTTGAGGGATAATGCTATGAAATATATGTTCGTTTTTAGCATTATCAAATATTCCCACACTTGAGCGTTGCTTGTCCTCAAGCAATATAGTCTTGAAATAAAAATACTAGAATCACTTCTTTATTCTTCACACTTTGTACATTAGTGATTTCTATAAGGTGGTATAAACAATGATAGTAACGTTATGGTTTACAGTCTCACATGACTATGAAAATTTAGATCCTTAAGGAAATTAGATCTTTATGAAAACATTTGATCTTTTGAAAATTAAATCTAGCTTTTACCCTAGATAAGTTTTCCTGAATAACCCTTCACCGGTGTTTGCAAAATTGTTTTTGTGGGTTTGGTGGGTTTTAGATTTGAAAATTTTAGCTCAAAACTTATGGTTTTGTGTCACCCACTTTCTAACCTTATATTGGGAAAGCAACACGTCCAGTATACTTGCTCCGTATATTACCTTTCGGTAAACTACCGTCCGATTATAAAGGAAAGCGTTGAACAAGTAACTGTTAAGGCAATGTCCCATGACATGCTTTTAATTATGGTCTATAACGTGTCGGATGCAATTACTATCCTTTGTAGAAGCAATAGTAAAGATCACCCTATAGTTTTTCGGTCTGGCACAAGGTCCTGTCTTTGACCATGCTATGCAACCACCGTTCTTACGGTTGACACCCGATTCGGTTCAGGTGACCTAATGAATTCCAGGTGAATTCGTAGGATTTTACGTTCAATGGTAATGAACGCATTAAAAAATGGGTTTTCAGAAAACAAATCGGTTTGTAATTTTGATCAAAATATTTTCTCGTTCAAACTCGAGTTTAGATATCATCGAATTTCATGAGTTTGTAATTCTCAATCTTTAAAAGTCAATCTTAAGGATTGAGTAATATCAGTCTTAAAAGCTTATTTTTGATCTTTAAGGAGCTTTCTGGGGGTCTGATTCATTAGTCTTATCAAGCTAATTTGCACGGCGCCCTCCCCATTTTACGAGACAGATCCTCTCATGGTTAGGATAAGTCTGACCACTTGGCGACCCTGTTTGATGCTGAGGTCCGTGGATTTCCAGCTGATTTTCGATAAAACTTTTCAAAGTTTTTCGTAGACTCTACAACTGGTCTGGACGACAACTTCCTGGCCTAAATCAAGAAGCGCGTGTCTTTTTCGGAAGACTTTACTTCCTTTTAATGATGGAATTGATTCATCGTGTAGATCCATCTTTTCTTTCAAATATATTATAAGAAATTGGGTAAAACTGATAAAATTGTCCAAAACAAAAGTATCTTCAGTTATTTGTACAAAAATATGTGATATATGTTTTAAATAACTTGGTAAATTTTTCCCACACTTGGCTTTTATTTTCCTTTCTTTGCCTTTTTATTGTCCTCTATTCCATTTTAAATGAATTCTAACATTTTGTGTTGTTTCTCAATTTATGTCTTTTCCGAGGTAACAATAATTTCGGTGTTAACACCTAGTTTTATTGTTCATAAATATGTATAAACATGATTTTGAATTCATTTATTTGAAAATTTTGAAAAATTTTACTAGAATTGGGTAGTCAGTATATAAGACTAGGGCTGTTCTTTATTATCAGAGAGCACTAGATTCTAATACAAATACTGCGTTACTAGTATTTTTAATGGTAACCAAGTGTATAAGTTAAAATTTTAAAAATCCGAAAGAATTTAACCCCTTCCCACACTTAAGATCGTGCAATGCCCTCATTTGCAAGAAATCAGTAACAATTTAAATTATTGAGGGTGATTAGCGTAGAAAAATGATTAAATTTTACCAACGTTTCTAAACATATTGGCGTTTGTTTGCTGAATGATAAATGGTGCACATCATTTGTTCATTCCGTCTTGTTGTTACATCACATTTGTTTTTCGTTTTGTCGTCAAAATTAGTAGCTTTTGCTGAACTTAATGCCAGTCTTTGAAAATGCGATGTTTTACCCTGTTGTGTACAATTGACAATATACATATATACAAATAATAACATGCATGGTAATTTGAAATGGGACTTAACATCCCACTTTCAAATCAAATATGAAATATTAGTACAACATAATAAAAATATTAAACATTACAATAAAAGTATCACAATATCATAGGTTTAAACATAAATAAAATAGAAATAATAAAAAAAATAAAAATCATAGAAATCACCAACGGGAACTATATCAATCTGGATAGGGGTTCCAGTTCATGTCATTGGTCGGGTTCCATGGTTGGTGATAGGTGTACTGGTAGGCCTGGCTAGGGTCGTAGAGAGTAAATGGTGGTCTTATCTCGGGCTGGTGTGGAGGATAGTAAGCAGGTCGGGTCGGTACGTAGTGATCCTGAGGTGATAGCCGACTCATGATCTGACGCTGATGATAGTCCCATCTATCATGCTGTCGTTGCCTAGAATGCTCGTACTCATTCCGGGCTTGCCACTGCTCGTATCGATTATGTCTATCCTGATTTGTCATTTCTACCTCATCTATACGCTGGTAGACGTCAGTCATAGCCTTCCTAATGACATCCCTAATGTCATCTGCTTCCTCCATTTCCTCATCTGAACCTCTCTCTACCTGTGGATGACAAGCAACATAGGGTACTGCCTGATTGCGTCTGCTCTTTAAAACCTTAGCACCCTGATAGACCCTCAATCCTAAAGGCTCAACCAGTTCCCTACATACCAAAAGTGGACCCCCTTGATCCCTATCTACACCCAAATACTCTTCAATGAGAGTAACAAAAATACCTCCTCCTATTACTCCCCCTTCCTGTATTCCTTCCACCATCTTAGACAAATAAAAACCAACAAAGTAAAGGATATTAACAAAGCCTCTTGGGTCTCGAATACACTTTAGGTAAAATAAATCATGTAAGGTCATTTTCTCTTTGTTGTGACCTCTCTGTGTAATCGAGTTAGCCAGAAATCTATGAATTATACGAAGTTCGGCTTTGTTAGTATGTAAGTAGGTATGTGTTCCTGCCCGCCCAAAAACATTAAAATCTGACATACGCCTCCAGACGGCGTTAGCATCAAAATTCCTATCTACCCTTTCACCATGATAAATCAAATTTGTACAATCGGGTAATAGCAATTCAGCGGGCGTATATATCTGTAAAGCACTGGCCATGTCTAGCATGGACATCCTGTACATCCTACGGCCAAGTATAAATCTAAGAAAACTTCTATCATCTAATCTATCTACATCCGCATTTAACGCTATAGTACTCATAAGCTCAACGCACCATTCCTTATATACAGGTCTACGAATAGTGAATAAACGTTTCCAATCGGGAAAAGAAGAGCTGCCATACCTTTGGATCAAATGCTGTCTAACTGAGTTAGCAAGTTGGACCCTTTCCAAAGGCTCCCAATCGATTACCCTCGGCACTTCTACATTTTTCGGTACCAGTTTGAATTTGTTACTTTGATATGATGGGTAATCTCTCCAGCTTCGATCAAATCTCAGATTAGGATGCAACTGTTCTTCATGAATCGTTGGGTGTTGTACTATTGGATGCATCGGAAATACTACGTAGGTATCAACATATTCTTGTTGCGGATCATAATAAGGTACGTGTTGATCAGGTTGTTGCTGTTGTTGTTCCTGTTGTTGCTCCGGTTCATATTGCATTTCCGGTTCAGGTTCTGGAGCAGGTTGTCTAGATGATGATGATGCACCATCAGTATTAGTAAATCTCTGCAAAACACATTAAACACAAATTTTGTGCATCCAAATATGCATTAGTGTTAGCAAAATAACAACTTGAAACAATTACAATAACATGTTCAATCAAAATTAAACTTATACACATTTTCACAATTTTTACAATTCTACACTTTTTCAAATAAGCATATATGAAAATGTTTACAAAGTTCATAAGCATTCAACTCAAATAACATGTTAAAATAACCATTATTAGCAATTAAACAAGTTTCAAATGGCATTTACATCAATTTAATCAAGTTCATGAATTTTAGACCTAAAAAGTCCACTTTAATTCTCAAAAATCATGTTTAGGATCAAAGTTTGGATCATTTAGCTACCTAAACATGTTACACTACTTAATTTAGCAATAATTTATGACAAAAATCGGCCATAACCTATTTATATCAAAAAGCCCCAAATTGCTCAAGAACACAAACCCTAGATTCCTAAAAATTTTGAAGTTTTTGGCTTCAAATCATGTTAAATAGCATCAATCTAGGTTATACATGCATAATATACTAACAATTTAACTCTAATTACACTAGAAATTAACAAAATCAAATTAGGTAAATTATAGGTAATTATCACAAAAACTAGGAAATTTAAGAGTTTAGGGGTGTAATTTTTACCTTCTTTGAAAAGCTTCTGAACAATTTCATGATTAGAGCGAGAAATTTGACGAATTATGGTGAAAAATTGCGAATTTTTTAGTGTGTTTGGGAGAATTTTCGTGTGTTTGTGTTTGTGTGTGTGTGTGTTGTGGTGAAGACAGAACCAGTTCGTGGCCTTTTGATCCTGAGCTGTTTTCTCTCTCCATGCGATCGTATGGTTTTGAAGGGGAAACCCCATGCGATCGCATGGGGTCTGATATTTTTTTTTAAATAAAAACCTTTTACTTTTGAAACATAAATTAATAAAATTTTAAAAATTTGTTTCTTTTTAGGAGTAAGGGCGTTTTGGATCGTTGTCCTAGTCCGTCCCTCGACAAAATTTTAAAATTTGTCATTTTTAAGCGCAGTTTTAAAAGCAAAGATTTTCGGGTTTTTTAAATGTTTTTGGCATACTTTAATTCAATAAGATTAAAAATAATGATAATAAAAGTTCTCGTCCCTCCCTTGGGTAGAGCAATTTCGGTTCAACGACCTAGTTTTCAACTCACGATGAATTTTAAATATCAAATTTTTAACTTAATGAAATAAAATAAATTTTTGTTTTTAAATTCACACCAAACTAAAATTTAAAATGCATAAAATTAAAAATTCATATTATTAAAATTAAAAATTCACACTAAATTTTTATTATATTTTTGTTTTTATACATACAAACTTATATTAAAAATATTAATTTTTTCAAATATTTACAAACTTAAATATATTTATTTTAAAAAGTTTACAATATTAATTTAATATTTATACATTAATTTTAAAAACATAGTAAAATTAAAAATTAAAAATCTTTTTGGTCTTTTATCCCACTTTAATCAATCAAATATTATCAAAAATATACGCCCCTCTTTTCGGTAAAGTAATTTTGGTTCCATAACCTAGTTTTACTCCTGACGAATTTCTGAAATATTTTGGGTTGATTGATTAAAGATATTTATACCTTAAGAATAAACGGTAAATTTAGCAGTGATGTAATAAATTTTTGTATGATATCAATAATTTCGGTTACGTATACCTAATTTTATTGAATACCAATTTAATACTTTATAGCGTACGATTCAGCGTTTATTATCAAAAGGTTAAAAGCAATAAAATAAAAATAAAAACTGTACATACTTACCTGTGAGAAAGAATTCTCAGAGACATGCTTTAGCCGACTCATAGGAGAGTCGTGTGATTTGATTTTCCATAGCTACGTAAGCATAACCTCAAATCTTTAATATCTTTTCTTCTAAACATATGAATGGTCCTTCTCTGCATAGAGTAACAAATTTTTTTATTTGAATATGTTTGATTGTTTGAACATTTACCTTCGTGTGACCATTTTCCGCATTTGTAACATCTTTCAAGGTGTCGTGCTCTTCTTTTTGTTGCGGATTTTGATTTTCCTTTACCAAAATGTATCTTATGATGATCTTTTCTGAGTTCTTTTCTTACTCCGTCCATTTTGGCTCTTATGAATGATACCAATTCACTCGGAAGGGTGTCATTATTACATTTAGTAATCATAGCGTGTAGCATTAGACCATGGTTCAGATTAAAGGAATTCTTCATCTCGTAAAACCTAAAAAAATAAAAATTCAGAATGGGGGGAGAAGACTAGTTCTTTAGGGTCTGCTAGGGAAAGAACAACGGATTCCATTCTCGGAAACTACATGAAAACATAATATCTAACTCTAACAGAAATATATATTACCCTAAAAAGATTCGAACCTTTCCACACTTAGTTAGCTGTGGTGTCGAAATTGTGATTAACTTCATCTTCAACTTCCATTGGATTATCTATGTAATGTTTAACTCTGTGACCATTAACTTTAAATTCAATCTCATTTGAATTTATTAATTCTACCATTCCGTATGGGAAAACTCTTTTGACTATGAATGGTCCAGACCATCTTGATTTCAATTTTCCAGGAAATAGCTTGAATCGTGAATTGAAAAGAAGAACTCTGTCTCCTTCTTTAAATTCTTTTGAACTTTTGATTCTTTTATCATGCCATTTCTTCGTTCTTTCTTTATAGATTAACGAATTTTCATATGCTTCATGTCTTAATTCTTCTAATTCGTTTAGCTGACTTAACCGTAGACGTCCAGCTTCATGTAAATCAAGATTACATGTCTTCAAAGCCTAAAATGCTTTGTGTTCAATTTCTACTGGAAGATGACATGCTTTTTCGTAAACGAGTCTAAAAGGTGTGGTTCCAATTGGAGTTTTGTAGGCTGTTCTAAAAGCCCAGAGTGCATCCTCCAATTTCATGGACCATTCCTTCGGATTTGATCCTACGAGTTTCTCTAGAATACATTTTAAAGCTCGGTTGGTATTTTCAACTTGTCCACTTGTTTGTGGATGATAAGCAGTAGAGATTTTATGAGTTACTCCATATCTTTTGAGAACTTTCTCAAGTTGATTATTACAGAAATGAGTACCCTGGTCACTTATTAAAGCTTTCGGTGTTCCGAACCTTGCAAAAAGACGTTTTAAAAAGTTGACTACAATTCGTGCATCGTTAGTTGGGAGAGCTTGTGCTTCCGCCCATTTAGATACATAATCAATGGCAACGAGAATGTAGAGATTATTATGAGATTTTGGAAATGGACCCATAAAGTCAATACCCCAAATGTCAAATACTTCACATACTTGAATGACATTTTGTGGCATTTCATCACGTTGACTTATTTTTCCGGCCCTTTGACATGCATCACAGGATTTGCAAAGAAGGTGTACGTCTTTGAAAATTGTAGGCCAATAGAATCCAGCATCGTAAACTTTTCTTGCTGTAAGTTGAGGCCCATAATGCCCTCCTGTTGGTTCTGTGTGACAATGGTTTAAGATTTTACTAGCTTCATCCCCGAATACACATCGGCGTATTATTCCATCGGGACAACTTTTAAACAAATGTGGATCTTCCCAGAAATAGTGTTTTATATCACAAAAGAATTTCTTTCGTTTTTGGTATGACAATCCTTTTTCAAGGAATCCACATACTAAATAGTTTGCATAGTCTGCAAACCATGGAATTTCACTATAATCTATCTTCAATAGATATTCATCAGGAAAGTTATCTTGTATGGCCGATTCATTTAGAACTTCTAATTCAGGATTTTCAAGACGATAAAGATGATCAGCGGCGAGATTTTCTGCTCCCTTTTTGTCTCGGATTTCAATATTGAACTCTTGTAAGAGTAAGATCCATCAGATTAATCGTGGTTTGACATCTTGTTTTGAAAATAGGTATCTAAGAGCAGAATGGTCGGTATAGACCACCGTTTTAGCTAGAACGAGATATGAACGAAATTTGTCAAAAGCAAAGACAATAGCAAATAGTTCTTTTTCAGTAGTTGTGTAGTTCGTTTGTGCTCCTTATAACGTCTTACTAGCATAATATATAGGTTGAAATCGTTTTTCAATCCTTTGTCCTAAAACGACTCCCATTGCAAAATCACTTGCATCGCACATAAGTTCAAACGGTAGATTCCAATTTGGAGTTATCATAATCGGCGCATTAGTGAGTTTTTCTTTAAGAATATTAAAAGATTTGATGCATTCATCTGAAAAGATGAATGGAGCATCCTTTTCTAGGAGTTTATTCACAGGAGTGGCAATTTTAGAAAAATCTTTTATGAAACTTCGGTAAAAACCGGCATGCCCTAGAAAACTCCTAACTCCTCTAACATTAGTGGGATGTGGAAGTTTAGCAATTACATCTACTTTAGCTCTATCCACTTCAATTCCTTTCTTTGAAATTTTATGACCAAGAACGATACCTTCTCTAACCATGAAATGGCATTTCTCCCAATTAAATACTAGATTTGATTGTTCGCATCTAATAAGCATTCGTTCAAGATTGACTAGACATGATTCAAATGTATCACCGAAGACTGAAAAATCATCCATGAAAACTTCCATGCATTCTTCTATCATGTCGTGAAAAATCGTCATCATGCACCTTTGAAAGGTTGCAGGGGCGTTGCAAAGTCCAAATGGCATGCGTTTGTAAGAAAAAGTACCATAAGGGCATGTGAATGTGGTTTTCTCTTGATCCTCGGGTGCTATTGGAATTTGAAAATATCCGGAAAAACCGTCAAGAAAACAATAGTAACTATTTCCGGCTAATCTTTCCAACATTTGATCAATGAAAGGTAAGGGAAAGTGATCTTTTCTGGTGGCGTCATTTAATTTTCTATAATCAATACAAACACGCCATCCTGTTACAGTCCTAGTAGGAATAAGCTCATTTTTCTCATTTGTGATGACAGTCATGCCACCCTTCTTAGGTACGCATTGAACTAGACTTACCCATGGACTATCAGAGATTGGATAAATTAAACCTGCATCTAGCAGTTTAATAATTTCTTTCTTAACAACATCTTGTACATTAGGATTTAGTCTTCGTTGGCGTTGCACATACGTTTTATGACCTTCTTCCATAAGGATTTTATGTGTGCAATACGAAGGACTTATTCCTTTAATGTCATGAATTTTCCATGCAATAGCTAGTTTATGAGCTTTTAGCACAGAAATGAGTTGAGATTTTTCATTTTCAGTAAGAGAAGACGATATTATTACAGGTAATTCAGATTCATCATGTAAATAAGCATATTCCAAATGGTTTGGAAGTGGTTTTAACTCTAATGTTGGTGGTTCTTCTATCGATGATTTATATCGATATCTGTCTTCTTCTTTTAGCATTTGAATTTCTTCTGTTGTTGGTTCATATCCATTAGCCATAAGTGTAGCTAACATTTCAGCTTCATCAATTGGTTCAGTTCCTTCTCCTAAAGAACATTCTCCTGTTCCTTGTAATTCGGGAAATTCTTCTAACAATTCTGCATGTGAATCTATAGTTTGAATATAATAACATGTATCATCTGCAGATTGCGGTTGTTGCATGGCTCTATCAACAGAAAAGGTAACACTCTCATCCTCTATACTTAGGGTCAGGTTCTTACCAAACACGTCTACTGAAAATACTAAAGTACCAACTTTAACTAGCATGTTCTCCATTATCCCTCTAGGATATTTTACTGATCGATCGGCTAGTTGTATGCTTATTCGTGTTGGTTTCAATTCTCCAAGGTCTATTTTAGCGTATAGTGAATACGGCATTAAATTTATACTAGCACCTAAATTTTCCAATGCTTCTATTGAACTAAGACTACCCAGAAAGCATGGAATTGTGAAACTTCCTGGATCTGATAATTTTTCTGATATCTTATTCAACAGTACTGCAGAACAATTAGCATTCATAGTAACAGCCGAGAGTTCTTCCATTTTCTTTCTATTTGTGATTAGATCTTTCAAGAATTTAGCATATCTAGGCATTCCGGAAATCACATCAATGAAAGGAAGATTAACATTTATTTGTTTAAACATATCCAAGAATTTGGATTGCTCGGCTTCAAGTCTCTCTTTTCTCATTTTACTCGGGTAAGGAAGTGGTGGTTGGTATGGTTTAACATAAGGTTTAGCCTTAACTGTGTTATCTTCATTAACCTTTTCAACTACCAGTTCTGTTTCCTTATCTTGCTCAGGTTGTGGTTCTTGCGGAGTGGGAATAGAGTCATCAGAAATTACAGGTATTTCAGGTGGTTTAAGTGTAATACCACTTCTTGTGGTAATGGCTTTAGCTGTTTCATTCCGGGGGTTAGCATTTGTATCACTAGGTAGACTTCCCGGTTTTCTTTTACCTATCAACCTTGCTAGGTTGCTTACTTCTTGTTCCAAATTTTGAATAGAAGCTTGTTGATTTCTAAATGCTTAAGCATTTTGTTCATTCGTTTGTTTCTGAGATGTGAAAAACTGAGTTTGAGATTCAACTAGCTTCGACATCATGTCTTCTAAATTTGGCTTTTTATCATCGGTTTGTGGTGGTTTGTTTTGAAAAATAGGCCTTTGCTGATTGTAAGTATTGTTGGATACTTGCTGATTGCTAGGACCTTGTTGGTTGTTGTATGGAACATTTCGGTTATAATTCTGATTTTGATTGTAGATCGGTCTTGGCAGTTGATAATTATTCTGATAATTATTTTCAGGCCTTTGGTTCATGTATGAAACATTCTCTCTTTGTTCCATTGTTTGTTCAATACTAGACAATCTTTTGTCAAATGTGGTCCTCCACACTGCTCACAACTAATTCGTATTGAGTGAATATCTTTAGTCATCTTTTCCATTCGTCTTTCAACAGCATCTATCTTTGCGGAAATGGAATCAAAGTCATGGCTAGAATCGGCTCTAGCTGCTTTAGATGATCTAACGATATCTTTTTCTTGATGCCACTCATGTGAGTGGGAAGCAGTGTTATCAATAATTTTGTAAGCGTCAGTTGTTGTTTTCTTCATAATGGAACCACCAGCTGCTATATCGATGTCTTTTCTTGTAGTGATGTCACATCCTTGGTAGAATATTTGTACTATTTGACAAGTGTCTAAACCATGTTGCGGACATCCTCTCAATAACTTTCCAAATCTTGTCCACGCTTCATATAGAGTTTCATTTGGCTTTTGCGTGAACGTAACAATTTCTCCTTGAAGTCTTACGGCTTTAGATGCCGAAAAGAATTGTTTAAGAAATTTTTCAACTAAGACATCCCATGTATCAATCGCCCCTTCAGGTAACGATTCTAACCAATCTTTGGCTTCTCCCTTAAAAGTCCAGGGAAATAACATGAGATATATCTGTTCATCCTCCACTTCTCTTATTTTAAATAGAGTACAGATCCTATTAAAGGTACGAAGATGTTCATTTGGATCTTCCTTCGGCGCACCACTAAATTGGCATTGATTAGTTACCATGTGTAGGATTTGTCCCTTGATTTCATAATTTGGCGCATTAATGTCTGGTTGAGTAATTGCGTGACCTTGGCCAGTGCGTTTAGCTCTCATTCGGTCTTCCATACTTAGAGGTTCCATATTTCCCATGATTGAATTTGTTGAATCTGAATCACTAGAGGATTCTGATTTAATGGGTTATTCCTCGACAATCTCTGTTTGAATTATTGGTGGTTCCGGAGGAAAAATTAATGGTTCAGGATATCTGAATTGTCCCTGAATATCCTCCGGATTCTCAATTGTGAGGTCGGGTTCAAAAAATGGATTATCGGAAATTTGAATTGGTGTACTTGGTCGACTTGATGACGATTCTAAAGAAAAATCAACGGCGACAATATTGGCTAGATTAGTTACCATGTGTAGGATTTGTCCCTTGATTTCATAATTTGGCGCATTAATGTCTGGTTGAGTAATTGCGTGACCTTGGCCAGTGCGTTTAGCTCTCATTCGGTCTTCCATACTTAGAGGTTCCAGATTTCCCATGATTGAATTTGTTGAATCTGAATCACTAGAGGATTCTGATTTAATGGGTTATTCCTCGACAATCTCTGTTTGATCGAGTTACAGGTGGTGAACGTATAAAAGGTGGTGAACGTTTTGCTCGGTGCATTCACTGAATATCCTATTAGTTATAAAAGATAAAAATTATATAAGTTATCAAATTAATAGACTTTTCTGATTTTGCCCACGTTTCGAATAGCCAATAGATGCAGCAGGTAGCCAGGACCCTTTAAATCGGAAGCCCACAACTCTCCACTAACAAATCCAACTATTACTACGAACCAGAAAATTTTGGATGTCTATCAATATAACCACTTAAAATAATTTTTCGTTGAAATTTAAAGAAATTTTAGAGAAGAAATAGAAAATTGTATATCCTAAAAACTAGAGCGTCGAGAAATAAGAAAGAAAAAGAGTGCGTCGAAAAACGTCGAAAAATAAAAGGTCGAAAAATAATAAAAAGAACGTAGCGCGTCGAAACTTAAAAGTCTAAAAACTAAGAATTAAAAGTTGCGTCTAAAAATATTAAAGCTTAAAAGGAATTCTATATCCGAAACGGCAATTACTTAAAAAGGTACTAAAATTTATAAAACGGCGTCGCAAAATTCTAAAGCACTTAAATCTTAGTCTAAAGAAAAAGCACTTAAGGGATTTTACAGCAAAGCCTAAAAATCTAGAAATAAAAATAACTACGGCAAATACTATATTTTAAAACTAATTTCGAGCGATAAAAATACAAATTACGTACTAAATAATAAAAATATACAATTTATAAAAAGAGACAAAAATTGATAAAATTACTAATTTTTATAAAAATATTATTTTTATATTATTTATTTTATAAAAGTATTAATTTAGTAGTTATTAAAACTAATTATAACTAAATATTATAAATTAAATAAAACTAAACTAAATATTAAAATATACTAAACCTAATTAGGGTTATTAATTAATAATAATAATTAAATTAATCTAACCCTAAACTGGTCGTACCAGGTACCAGGCGTGTCAAATCAGCTCATGCGATTACATGAGCTGACCATTGTAATACCATGCGGTCGCATGGCTTAAGATAGCAGGCCAGAAGTTGGGCTGCTACAGTGCAGTGGCCCGTATACTTTTATATTTTTTTCTGTTCTGTTTTAATATTTATATAAAATATAAAATATTTATATAAATGAAATAAAAACTTAAATTTTAAAAACTAAAATAGAAATAAAAATACTTTTTAACTTTATATATTTTAAACAACTCTAAAAAAAATATGTATATTTTGTTTTTCTTTTTATATTTTTGTACTCTTTTTAAAAAAAAATTAAAACGTATTGTTACAAAAGTAAATTAATAATTCTTTTTTTTTATATATATATAGCGTTTTGCTTCCGGCGTTTAAGCAAGTTCCCCGGCAACGGCGCCAAAAATACTTGATGTTATGCGCGGCGTATACGAAATAGTTATATATTTGCTACAAAATACTATTAAATACGATACAATTTTACACAAGTTATTTATTTATTTATAGAGTGGATATACCAAAACCTTGCTACAACACTTATAGGCAGTGTACCTAATCGTACAGTAGTGTAGTTTTTAGTAAGTCCGGTTCGTCCACAGGGAACTTGTCAAGTCTAACGCTATGTTTTTAAAACTATATTTGTAAAAAAATATATATAAGTATAAGTAGTATTATTATTATAAAAGGGGGTTTTTACCGTTTAATGACCGGTTTGTCGATTTTAAAACTTTAGTCGCAGTTAAAACCTAATGTAAAATATTAAAAATAAATATAACTTAATTTTAAGCGTAAAGTAAATAACGATAATGAAATTGCGATAAATAAAAGTGCGATAAATAAAATGACGATAAATAAAATTGTGATAATTAAAAAAGTACGATAAATAAAATGACAATAAATTAAATTGCGATAATTAAAAGTGCAATTAAATATGAAATAAAGGAATTATGCTTATTTAAACTTCCATAATCATGATGTTTGACGTGTTGATTTTAGTTTATTCCCATGGGTTAATTGTCCTTTGTCCTGGATTATTCAATATGTCCGTCTGGTTTTTGTCCATAACAGTCCATCAGTCATAAATATAAAGTGCGAGTGTCCTCGTCAAATTATCCTTATATCCGAAGTCAAATATTCCAACTAATTGGGGACTTAAACTATAATTACACCAAGTGTCCTTGTATATAATTCACCCCTGTTTTAATAAGTCCATTGACTATTAATCCTTTCCCGTGTCCGGTTAAATGAACAATTATTAGTACTTATAAATATCCCGCCCATCGTGTCCGATCGAGTGTATGTGGTTATTTATAGGTGTGTCCAATTGTAAATCTTTATATTAAATTAACAAACTATCATTTAATTAAACAAATATAAAGCCCATTAATAGTCCATAGTCTAATTTCCACAAGTGTCGTTCTTTTGTCCAAACCCCAATTATGGTACAAAGCTCAATTACTCCGTCTTAATATTTTAGCCCAACATCACGATTACTTCGGCTTAAATAAGCATAATAATAACTTAGCTACGAGACATTAATTTAAAAAGGTTGAACATAACTTACAATGATTAATAATAGCGTAGCGTTACACGGACAGAATTTCGACTTACACCCTTACAACATTCGCTAACATACCCTTATTATTATTATTAAAATTAAAATTAAAATTAAAATTAAAATTAAAATTAAAATTAAAATTATAATATATATATATATATATATATATATATATATATATATATATATATATATATATATATATATATATATATGTATACGTGAGAGTAAGAAGAAAGAAAAAGATGTGTTTTTGCTCGACCAAAACTGCGAAATTTATAGATGTGGCCAGCATATTGGGGCCATGCGATCACATGGATTTCCTTCTTCCTGGCCATGCGATCGCATGGCCAGCTGGGAGAGCTCACATGTTGTTGTTTTCTTCTTGCCGACGGTTTTATATAATAATATAATATATATATTATTTTAAGAATTAATTATATATTATATTATATTCATGTGCATAGTTGACTTGTAATTTTTAGTCCGTTGCATCGAGCGTTGAGAGTTGACTCTGGTCTCGGTTCCAGATTTTCAAACGTCCTTGCGTACAATTTAATATCTTGTACTTTGCGTTTTGCGTCTTGTACTCTTGTAATTTTGAGACGTTTCTCACCAATAATTTGATACACTTTGATTGTACTTTGTACTTTTGAGCTTTTTGGTCGTTTGCGTCTTCAATTCGTCGAATCTGTCTTTTGTCTTCACCTTTTATTATTTAAACGAATATCACTTGTAAATAGAACAATTGCAACTAAAAGCTTGTCTTTCTTGTGGGATAATGCTATGAAATATATGTTCGTTTTTAGCATTATCATGAAGCTCTAGTAGAGGAGTGTGGAAAGCTAGGCGAGGAACACACAATGTTTCTTTTAAGAGAACATCTGATGTGAATGTTAAGCATACCAGCAAAGGAAGTCAATTTCTAAACAACAATTGTTCAAACTATTCAATCAGTTGAATACTTTGGTGGATGATAATGAGCTTGAACACAATGATGAAGGTTTTGTGGAGAATGAATGAGACTATGGGGAAGAAGAAGAAGAGCAGTTCTTTATGACTGACGAGATGGTAGGAAAGTTGTTAGATGAAATTTTGACTAAAACGGCACCATCAAGGTATAAGCAAAAATTAGCACAGCCCGCCATCCGTGCAACGGCTGTGGACAATTTGTTCGCTTTGATTACAGGGGATGAAGCCATCAAACTTCCAGCAATGGCAGAGTCAACTCAGTACTTTATCACTCGAATTGCAGAATATTCATTACCGAGAAACTTGGGGATTCCGTCCATCGGTGTTTATGATGGAACAACTGACCCAGAAGACTTTCTCACCATGTTTGAGGGCGTTATGAGACTGCAGCATTGGGAAGATAAAACTGCGTGTCATATGTTTCCGATGGTATTACAGAAGATAGCATGAGAGTGGTTTGCAAGTCTTCCACCACGGAGTATTACCAGTTTCCTTGATTTAAGGACCAAATTTGTGATGCAATACCAAAGTCTGAGAAGTTGCACGTTGTCGCATCTTGATACACATGAGATCACTATGCATCAAAATGAATCCTTAAGCATTTTCATGAAGCGTTACACCATCGAGTGTCAAAAAATACCTGATATACCATAGTCTCAACTTGTTTTTGGTTTTATTTTCTATCTTTATCAGCGATGATTTGCAAGTTTTATTCATGCGTTGTGTTATGATGTCCCAAAAACATTGCACCAAGTATTGATTGTTGCACAAAAGCATTTGATGGCTGGTGAAATGGGGCATCCAAGAGTTGATAATTACCAGAGGAATTATAGGCAGCAGAACTGGGGGCAGAACACAAATGACAACTATCTGACGCAATGTGGGTATGATAATGGTTATTAGTAACAACAACATGGTTAGCGGTGCAATAATCACCCGAATGACAATTACCATCATCGAAAACCATTAGACATGCATCCACCACCAAAGGAGATCTTATTCACTGAACCTATTAAGGAAACCTTTAACCCTCCACCACCAATGGAGGAGCATCAGGTACCACAGAGTGATAGGTGGTGTGATTTCCATGAGGCATACGGGCATGACACTGACAATTGTAAGTCATTGATGAGGGAAATCATTGCTAAGATTAAAGCTGGTGAGTTGAACCACCTGTTACCAGGAAAACAGTATATGAGGAATGATCCAAATAAGCGTTTCGCTTGGCAAGGAAAGGTGCATCACGGTGGACAGCATGATTGGAACAGGAGAGGGGAGAGAAAATATGAAAGGGACCCAACTCCTAAAGGGCACATTAAGGTTATTTGGAATGATGGGGAAGAGTATGACACAGGCAGAGAGCACAGGACGGAACAGTGGATGTATGCTCCTATTACATTCCACACCATTCCAAATTGGTGACTGTCAGAGGAGCCTGTAATTATCTCAGCTGTAATTGCGAACAAGCGCATTACCAGAGTCTATACTGATACATGTAGTGAGGCAGACATCTTAAATTTGGATTGTTTCAGAGATTATCCGTTTAGCATGAAGGACAGACTCCATATATATATATATATATATATATATATATATATATATATATATATATATATATATATATATATATATATATATATATATACAAACTTGAAGATTGCTGGCATATATATATATATATATATATATATATATATATATATATATATATATATATATATATATATATATATATATATATATATATGCCAGCAATCTTCAAGTTTGTATATATATATATATATATATATATATATATATATATATATATATATACACAAACTTGAAGATTGCTGGTATCACGGGAGAATCAATGAGGGTAGTTGGTAAGATTAAATTAGATGTAATGCTGGGAGCACACCCTCTGGTTAGAACAAAAATCATGGACTTCACATTACTTGATGGCAGGTCAAGGTTCAACGCTTTGTTCGGTAGGCGGACTCTGCAAAAATTTAGGGCAATTACATCAACACCACACGCAGAATTGCGATTTCTAAATCCAAATGGCATAGCGGTGGTGCACTCTGAATATGTGGGACCGGAAAGAGAAAGGTCGGTTGTTTATGAGGCACAGGTGAACCTTGTTAGGGGAGGACCATCAAGGCACTTATTCAACAGAAATGATGTGAATGGGTATTTCAAACCACCCAAAATGTGGGAGTTTTAGAGGCATGGCGCAGGACGCTGCACGGAGAACATACTGATTACATGAATAGTGCAGCACAGTTTATTAAGCATGTTTTTCTTTCATCAGTTCAAATAAGCAAAATACAATTTTTTGTAGTTTTATGGATAGGATTGATCACCCTATCCATACGAAGATGTTACACAAAATATTGTAAGTGCGGCAAAGTGATATCAATAAAACTTTATCTTTCTTCACGCAAAATGTTACACGTTACGAATGTAGAACATAGCATTCATACCTACCCACATAAGGCAAGGCATTTTTATGCCCCCGGTGGTAGAGGCTTTTGTGTCAACATTATAGACACAAGGGATCGGACAGCAAAAATACGATATCTCTTAAATGTCATGACATACACAATGGTTCATCTCAACTGCATAAATCCATTTATATACGGAAAACAGAAAACCTTAATATAAAATACAAGTGTATTTTGAAAGCCGCACAAAAACCTAAGCGCAATACGGAATACGGATTATTCTTTAAACAACATATTTTACACCAACTTATCATTTTTATGATACGTTATTAACGTAAGAACATCAGGATTGATTCATTATTTGTTTCAAAATTTTATTTCAAATAGTCAACACCTCTCTACAAGTAAGCCCTCTTACGCAACACGGAGTATAGAAAATGCTTTGATACATCCTTCATGCGAAAATAACAAAGGCATATGTGTTTTATTAATAAGCTGATGTAAAACAAACATAAGAAAGTCACAAGCATATATATATATATATATATATATATATATATATATATATATATATATATATATATATATATATATATATATATATATAGGGGCAGGATCAATGGGGAAGTAACCAATCGGGGGGAAACGGGGGGAAGCAAATTTTTTTTTTCTTCGTTTTATTGGAAATTTTTTTCCGGCATCAAGATCACACGAAAATATGAACATTTAGAAGAGACACTTCGTGATGAATGTTATTATTTAGGCGGGAAAACAATCGACAAAAATAACATTCAAGATAATATTGTTCGTGAAGAATATGAACGTTTTTTTTTCATGTTTTGTGAAGTAAAATTTAGCCCGATTTAGAGTTTAGGGTTTAGGGTTTAGGGTTTGGTGTTTTGGGTAAAAACTCAATCTAAATCCTAAATCTAAACCCTAAATCTAAACCCTAAACCCTAAATTTCTAAACCCTATAAACCCTAATATCTAAACCCTAATATCTAAACCCCAATAGCTAAAACCTCAACATACGCTCGAAAATCACGATAATTGTTATATATTACTTCTTCGAGCGTTTTCCCGCCAAAATAAAAACATTTATCACAAAGTGTCTCTACTAAATTTTCATATTTTCATCTCATCTATAATGTTCGTGAACAAAGTTTTTTCAAAAAACAAAAAAAAAAAAAAAAGTTTTTGCTTCCCCCCGCTTCCCCCGATTGGTTACTTCCCTCTTGATCCTACCACTATATATATATATATATATATATATATATATATATATATATATATATATATATATATATATATATATATATATATATATATATATATATATATATATGTGTATATATATATATATATATATATACTATGGCATATAATAGCAAAACTTATCGCTTTGGTAAATTTATCATTATAACCTCGACAGATAGTAAAAAAGCCTTTAGCTCAGAACGGATAGCGGATGGAGATTTAATGCATATGTCATGTCAAAAACAGTTAGCGAAAATATTTTATATGGCATATGGCATTCAAGCTTCTTATTGCTAACAATAGTTAGACACATGTACAATATTAAGCATATTAAAGCGTATGTTAAGCACAAAGAAGCATGATAAATTCATGACAAATATCAAAATGTGCATATGATAGAACACAGTTAATAGTGTATGGTTATTACAGACAAATCATAAATTGTTTTCAAATTGGAACTTCCAGAATATCTTTAACAGAAACATTTTCTTTCTCACACACTTCCTCCAAGGAAGCAATTTTCAAGGCAGATACTTCATCAATTTTCGCCTGCAGTTTAGCTTCAGCATCAGTTTTGATGCGTTTTGAAATCACAGTTGGTAGAGGATCAGGCTTGTCAGGAAGAGCATTTAAAATTTCTTCAACAACATCTGAAATGTCCTTCTCAGTAGAAGCTTCGAGGTACTTATGTAAGGTACATCCAACAAAGTCAGCATTCAATATCCTCTGCACAAGGGCAGGAAGGCCAACTTTCAAATCAATGAAGTTCTTTTCAGAAGCAGCAGCAGTGTTCTCTTCAGACACACGCTTTTCTTCTTCTAACAACTTTTTCAGCTCCTCATTCTCCTTTAATAACTTTTCCTTCTCCTCCATCAACTTCTCCTTCTCCACTCTCTATGTAACACACTTTGCTTCCACCAGCTACATAGTCTCTTCTTTCTTCTTTGCCAAATCCACTGCAGTTTTCCATGTTAAATTAACATCCTGCATCTCAACTTCTAACTTCTTTAATTTGGTGGTAGTATGAACAACATTAGCAACAATTGCCTCATGAGTCTCTTGCATCTTAAGGCCATGTATCACATGTTGATTAAGAAGCATCATAGCTGCAGCAATGGATTGGCAACTTTGCTTATAAGTCATGGTGGACAGAGAGGAAGACAGATCAACAACTGTGTTTTCCTGCATAATAAATATATACTTATAATCTATAAATTACTATTTATAAGGAACATAGTAGTTGATTTCCATAGACCAGGCTACAAAATTTACCTTTAGAAAGTTAACAAAACTGTCAAATTCATTAACAAGGTCTTCAAGAAAGCTTCTCAAGCCATCTAATGACACAACGGCAGGCGGTTGGGAGGAAGAAGATGATTGTATAGTACCAGTGCCTTTAGATATCAATGGAATGGTGAAGGGTGGTGTTTCAAAAGTATCATCATGATGGGCTTCATCATCATCATCATCATCATCATCATCATTTTCAACTTCAGCAAACTCAGTGACATTTCCACCAGCAGTGGTTTCATCATCATTCTCCTCTGAAAGAATCATTCCTAAGAGATACAGAAGCAAATGAGCAAGATGATAATACATATATAATATTCAAAATAACTTAAGTATGGGCATACTTCTTTTCTCCGGCTTCTCAAAAGATTCAACTATTAGACGCTTCCCTGTACGCTTTGAGCGTTTACTAGATTTCTTGGCGCTAGACGGTTGGGGGTGGATTCAATGTTTTCAACATCGGAAGAATGTTGTGCGGCGCTGCCACCTTCACCCTCCGCTGGCCGCTCTGGGCTCTTTAATTGTTGCTCAAACTCTGCATCCTTTGCCTTATCAGCCTCAATCTTAGCAGGAGTCTTTGGTCGCTAAGATACAACAAGTGGGTCTAAATTTGATTTTTGGAAAGATCTGAAAACCTTCATCTCTTCTTCTGCATCAGATGAAAACACAATACAAATAGAAAAAGCATATAAGAATACATATAATTCATGTTAACATAATTTAAGCATAACATATTCATAAAGGTGCCTACCACGACCTTTCCAGTGCAACACTGGCATATGTCCAACACGCCAGTTGTCACTCATGTTGCAGAGGACTAAAATGGCTTCATGAGTTCATGGTCATCATATGACCTTTGTGGAAGTTTTAGTTCCTTCCAAGCTTCTATAGTTATCTTTTCATCATCAGACAACACAATGGATTTGCTCACCTCTATCTTTGTTTTTCTCCATCCTCGAACACTTGCCCAAGTGTCTTGAATAACCCTTTCATTAACAAAAAAAATAGGACTCTTTCCAGTTTCTTAAGGAGGTTTCCTTCTCACCAGTAAAAGCCTTATTTGGCTTACAGTTAAATGTATACCAGCATTTCTCACTAATCAAATCCTAAATAACTCATGGAAAATATTTACACTTGGTACTCTCTCTAAAGCGTTACAGTACATCTCAAAAAGAATAATATTTTGCAACCCAAGAGGGTGAATTTGGCTAAGCCCTATCCCATAGTGAGCAAGAATTTCTTGTAAGAATGCAGAGGGAGGAATACGAAGGTTTCCTACGGATAATTGAAGTTTGTACAGGGTGATCATCTTTTTGGGTGGTTTATGAGCTCTATCTTTGATGAAGGAATCATTGGGTTTAACAATCTAAGATTCCTATAGTCTACACATAGCTTATCTATTTTCCACTTCTGTTATGCTAGATGGAATTGTACTTACATCACGTGTATCTTTTTGAGAAGATGTGCTGATGGATTCGGCCATGGTAGCAATAAAAACAAAGCAATAGAAACAGAGCAGGAGGAAAATCGAGAACTGGCCTTCAGAAAATTAACTGCTATGAACCCTAGAATACAAATGCAGATGTCTTCAGAGAAATTGATCAGTTTCGAAAAAGGGAAAATGAAATGGGAACGGATTATTTATAGTCAAATTGGTAGACGATGAAAGGGTATGATCATGCCACGTGTATGAACCAGATTAATCGAGTAAACAATTTAAATTTTGAAAATAAATCAAAAAAGGTTTTTGGGGGCAAATTCATAATTAGAAGTATGAGATCAGCACAGAAAAACAAACGGCTACAGCGATTTTGTGTCTTCGAGGAAAAAGGCATCTTTTATTTTTAGTTTAATGACTTTATTTTTTACAAAAATAAAGACATTAAACAGGGGGGATCTTAATGGTGTATCCTAGGGGATACACGCATAAAAGCATCATTTATATACAGAAGAATAGATTAAAAACATAAAAGATACCAATATTTGGCAGTTTTTAGCATTTGTCGTCCAGCACACAACAGGCCGCCCAGCGACATGCGTAAGTCCTGCAGGCAGCT
Source organism: Rutidosis leptorrhynchoides (assembly GCF_046630445.1). NCBI lineage: Eukaryota > Viridiplantae > Streptophyta > Magnoliopsida > Asterales > Asteraceae > Rutidosis > Rutidosis leptorrhynchoides. The sequence continues at coordinate 481,862,470 of NC_092334.1, read as the reverse complement.
TATATGCTTAAGCCCTTTAGTTAAGCGCGTGAGCGGCACGCATCCACATCAGCACACGCCACAGGCATTCCAGCTATTTCGCATAACTGAATTAATCAGCATTTGACACGCGTTTCTCGAGAATTTCGGACATTCTACGCCTATAAATAGACCCCTTGGGTCACCACATTTCACAATCTGAACTTCAGTCAGAGAGAAATACACTTTCTCTCTCACACAGTTCTTTCTCACTCTAAAACGTTAACCGCTTAGCAACAGAACGTTAGACGGATCAATTACATATTGATCTAAAGATTGATTGAGGCCACCCCACGGATCTCTCATCCGTGTTCCGGGTCTGCAGAGATTATTTCCTGAGGGCAAACATCAATCAACATCCAATTGCTCAACGTTAGGCGGATATTGTTCTGTACTGGTACCTTACACCCGCTATACGAAAAATCGTACCAACAACAGGTGTTGGTGTTAGAGTATATGTAGACACACAGATGTAATCACGTGATCATGACCATGATCAATGGCGAAAACAGAAATGTTTTTCACCCGGGGCGAAATTTTTTAAAAAACGTAGCAACTTTTTGTGGTAAAGTATGTAGGTTTTCTTTGGTCAAAATATGGAGGTTTTAGGCAAAATTTGAAGGTTTTGAGGCAAACGTTGAAGGTTTTGTGGGAAAATTTAAAGGTTTTGGTTTAAAATATGAAGGCTCTGGGGCAATTTTATTTTTTTCACTGGAGCAAGTCAAAAAACTCAAATTTTTACACTGAAAATTGCAATCCACTGGGGGCGACTGCCCCCTGTCCCTTAGTGTTTCCGCCACTGACCATGATCACGTCTACATGGAAAACAAGTTGAAGATCTTCAACTTGTTCTCCAAGTAGACGTGATCATGCTCATGATCTATGTGATTACGTATGGTGCAGCACCGGGACCTAAATCAATTAGAAACTCGGCTTGTCTTTGAGGAGGGAGACCAGGGAGTTCTTTAGGAAAAACTTCAAAAAAGTCTCTAACCACCTGTACATCTTCAATTCGTTTTTCTTCCGGTTCGACCTCCTTAACATGAGCCAAGATCGCTTGATATCCCTTCATTAGATATTTTCTGGTTTTGATACAAGAAATGATGTTAAGTTTGGAGCCACTTTTTTTCTCCTTGAATGATTAAGGTTTCACATACGCCTCTAAGCCTAGGCATATGCCACTCCGCTTAATCAGTAGTGCATCTCAGTCGAGATCACCCGACCTTCCACTCAACAAACCTTTATCAACAATTGCTCACTCTCATGGAGAAGAGTGACCAATCCGACACAATAATTGCGTCTACCGCAACATCATCACTTCATCATAACCCTCGGCCAAATTATTGATTTATACGAATTATATACATATTCGGGTATTAAATCCGAAATAAAATTCATAAAATTAATTTATAAATGTTTAAGAGTTTATTAAAGTAGTTTGGAGTTATAAAAATTGAAAGTATAATTATTGGAGTCAAATTTGTATTTATTGTAATTGAACTTGTTTTATAATTAAACCGAGAAACAAATAAAGATAATTACTAAATAATTATAAAGCAGGATAAAATTATTTTTATAAAGTTTCAACAGTATAAAACACTTAGGTTTACTACTTTCTAAATGACCAAACATTTTGCTAAAAATAGACAAAAGAATATCGAACAATGATGTTGCATAACTATAACGCGTTTGAAACGTGCGGTTTTATCTGATCTTCGCGTTTTCACTCAAAATAAAAATTAAAAAATGACATTGCAAAACTATAACGCGTGTGAAAGGTGCAGTTTTGTCCGATCTTCGCGTTATCACTCAAAATAAACATCCCAAAACTATGTTGCAAAACTACAACGCGTTTTAAAGGTGCGGTTTTGTTCGATCTTCGCGTTTTCACTCAAAAAAAAATCAAAGAAAAGGCCCATGGCGCCGGACAGGAGTGACTGGCTGCGCGGAGAAGTAAACCAATTGGTCAAGATAAACATCTTGCGCAAGGTCAATTATCAAACATGGGTACTTATACCAACGCTTGGCTCTCTACTTGTGAACATATTATCGGTATTATGCTGAGAGTAAAGGTTTTGAAGACATTACCCGAATTTAGAGCAGCAGTTGGATGTCCAAAATTTCCTTGAGGGATATTTTAGAATGTAGCATTTTAAAATAAAGTAGGGTTTAGGATTGGGGTATATGCGCCTTGAGGAGTTGAAGATGCTTGAGTTTGGAAGCTTCTTCCGGGAATGTTTGAAGGCCCTGGGTTCATATTGTAGGTGGAATGTCAAACCATGTTCTCGGTTCTAGGTCTCCTTGCGGAAAGAGTGAATGGACAAGGGTTTAGACGGTCAAGCTCTTGATTGTCATAAATGTCATTCATGAATTGGTATGTTTCAACCATTCCTTCCATTATGCGATATTGTATTTCACTTGTGAAGGAATCTCCATAAGAGTAATTTAGCATGATCTAGGGAAAAGCATGTCACCTTCCGCTAGAACTCGAATACAAAGCTCTCTGGGCACTGAAAACTTGTAACCTCGATCCTTCAGTAACCACTAGGCATCGGAAGATGCAGATGAATGAACTCGCTGAATTAAGAGACCAAGCATACGAAACGTCATATATCTACAAGGAACGGACGAAGCTGACACACGATGCAAAGCTGATACCAACAAAGTTCGCTCCTGGAGATAAATTTCTACTATTCAATTCGCGATTCAAGAAATTCGCTGATCTTCAACTTGTTTTCCGTGTAGACGTGATCATGGTCATGGTCTATGTGATTACGTCTGTCTGTCTTCATACACTCTAACAGTTACATGGATAAAAAAACAGGTTCGAACTATATTTGTCATTCACAAGCAACACAACACAACCGAGTGAGCTACAAAGCCATTAGCTACAATTGCAATTTTGAAAATGTACAACACATGCAGATAGAAAAAAAAAATTAAAAAATGAAAGAAAAAAAAACCAAAACGCCCTCGATGAATAATTTCAAACTACGTGTTAAAAAGCTTAATATGACACGTTGAGGGTGTATTTTAGTACAGTATATAGAGTAAGAATCAGATCAAGTATTGTCATATGTGTTATACTAATTAGAAGGTTTTATGTGTATTCATAGAGATCAAATTGAGAATTTTGGACATACATCAAATACTATTTACTTATGCACTTCTTGTAAAATTGCTTATATGGATCGATTACAAACGAGTGGTCCATATGACGTGCGACGTGCTTAAGAGTTTAACCATCTATGTTAAAAAGTCGGAAGGTCCTTGTACACACATGTGATCTTTTTATAACTGTCGGAATAATGAAAGACTAAGTAGCTAGGCCAACATTTTTATTGAAAAAAATCGGGTATAAATTCCACTACTTTGTGCTGAAATATGTCCCCAAAATGCTCGATCAATAATGAAGAAACTACTTGGAGTCGATAACTTGTGAGAAACGATACAATTATTAGATACCCGTAAGTCGTCCAAATTATTGCTAAAGTTATTGATCAGAAATTTTTTTAGCGTGTTGGTTAAGAGTTTGAATGTCCAGATAAATTTTTGAATCGTGTAATCACTTTCGCGATAAAGTATTTTAACCCTATACATTGCTTTAGGATTACACGAAATTTTTATTCGAAAAAAGACAAAGAGACAATTTCAATACAGACAATTTAAAAGTGGAGTTAAGAACAAAGAGTTTTATGCATATTGTAATTGTTCATTTTTCCATCAATGTAAATTATGAGACAAGATCACTCTATTAATAAAATATGAAAGATTATATCTTTTGGTGAAAAATTTTCATGAATAGTCACACATTTTGATTAAAAAGTTTCTATAAAATGTTACATTTTTTATGAATAAGTACCATGAATGGTTACATAATTTCAAGAAAACATACACCATTTCATAAAACATACAGCATTTCATGAAGAGTTTAAACCATTTCATAAATAGTTTTGTATTTTGGCCAAAAACACACCAACGAACATACATAACATTTCAATTAAATGATTATAGTTAGCTTAACAAGCGTGCACTCTATACTCTCATAACTTCAAATCAGAGATAACAAGCCAATTATTGACATAAATAACGAATAATTTAAAATATGAAGCTTTATTGCGGATGAAACTTAAAAGTCACCAAAATGAATATAGTATTGACAAGTGTGTGAATTAAAATAATTTACATTTCAAATTCTAGTATTGATAATTGATAATGAATGGTATTACTGTATTAAAAAAGTCAAGTATAAAGGACATCAACTCTTTAACGTGGCCTTCCAACCATTTTAGGTTTGTGAAGTGTGAACGGATAATTTGAATGTGTGCTAACAATTGGTTTAAGTTCTTAGATTTGTTTGTGTAAAAGCTGTGTTCAAAACGTGACATACTTAATTTCCACCCTACTTTTCTAACTACACTTATATTATTTACATACGAGAAGATCGAGAGCTAAACACTTTTTTTAAAATAAAAGAATAAGTAAATTATTATTTTTATAACATTAAAATTAAAGTGTAGATTTAAAAATAATTATGGAGTTAATATTCATTGTATAGATTTTGGAAAAAAAATATAAAAAATTATTTTTTTACAGCACGTTAACATATATCATATGTATGTTAACATATATCTGATCAGTTGTATGATAATTTGCTAGCATACATCTAATGTATGTTCACGGGCTGTAAAAAAATTTATATTTTTTATTTTTATCACAATCTACACAATGAATACTGACTTCAAAAATTAAAAAATCTAATTTTTAATCTCTAATTTTAATATTATAAAAATAACAAATTACTTATCACCTTATCTTCAAAAAAGTGTTTATCCTTTGATCTCTCATATATATATATATATATATATATATATATATATATATATATATATATATATATATATATAGGGGCAGGATCAATGGGGAAGTAACCAATCGGGGGAAGCGGAGGGAAGCAAAAAAAATTTTTTTTCGTTTTTTTTGAAAAAAAATTTCCGGCATCAAGATCACACGAAAATATGAACATTTAGAAGAGACACTTCGTGATGAATGTTATTATTTAGGCGGGAAAACGATCGACAAAAATAACATTCAAGATAATATTGTTCGTGAAGAATATGAACGTTTTTTTTCTTCATGTTTTGTGAAGTAAAATTTAGCCCGATTTAGAGTTTAGGGTTTAGGGTTTAGGGTTTGATGTTTTGGGTTTATTCCATAAACCCAAAACACCGAACCCTAAACCCTAAACTCTAAACCGTTCGTGTTAAAAACTCAATCTAAATCCTAAATCTAAACCCTAAATCTAAACCCTAAACCCTAAATTTCTAAACCCTAATATCTAAACCCTATAAACCCTAATATCTAAACCCTAATATCTAAACCCCAATAGCTAAAACCTCAAAATACGCTCGAAAAACTCGATAATTGTTATATATTACTTCTTCGAGAGTTTTTCCGCCAAAATAAAAACATTTATCACAAAGTGTCTCTACTAAATGTTCATATTTTCATCTCATCTATAATGTTCGTGAACAAAGTTTTTTCAAAAAACGAAAAAGAAAAAAAAAAGTTTTTGCTTCCCCCCGCTTCCCCCCGAATGGTTACTTCCCTCTTGATCCTACCACTATATATATATATATATATATATATATATATATATATATATATATATATATATATATATATATATATATATATATTGATGAGAAATATGGTTGTCACGATTAATTTCGAAGTGACTGGAAATTCAAGTATTAAAAGTTCAAGAAAATTCTTCAACTTATTCATACATGTGACAAATGCTTATTAACCCCACAAAATATCATTAAAGTATGATATGACGTATTGTTCAGCATTTATTTTTAATGTTTACAGACTGAAGTTGGTTTTGCTGAAAAAAATTGAATATGTCGTTTAATAATGATCATATTAATTATTTTGATGCATTTATTTATTTATTTTATTTTAATAATACAATATTAAATTAAACAAATAATACTTTGTAATTAATAAATAGTTAGTAATTGGTAATTAATAACTTGATAATAATAATAATTAATTAATTAATTTTAATAATAATATAACTACAATTATATTTATAAATAATAAATATTAATTTAATAATTAATAATAATAATAATAATAATAATAATAATAATAATAATAATAATAATAATAATAATAATAATAATAAAACATCATTTTCATTTAACTGCTAATAAAAAAACATTGGACTTCGAAACTTTGATCTTGAGAACCGAAGCCATGTAGAGAACGTGTGAGATTATGAGAATATCAATCATATCCTCACTAAACCAACCAAAATAAAGTGAAATGAAAGACGAATATAATTAATAAAAGATGCAAATGAGCTTAGTACCCACTTATGAACAATGCAATCGGGCCAAAACGACATTTATTAAAACTCAAATGACAAAAGTTTTCATGGGATTTAGTATGCTACGTCATCGTGTTCAGAGTAGTAAAATAATGCTCTGCAACATCTGGCCATATAAGAAGAATATGTACGCTTTGATAATAATAATAATAATAATAATAATAATAATAGTCTCCTTTTTGAATTGATGGTTGTTCTGCTACTTATCGGTACTACAAGATTTTGAGCTCCTTTGATGATTAAATCAATACTTCAGTAAAAGTGTCTGCACCATCTTTGCAAAATTTGGTTACCAATAATAATAAGTAAATGTTGTTTTGTGTGGATGAGAGCTGTGCAGAGCAGAGATAATAATAATATTTTTGGGATGCCCACAAGGTGTTTGTTAAAAGTCCTCAATGAGTTTTATCTTGGCTTCATGGTTTTAATTATATTACGGTGTATGAGGTTTTTGCATCTGTCTTTTTAGCTATGCACTACAACTAAAGTTTGTGTGTAGCTATGTCACATGCCGCTGTGAAGTTTTATTGTCCCTTTGTGGGTCTTAGTGGCAGTCAAAATGGAAGTGGAAATGGGCTTGTTAGAAGTTCTCTTATCAAGCATCTTAGTGATCGTCATTGTGGTATCGATGCGCGGGATATCACTCGACATTCTCTTACTTCTAATTTGGGTGTTTATACTGAGGCTGATGTTACCTTTAGGCGTATGGGGATTTGGTTATGTGGTGTTTGCTACAAAACACACACAGTACGTGCTAAGTGCCGTCATGGTAGGGGCCCAGATGTGCCTCCCCCCGATGAGGGAAATGGTGTTGTTCGTTTTGTACTTCATAATTTTACCAAGCCACTAGCCCCCTCTTCTCCTGCTCGACTTTGTATTGAGGATGGTTCGGTGCGTGATCATAATGATGGTTTTGATGTGGCTCTCCTTGATCGTTTGTTCTCTAAGGGTTTTCGCACGGTTAAGTCTATCCCTCCCAAGAGTCGTTTGGGGTTTTCTCGGGTTTTGAAAGGTGCTCTTGATAAGGTGGTCTCTAAGCCTGATGACATTTCTAGTTGGGTCTCTTTGTTGGTGTTACCCCTTTGTACCCTTAAAACCTTTCGGCCACGGAGTTGTCGTGAGTCTAGGTCTTCGATAAAGCGTCGGCATCAGGAAGAGAATATTTCCCGTGCTATTTGCTCTTGGGGGACAGCGGGTGGAAGTTTACAGCTTGTGAGGGAGTATTTGGCAGAGGATTCTCCTATGTTGTCAGTGGTTGATGATGAGGTCCTTGATTTGGAAGAGCGTAATATTAAGCAGTGTCGTAGGAAGATTTGTGATGGCCATTACACCGCTGCAGCTCGTGTTCTTTCTTCATCAGGCGTTGCTCCTTATAATGACGCCACGCTGGCGGACTTGCTGTCTAAGCATCCTTCTTCTATAGCTCCATCCTTGCCTGATATGCCGGTTGATCACCTACACCTCGTTACGACTTCTGCTGTTGTTTTGGGCCAGATTAAAAGTTTTCCTCGGGTGTGACGATCGCTCCAAATCCATTTGGCCGAATACGTCATTCATTGATTTCATTGCGAGGTATTTGACCTCTATATGATACGTTTTATAAACATTGCATTCTTTTGAAAAGGCACACCATAAATGAATATTAATCAAAGGTTTTCGACATCTGATGATTTCTACATATAAAAAAATCACCTTATATAATAGTTTACAACAGTACTTCCGTTGACAATGCAGTCTAAATAAGGTACATGGTGATGAATTGGTGAATGCAACGTTTTCTTGAAAAATATGCCATGTAAGACTCCATGCACATAGCTTGTCTATCATATAAGCAAACAGCAGAAGACTTCTAGGGAACCTGAGAATAAACATGCTAACAAGTGTCAACACAAAGGTTGGTGAGTTCATAGTTTTAGTGTTTCGCATAATCTGCATATAAAAGTGGATAACAAGATTTCAGTTGTTTCATCCAGAAACGTTTATCAAAATATTCTACGAAATTGAGCACCCTGGTAACTAAACTTAACGTATATATAATTTATACCCTTTGTATAATCATCTTAATAATACACGCAAACCAACGTGTACGCTTCTCAAATAGCATACGTCCGTTAAAAGGCTAGTGCTCTAGCTCGGACGGGGATATCAAGCCCTATGGATCCATATATAACTACTCGCGCCCACCAGTTCTTATAACCGGCAGTTACTAGTTACCAAAGCTAAGGGATTTTCAGTTCAAACTCGGTGTAGAATTTAGTATGTACTTGTATCCATTGCGTTTAAAATAAAGTGCATGTATTCTCAGCCCAAAAATATAGATTGCAAAAGCAATAAAAAAGGGATCAATGAAACTCACGCATATAAATATTGTAAATCAGTTAATAAAGCATTTGCATGTATTCTCAGCCCAAAAATGTAGACAGTAAAAGGGATTATATGAAACTCACGCATATAAATATTGTATATCGGTTAATAAAGCATTTGCATGTATTCTCAGCCCAAAAATGTAGAGAGTAAAAGGGATCATATGAAACTCACCTTAGCAGCATATAAAGTCGTTCACCAAAATGTGATCGAAACTCGGATTACCAAATAACCGTAGATCTCAACCTAGAGAACATATGTTGGTCAATAAATGTCTATCAAGCTAGGTCAGGTCATAGTGTATAACAATCCTAATGCTCGAGATCGACATACAAAAGTTATCCAAAGTCGTTTCAAAAAGTCAATTTTGACAATAATTCAACAAAACGAGACGTGCCTTATATATGGACTCATTTACTTGCCTGGTAATATTCAAAAATCCAATTTATCATTCTTACAAACAAGTTTCAAAAGCAATTTCAATCAATGTCAATCATAATTCAGTTGATCATATCTTTTAATTCGTTCACCGAAATTACGCGATTTCTAAATGAAAAGTTATTGATTTTTCGCCAGCTTTCCAAAAACATGCATATCATATACCTTTTATCGGTAACATATGTATTTATTTGGTGATTCATCATAAACTGTTTAATGACGAAATTTAGAATACAAGTATGTATAAATATATATACTCGAGCACTAGACATGGATACACAATTAATATATAAAAGTTAAATATGAGTGCTTACGTATCAATATTGAGATTCAATATTGTAGGAAAGTACGTAGACGCAACGGAGATGATAAACACTAGGTTTGATTCACAAATATACCCCCGAACATTACACATAACCTCCTTGGCAATAACCCATAATTTTCTTAGCTCTATCCCGCTTGAAAACCATTTTGAAAGTGACACGCTCATGACCTCGTCGTAGTATTTTAAGTGATATAATTAGTAATAATAATAATAATACTACTAATAATAATAAAATAAATAATAATAATAATCTTAATAATAATAATAATAATATTAATATAAATAATAAATAATAATAATATTACAGAGGGAGTAATATAGGTGTAAATATAACTCGAGCAGAAACTGGCATTTTATAGGCAACTTTTTGGAATCTGATGCTCATGCGATCGCATGGGTTTTATGCCTATTTGCCATGCGATCGCATGGCCGTCAGATCCAGCTCACATATTTTTTTGTAATTTTGTTTGTCGACATAATTTAATATAATATATATAATATATTTAATTTAAATAATTAATTATATATTATATTAAATTCATGTGCATAGTTGACTTGTAATTTTCGTTCCGATGACTCGTACGTTGTCACTCGACTTATGTCCCGGTTCCGGTTTCTTGAACGCATTTTTGTACGCTTAGAAAACTCGCAATTTACGTTTTGTGACTCGTACCTTTGTCAAAATATAGTCTTAAATTATCAATAAACTATATCATTCAAAGTGTATCTTAAACTTTCGAGTGTTTTGGTCATTTACTTCTATAAATCATTGTCTTGCTATTTGTTAATATATATATAATAACAAATCATTTTATGACCAAGTTAATATATATTTTCAACATTCATAAACACGTTTTAAATATACGTCGCAAGTTATTCATATAATTAATATTCCAACTTATCATATATATTCAAATAAATATTTAAACCAATAAGTTTAATGTACTTTATCAAACAATTAATACATTGCTACGTTTTCAAGTTATAGTATATATATATATATATATATATATATATATATATATATATATATATATATATATATATATATATATATATATATATATATATATATGTATCTATGTACATATAATTGTTTGCGAATCGTCAAAAATAACCGAAAGGTATTTGAATATATGAAAGTAGTTCAAAAATTTTGAGATTCAGTTTTACAGACTTTGCTTATCGTGTCAGAAATGTTAATCATACAAAGATTAAGTTTAAATTTGGTCAGAAATTTCCGGGTCATCACAGTACCTACCCGTTAAAGAAATTTCGTCCCGAAATTTGAGTGAGGTCGTCATGACTAACAATAAAAATGTTTTCATGACGTATATGTGTTGATAAATAGAGTTTTATCACCGTTGAATAATATGGATAAAACAATCCGATTATTTGAAGCGTATGAGAGAAGTTATCGTAAAAGAGTGAAATGAAGGAATAGAGATTCGTCTTAATTTTTGACGTAGTAACGATTGATTTCCGGAATTTAAGAAATAGAAAATCTTCATATTCTAAATAAGATTTGATTCTTCGGGATTTAAAGAGATTAAGAACTTCTTTTATTAAATGCGTAATCTGCCTCGATTGCTATGTCTAATATTTCACTATAAATTGACCTTTTCCGTTTCATTTATTTTCACCACTCTTATAAGCTTCTTCCTTATTTCATACTTACAAAAGATTTGTGAAAATGCTTCATCCAGTTCTGATTCTTGATATTTTCTTGGCTATCATATCATTCATTCTTCTTTTTCATCTGCCACCAGAGGAGGTTATTTTCTTCTACTATTACCTTGGGGTTATATTGTTTTTCATTCTCCCGTGTCTTTATATTGCTATACGCATTGATATACATGGTTTGTAAATTCGGGGTTGTTTTCGGGCTTTATATTTTCCATTATATTTCGGAGCTTCATGCTTTTGTTTTCTCTTCCCGACTTTAAGTTAAGCGAATAATGGTCCAGAATTCGTAGGTATAAATTTTGGAATGAACATAATTAATGTTCTAAGAAAGAAATGGTAATGGCACAATCTGACTTTTCAAATTAACAGAATACCTCGAAAAAGACCGAATCATCAAGAAAAATATTTTCTGGATATGTTTAGAGGTTAAATAGAATGAAAGAGTTATGTAACATGGTTCATGATGAGGGTATGATCTGTGAACCTTTATCACGTTCCATTAGAAACTCAGCATAACTTACTGTAATATCATCACGTTGATCAAGTGTCATTATATTATACTAACTCATGCTTCAGTTCTCAACACTACTTCAAAAACATCCATTTTTCGAGATTTTCATAATTTAGAAACTAAAGTAGTTTCTTTTATGATGTAACACCGATAGCGCGAAGAGATAAATAATTTTGGATAATAATAGTTATGAAGATATTTTCAGAAATATCGAAGATATTTATAATGAAAGATATAATGATATCTTAGAATTTCTAATATCGAAGGATGATGAAGAAGATTTATTCGTAACGGTTTTGAGTCAGGAGCAAGGTATTAGTTAATGAATTCAGCAGATACTGAATCATTTGTATTCTTTGAAGGCAGGTTTAGTCTTTGTGATTTGTCCACAGCCTCCTTCATGGTTTGCTCAATCTGTTTTTCAGTTCCAAACCTTCTCTTTTTCTGAGCTTTGCCAACACACTATTCTTTATTATCAAACTTTTGGCTGATAAAGTTATTTACAGTTTTTGCTGCTTCATCAGCATTTTTCCAAAATTCAGAGAACTAGTTTCGCAGTTTGGGGTGTTTTTCAGAAACTTCACCTTCGAAGTAAATAAGTCTAGGAGATAGACATTATATATATATATATAACTGTTGGCGTAGAATTGCTATAAAATTCGAAATAGTGATTGCTAATTCCTGGTAGTTGGTATGGCAATTACCGTTACAAGATGTGGATGAGTACATGATAGGGTTTCAATGAGTATAAGGATTTTTCGGAAGGTCAAAGATCAATGAAGTTGTTGATAAATTTACTGCTAATGTGGTGGAACATGAAAGGTTCCCCAGTAACAAAAACGTATATGCCAAAGTTACAAGTCTAAAAGGTCGCCGTTGACTGGTTGAACGGTTGATAATACTGGATACTTTTGGAAAAGAATTGCAAGGTTATTTTCGGTAAAACAATGCTAATGGATCTTTCACAGTTTTGAAGTCAAAGTATAGCTTTTAAAGATGTAGAGATCTAAGAATGATATCACTTGTTAAATCTTGACTTGGATTCTGATCCGTCAATATCAGAATATGTAATTGAATTTGTATGAAAACGATTGTATATCGCTATGAGCATAGTTAATAATTTTTGAATCAAAGTTGAAGAATGTACAGTATAACATATTAATTGTGAACTTATATATTTTTCGGGAATTACCTACCCGTTAAAGATTTCACAAGTAATATTTTGTACAAAAGAATTTTTATTACCGTCTTTATGAAAATATATGTATGTATATTTTCTTCAGATGTAACGCAGATTTAATGAGTTAATATCATATTAAGCTCATTTAATTTTTGGCTGGATTAGAAATGAATAATCTTTAAAACATTAAAGATTTCATAATCTTCGTGGAGTATTTTACTAATGTAATCAATACTTCGTTATTCAGTTTTATTGATATTTCCACAGTGAATCATGTTGGTGCTTATGGAACTCTTGCTAACTTCGAAAGGTAAAAATGATGTTTTCTGGAAAGTTTCGAGTATATCGAAAATGAAAATGTAAAATCAATTATGTAATTGAATAATACACTTAGTTTATTATGAAATGGAATTCATTAAATTGGAACAGATATTGTAGTTAACAATGGTTAAGTTGTTAAGGAAGGATGTACATCATTGCATATTAGTAATATGAACTAACCGAGTAGTTCCTACCAGTTAAGATTCACACGTAATAGCTAAGTACGAAAAGATTTATTTTGATTTCAAAATTCATATATATTAAATATACATAAAATTTCTTCAGGGGAAATGAGTTAATACTTCATCGGTTATTGTTGCTGGTATTTCTTGGTAACTACGGTGCGTATGACGTTGATGCTTGTGGAACAGATTGTGAAGTTGAGGTTTGCGATGCGGATGTTGTTGGTGTAGTGACCCGAACTTTTCCATGTTTATATATATTAATTGAGATTGATATTTACATGATTAAATGTTTCCAACATGTTAAGCAATCAAACTTGTTAAGACTTGATTAATTGAAATATGTTTCATATAGACAATTGACCACCCAAGTTGACCGGTGATTCACGAACGTTAAAACTTGTAAAAACTATATGATGACATATATATGGATATATATATAGTTAACATGATACTATGATAAGTAAACATATCATTAAGTATATTAACAATGAACTACATATGTAAAAACAAGACTACTAACTTAATGATTTTTAAACGAGACATATATGTAACGATTATTGTTGTAAAGACATTTAATGTATATATATCATATTAAGAGATATTCATACATGATAATATCATGATAATATAATAATTTAAAATCTCATTTGATATTATAAACATTGGGTTAACAACATTTAACAAGATCGTTAACCTAAAGGTTTCAAAACAACACTTACATGTAACGACTAACGATGACTTAACGACTCAGTTAAAATGTATATACATGTAGTGTTTTAATATGTATTTATACACTTTTGAAAGACTTCAATACACTTATCAAAATACTTCTACTTAACAAAAATGCTTACAATTACATCCTCATTCAGTTTCATCAACAATTCTACTCGTATGCACCCGTATTCGTACTCGTACAATACACAGCTTTTAGATGTATGTACTATTGGTATATACACTCCAATGATTAGCTCTTAGCAGCCCATGTGAGTCACCTAACACATGTGGGAACCATCATTTGGCAACTAGCATGAAATATCTCATAAAATTACAAAAAATATGAGTAATCATTCATGACTTATTTACATGAAAACAAAATTACATATCCTTTATATCTAATCCATACACCAACGACCAAAAACACCTACAAACACTTTCATTCTTCAATTTTCTTCATCTAATTGATCTCTCTCAAGTTCTATCTTCAAGTTCTAAGTGTTCTTCATAAATTCCAAAAGTTCTAGTTTCATAAAATCAAGAATACTTTCAAGTTTGCTAGCTCACTTCCAATCTTGTAAGGTGATCATCCAACCTCAAGAAATCTTTGTTTCTTACAGTAGGTTATCATTCTAATACAAGGTAATAATCATATTCAAACTTTGGTTCAATTTCTATAACTATAACAATCTTATTTCAAGTGATGATCTTACTTGAACTTGTTTTCGTGTCATGATTCTGCTTCAAGAACTTCGAGCCATCCAAGGATCCGTTGAAGCTAGATCCATTTTTCTCTTTTCCAGTAGGTTTATCCAAGGAACTTAAGGTAGTAATGATGTTCATAACATCATTCGATTCATACATATAAAGCTATCTTATTCGAAGGTTTAAACTTGTAATCACTAGAACATAGTTTAGTTAATTCTAAACTTGTTCGCAAACAAAAGTTAATCCTTCTAAATTGACTTTTAAAATCAACTAAACACATGTTCTATATCTATATGATATGCTAACTTAATGATTTAAAACCTGGAAACACGAAAAACACCGTAAAACCGGATTTACGCCGTCGTAGTAACACTGCGGGCTGTTTTGGGTTAGTTAATTAAAAACTATGATAAACTTCGATTTAAAAGTTGTTATTCTGAGAAAATGATTTTTATTATGAACATGAAACTATATCCAAAAATTATGGTTAAACTCAAAGTGGAAGTATGTTTTCTAAAATGGTCATCTAGACGTCGTTCTTTCGACTGAAATGACTACCTTTACAAAAACGACTTGTAACTTATTTTTCCGACTATAAACCTATACTTTTTCTGTTTAGATTCATAAAATAGAGTTCAATATGAAAACATAGCAATTTGATTCACTCAAAACGGATTTAAAATGAAGAAGTTATGGGTAAAACAAGATTGGATAATTTTTCTCATTTTAGCTACGTGAAAATTGGTAACAAACCTATTCCAACCATAACTTAATCAACTTGTATTGTATATTATGTAATCTTGAGATACCATAGACACGTATACAATGTTTCAACCTATCATGTCGACACATCTATATATATTTCGGAACAACCATAGACACTCTATATGTGAATGTTGGAGTTAGCTATACAGGGTTGAGGTTGATTCCAAAATATATATAGTTTGAGTTGTGATCAATACTGAGATACGTATAAACTGGGTCGTGGATTGATTCAAGATAATATTTATCGATTTATTTCTGTACATCTAACTGTGGACAACTAGTTGTAGGTTACTAACGAGGAAAGCTGACTTAATAAACTTAAAACATCAAAATATATTAAAAGTGTTGTAAATATATTTTGAACATACTTTGATATACATGTATATATTGTTATAGGTTCGTGAATCAACCAGTGGCCAAGTCTTACTTCCCGGCGAAGTAAAAATCTGTGAAAGTGAGTTATAGTCCCACTTTTAAAATCTAATATTTTTGGGATGAGAATACATGCAGGTTTTATAAATGATTTACAAAATAGACACAAGTACGTGAAACTACATTCTATGGTTGAATTATCGAAATCGAATATGCCCCTTTTTATTAAGTCTGGTAATCTAAGAATTAGGGAACAGACACCCTAATTGACGCGAATCCTAAAGATAGATCTATTGGGCCTAACAAACCCCATCCAAAATACCGGATGCTTTAGTACTTCGAAATTTATATCATATCTGAAGGGTGTCCCGGAATGATGGGGATATTCTTATATATGCATCTTGTTAATGTCGGTTACCAGGTGTTCACCATATGAATGATTTTTATCTCTATGTATGGGATGTGTATTGAAATATGAAATCTTGTGGTCTATTATTATGATTTGATATATATAGGTTAAACCTATAACTCACCAACATTTTTGTTGATGTTTAAGCATGTTTATTCTCAGGTGATTATTAAGAGCTTCCGCTGTCGCATACTTAAATAAGGACGAGATTTGGAGTCCATGCTTGTATGATATTGTGTAAAAACTGCATTCAAGAAACTTATTTTGTTGTAACATATTTGTATTGTAAACCATTATGTAATGGTCGTGTGTAAACAGGATATTTTAGATTATCATTATTTGATAATCTACGTAAAGCTTTTTAAACCTTTATTTATGAAATAAAGGTTATGGTTTGTTTTAAAAATGAATGCAGTCTTTGAAAAACGTCTCATATAGAGGTCAAAACCTCGCAACGAAATCAATTAATATGGAACGTTTTTAATCAATAAGAACGGGACATTTCAGTTGGTATCCGAGCGTTGGTCTTAGAGAACCAGAATTTTGCATTAGTGTGTCTTATTGAGTTTGTTAG
Organism: Rutidosis leptorrhynchoides; assembly: GCF_046630445.1. NCBI lineage: Eukaryota > Viridiplantae > Streptophyta > Magnoliopsida > Asterales > Asteraceae > Rutidosis > Rutidosis leptorrhynchoides. Next base: position 481,845,503 of record NC_092334.1, on the reverse strand, counting down.
GATGCATTCGTGAGTCTGGACTTTGACCGTGTTTACTTGAAAAATGATTGCTTAACAAATTTTGTTGGAAACTATATATTTTTAACATGTGAATATTATGTGATATATTAATCTCTTAACGCGTTTGATATTATGTGATAGATGTCTACCTCTAGAACAAGTCCCATTGACTCACCTAATAATAATGAAGAGTCAAATGTAAATTGGAATGATTCGTGGACTGATTCACAAGTTCCCGAAGAGGAACCGGAAGAAGAGTCGGAACCGGAAGAAGAATCGGAATCGGAAGAAGAATCGGAACCGGATGAAGAAATATAACCGGTGGGGGAAATAATAAAACGGTTAAGTAAAAGAAAATCCTCAACCAACCGACCAAGGTTAATTATGGTCAATGGTGTTTCCGCCAAGGAAGCAAAATATTGGGAGGATTACCAATTCTCCGATGAATCGGATTCCGACGAGAATTCCGATGATGTTATAGAAATTACCCCAACTGAATTTAAAAAGGCAAAAGAAAATAATAAGGGAAAGGGCATAAAAATAGAGAAATCTAATTCCAACCCCGATGAACTTTATATGTATCGTCAACCCCCGAAGTCCTTAAGTTGTAACAATGACCCGGGAACCTCTAAACCACCAGGTTTTTCTAAACCAATGTGGATCACGACGGCTCGTATTAGGGGAACATCATATATCCCTAGAAACTTGGCAAAACGAACCAAAACCGAAGAAGAAGAAACAAGCGAGTCGGAATAAGATAGTTGTATTCGTGTGGTGTAATATATGTAATATAGTGTGCTTTTGCTTTATGATATATGTAAAAGTTGCTTGTATTAATAAGTATTTTTTTTTTTTATGAATCTAACTCTTGTCTATTTTACAGAATAAAAACACAAAATGGATAGACAACCCAATATTTTAAGAGACCTACCCGGAGACATGATTGATGAAATCTTGTCTAGAGTCGGTCAGAATTCTTCGGCACAACTATTTAAGGCGAGATCAGTTTGTAAGACATTCGAAGAACGTTCCAAGAATGCCTTGGTTTATAAAAGGCTTTCGTTCGGAAGATGGGGGATATCACATTGGGAAATCCATAAGTTACGATGTGTTTATTTTGACGCATATATTGCGGGGAACCCAAATGCTATTTTACGCAACGGGTTAAGAAATTATTTTGACTCAGTATATCCGAATATAGGACTTCGTGATTTAGAAAAAGCGGCTAACATGCAACATAAAGAAGCATGTTATTCTTACGGGTTAGTAATGTTCGCTTCTCACCAAAGTGAGAACAAGAACATCGGGCTACAACTATTAAACAAAATGTTCCCACAAGTAACGGAGTCGGTAATTGGGATAAGAAATGAGGTTTTTAGGTTATTACGAGACTGTTGGTCATTACGTAACCCTCGTCCCTTTGATGACGTTACAACACGCTGTCTTATCAACGGACATAACGGTTATGTTCCACAAGACCAAGGATGGGAAGTAGTCCTAGTAAAACCAGAATGCATGACTTGTTTCTGGACGTATGAATTACGTGTCTTTATTGCCTTTGCTCAACGACTTGTGTACTTGCTAGAATTATCTTCACAACTATCTTGTATCAAAGTTATTGTGTGCTATATTTCATGCTTTATGTAAAATAAGCGGTATTGTAAGTTTGTAAAATATTGTATAAAAGTTTGAACGTGAAATATTATTACAATCAGTTTTTCATATAGAATTGTAGTAGTTGAATTGTATATTAGCTACTAAGTATGAACTTAACGGGTAGGTACTACCCGAATTTAAACTTATAAAACGCTAATATGAAGAAAAAGCTTTTATAAATGAGTTCATATTATGCTACGAAATACTATTAACTACTCTTAATATTCTGTATGATTAACTTGTTCCATTTGACTATTTTGAAGGAAATGGCACCGACTACTCGACACACCGTGAATATGAATGAAGAGGAATTCCGTACTTTTCTAGCTTCAAACATAGCCGCGGTACAGGCTGCGCTACATACCAACAATAACCTTGGATCTGGCAGTACAGGAAATCGTGTAGGATGCACCTACAAAGAATTCACTGCCTGCAAACCTTTGGAATTTGATGGAACTGAAGGACCGATCGGATTGAAACGGTGGACCGAGAAGGTCGAATCGGTGTTTGCCATAAGTAAGTGTACTGAAGAGGACAAAGTGAAGTACGCTACGCATACCTTCACAGGTTCTGCGTTAACATGGTGGAATACCTATCTAGAGCAAGTGGGACAAGATGATGCGTACGCACTACCGAAGTCAGCATTCAAGCACTTGATGAACGAGAAGTACCGTCCCAGAACCGAGGTCAATAAGCTCAAGACAGAACTTAGAGGGTTACGAACCCAGGGATTTGATATTACCACGTACGAAAGACGATTCACAGAATTGTGCCTATTGTGTCCGGGAGCATTCGAAGATGAGGAAGAGAAGATCGACGCGTTTGTGAAAGGATTACCGGAAAGAATCCAGGAAGATATAAGTTCACACGAGCCCGCCTCCATACAACAGGCATGTAGAATGGCTCACAAACTAGTGAACCAGATTGAAGAAAGAATTAAAGAACAGACTGCTGAAGAGGCCAATGTGAAGCAAGTCAAAAGAAAGTGGGAGGAAAACGGTGATAAGAATCACCAATACAACAACAACAATAATCGCAACAATTATCCCAACAATCGCAACATCAATCGTAACTACAACAAACGGCCCAACAACAACAACAACAACAACAACAACAGCAACTACAACAATCATCCCAACAACAATAATAACCGTAACAACAACAACAATCAGAAGCAGCTATGCCAAAGGTGTGAAAAGTATCACTCGGGGTTCTGCACCAAATTTTGCAACAAGTGTAAAATAAATGGTCATAGCGTGGCGAAGTGTGAGGTCTACGGACCAGGGGTTAATAGAACGAAAGGAACAAATGGTGTCGGAACGAGTAATGGCGGAGCAAGTAGTGTCGGAGCAAGTAGTGTCGGAGTAGTTTGTTATAAATGTGGAAAACCGGGCCACATTATTAGAAATTGCCCGAACCAGGAGAACACGAATGGACAAGGCCGCGGAAGAGTTTTCAATATTAATGCGGCAGAGGCACAGGAAGACCCGGAGCTTGTTACGGGTACGTTTCTTATTGACAATAAATCTGCTTACGTTTTATTTGATTCGGGTGCGGATAGAAGCTATATGAGTAGAGATTTTTGTGCTAAATTAAGTTGTCCATTGACGCCTTTGGATAGTAAATTTTTACTCGAATTAGCAAATGGTAAATTAATTTCAGCAGATAATATATGTCGGAATCGAGAAATTAAACTGGTTAGCGAAACATTTAAGATTGATTTGATACCAGTAGAGTTAGGGAGTTTTGATGTGATAATCGGTATGGACTGGTTGAAAGAAGTGAAAGCAGAGATCGTTTGTTACAAAAATGCAATTCGCATTATACGAGAAAAAGGAAAACCCTTAATGGTGTACGGAGAAAAGGGCAACACGAAGCTACATCTTATTAGTAATTTGAAGGCACAAAAATTAATAAGAAAAGGTTGCTATGCTGTTCTAGCACACGTCGAGAAAGTACAAACTGAAGAAAAGAGCATCAATGATGTTCCCGTCGCAAAAGAATTTCCCGATGTATTTCCGAAAGAATTACCGGGATTACCCCCACATCGATCCGTTGAATTTCAAATAGATCTTGTACCAGGAGCTGCACCAATAGCTCGTGCTCCTTACAGACTCGCACCCAGCGAGATGAAAGAACTGCAAAGCCAATTACAAGAACTTTTAGAGCGTGGTTTCATTCGACCAAGCACATCACCGTGGGGAGCTCCTGTTTTGTTTGTCAAGAAGAAAGATGGTACATTCAAGTTGTGTATCGACTATCGAGAGTTGAACAAACTTACCATCAAGAACCGCTACCCACTACCGAGAATCGACGACTTATTTGATCAACTACAAGGCTCGTCTGTTTATTCAAAGATTGACTTACGTTCCGGGTATCATCAAATGCGGGTGAAAGAAGATGATATTCCAAAGACTGCTTTCAGAACACGTTACGGTCATTACGAGTTTATGGTCATGCCGTTTGGTTTAACTAATGCACCAGCTGTGTTCATGGACCTTATGAACCGAGTGTGTGGACCATACCTTGACAAGTTTGTCATTGTTTTCATTGATGACATACTTATTTACTCAAAGAATGACCAAGAACACGGTGAACATTTGAGAAAGGTGTTAGAAGTATTGAGGAAGGAAGAATTGTACGCTAAGTTTTCAAAGTGTGCATTTTGGTTGGAAGAAGTTCAATTCCTCGGTCACATAGTGAACAAAGAAGGTATTAAGGTGGATCCGGCAAAGATAGAAACTGTTGAAAAGTGGGAAACCCCGAAAACTCCGAAACACATACGCCAGTTTTTAGGACTAGCTGGTTACTACAGAAGGTTCATCCAAGACTTTTCCAGAATAGCAAAACCCTTGACTGCATTAACGCATAAAGGGAAGAAATTTGAATGGAAGGATGAACAAGAGAAAGCGTTTCAGTTATTGAAGAAAAAGCTAACTACGGCACCTATATTGTCATTGCCTGAAGGGAATGATGATTTTGTGATTTATTGTGACGCATCAAAGCAAGGTCTCGGTTGTGTATTAATGCAACGAACGAAGGTGATTGCTTATGCGTCTAGACAATTGAAGATTCACGAACAAAATTATACGACGCATGATTTGGAATTAGGCGCAGTTGTTTTTGCATTAAAGACTTGGAGGCACTACTTATATGGGGTCAAAAGTATTATATATATACCGACCACAAAAGTCTTCAACACATATTTAATCAGAAACAACTGAATATGAGGCAGCGTAGGTGGATTGAATTATTGAATGATTACGACTTTGAGATTCGTTACCACCCGGGGAAGGCAAATGTGGTAGCCGATGCCTTGAGCAGGAAGGACAGAGAACCCATTCGAGTAAAATCTATGAATATAATGATTCATAATAACCTTACTACTCAAATAAAGGAGGCGCAACAAGGAGTTTTAAAAAGGGGAAATTTAAAGGATGAAATACCCAAAGGATCGGAGAAGCATCTTAATATTCGGGAAGACGGAACCCGGTATAGGGCTGAAAGGATTTGGGTACCAAAATTTGGAGATATGAGAGAAATGGTACTTAGAGAAGCTCATAAAACCAGATACTCAATACATCCTGGAACGGGGAAGATGTACAAGGATCTCAAGAAACATTTTTGGTGGCCGGGTATGAAAACCGATATTGCTAAATATGTAGGAGAATGTTTGACGTGTTCTAAGGTCAAAGCTGAGCATCAGAAACCATCAGGTCTACTTCAACAACCCGAAATCCCGGAATGGAAATGGGAAAACATTACCATGGATTTCATCACTAAATTGCCAAGGACTGCAAGTGGTTTTGATACTATTTGGGTAATAGTTGATCGTCTCACCAAATCAGCACACTTCCTGCCAATAAGAGAAGATGACAAGATGGAGAAGTTAGCACGACTGTATTTGAAGGAAGTCGTCTCCAGACATGGAATACCAATCTCTATTATCTCTGATAGGGATGGCAGATTTATTTCAAGATTCTGGCAGACATTACAGCAAGCATTAGGAACTCGTCTAGACATGAGTACTGCCTATCATCCACAAACTGATGGGCAGAGTGAAAGGACGATACAAACGCTTGAAGACATGCTACGAGCATGTGTTATTGATTTCGGAAACAGTTGGGATCGACATCTACCGTTAGCAGAATTTTCCTACAACAACAGCTACCATTCAAGCATTGAGATGGCGCCGTTTGAAGCACTTTATGGTAGAAAGTGCAGGTCTCCGATTTGTTGGAGTGAAGTGGGGGATAGACAAATTACGGGTCCGGAGATTATACAAGAAACTACCGAGAAGATCATCCAAATTCAACAACGGTTGAAAACCGCCCAAAGTCGACAAAAGAGCTACGCTGACATTAAAAGAAAAGATATAGAATTTGAAATTGGAGAGATGGTCATGCTTAAAGTTGCACCTTGGAAAGGCGTTGTTCGATTTGGTAAACGAGGGAAATTAAACCCAAGGTATATTGGACCATTCAAGATTATTGATCGTGTCGGACCAGTAGCTTACCGACTTGAGTTACCTCAACAACTCGCGGCTGTACATAACACTTTCCACGTCTCGAATTTGAAGAAATGTTTTGCTAAAGAAGGTCTCACTATTCCGTTAGATGAAATCCAAATCAACGAAAAACTCCAATTCATCGAAGAACCCGTCGAAATAATGGATCGTGAGGTTAAAAGACTTAAGCAAAACAAGATACCAATTGTTAAGGTTCGATGGAATGCTCGTAGAGGACCCGAGTTCACCTGGGAGCGTGAAGATCAGATGAAGAAGAAATACCCGCATCTATTTCCAGAAGATTCGTCAACACCTTCAACAGCTTAAAATTTCGGGATGAAATTTATTTAACGGGTAGGTACTGTAGTGACCCGAACTTTTCCATGTTTATATATATTAATTGAGATTGATATTTACATGATTAAATGTTTCCAACATGTTAAGCAATCAAACTTGTTAAGACTTGATTAATTGAAATATGTTTCATATAGACAATTGACCACCCAAGTTGACCGGTGATTCACGAACGTTAAAACTTGTAAAAACTATATGATGACATATATATGGATATATATATAGTTAACATGATACTATGATAAGTAAACATATCATTAAGTATATTAACAATGAACTACATATGTAAAAACAAGACTACTAACTTAATGATTTTTAAACGAGACATATATGTAACGATTATTGTTGTAAAGACATTTAATGTATATATATCATATTAAGAGATATTCATACATGATAATATCATTATAATATAATAATTTAAAATCTCATTTGATATTATAAACATTGGGTTAACAACATTTAACAAGATCGTTAACCTAAAGGTTTCAAAACAACACTTACATGTAACGACTAACGATGACTTAACGACTCAGTTAAAATGTATATACATGTAGTGTTTTAATATGTATTTATACACTTTTGAAAGACTTCAATACACTTATCAAAATACTTCTACTTAACAAAAATGCTTACAATTACATCCTCGTTCAGTTTCATCAACAATTCTACTCGTATGCACCCGTATTCGTACTCGTACAATACACAGCTTTTAGATGTATGTACTATTGGTATATACACTCCAATGATCAGCTCTTAGCAGCCCATGTGAGTCACCTAACACATGTGGGAACCATCATTTGGCAACTAGCATGAAATATCTCATAAAATTACAAAAAATATGAGTAATCATTCATGACTTATTTACATGAAAACAAAATTACATATCCTTTATATCTAATCCATACACCAACGACCAAAAACACCTACAAACACTTTCATTCTTCAATTTTCTTCATCTAATTGATCTCTCTCAAGTTCTATCTTCAAGTTCTAAGTGTTCTTCATAAATTCCAAAAGTTCTAGTTTCATAAAATCAAGAATACTTTCAAGTTTGCTAGCTCACTTCCAATCTTGTAAGGTGATCATCCAACCTCAAGAAATCTTTGTTTCTTACAGTAGGTTATCATTCTAATACAAGGTAATAATCATATTCAAACTTTGGTTCAATTTCTATAACTATAACAATCTTATTTCAAGTGATGATCTTACTTGAACTTGTTTTCGTGTCATGATTCTGCTTCAAGAACTTCGAGCCATCCAAGGATCCGTTGAAGCTAGATCCATTTTTCTCTTTTCCAATAGGTTTATCCAAGGAACTTAAGGTAGTAATGATGTTCATAACATCATTCGATTCATACATATAAAGCTATCTTATTCGAAGGTTTAAACTTGTAATCACTAGAACATAGTTTAGTTAATTCTAAACTTGTTCGCAAACAAAAGTTAATCCTTCTAACTTGACTTTTAAAATCAACTAAACACATGTTCTATATCTATATGATATGCTAACTTAATGATTTAAAACCTGGAAACACGAAAAACACCGTAAAACCGGATTTACGCCGTCGTAGTAACACTGCGGGCTGTTTTGGGTTAGTTAATTAAAAACTATGATAAACTTTGATTTAAAAGTTGTTATTCTGAGAAAATGATTTTTATTATGAACATGAAACTATATCCAAAAATTATGGTTAAACTCAAAGTGGAAGTATGTTTTCTAAAATGGTCATCTAGACGTCGTTCTTTCGACTGAAATGACTACCTTTACAAAAACGACTTGTAACTTATTTTTCCGACTATAAACCTATACTTTTTCTGTTTAGATTCATAAAATAGAGTTCAATATGAAAACATAGCAATTTGATTCACTCAAAACGGATTTAAAATGAAGAAGTTATGGGTAAAACAAGATTGGATAATTTTTCTCATTTTAGCTACGTGAAAATTGGTAACAAACCTATTCCAACCATAACTTAATCAACTTGTATTGTATATTATGTAATCTTGAGATACCATAGACACGTATACAATGTTTCGACCTATCATGTCGACACATCTATATATATTTCGGAACAACCATAGACACTCTATATGTGAATGTTGGAGTTAGCTATACAGGGTTGAGGTTGATTCCAAAATATATATAGTTTGAGTTGTGATCAATACTGAGATACGTATAAACTGGGTCGTGGATTGATTCAAGATAATATTTATCGATTTATTTCTGTACATCTAACTGTGGACAACTAGTTGTAGGTTACTAACGAGGACAGCTGACTTAATAAACTTAAAACATCAAAATATATTAAAAGTGTTGTAAATATATTTTGAACATACTTTGATATACATGTATATATTGTTATAGGTTCGTGAATCAACCAGTGGCCAAGTCTTACTTCCCGGCGAAGTAAAAATCTGTGAAAGTGAGTTATAGTCCCACTTTTAAAATCTAATATTTTTGGGATGAGAATACATGCAGGTTTTATAAATGATTTACAAAATAGACACAAGTACGTGAAACTACATTCTATGGTTGAATTATCGAAATCGAATATGCCCCTTTTTATTAAGTCTGGTAATCTAAGAATTAGGGAACAGACACCCTAATTGACGCGAATCCTAAAGATAGATCTATTGGGCCTAACAAACCCCATCCAAAATACCGGATGCTTTAGTACTTCGAAATTTATATCATATCCGAAGGGTGTCCCGGAATGATGGGGATATTCTTATATATGCATCTTGTTAATGTCGGTTACCAGGTGTTCACCATATGAATGATTTTTATCTCTATGTATGGGATGTGTATTGAAATATGAAATCTTGTGGTCTATTATTATGATTTGATATATATAGGTTAAACCTATAACTCACCAACATTTTTGTTGATGTTTTAAGCATGTTTATTCTCAGGTGATTATTAAGAGCTTCCGCTGTCGCATACTTAAATAAGGACGAGATTTGGAGTCCATGCTTGTATGATATTGTGTAAAAACTGCATTCAAGAAACTTATTTTGTTGTAACATATTTGTATTGTAAACCATTATGTAATGGTCGTGTGTAAACAGGATATTTTAGATTATCATTATTTGATAATCTACGTAAAGCTTTTTAAACCTTTATTTATGAAATAAAGGTTATGGTTTGTTTTAAAAATGAATGCAGTCTTTGAAAAACGTCTCATATAGAGGTCAAAACCTCGCAACGAAATCAATTAATATGGAACGTTTTTAATCAATAAGAACGGGACATTTCAGTTGGTGGTGGTAATGGTACTGTTGGTGTTGTTGTCGGTGGTACTGTTGATGCCGGTGATGCTGCTGGTGCTTGTAACCTTTGCACCATATTCTCCAAAGCCACTACCCGAGCGCGAAGCTCGTTGACTTCTTCTACTACACCGGGATGATTGTCGATTCGGACGAGCGGACGAATAAGATTTAGATACGGGATCCATCTTGTATAATTAGATAGATGATTTTTGATATGAAATAGATTATAGAATTTAGTTTGGTATTCTTCAATACATAATTTACATATGTATATATAATACCAAATTCCATAAATCACGGAGAAATTTTCGGAAGATGTCAGGAAAAGTTTACAGTAACAGATACGCTAAGATATGAATTTTTGTCTATACACTATTTATGCAATCAATGCAGTAAAACGTGTCTAGACTTAAGAATGATAAGCATGTAATTTTCGACAAAAATGATAAGCAAAACTTTTAACATGCAGACACGGTCGAAGTCCAGACTTACTAATGCATCTTAACAACTATCAGTTAGACACATTCATGCAAGACCTGGTTCGCTAGGACCAACGCTCTGATACCAACTGTGACGATCGCTCCAAATCCATTTGGTCGAATACGTCATTCATTGATTTCATTGCGAGGTATTTGACCTCTATATGATACGTTTTATAAACATTGCATTCTTTTGAAAAGGCACACCATAAATGAATATTAATCAAAGGTTTTCGACATCTGATGATTTCTACATATAAAAAAATCACCTTATATAATAGTTTACAATAGTACTTCCGTTGACAATGCAGTCTAAATAAGGTACATGGTGATGAATTGGTGAATGCAACGTTTTCTTGAAAAATATGCCATGTAAGACTCCATGCACATAGCTTGTCTATCATATAAGCAAACAGCGGAAGACTTCTAGGGAACCTGAGAATAAACATGCTAACAAGTGTCAACACAAAGGTTGGTGAGTTCATAGTTTTAGTGTTTCGCATAATCTGCATATAAAAGTGGATAACAAGATTTCAGTTGTTTCATCCAGAAACGTTTATCAAAATATTCTACGAAATTGAGCACCCTGGTAACTAAACTTAACGTATATATAATTTATACCCTTTGTATAATCATCTTAATAATACACGCAAACCAACGTGTACGCTTCTCAAATAGCATACGTCCGTTAAAAGGCTAGTGCTCTAGCTCGGACGGGGATATCAAGCCCTATGGATCCATATATAACTACTCGCGCCCACCAGTTCTTATAACCGGCAGTTACTAGTTACCAAAGCTAAGGGATTTTCAGTTCAAACTCGGTGTAGAATTTAGTATGTACTTGTATCCATTGCGTTTAAAATAAAGTGCATGTATTCTCAGCAAAAAAATATAGATTGCAAAAGCAATAAAAAAGGGATCAATGAAACTCACGCATATAAATATTGTAAATCAGTTAATAAAGCATTTGCATGTATTCTCAGCCCAAAAATGTAGACAGTAAAAGGGATTATATGAAACTCACGCATATAAATATTGTATATCGGTTAATAAAGCATTTGCATGTATTCTCAGCCCAAAAATGTAGAGAGTAAAAGGGATCATATGAAACTCACCTTAGCAGCATATAAAGTCGTTCACCAAAATGTGATCGAAACTCGGATTACCAAATAACCGTAGATCTCAACCTAGAGAACATATGTTGGTCAATAAATGTCTATCAAGCTAGGTCAGGTCATAGTGTATAACAATCCTAATGCTCGAGATCGACATACAAAAGTTATCCAAAGTCGTTTCAAAAAGTCAATTTTGACAATAATTCAACAAAACGAGACGTGCCTTATATATGGACTCATTTACTTGCCTGGTAATATTCAAAAATCCAATTTATTATTCTTACAAACAAGTTTCAAAAGCAATTTCAATCAATGTCAATCATAATTCAGTTGATCATATCTTTTAATTCGTTCACCGAAATTACGCGATTTCTAAATGAAAAGTTATTGATTTTTCGCCAGCTTTCCAAAAACATGCATATCATATACCTTTTATCGGTAACATATGTATTTAATTGGTGATTCATCATAAACTGTTTAATGACGAAATTTAGAATACAAGTATGTATAAATATATATACTCGAGCACTAGACATGGATACACAATTAATATATAAAAGTTAAATATGAGTGCTTACGTATCAATATTGAGATTCAATATTGTAGGAAAGTACGTAGACGCAACGGAGATGATAAACACTAGGTTTGATTCACAAATATACCCCCGAACATTACACATAACCTCCTTGGCAATAACCCATAATTTTCTTAGCTCTATCCCGCTTGAAAACCATTTTGAAAGTAAAACGCTCATGACCTCGTCGTAGTATTTTAAGTGATATAATTAGTAATAATAATAATACTACTAATAATAATAAAATAAATAATAATAATAATCTTAATAATAATAATAATAATATTAATATAAATAATAAATAATAATAATATTACAGAGGGAGTAATATAGGTGTAAATATAACTCGAGCAGAAACTGGCATTTTATAGGCAACTTTTTGGAATCTGATGCCCATGCGATCGCATGGGTTTTATGCCTATTTGCCATGCGATCGCATGGCCGTCAGATCCAGCTCACATATTTTTTTGTAATTTTGTTTGTCGACATAATTTAATATAATATATATAATATATTTAATTTAAATAATTAATTATATATTATATTAAATTCATGTGCATAGTTGACTTGTAATTTTCGTTCCGATGACTCGTACGTTGTCACTCGACTTATGTCCCAGTTCCGGTTTCTTGAACGCATTTTTGTACGCTTAGAAAACTCGAAATTTACGTTTTGTGACTCGTACCTTTGTCAAAATATAGTCTTAAATTATCAATAAACTATATCATTCAAAGTGTATCTTAAACTTTCGAGTGTTTTGGTCATTTACTTCTATAAATCATTGTCTTGCTATTTGTTAATATATATATAATAACAAATCATTTTATGACCAAGTTAATATATATTTTCAACATTCATAAACACGTTTTAAATATACGTCGCAAGTTATTCATATAATTAATATTCCAACTTATCATATATATTCAAATAAATATTTAAACCAATAAGTTTAATGTACTTTATCAAACAATTAATACATTGCTACGTTTTCAAGTTATAGTATATATATATATATATATATATATATATATATATATATATATATGTATCTATGTACATATAATTGTTTGCGAATCGTCAAAAATAACCGAAAGGTATTTGAATATATGAAAGTAGTTCAAAAATTTTGAGATTCAGTTTTACAGACTTTGCTTATCGTGTCGGAAATGTTAATCATACAAAGATTAAGTTTAAATTTGGTCAGAAATTTTCGGGTCATCACATCGGGGCACATCATGTGGTAGGGATGGTTTATGTAACGACCCTGGAATTTCCAACGTTTATTTGTTAATAATTATTATTATTAATACGTGTGATATAACGAATGTATGTTATTACATTTACATGTTGCCATGATTGCCCGAACTTGACTTTTAAGTGCCCGAAACGTCTTTGTGACACACGAAACTTGCACGAATAATATTTTCAAGTATTATTTACATTCATGATTAATTTTATTAATCATTTTAATTAACTATGGTGATTAGTTAGTTACTTGGGCTTTAATTGGGTTTATTTGTTAATTAAGTGAACTTGGGCTTTATTAGTATTATGGACTTATGACCTTGGGCTTATAAGCCCACCCTACATTATTAGTGGACTTAGTTAGCCCACTCTTCCTTGTAAGTATTACTTAGAATATGTAACTAGTTGGTTAGATCAAATGGAATCTAGTTTGCTCTTAATCCCCATGTAACCATCTCTTTTATCCACCCTTTTTAGCTTTAGCTTGCAAGAACCCAACAAACATTTCCCTCCCCCTTATTTTCTGCAGAAAAAACGTGGCCTTAGGGCCTTGGATGGGAGTTTTTGGTTTTCAAATTTCATTACTTACTTCATTCACATTTACTCTTTCATTTACACACACATTACTTGCATACTTTTCTCTCATTTCTCTCTCACTTTTCTCTTCATTCTTGTAAGTTACAAGTTTCTTTCTCCCTTCTTTTTTCTTTGTAAAACCGAATACTATACACCCACAATCATCATCATCTTTTGTTAGTTGCTTGATTGATTACTTGTCTTTGTTGTTGTTGTTTAGTTATTTACTTGTTATTACTTACTTACTTTCATGTTACAAGAATAAACTTACTAGTTTGATTCTTCATCTTTATCTTGTTATAACAAGAACAACAAGAACATAATCTATCTAGTTATGTTCTACCTTATTTGTTTCAAAAGATTATAAAGTTCATGGTTGAAAGACATACTTGAAGCTCATGAAGTAAACTTTAAAGTTTACTTTCTAAAGATCAAACTTTGGTTTGAATCTTTAAAGTATGAATAATCATGAATAATTTACTTGTTTACTTAGTTTACTACTTCATTCTTGCACTTTAATTTCATTATTTATGTTCTTGTTGGTCAAATGTTACAAGTTAACTTTGATCTCATTAATCTTGAACTTAAAGTTAACTTTAAAGTTCAAGAACATATGAAGGAAACTTTTTAATTATAACTTTGTATACTTATGCTTGATCTAGACTTTTGAGTCTTGGATCTTCAAGATCTAACTAAGAACTATGTTCTACATATTAAGATCTTTATTTCATAAGTTCATTTTCAAGTTTGTAACTTATTATTAGTCTTATAGTTCATGTAAGTGTCAAACCTAAGACTTTGATGTAACTTTGGTTCATCAAACTACATGCAACTCTTAAGTGAGTTGTGCTTCATGTCTTAGACTTGCACTAGAGTTATGATGGTCAAGACTTGGTTAAGATGATGTAGACACATCAATGAGTTGTACACTTGAAGCTATATGCATCAAGGATGAGAACCATGATGAACATCAAGCACCAAAACCACCAGAACCCTTTTAAACTTACTGTTTCTGTCCAAAAGCTACTGATCTGATGTTTCTGTAACAGAACAGTAGACCTGGGCTGTTCTAACCTTGATTTTTAGATAGAAATTTTCGAGTAGATAACTTTTCATATAGGACTCGTCTTAATCCGAGTTACGGTTTAGGATTTACGGCCCTCCGATCGTCACTATGTCCTTTAACGTTGTGCAGAAATTTCTGACCTACTCGCACTTAGACCGTCGCCACGGTCAAACGAAGATGAGTTTGCTTCTGGAATTTCTACCACACTTAAGGGACTCATAAAAGGAGCCATGGCCACTGGTCTCACCTTAATTCAGTAAGAGTAGAGGCCGTGGTGACTGACTGAAGTCAGACTTTGTTTTAAACTACTTTCATAAACGAAACCTACCTTACGCCTTTTGTTTAATGATGAATGATGATGACCCTTAAGACCTTAATTACATACTTTTAAACCTATTAAGACGATTTACTGACTTAGTATTATTTGCCTTAGGTTGAGGACCTTCGGACCGATTACTTGCACACCTTTTCTGAACCGACTTTACGACTACATTATCATTGTGAGTTATAGCATTCCCTTTTTACTTTAACTTATTTTGGGAACTGAGAATACATGCGGATTTTATGTTTTACATACTAGGCACGAGTACTTAAACTTATATATGTGTGGGTTATACAACGGCATAAACATTCCCTTTAGCTCGGTAACGTTTAATCATTGGTTTTTGAACCGTGAACGCGAATCTTAGATATTGATCCATAGGGTTTGACATCCCCACTCGGGCTAGTAGCGCTAGCATTTAACGAGTGTTTAATACTTCGTAGACATACGCACTTGCCAAGTGTACTTTCAGGGGGTATAAACGTTAAGTTAGTTACCAAGTGCCCATGGTTAGCATATACTTTTACATACTTTTGAAACGCTCGTTGTAGCACTGAAATCTCGTGGCCTACCTTACATACCGTTATACTTAAACTATAGCTCACCAACCTTTGTGTTGACGTTTTTAAGCATGTTTTTCTCAGGTGCTTGAGGTTAGCTTCCTCTGTGTACTAGTCGTGCTGTAGACACCCGCTGCTTAGAGTTGTCATCGCATGAACTACTTTATTTTGCATTCAAACATTCGTACTTTTGAACTATGACTTGTAACGACCATTGTGGGCACATGCACTTATTATTTGCTTCTACTTAGTGAAGCATGCTTTTGAAATGTAAAACATTTGATGTCAGTTATGACATCACCTTTTTATCGTGAATGCAACTTCTTTAATTACAGCATATAGTACTTAACCTTGTAATGATCCTGTTGTTGATGATTCGTACACGATGGTTTTGTACGGGGCACCACATTTGGTATCAGAGCATTGGTTATAGGGAATTAGGTTGCATTAGTGAGTCTAAGACCGACCCGAGTAGGATTCACTAATAGGACTAATCTACAACTTGCTAGTTTACTTGTTTCCGCTGAATTTACTGCATGCTACTGCTTACTTTTTCCGCTATATGCCGTATGCTACTACATGATTTCACTACTGCATGATGCTACTTGTTTTCGATTGCATGCTACTTTCATACGAATTACTGTTATTGCCATGCTAGTTACCGTTATACATGATTTAAACCGTTGGCCTATTATTTGCTTGCTTTATGACATACTGACATGGAAAATTTATTTTTCCTTGTTCAGATGTCGGATGTTCCACCTGCTGGCATTTCGGGCAGTACAGACTCAGACCCTGTCGCCCTACCTACTGCTACACCTGCTACTGCTACTGCCGATACACCGGCCCCGACACCCACTAGTGATCCCGGGGCTTCCACTTCCGGAGCTGGTACTAGTGCACCTGCCCCAGTGTCTGCTCCCGGACCCTCGAGGTCACAGCCCCGCATTGGTGGTATTGAGATCCCCGCGGAGTTCGGGGAAGGGCCGTTTCGTAACCACATGCGCACGCCTTGCCGACGCACTCCCGACGGACGTTTAGTCGTGATTTCGCCAGGCAGACACAGACAGATGTTGGCCGCCTTCGGACGCTTCAGATTACCAGCTCAGCCACCACTGTCACCACCGCACGATTCGGATGACTCATCATCCGCCGATTCTTCATCATCAGACGACTCCAGCGATGATGAGGATCCTGCTGATAGACCTATTCAGGCACCCTCCACCCCGCCGAAGAAGCGGTACCGTTTCGACGACACCGTCATTCCAGGGGTGAATGGAGGTCGTGCTTTTACTGACGCATTTGGCCATCGTCGTAGGATTACTGCTCGTAAACGAGTTGTGCCATACCCTGCCGACCCACAGATACGTAAGGTTCCCCGTTACGTATTGACTATTCCTGGAACCGTACCACCTAGATTTAGATACGGACCACTTACATCTAGGGACGTACCGTCTACATCCGGAGCCGGACCATCTACATCAGCACCACCGGCACCACCCGCACCACCCGCCCCACCTGCACCGCCTGCCTCACCAGCTCCCTCTAACGAGAAACTGATGAGGGAGATTGAGACTCTCCGAGCTCGAGTCACTGAGCTCGAGGAGCAGTTGGCTCGAGGAGCAGTTCACCCGCCTTCACCGTAGGACTTTGTATTTAGATTTCATGATGTAATATAGATATAGTTTCATGTATTTCATATGTATTGTACGAACTTATTTAGATGTATGAAACTTATTATTATTAATGAATGGAACTTTGTGTTATTTAATTCTTGAACGATGTTCTACTTACATTGCTGTACGATGATTCTGTGGTATTTGTACCTAGATGCATTATTTAATAACATGTGATGTTTTGATTCTATGTTGGTCACTATATACTGTATTATTACTACTTGCATACTGGATTTTGACTTGAGTTAAAATTTTTGTTTAGAATACCATGGCTAACGGAAGATCCACACCTACCGCCGCCCAGATTGAGGACATGATCAACGAACGGGTTGCTGCAGCCCTAGCAGAAAGAAATCTCGAAGCTCCACCGCCACCACCACCGGTTATTCCACCCGTTCGAAATGGGTGTACATACAAGGAATTCCAGAGCTGCAAACAGCATAACTTCAGCGGCACAGAGGGACCAGTTGGTCTCACCAGATGCTTCGAGAAACTTGAATCAGTATTCCGAGTTAGCAACTGTTCGGAGGACAATAAGACCAAGTTTACATCTTGCACGCTATCTGACGGCGTGCTAACGTGGTGGAACACGTTAGCTCAAGCGAAAGGTATCGATGAGGCGTATGCTACGCCTTGGGAGGAATTCAAGGCGGCTATGATTGATGAGTATTGTCCGAGAACCAAAATTCAGAAGATGGAAATTGAATTCATGCAGTTAAAGGCCGTAGGGAACGGCCTTAACAGTTACAATTGTAGGTTTTTGGAGTTGGCTCTTATGTGTCCGACCATGGTCACCCCCGAATTCAAGCGCATGGAGAAATACTTCTCGGGACTCCCTAAGTCCATCAAAGGAAATGTCACCTCATCCAAACCACCGAATGTTCCTGAAGCAATGCGCATGGCGCATACTCTCATGAATCTGATTCTTATTGATGAGCCGGAGAAGGCTAAGTTTGAAGCCGGTAGTAGTGAAAAGAGGAAATGGGACAACAACCACAACAACCCCCACAACCACAACAACAACAACAACAGGGGGAGAAACTACGATCAAACCCCAGCCAAGAGGCACAACAACGGTGGAAACCCCAACCCCAACAACAACACCAACTCCAACCCTAACTACAAAGGAACCTTACCACAATGCAAGAGGTGTTACAAGCACCATACTGGATATTGCAATGTTGTCTGTGAGAAGTGTCAACGGGCTGGGCATATCGGGAAAGACTGCAAGGTCACCACTTTAAATGGAAAGCCGAACACAAATGGACCGAAGAAGTGCTACGAATGCGGACAGACAGGCCATTTCAGAAATGCGTGCCCAAACAAGCGAAAAGACGGCGGACCAACCCGTGCTAGAGCTATCAATGTGAATGCAAGGGATGCACACGATAACCCCAACTTGGTGACAGGTATATTCAAAATCAACAATCTTTTAGCTTCTGTCTTGTTTGATACTGGTGCGGATAGAACTTATGTATGTAGACATTTTTGCGATAAGATTAATTGGTCATTAGTCCCGTTAAAAGAGAGTATGCTTGTCGAGGTCGCCAATGGAAAACTTGAAAAGGTTGACCACATTAGTCGAGGAGCTATTATCAACATAGCTGGTGCAGATTTCGAAATTGACTTGATACCTATCAAACTGGGAAGTTTTGACGTGATCGTCGGTATGGATTGGTTGAGCAAGATAAAGGCCGATATTATCTGTGGAGATAAAGCACTTCGTATACCACAAGGAGATGGTGAACCACTAGTTATCTATGGAGAGAGATGTACCTCGAAGTTGAACCTCATTAGTTGCGTGAAAGCGCAAAAGATTATGAAGAAGGGACGTTTTGCTGTCCTAGCACATGTGAAAGCAGTAGAAACTGAGGTGAAGAGCGTGAACGACGTTCGAATTGTGAACGAATTTTCTGATGTCTTCCCAGAGGAATTGCCTGGATTGCCGCCGCAGAGAGCAGTAGAGTTTCAGATTGATTTAGTGCCAGGAGCAGCACCTGTAGCTCGCGCACCTTATAGACTCGCACCTTCCGAGATGCAAGAATTATAGAGTCAACTACAAGAGCTGTTAGACCGAGGATTTATTCAACCAAGTTTCTCGCCTTGGGACGCACCTATGTTGTTTGTGAAGAAGAAGGATGGATCCTTCCATATGTGTATCGACTACCGTGAACTCAACAAATTGACTATCAAGAATCGGTATCCTCTTCCACGAATTGACGATCTTTTTGATCAACTACAAGGATCGAGCGTTTATTCAAAGATCGATTTACGATCCGGATATCAACAGCTGAGGGTGAAGGAAAGTGACGTGATGAAAACTGCATTCAGGACCCGTTATGGTCATTATGAGTTTCTCGTGATGCCATTCGGTTTAACAAATGCACCTGCCGTGTTCATGAACCTCATGAATCGTGTCTGCAAGCCTTACTTGGACAAGTTTGTTATCGTCTTCATAGATGATATCCTCATCTACTCTAAGAGCGAAGAAGAACATGAGCAACACCTCCGATTAGTGCTTGAACTCTTAAGACAAGAGCAACTTTATGCCAAATTCTCCAAGTGTGAATTTTGGTTGAAGGAAGTACAATTTTTGGGTCATGTTGTAAGCGACCAGGGTATCAAAGTTGCTCCCGCCAAGATTGAAGCCATCAGCAAGTGGGAGACCCCCACTACTCCGACACATATTCGCCAATTCCTAGGTCTCGCCGGTTATTATCGAAGGTTCATTGAAAGATTTTCTCTGATTGCGCGTCCTTTGACCGCGCTGACTCACAAGGGCAAAAAGTTCATTTGGGAACCCGCACACGAATCAGCATTTCAAACTTTGAAGAAGAAGTTAACCTCCGCACCTATCCTATCACTTCCCGAGGGCAGTGACGACTTTGTTGTTCATTGTGATGCATCGAAGAGTGGTTTTGGTTGTGTACTGATGCAACGATCAAAAGTTATTGCCTATGCCTCCCGACAATTGAAGATTCACGAGCGAAACTACACTACACATGATCTTGAACTTGGAGCCGTTGTCTTTGCACTTAAATTGTGGAGACATTATTTGTATGGAACTAAGAGCACTATCTTCACCGATCACAAGAGTCTCCAGCACATCTTTGATCAGAAGCAACTGAATATGAGACAGCGTCGATGGATCGAGACGCTCAACGACTACGATTGTGAACTCCGTTATCACCCTGGCAAGACCAATGTTATAGCTGACGCTTTAAGCCGAAAGGAGAGGACGGCACCTCTTCGTGTTAGGGCTCTGAACATCACCATCCATTAAAACCTCAACAACCAGATCAGAGTGGCCCAAGTTGAGGCTCTCAAGGAGGAGAACATTTCTCATGAACAATTGAACGTACTTGTCTCTCGATTCGAGGTTAGGGAGTCTGGACTCCGATGTTATGCCGGAAGAATTTGGGTACCTTTTTATGGAGATCTACGAAACCTGATACTTGATGAAGCACACAAATCGAGATATTCGATTCACCCTGGAGCAGGCAAAATGTACCACGACGTTAAAGAACAGTATTGGTGGCTGAATCTTAAGAAGGACGTTGCAACTTATGTTGGGAAGTGTTTGACTTGTTCGAAGGTTAAAGCCGAGCATCAGAGACCTTCTGGTTTACTTCAACAACCGGAAATCCCACAATGGAAGTGGGAAAGGATCACAATGGATTTTATCACCAAGCTGCCAAAGACGGTGGGCGGATACGATACCATTTGGGTTATTGTTGACCGCCTCACCAAATCTGCACACTTCCTAGCGATGAAGGAAACTGATACAATGGAAAGACTTGCTCAGTTATACATCAAAGAGGTTGTATCTCGTCATGGTGTACCTTTATCGATCATCTCCGATCGCGATCCCCGTTTTGCTTCCAGATTTTGGCGTTCTTTACAAGAAGCCATGGGAACGCGTCTCGATATGAGTACTGCTTATCACCCTCAGACTGACGGGCAAAGTGAGCGAACGATTCAGACCTTGGAAGACATGTTGCGTGCATGTGTCATTGATTTTGGAAAGGCTTGGGAAAGACATTTGCCACTCACCGAATTCTCGTACAACAACAATTATCACTCGAGCATTAATGCCGCACCTTTTGAAGCATTGTATGGCCGCAAGTGCCGATCTCCTATTTGTTGGGCCGAAGTAGGTGAAAAGCAAATCACCGGACCCGAGGTAGTCCACGAAACGACGGAGAAGATTGCTCAGATCCAAGCTAGACTTAAGACTGCCCGCGATCGTCAAAAGAGTTATGCCGATCTTAAACGTAAGGACTTTGAATTCAATGTGGGTGATCGTGTAATGTTGAAGGTTGCACCTTGGAAAGGTGTGATCCGTTTTGGAAAACGTGGAAAGTTAAACCCACGATACATTGGTCCTTTTGAAATCTTGGAACGTGTTGGACCCGTTGCTTACCGTTTGGATCTACCAGCACAATTGAGCTCAGTTCATCCTACCTTCCATGTGTCAAACTTGAAGAAGTGTCTTGCTGCACCTGAACTTATCATACCACTGGAAGAACTTACAATTGATGACAAACTCCACTTTGTGGAAGAACCTGTTGAAATTATGGATCGTGAGATCAAAACTTTGAAACGCAACAAGATTCCGATCGTCCGAATGCGATGGAATGCCAAACGAGGACCCGAGTTTACTTGGGAGCGAGAGGACCAAATGATGCGGAAGTATCCTCACCTTTTCCCGACTCCTCCATCTACCTTAGCTTAAAATTTCGGGATGAAATTTTCTTTAAAGGTGGGTAATGTAACGACCCTGGAATTTCCAACGTTTATTTATTAATAATTATTATTATTAATACGTGTGATATAACGAATGTATGTTATTACATTTACATGTTGCCATGATTGCCCGAACTTGACTTTTAAGTGCCCGAAACGTCTTTGTGACACACGAAACTTGCACGAATAATATTTTCAAGTATTATTTACATTCATGATTAATTTTATTAATCATTTTAATTAACTATGGTGATTAGTTAGTTACTTGGGCTTTAATTGGGTTTATTTGTTAATTAAGTGAACTTGGGCTTTATTAGTGTTATGGACTTATGACCTTGGGCTTATAAGCCCACCCTACATTATTAGTGGACTTAGTTAGCCCACTCTTCCTTGTAAGTATTACTTAGAATATGTAACTAGTTGGTTAGATCAAATGGAATCTAGTTTGCTCTTAATCCCCATGTAACCATCTCTTTTATCCACCCTTTTTAGCTTTAGCTTGCAAGAACCCAACAAACATTTCCCTCCCCCTTATTTTCTGCAGAAAAAATGTGGCCTTAGGGCCTTGGATGGGAGTTTTTGGTTTTCAAATTTCATTACTTACTTCATTCACATTTACTCTTTCATTTACACACACATTACTTGCATACTTTTCTCTCATTTCTCTCTCACTTTTCTCTTCATTCTTGTAAGTTACAAGTTTCTTTCTCCCTTTTTTTTTCTTTGTAAAACCGAATACTATACACCCACAATCATCATCATCTTTTGTTAGTTGCTTGATTGATTACTTGTCTTTGTTGTTGTTGTTTAGTTATTTACTTGTTATTACTTACTTACTTTCATGTTACAAGAATAAACTTACTAGTTTGATTCTTCATCTTTTTCTTGTTATAACAAGAACAACAAGAACATAATCTATCTAGTTATATTCTACCTTATTTGTTTCAAAAGATTATAAAGTTCATGGTTGAAAGACATACTTGAAGCTCATGAAGTAAACTTTAAAGTTTACTTTCTAAAGATCAAACTTTGGTTTGAATCTTTAAAGTATGAACAACCATGAATAATTTACTTGTTTACTTAGTTTACTACTTCATTCTTGCACTTTAATTTCATTATTTATGTTCTTGTTGGTCAAATGTTACAAGTTAACTTTGATCTCATTAATCTTGAACTTAAAGTTAACTTTAAAGTTCAAGAACATATGAAGGAAACTTTTTAATTATAACTTTGTATACTTATGCTTGATCTAGACTTTTGAGTCTTGGATCTTCAAGATCTAACTAAGAACTATGTTCTACATTTTAAGATCTTGATTTCATAAGTTCATTTTCAAGTTTGTAACTTATTATTAGTCTTATAGTTCATGTAAGTGTCAAACCTAAGACTTTGATGTAACTTTGGTTCATCAAACTACATGCAACTCTTAAGTGAGTTGTGCTTCATGTCTTAGACTTGCACTAGAGTTATGATGGTCAAGACTTGGTTAAGATGATGTAGACACATCAATGAGTTGTACACTTGAAGCTATATGCATCAAGGATGAGAACCATGATGAACATCAAGCACCAAAACCACCGGAACCCTTTTAAACTTACTGTTTCTGTCCAAAAGCTACTGATCTGATGTTTCTGTAACAGACCAGTAGACCTGGGCTGTTCTAACCATGATTTTTAGATAGAACTTTTCGAGTAGATAACTTTTCATATAGGACTCGTCTTAATCCGAGTTACGGTTTAGGATTTACGGCCCTCCGATCGTCACTATGTCCTTTAACGTTGTGCAGAAATTTCTGACCTACTCGCACTTAGACCGTCGCCACGGTCAAACGAAGACGAGTTTGCTTCTGGAATTTCGACCACACTTAAGGGACTCATAGAAGGAGCCATGGCCACTGGTCTCACCTTAATTCAGTAAGGGTAGAGGCCGTGGTGACTAACTGAAGTCAGACTTTGTTTTAAACTACTTTCATAAACGAAACCTACCTTACGCCTTTTGTTTAATGATGAATGATGATGACCCTTAAGACCTTAATTACATACTTTTAAACCTATTAAGACGATTTACTGACTTAGTATTATTTGCCTTAGGTTGAGGACCTTCGGACCGATTACTTGCACACCTTTTCCGAACCGACTTTACGACTACATTATCATTGTGAGTTATAGCATTCCCTTTTTACTTTAACTTATTTTGGGAACTGAGAATACATGCGGATTTTATGTTTTACATACTAGGCACGAGTACTTAAACTTATATATGTGTGGGTTATACAACGGCATAAACATTCCCTTTAGCTCGGTAACGTTTAATCATTGGTTTTTGAACCGTGAACGCGAATCTTAGATATGGATCCATAGGGTTTGACATCCCCACTCGGGCTAGTAGCGCTAGCATTTAACGAGTGTTTAATACTTCGTAGACATACGCACTTGCCAAGTGTACTTTCAGGGGGTATAAACGTTAAGTTAGTTACCAAGTGCCCACGGTTAGCATATACTTTTACATACATTTGAAACGCTCGTTGTAGCACTGAAATCTCGTGGCCTACCTTACATACTGTTATACTTAAACTATAGCTCACCAACCTTTGTGTTGACGTTTTAAGCATGTTTTTCTCAGGTGCTTGAGGTTAGCTTCCGCTGTGTACTAGTCGTGCTGTAGACACCCGCTGCTTAGAGTTGTCATCGCATGAACTACTTTATTTTGCATTCAAACATTCGTACTTTTGAACTATGACTTGTAACGACCATTGTGGTCACATGCACTTATTATTTGCTTCTACTTAGTGAAGCATGCTTTTGAAATGTAAAACATTTGATGTCGGTTATGACATCACCTTTTTATCGTGAATGCAACTTCTTTAATTACAGCATATAGGTCTTAACCTTGTAATGATCCTGTTGTTGATGATTCGTACACGATGGTTTTGTACGGGGCACCACAGTTTACGTGCACAACACCTTATGGATTGCTTGAGTGGTGCTGCTGTGGCAGTCTCAGATGAGTTGGTTGGCTCTATTACCGGGGTCGTTAATCTCTTTCTAGCTGGAAGGTGCCCTATGGAATTAGGAGAGTATATAGCTAGTGCTCCCCTCACACCACTTGTCAAGCCCGGCGGTGGTATTCGTCCTATAGCTGTGGGTACTATTTGGCGACGTCTTGTTTCGAAGGTTGGCGCTGCTATGGTTGGCCAGTCTTTGGGAAGTTACTTCGATGGTCTTCAATTTGGTGTTGGTGTTTCTTCAGGTGGTAAGGCTATTCTTCATGCTGTGAATCGGTTGATTGAGGATCGTGGCTCTGATGTTGGCCTCTCTATGTTATTAGTTGATTTTCAAAATGCATTCAATCTTGTTGATCGTACGTTCATGTTACGTGAAGTTCGCCGCCTTTGTCCGAGCATTTCTCAATGGGTTGAATTTTGCTACTCTAATCCAGCAAGATTGTATTATGGGAACCACACCTTATGGTCTTCTCAGGGGGTGCAACAGGGTGATCCCCTTGGTCCGCTGCTTTTTGCTTTGGTCTTACAACCCTTGGTTTCTAAAATTAGAGATAATTTTGAGGTTTGTCTTCAGGCGTGGTATTTGGATGATGGCACTATTATTGTGGACACTTTGGTGGTGGGGAAGGTTTTGCATTTGATTATGGGGGATGGGCCTCGTTTTGGGCTAAATCTCAACGTTGAAAAAACATAAATTTTCTGGCCTACGGAGGACCCTCGCAGCAGGCAAGTAGGTGTCTTTCCACCTAATATTGCTCGACCTTTAAATGGTGTTAAGTTGCTTGGGGCCCCCGCAAGTTTCAATCTTGGTTTTAGTAGTGAACTTGTGATGCAAAGGGTGACCAAGTCCATTGCGCTTATGGATAAGGTTGCTAAGCTTGATGATCCTCAGTGTGAGTTGTTGTTGCTTAGGGCATGTACGGGAGTTTCTAAACTCTACTTTACCTTGCGTACTTGTCCTCCTAGTATATTTGAGGCGGTTCAACGTGCTTTTAATGGAGCCCTTCGATCTTCCTTGGAGCGTATTGTTACTGCTTCAGGGCCTGGGTTTGGTGATTGGCAGTGGCGGCTTGCCACCTTGCCATTTGCATTTGGAGGGCTTGGTGTTTATTCTGCGGGAGATGTTCGTCATTATGCTTTTCTGGCTTCTCGATTACAGTCTGCTGGGTTGCAGACCAAGCTCCTACGTCATGCGGGTATTGTTGGTCTTGGTCGTGCTTTTGAAGATGCATTGGGTCTGTTTAATAAAACGGTTGGGTTTGATATTTTAGGTAATCAGAGTGAGGTCGCTGCCCCCATACTCATGAAGAAATTGGCAGATGTTTATTTCACAAAGGTTACCGCTTCTGCAGAATCCACTTTTTCATTATCTCCCCGACAATCGGCCTTATGGAAATCGCAGCAGGGTGATCACACCTCTGCTTGGCTAAGGGCATTCCCTATTTTGGGGTTGGGTCAGACGATGAACGCAAAGACTTACCGATGTGTGTTGTGCTACCGGTTGGGTGTTCCATTGTTCTCTATCTAGACGGCATGCTCTGCCTGTTCAAGGGTTTTTACTGGGGATATTTTCGGGGATCACGCGGTGTCTTGTGCTGGTATGGTGGGTATTAAGCATCGACATAATGTTGTTCGGGATTCCCTTGTTGATGTTTGTTATCGATCTGGGATTTCAGCGAGAAAGGAGGTTGACATTGGGTTGTCTGGAGGGAACGACAGGACCCTCAGACCTGCAGATGTGTTACTTTATTCCTGGGATTGTGGTCGCGATGTTTGTGTTGACTTGACAGGGTCTTCTCCTTTGACACAGTCTGGACTTTCTGACTTTGTCCCTGGGCGTGCTGTGGTTGATGCGGCTCGTCGGAAGCGGGTCAAGTACGAATCTAGCTGTCAGGCGATTGGTTATGGTTTCATTCCTTTCTCATTTTCTTCCCTTGGGGAATTAGAAAAGGATGCCGTTTCTTTGCTAAAGCGGGTTCAGAAGAGTTTGATGGCGCAAGATATTGGTGCCGGTGCTGCTGCTCATATTTTTACTATGATAGGTTTTGCTATTGCTAGAGGTGTGGGGACCCAGATTGTCTCTAGGCTTCCCACTAATTTTTTATAAGTTTTAATACTTTTAAGTTTATAATAATAATAATAATAATAATAATAATAATAATAATAATAATAATAATAATAATAATAATAATAATAATAATAATAATAATAATAATAACCCTCATGCTCTTTTTCTTTTTCACTCTGTATCATCTGCAAGAATAAAAAACTCTATACTGCAAAAAATCATCATGTTTCTTCTTGCTTTTTTTTAAACACATAAAAAATCCAAGAATCAAAACTCCCAACGGATATAATTTTTAAAAATTTCCAATTCAAACATCGACGGAAGCAACGTTGGATTCGCAACAATGGAAAATCAACATCGGAATCGATGTAGGCTCGATGTCGATTTAATGCGCGTTTCCAGCATTGATTTTCCATAATGTTGAATTCGACATACGACATCTCGTGCTCTTACTACCACCTTCTAAAGTTCTCTTATTCTAATACAGTTTTTTACCTACGTTTAAAATGTGCCAAAAGAGCATGAATATTTTATGGAGTATTAATTAACAAGGCATGTTAAAGGGATAAACATGATTTATTATCCATATATATAACAACCAAAAGTTTACATTGTAGTTTTGCGTTTTAAATTACTACTCAAATATGTTGTTGTACACTTTCACTCATGGAGAGGTTTTGAAGTTAGTGGTCACATGGCATGACCCACATGATACCAATTTAGGTTGAGTTTTTTTATTTTTTTTTATTTAGTTATATAAATACTAGAAAAAGGGTTTTACATGATATTTTTTTATAATTATGTAATTTTAGCTGTTTTATTTTTATAATCATGTATATGTATATATTTTTTTATATTTCTAAGATAACTTATTCGATGTTGTTAATGTGCATAAATGAGTTGTACATAACAATTAATATGTACTTTGTTCAACAATTATGTCACACCCCCTAAATGGGAGCGGGGGTAACTGTAACTAACCAATATCAAAACACAAGTGTAGAAGCGAGAACGACTCTAAATGAGACGTTTTATTAGAAATCAAATGTATTAAGGCAGCGGAAATTATATAGTCATTACAACTGAAAATCCAAAATGTAATTATTAATTGTTCAAATGCAATAATGTAAATATAAATAAATGCGGACTCCATAGCAGCATAGCACCAAGTAGCAAGTAAAGCTTAACAATCATCACCTGAGACAAAACATGTTTAAAAGGGTCAATAAAAAAATGGTTGGTGAATTCATAGGTTTATTGGTAACAACCAAAGTTTTTAGACAACAAGATTTAGTTATAAAGCAGTTGATATAGACATATCAATTAAAAGTAGTGCTGAAGTGTATGATATCGAAATTAAACAAATTTACCCCGTAACACTTTATTCGTTCGTGTCGTTAAATCATTATTATGTATCCATTGAGCAACGGTCACCTGGATAGAGACGTTGCTCTCAATAGGCCTACTCACAATAATTAAATTTACGTTTATACATAGCAACTAATGATATCATGGCAGGAATTTAGCATGAAACATAGCATGGCAGCACAGTTATAGTTTGAGCACTTGTGTCTAAAGCGTAAAAAAATTTAAAAGCAAGTATGTTTCTCACCTCAAAGTTTGTAAAATAATTACGAAATAGTAAAAAATTGGGCTATGAAGTTCACCTTAACAGCAGTTGAAGTTTATTCCACGGATGTAAATGAACGAGAGTAAACGACCGGAATCTCAACCTAGAGATATACGCTTGGTCATTAGTTTGTTCAATCCGACAAGTAAGAGTTCATAAGTAACTTATGAGTTGTTGAATTTCCAATCAAGTTTGGGTCTACTATAACCAAGTTTAGATGTTGTACAACTTTGCCTAAACCCCGGTGCTATCAAGTAAGTCAAAAGATGACCAGATGCGGGGGTCAGGAACTTTCGGCTAGACTTAGTCTACAACCTTTCGTTTAATCCAAAATCGTAATCCCATAAGCAGCTGAGACATCATCTCGTGACCGTAAGTAGCGGTGCGGTTCGTATAAGCCATACGTTATCAGTATGATTATAGTATGCACGTTTTATGTGTGTATAGGAATACGACACACGCTTAATATTACGTATGTATTATTATACTTTATAGTTTTACTAATTAGTATAATATTATTATAACGACCCTCATTTTCCATTCTATATTTTTCCATATTAAATGCCCAATAATATAATTAAACTTAATAATTAAACTTTAATCGATAATGGTTAAGCGTTAAGAATTATAAAATATACTAATTAACTTTGTACATTAATTGACAAGTTAATAAAAATAATAAGTTAATTAACTTTCATGAACAAATAAATATTGTGTACTTAAAATAATTAAACTGGGATAATTAAGGAACCATTTAAGCTAAAATAAAGTACAAGGACTTAAGTGAAAAAGTTAAAACCTAATCCCCATAAACCCTAGCCGATTTTAGGAGGGTACAATTACCCTTTTGCCTCTAAAAATTTCGGCCCTAAGCTACCCTCTTTACCCCCTCTTCAAGCCAACTTGTTCCCTAAGTAATTCCTAATTAAACCCTAATTCTAGAATCCTCGTAAAACTCCTATAAATAGAGGCCTAAGCTAACCCATTCTATGTACCAAATCACAATTACAACTCTCTCTCTCAAAATCTTTCTCCCTCTCTCCCTAGTTTCGGCCAAAACCGAAACCACCACCACCATCACCATCTAAATCCATCACCGCCTTCAAGGGTTTTTCAAGGTGATCTTCAAGTGTTCTTCGCATTCTTCAAGAATCTTCGAGGTGTTCTTCAAATCTTCAAGGTTTTTGATCATCATCTTCAAGTGTTCATCAATTTTTCTTGTTAATCTTCATCCATCTTCATCAAGGTAACAAACCATAGATTCAAAACTCTTAAAGTTTACTTTCAATTCATGTTATAATCATAATCGTATTCATACTAGTTCATATACATATATATTGTTCATGTAAAAAGTATATATATATATATACACATATACATATACCTACGGTATATATATAAAAAAAGAATTTTATGATTGATCTATAGAAACCTAAAACCTAATAAAGATTATGTTAAGGTGGTTATAATTGGAAGGTATATACACATTACATATATATATATATATATATCTACTAGTAAAAAAATATAAATATATATACATACATACACATACGATTATTTTAAAAAAAAAAAAAGATTTTTAGTTTGATCTTCCAAACCCTAAAGATTGTTAGAAGATTTGTTAATGTTTAAAAAGGTAACTAGATATGTACATACCATAAATAGATACACTATGCCTATTTGTAAAAGAAAAATATATAAAACATATATATACATATATATACACGAGTATATAAATATATATAAAAAAATATAAATACTATATATATATACATATACACGAATATATATATATATATATATATATATATATATATATATATATATATATATATATATATATATATATATATATATATATATATGTATATATATATATATAAAACCCTAATTACACCTAAACTATACTACATTAATTAAAACCCTAAAACCCTAATACTACTTTAATTATTAAAACCTTAATCATTACCTAATCATTACTACATTAAATAAAACCCTAAAACTAACCCTAATTACTTAAACCCTAATTTACTAAACCCTAATTTATTAAAACCCTAATTTATTAAACCCTAGGACATTAATTAAACCCTAGACATTTATTACAAACCCTAATCATTAAAATACTACTTTAATTAATTAAACCTAATTAATTAATGAAACCCTAATATTACTTATACTATTATTTAACACTTACACTTATACTATTATTAACACATATACTATACTACCTATATTATAATGTATAAAAACATTTTGAGATATATATTAGATATATATAGATCTTCGAACTTTCTTGACGAATGGTTTCTACGAAACTCTAGGCGGAAGGGTTTGGATTTTCCGATTTAAAGGATCATATAGCTCAAGCCCCTAGACCTGAAATGACCATTGAAGGGAAAGGGGTGATTGGAAGTATATCTAATATGGCAAGTATCCTAAAATGGAAACACTTTTAAAATAGAAACTTTCTAATTATAAACTTACTAAAATGGGAAACTTACTAAAAATAGAAACTTTCTAAAAATTGAAACTTTCTAAAAGTAGAAACTTACTAAGAATGGAAACTTAGTAAAACAGATTATACTTAAACTTAAACTTGGGCAAAACACTTACTACTCTTAAATGTCAATAGGTTGACTTTTCTGCTCACTCATCCAACTTTCTATTCCGAGGAATAACTAGCTCATCTCTCTACTTACTAAGGTGAATTCATAGCCCCACTCTTTATTGCTAGCAAACTTATTTACTTTTATTGGGGTGAGATACATGCTACTTTTACTATTTACAATTTAGACACAAGTGCCAAACTGTTAAACTATGCTATACCCGGCTATGTCCGACTAAGTCCCTACAGTGATATTTTTAATTGCTCGGAATGCATGCTTAATTATTGGGGGTAGGCCTATCGGGAGTAACGTCCCCGATACATTTGACCAGGTCATTGTATTACTTAATAATGAAATTAAACCGACAAGTATATACATAACTTGTCTTTGTGTAGCGACCCCGACAAAGCGTCAAGTGACGGCGTCGTCTACGTGGGTCCCATTGCATGGTCATAAGTCTTTATGACAATGTTTGACCAAAATATGTCGCCTTCATTTCAAAATAAAGATTGTTTCCAAAGTTTACAAGAATTGTTCAACCAAAAGTTAAGTTACAAGGTTATAAGTACAAATGAAATCTAGGCGACACGGTTTAAAGTGAAGTCAAAAGACGCTCCATGAAATGCATGTATACTCGACATCCAATGCAAGTATCAAATAATGAGCGGAAGCATGTATCACATATCGTGCAAGACCTGAGAAAAACATAGAAATCTGTCAACGAAAACGTTGGTGAAATCATAGGTTTAAGTAAGTAGTGAGTAAAAAATAAAGTAAGCCGAACCACAAGATTTGCAAGTTGAAATAATAGTAATACATTCTAAAAGTTAATATTCACGAGCACCCAATTATCAAAGCTTAACATTCCGTCCGTTGAATACCCCATAAATTAGTGCTAGAACTACACTGTTCCCGAAAATATATTTCATCCGTAGACGGTAGCGAACCGTCAAGGATGAGGGCTGTCAAACCCATATGGCCATATAACATAAGTTCTCGCTTACACCATCTGATGTAACTAATGATAATCGGATTGAGGATTTTTGTTCTAAACTCGTATGTAGAATGTTTGTTTTCCCGTTCTTGTGTTCACTTAGTTCAAAAGAAATGTTTATGTTTTCTCATCCCAAAAGTAAGTTCAAAATAGTAAAAAGTGGGACTATGATCTCACCTTTGATTGCAAGAGTGAAATAGTACTTCAACAAGTAAATGCGTGCAAAGACAACGCTAGTCTTGACCTAAACATATAGGTTATATCAATAACGGTAAACACAAACGGTCAAAGATGTTCAATTAGTCCTATGGCTCGTTACGACTCGATTATGAAGCATGTGAGTCAAATTGTCAAGTTTCATGCAAGATACAAGTATAGAATCATGTTAGAAAGAT
The DNA here is from genome assembly GCF_046630445.1 of Rutidosis leptorrhynchoides. NCBI lineage: Eukaryota > Viridiplantae > Streptophyta > Magnoliopsida > Asterales > Asteraceae > Rutidosis > Rutidosis leptorrhynchoides. The sequence continues at coordinate 481,812,654 of NC_092334.1, read as the reverse complement.
TGCATAATTAATTGGTTAAGTTTGACAAAAAGTCAAACTTGGTCAAAGTCAACGAAAAAGTCAACATGTTCGGGTCGGGTCCCGGACAAATTTTCCATGCTAATTATTCATATACAAGTATATTAAAACAAGTTTCATGTGAATCGGAGGTCGGTAGCTAGTCAAACATTTCACGTTAAAAGGGACATGGAGGTCAGAATCTGTCCAGGCCATTTGGCGCGCCGCGCGGGGTAGGGTGCGCGCCGCGCGACCTGTAGTTCAGCTATTTTTCTGTCTTTCAAACTATGCACGAGCCAAAATCAATTCTAACACAACTCTTGACCCGCAAACACTTATAACGCCTATCATACATCGTTGGAAAGGTATTTTGACGAGGAATGCAACTAAACACATATCATCAATCAAACTTCCACTTATAACAACCAAAAACCGCAATTAAATACTCATAATCAAAGTTCAAGTTCCAAAAACGCATTTTATGATTCGGGCAACCAACTTACATGTATGTTATGCCGTTTCGAAGGTAATCAAACACACATTGCAACAAAACACTAACAATTAACATTCCATGGCATTCAAGCATCCAAAAATTCATCTCAAGAACTAGCAAACCCTAATCAAGCATCACAAAATCAATAATCATGTTTTTGGAGTTTCCTTAATCAACCTATACATCAAAACGAAACTAATGATACTAGTAACACTTTTAAAACATGCACTTTAACAATCTAACAACATTTGATCATCCAAAATCAAGGATTTAGCAAGTAATTTTCATATTGAACTAGTTACACCAAAAACAACGAATCGAGCATACAAATTACATACACGACATCACAATGAGCCATAGACACTAATTAACAACTTTATAACTCAAAAATCTCAAGAACACATAAAATTAGTGATTTTAGAAAGTTACCCAAAAGAGATGAAGTTGGTATCAAATTGAAGAGGATGAAGAGAGGATTCCAAATATGTATTTTGTTTTGATTGAAGCTTGCTAGATCATGAATGGATGATGAATCTTGATGATGAAGATTGAAAGAAAAGTTGAAAGTGTTAAAGGAAAATGGAAATGAAAATGGAAATGAATGAATGGATGAGAAAGGGTGTTGACTAGTTGACCTAGTCACACCTTTGATCACTTGGCAAAAATGGTCCCTCTAGTTCGGGTGCGGGTGCGTGAATTAACCAAACAAATTATTTTAAATTACACGAGAGTACGGGAGACGTTATCTTCCAACAACGAGAATATTTAAAATGTTACATAACAAAGGATACGAATCTAGATACGAAGGGTATTATTTAAAAAGAAAAAGACGGGCGTTAAAATAATTTAACGGAAAAATGCGGGATGTTACATTATCCACACCTCAAAAGAAATTTCGTCCCGAAATTTAGTTGGAAGTAGTAGTCGATATCTCTTACTCGAGACTTTACGTTGTCCATGCAATGAATAAGTGAAAGTACGTCCTTGAGTGTTCTCATGAGTTGGATAGTCAGGGTTTTACGTTGTATTTGGGTTTGGTTTTACGATCCCCGGTTTCAACTGGTTTTCCCTATGAAGAGAAGTTGTCATCGATAGTTGATGTATCTAGCAGGATTGCACGCTCCTGTTCCGCAGGACACGTTTCTAAGTTTGTTACACGAAATGTAGGGTAAACGGAAACTTAATTGAGTCGGGAGTTCTAAACGGTAGGAAGCGGTTCCAATACGCCCCAAGGTTTCAGAAGGTTCAATATTGCGGATATAGTCTTTCTCGATTTCCCAAAATGGATTACACCCTTCCAAGGTGCGGTTTCCCAATATTACGCGGTTACACACTGGGTTTGGTGAGGTTCTCCTCTAAGTTTGGTATAACTCTTCTGGCGACAATGGGTTGTCTCGAGCCCTTCTCGGACTTGAACGATCTCAATTGTTGTTTCTTGATGGAGTTCAGATTTCGGTGGTTGATGCTTTGGTTAAATGAGCAGGGGTATGACATTAGCGGTCATATAGGGTTTCGGAAAGCGCGTGTGAACACACGAGTGGTGACTACTGTTGTAAGAGTGATCTACTAAAGGTGACAATACGAGTTTGTGACATGTCTTTCCAAGACGTAAATCGTTCGTTTGCTCGGTTCGTCGGTTTGTGGGTGGTACGCGGTACTCATGTCTAAGCGGGTCTCCAAGGTTTCTTGTAAAACTAGAAGTGAAACGAGTATTTCGATACGGGATAATTGACAAAGATACACCGTGTTGGAATAGAATCTCTTAAGATATGTTTGAACAAGTCAGTTAGGGTTCGAAAAAAAAAATGTTCGTTAGGACTATTCACCCTCGTGGCGAATACTAATGTAATATGAGGAGTTTCTCTATCCAATGAGAAATTTTACAAAAAGTTTCCTTATACGGGAGTGCGAGCGATAAATATAGAAGTGAAATGAGGACTTAGAATAGGATGAGTTTACATCTCGAGGTTGCCATAACGTGCCTCTAGTTGTCAAAAGTTGAAGTCTGAAAGAGAAACGAGGTAGTACACGTAATTGTATAGTTCGGGGTTGAATAATGGTTGGACGATTATCAGCAACGCAAGGGCGTTAAGTCAAAGAAGAGTGAAGTATCGTTGGATTGTGTGTTACCTTAAATTCCAGTAATATCAGACGGTAACGGTGAAATAACATAGGTATGTAGTGTGGTACGTGATGACGAGAAAATTGATCGGATTTACAATTTAGTATTCGAATTCTTCGCGCAAAATAACGAATTTTAGTTACGTTGATTTTGAGTCGAGAGAGTATGCCTTTCGGCGTTCAAGTAGAAATATTTCCATGTTTGAGTTCCATCTGTTGCTATACGATTTTAACTAGAATTGTTGGTGTGAAGAATCACGCTCAAGGTTCGAACACGGAGAGGTTTAAAGTTTTCCTTAGTGAGTTAACGAGTTTAAAAGTCGTGTAACACGAGAAAAGTCAGAAATGAATCTTCGGTAAAAATAGACGAGATCTAAGATTTTACGAATACAAGTCTGAGTTGGGAGAGTTTCCTGATTACATGTGGCTTGATTTCGAGATTGATTGTAATGCCTTGACCATTAACATCATGGTCTAGAAAATTGGACTTCGTTCAACAGAAATTCTCACTTGGAGAATTTGGTATAGAGTTGCTCTTTTCTCAAAAGTTCGAGCGTAAGATGGTGATGTTGTTCGTTTTCCTTCTTTACTTGAATAAGTTAAGATGTCATCTATAAATACGATAACAGATTTGTCTAGATAAGTTTGCATACGTGGTTTAGGAGGTTTATGGATACGGACGAGCCTTGGATAAATCGAATGGTACTAAGAGAGATTTACAACTAACGTTGCGAGTTCGGAAAAGACTCAGGAGACATCGTCTCCCTTAACCCCCAATTGATAACCGGAACGGAGGTCGATTTGGAACATGCGTGATTCATGCAATTAATCATGAGGTCATGGATGCGAGGGGGAGGGTATCGGTTTTCAACCGAAAATTTCTTAGTTCACAATAATCTATACATAAATATAGGGCAACAATATCTCCTTAATGAATAGGTTTCGAGCTCCCTAGTTCTATAGGTGTCAAGTCAAAATTCTTAACGTATATCCTCCAATAAAATTTATAGGCTCACAATATTTATCCATTGGTCGCTTAAATTGCCTAAGTAGTATCTAGGGGAAAAAAGGTGGAATGTAAAGAGTACAAGTCAAATCCTTGGTTATAAAACGTCTAACGGTACTCGAATCGAATAAGTATGAAATATACGGTTTGTTGTGAAGAAACGTACCCGTGACTAGTCCATCATCGTCTCGGGCATCCTAGGTGTCGATGTTGAAAGTTCAACGGCGCGCGTTGGTTTTTGCTTTATTCTTTGGGCATTCATTCCTAAAATGACCCAATTGGCCACATTTGTAGCAAATACTCGGCTTTGGTGCGTCGGGCCCCTTTTGAGTGACGGGGGCGGTACTTCTACAATACTTGGCAATATGACCACTACCTTGGCACCGATGGCAAATTAGCTTGCCACATTCACCCAAATGATGCTTGTGGCATTTGTTGCAAAAAGGTCGTGTCCCGGCATAACTTTTCTTGCCGACGGGGGTGAGAGGTTCCTTGGAAAAGTTGTTATTGTTGTGGTTGCTTGGTTGCGAGGCTTCCCATTTTCTTTTGTTGTTACCCGGGTGGTTTTCGACCATTCGTACCGGTGCTTCCATTTCATTCACCGTTTCTAAAGTTTGGTGGGCCTTTGTTAAAGCCTCTTGTAGGTTAGTGGGTTGGGATGCCATTACCCCGTGTTGAATGCTCTTAGGGAGGCCATCCATGTAAAGTTCGACTCTTAGGGATTCGGGAGTCATGAGATTTGGACACATTGAGACTAGTTCGGTAAACCGTTGATTATAAGCTCCGAGGTCATTCCCGACCGTTCTTAAATTCCTTAGCCCTTGCTCGAGCCTTCGAGTCTCATCGCGCGGGAAGTATTCGGTGATCATTCTTTCTCTTAATTCGGTCCAAGAGAGTGTAAGGGCTTCATCGATACCCACTGATTGTACATACGTGTTCCACCATGAGAGAGCGATACCGGTAAGAGTGAGGGTGGAAAACTTGACCTTATCTTGGTTTCGACAACCGCTCGTATCAAAAACGGTCTCCATTTGTTCAAACCATCGGGTGAGAATAATCGGTCCTCCGGTTCCATCGAAAGTGGGAGGGTTGTACTTCATGAAGTTCTTGTAGGAGCAACCTTCGCTTGAATTACCGGTTCCATGATTGTTGTTGTTAGAAAAGTGATCGGTCATGGCCGTACCCACGGCGGTGGTTATCATTCGTTGAAGAGCTTGTTCTAGGGTTTCGAGAGGAGTATTGTGTTGACCTTGGTGAGCCATTGTTCCTTCATGACACAAGAATATCGTTGGTTAGTATTTTCAACAATACTAACCGTGGCATGGAATAAGGATAGAGAGAAAATTTTCCTTGACTCGCCTTAAATTCTCTATGTCATAATGTCGGAACGTCCATGTGAATCACCGTAATATAATCCCGGAAATTATATTACCCTGATTCTCATGTGCATTTAACATTACTTCATAAAGTCAAGGTGGCGCATCAACAAAATTTATCAACGTAAGATCAAGATTGAATACGAGTTAGATATGATAGAAGAGTTCGAGTATAAATGCACAAATAGTCAAGTAATTCCTACTTCAGTCTATATGCCGGTTGTAGTCTAGATTCACCTATGTACCCTATGACTCGGGGTGGACACAAATGAACTCTAAATCCCTACAACCAAGGCTCTGATACCACTTGTAGCGACCCCGACAAATCGTCAAGTGACGGCGTCGTCTACGTGGGTCCCATTGCATGGTCATAAGTCTTTATGACAATGTTTGACCAAAATATGTCGCCTTCATTTCAAAATAAAGATTGTTTCCAAAGTTTACAAGAATTGTTCAACCAAAAGTTAAGTTACAAGGTTATAAGTACAAATGAAATCTAGGCGACACGGTTTAAAGTGAAGTCAAAAGACGCTCCATGAAATGCATGTATACTCGACATCCAATGCAAGTATCAAATAATGAGCGGAAGCATGTATCACATATCGTGCAAGACCTGAGAAAAACATAGAAATCTGTCAACGAAAACGTTGGTGAAATCATAGGTTTAAGTAAGTAGTGAGTAAAAAATAAAGTAAGCCGAACCACAAGATTTGCAAGTTGAAATAATAGTAATACATTCTAAAAGTTAATATTCACGAGCACCCAATTATCAAAGCTTAACATTCCGTCCGTTGAATACCCCATAAATTAGTGCTAGAACTACACTGTTCCCGAAAATATATTTCATCCGTAGACGGTAGCGAACCGTCAAGGATGAGGGCTGTCAAACCCATATGGCCATATAACATAAGTTCTCGCTTACACCATCTGATGTAACTAATGATAATCGGATTGAGGATTTTTGTTCTAAACTCGTATGTAGAATGTTTGTTTTCCCGTTCTTGTGTTCACTTAGTTCAAAAGAAATGTTTATGTTTTCTCATCCCAAAAGTAAGTTCAAAATAGTAAAAAGTGGGACTATGATCTCACCTTTGATTGCAAGAGTGAAATAGTACTTCAACAAGTAAATGCGTGCAAAGACAACGCTAGTCTTGACCTAAACATATAGGTTATATCAATAACGGTAAACACAAACGGTCAAAGATGTTCAATTAGTCCTATGGCTCGTTACGACTCGATTATGAAGCATGTGAGTCAAATTGTCAAGTTTCATGCAAGATACAAGTATAGAATCATGTTAGAAAGATTGCATAATTAATTGGTTAAGTTTGACAAAAAGTCAAACTTGGTCAAAGTCAACGAAAAAGTCAACATGTTCGGGTCGGGTCCCGGACAAATTTTCCATGCTAATTATTCATATACAAGTATATTAAAACAAGTTTCATGTGAATCGGAGGTCGGTAGCTAGTCAAACATTTCACGTTAAAAGGGACATGGAGGTCAGAATCTGTCCAGGCCATTTGGCGCGCCGCGCGGGGTAGGGTGCGCGCCGCGCGACCTGTAGTTCAGCTATTTTTCTGTCTTTCAAACTATGCACGAGCCAAAACCAATTCTAACACAACTCTTGACCCGCAAACACTTATAACGCCTATCATACATCGTTGGAAAGGTATTTTGACGAGGAATGCAACTAAACATATATCATCAATCAAACTTCCACTTATAACAACCAAAAACCGCAATTAAATACTCATAATCAAAGTTCAAGTTCCAAAAACGCATTTTATGATTCGGGCAACCAACTTACATGTATGTTATGCCGTTTCGAAGGTAATCAAACACACATTGCAACAAAACACTAACAATTAACATTCCATGGCATTCAAGCATCCAAAAATTCATCTCAAGAACTAGCAAACCCTAATCAAGCATCACAAAATCAATAATCATGTTTTTGGAGTTTCCTTAATCAACCTATACATCAAAACGAAACTAATGATACTAGTAACACTTTTAAAACATGCACTTTAACAATCTAACAACATTTGATCATCCAAAATCAAGGATTTAGCAAGTAATTTTCATATTGAACTAGTTACACCAAAAACAACGAATCGAGCATACAAATTACATACACGACATCACAATGAGCCATAGACACTAATTAACAACTTTATAACTCAAAAATCTCAAGAACACATAAAATTAGTGATTTTAGAAAGTTACCCAAAAGAGATGAAGTTGGTATCAAATTGAAGAGGATGAAGAGAGGATTCCAAATATGTATTTTGTTTTGATTGAAGCTTGCTAGATCATGAATGGATGATGAATCTTGATGATGAAGATTGAAAGAAAAGTTGAAAGTGTTAAAGGAAAATGGAAATGAAAATGGAAATGAATGAATGGATGAGAAAGGGTGTTGACTAGTTGACCTAGTCACACCTTTGATCACTTGGCAAAAATGGTCCCTCTAGTTCGGGTGCGGGTGCGTGAATTAACCAAACGAATTATTTTAAATTACACGAGAGTACGGGAGACGTTATCTTCCAACAACGAGAATATTTAAAATGTTACATAACAAAGGATACGAATCTAGATACGAAGGGTATTATTTAAAAAAAAAAGACGGGCGTTAAAATAATTTAACGGAAAAATGCGGGATGTTACACTTTGGGGCAAACTTGAACGTTTAGTCTAAATATCACGCACTGACATAACTTTTTGATCTGCGAGATCAACTTTACAAACTAAATCTTGTGGTCTGAAACAACGATCAAACTTAATTGTTAAACCTATGAACTTCACTCAACCTTTTGGTTGACACTTTAGCATGTTTTGTCTCAGGTGCTGTTTGATCAAGTTATTTATCTACTGCTTATGTGATGCTACTTGGACATAGGATCAAGAGATATCGCATTTACTATTTCTGCATTTGAAACATTTACTTTATTCCTTTGTAACGACATTTCATTTATTCCGCCGCGTACTCAATAAAGTTTGATTTTATCATGTAGTATTGTTCTTGTATATTATAATATGTTGGTTTGCTAGATATTAAGTCACATTTCGCCCAGGCCCTAACTGGGGGTGTGATAATTATATAATAATTAATATTTATTTAAATTAAAATGTTATAGTATAATAATAGTTTATATGTTTTATTGTTTTTATCATTATATATTATTATCACTTTTATTGAATCTTAAAATCTTATCACTTCATTAGCAATCTTGTATTATTATATGTTAAGTAACCTAGATAAGTTCTAAGTCTTTAACATTTATCTTATCTAATTAGTAACTTATGTGTTTTCAAACTTATCAATATCACCTTATCATTATCTTTAATTTTATTCACCATTATCTTGTATATTTTTATAATTCTTATTACTTTTACCCCTTAATTATAATATAATTTCTTTAACAAAATCTTTTATCATCTTATCATGTTTATTAGATCAATCAAATGTTCTTAACTATGTTAATTATAATTCTTATTAACCATCTTCATCATAATACATTTAATTATCATAATTATTATTTTATTTATATCATAACATGATACATATAGCATAATCTTTAATCATACATGTTACTAATATATATCATCATGATTAAAATTTTAATTTCAATATCATATATACATATACATATTCACGTGTGCATGTATGCATGCATGCAATACTTCTTCTTCTTTTTACACATTCATTATTAATTATAACTTATTTTAATGTTAATCATGATCATAAACATATTCATATCCTTAACTATATTATTATTACTTATAAACATGTTCTTTTTATCATAATACAAACTAGTAACTTTAAGGAATTAAAATAAAATAAAAGTATAATTAGTTAGGTTTTTAGGGATACCTTAAGTATATTAGAGCAAGAAAAAGGTGGTGGTTGGTGGTGATAATAAACTAAACAGCAGCAGTAAAATAGACAGCAGCAGAGAGCAGAAACTAATGGCGGTTTGTGGTGGTTTGGGCGGCGAACAGCAGCGGAAAACGGAAGCATCAACAGAGATGAATTGGGGCTATTTTTGGGTGGGTTTTGTCGCGCAGAAAACAGCAGAAAAGGTGGTGGTCAATGGCGGTTTACAGCAGCAGCAGAAGGCTGCGGTTTGGGGTCAAAAACAGCAGCAGAAAAGCTGCTGTTGGTGGCGGTTTGGGCTGCTAAAAGTAGCAGCTAGGTGGCGGTGGTGATGGCTGCAGAAAACAGCGAAGGTGTGATGATGGTGGTCGGTAGGTGGTGGCTGAATGTGGTGGTGATGGTGGCTTGGAGGCTGCCGAATGAGAGGAGAAAAAGGGAGGGATTTTGGAGTGTTTTGTGAGTAAATTTTGTGAATGAAAAACTAGGAAGTCTAGGTATCTTTATATAGTGTTAGTGTTTAGACTTTGGATCAAAATCAAATTGCTCAAAGATGAGCTAGGGATTATTCTAGAATAGGTTAGGATTAGGATTAATGAGTTCAAGTAGTTCAAGTAGATTAGGATTAGAATTTTAGGAATTATCTTCTTTTTTTTTTTGTTGGCCGATTTTTATTTTTATTTTACATATATATCTTAAGTGATTTCGATAGTTGGGGGTTTTAAGTGATTTCAATCCAAGCATAATCTCAATAACCAAATCAAGCTTAACTCGATCTTAGGATACGATGCTTATGTGAATTCGCGAAGTGTTATTTGATTTGAGGTTTGGTAATATATATATATATATATATATATATATATATATATATATATATATATATATATATATATATATATATATATATATATATATATATATATATATATATATATATATATATATATATATATATTATTTCGGCATATTTATACATTTATATATTTTTTTTAAGATTAGATAAGTATTATTAATTTTATTTAATTAAACCTACAACTTTATTAAATTAAATAAATAGCATTAATATAAGATAGGTATTATTTATTCTTTTTAATTTTGTCCATAACTTTTATTTATTTTTTTTCGTTTTCCAAATGTTTTATTGTTTATACAAATGTCACAGTTTAATAGCTATAATATCACAGAAATGCATAAACCTTAATTAACAGTGAGTGTCGACTAAAAATTTACTATTTGATCAACGTTTTGTTAAAGAAAGTTTACGAGCACACAAAAACCTAAGGATATTGTAGTAAATTTAGAATGAAAAAGTGAGGGTCTCTATAAATTATTTAGTTGCGCAAACAATTTGAGCAACTAAATTATGTGAAATGAATTTATTAAATTATTAAAAATTGAATTAGGTGGATTCGGTCGGTTTAACTGAATATTTTTATTTTTTAAACACGGTACAAGATATTTAATAGAAAACATTTAGTTTGTATAACGATAATCATCTCGTCAGCAATAATTCAGTTTGCCCAGCGAAGCGGGCCCCACCTATTTCTAGTTATTAATATTGATGGAAGATGATATTAAAATAGTAAAACTTCAGATGATTTTATTTGTAGCTAAAAAAGTAATCTAACATGTTTATACGGAGTACTACGTATTTTTAGCTAACAATTACAGTTTTTGGAATTAAATTAAATATGACGTAGTATTATTTAAGTTGTTTAGAACCAACTCTTGTGGTTCAGTGGTTCACTCATTTGCACTTGTGCATTGGGATGCGGGTGAGGAGGTCTCAAGTTCGAGTCCCTCCTTTTAAAAATATTTGTGGGATTTATTTCCTGAAAGCTGGATTGCTCCGAACCCGTCCGACCGACTGGCCCTCGGGATGGTATAAGGTTCGGATCCCTGTAATGTGCTTCGGGTTTCCTGCCTGAAAGCGCATTCGTGCGTGAAAAATGAGAGTATTCGTTGCCAACAACTTGCCTTTAAAAAAAAATTAATTAAGTTTATTTGAACGCTTTTTTTGAAGACAATAATTTATAATTTATAAATAAAAACAATACTATTAAAATACTATCAATTATAATCAACAAATATGGTTACATTCAAAGAATCTAAGAGTTGGTTCGACGTTCAAATCAACATCACACGATATCACTCAGGGGCGATCACCCAGCAGAAAACATGTAAACGTGAAAAACCTACCTCGACCACACCATGTACGATAAATAAGACAAAACCCGTTGAAAATTTAAAGCAAACATTTTCGAACACACAAACTAACCAAGTGGTGATATCGTGAAATGGAGAAATGTTTGCAAAGAAAGAAACTACGACCGTATACCATAACCAATCCACGACTTAAACCTTCGAACCACCTAAACGTCATTGAACCACGGTCATGAAAGTCACCGCATCAAGTCAACCTTCGAAAATCCGAAATCACCTAATTTCACGAACATAAAAGTTTATATAAAATGCTCTTGCATCTTGGTTACAACCTTAAAAATCCCGCACCTTTAACTTGAACCTCTTAACCCACAACATATAGTCACCTAAAAAAGTAATCGAAACAACCCGAAAACATCAACACGATCCACCAATACCCACCACCTACACAAGCACCTGAAACCACCTGAACCTATTAATCGAACCACCCAAACGACTACTCTAAACCATATTGAAAACCACTTGAAACACTACTCAAAGCCACAATTTAAACTACACGAAACAATCCACATGCATTTGTATTTTGTATAGCACAAACACATTTCTTTTAAAAAATAACAACTCCCAAGCAAGATAAACATGCTTTCATAACAAAATCAACTACCGAATAGAAGATCATAATACCGGAAAGCATAGAGATTGATACGATCCAATAAGTGGGAGTAAACATTCATTGTAACACCGTACATTTTTTTGAATCACAGTGGAAGTATTAAAACGTATTATATTTTAACATAGCATAATATTTTGTCACGCACAATCACGACCTGTGTTATTTTTACAAAAAAATGGTCAAAGTATTATCATTACAACCATCAGAGTTTGTCTGATCGTGTCAAACATAATACGAGCAGAGCACAGCTTCTCCCACCCTAAAGCATGCATACTTCTAACGTGTAGGGAGGAAATGTGGGGGATTAGCACAACGCAAAGTGAATGTGATACCCATATGAGTATTAATATATAGTCACAAGCCCAGCTTCTATAAAAAACAGTTAAGTCATACATATAGTATAATAGGAGGACTGGTGGCCTGGCCAGACCTACAACCATTAGTTAATCGGGATAGAGTTTACCGATAGTCCTTGCTACTGACTCTCTAGCATAGTTTTCCTAACACAACATGCGGCATTTGAACTATACTAATTAGATAGTAGCACTTGGAATCAACCTACCCTGTCAAAGGTTGGATCCTTCTCACCTCTCATGTCGAAGGTGAACACTTGTGCACATGTAATCACTTGATCACATTCACAGTACATGTACACAGTACGTCGAAGGTGAACACTTGTTGATTGTCTTTGTTGAGACATACTTTCTTTCCTTTGATTATTTACAGACATAACATCCCATTCAATAATCTAAGCCACCACAAAGGCAAGCGATAAGATGTTTGCGGCGCTTGCCATTGTTTATATTCCGACAACAAGATATCCACAAAGTGATGGATCCTAAACTGTTCATTAGGGACCCATTGTTGTACAGACTTCAACTTATCATGGTATTGTTTAATTACATCATCCACAAACATCTGCTCAATCATTTTCAATTCCATGTACTCTTTCTTGATTCTTACAATATCATATGACGTACAATACTGCTCACAAATCATATTGTAAAAATTGCTCCCACGTGTTCTAACTAATATGCTCCTTGGGGGCAGTTATAGAGTCCCATCATACCATATCTTTGTCCTTTAACAATCGACCAGCGTACATGATTTGAAGCTCCGGCTTACCTTGACACGCGTCTATTGCTCGGTCAACTTCCCTTAACAAATTCAATGTCACTATAAGATTAACATTAGCTAATTACTCAAGCGTTTTTGAATCATAAATTGTTTAAACAAACACTTCTTCCTAGCTTCTACTATCGTTTGTTGAAACATAGATGTCCGAAATGCATTCATCATTGGATTCTGGTACTGATAATTGAATTGAGGCGACATCTAGATTTGTTGTGGTATTTGGAACTGGGATTGTGGTGGCGGTTGTTGAAAAGTGTTTCCAATGGGTACATATACAAATTGTAAAATTGGAATATTTGATTCGCTGGTTCAACATTTGCAGTTAGAGCAACAGTAGTTTGAGCAGTTTCTAGTTCCTTTTCTTTATCCCACATCTCTTAGAATTGCCCTTCTAATTGAAGAATGTATTCTTGTTTATCCTCATCATCACTATGCTACTCTGAGGTTGCTCGAATTATTCTAGGTCCTTGGGTCGAGGAGGCTTTTACGTGTCTATCTTGGTCAGACATACATGTCTTATAACATTATCTCACCAAAGCTTAGTAGATAACCGATTAATACTTATCAACTAACACATAATATCTACATTCACTTATCCCTTCCCCACTTGTACGTTTGACACGACATAAGTCATGGTTTGGGAACATAACACTAAATGTACATGTTGCCAAACCATGCTCTGATACTAACTTGTAACATCGTACATTTTTCTAAAATCACAACAGAAGTATTAGAACATATTATATCTAAACTTAACATAATATGATGTCATCAATAACCACGACCAATGTTAGTTCTACAAAGAATTCGTCAAAGTATTATCAGTACAACCCTCATAGTTTCCATGATCTTGTCAAACATAATATGAGCAATACACAACTTTCCCCATCCTAAAGCAAGCATACTTTTAACTTGTAGGAGATGAAATGTGTGGAATTAACACAATGCTAAGTGAATGAGATACCCAGACGAATATGAATGTATAATCACAAGCCCAACTTCTATAAAAAACAGTTAACTAATTCATATTGTATAACAAGAGGACTGACGGTCCGACCGGGCTTACAACCATCAGCTGATCAGGCTAGAATTTACTAGGGGTGTAAACGAGCCGAGCCGAGCTCGAGCTCGGCTCATTTAGAATTCGCTGAGCTCGAGCTCGGTTCGAGCCTAGAATATACAGCTCGAGCTCAGCTCGTCTGAATGTAAGGGAGCTCGAGCTCGACTCATTTAACTAATAATATTTTTAATTAATTATTTTTTTATTCCAACATTTATGTTATTTATTGCATACATTTTAATTATATGTAATACGATTTGCTTATTATATTTGATACTTTATAAAAGATAATAACTACTATGCAATGATATAGTATATTGTTAGACAAAAATATTAAATAATGTGTGTGTGTATATATATATATATATATATATATATATATATATATATATATATATATATATATATATATATATATATATATATATATATATATATATATGAAAAGCTCATTTAGGCTCGCGAGCTTGTTCGAGCTCGATATAAGAAGCTCAAACTTGTTTAGTAACCGATCCTTAAAATAAACTTGAGCTTGGGCTCCAGCTCATTTAAGCTCGGCTCGAATAGAGTTTTTAGTGAGTCGTGCTCGAGTAGCTTGCGAGTAGCTTGGGTCATTTACACCCCTAGAATTTACGAATAATTCTTGTAATAGACTCTCTGGCATGTCTTACTGAAGCAACTCATGCGTCATTTGAACTATACTATTTAGATAGTATCACGTTGACTCAGCCTACCCTGTCGAAGGTTGAACCCTTCTCACCTATCCCGTCGAAGGTGAATACTTGTGCACGTATAATCACTTAACCACATTCACTGTACATGTAACAACGGTATAATCAAGCATTCATGACATCAGTAACACAACTTGTTACTCTATAATAATATCCATAAGAATAGTCCCATTCACCTGATGTCACAAAGGCAAGAACTCGGAGATCTTGTATCACTAAGCCTTCTCCTTTCCTTTATCACCTAAGAATATAATATTCTGATTCAGTACACTTTTCCAATTTATATTCTAATAGTTAAACAGTTTCAAACACATATATACATCACATGAGTCAAGATTGCACTTGATCCATTCACTGCCACAACACATACGAGCGTGAGTCACTCATACGCGCTCATGACTAAGCCATGCGCGTGTGTGACTGGACACGTGTACATGAGTTCTAACCAAACACAATCATATATTATGGTTTTCATACACGTGTGAGACTAAACACGCATGCGAAACGCGACTCATGCGTGCTGTCAGAACTATCATTTTTCTGACCAGGTACATACGCGCTGGTGTAAGGGAAGTACACGCGGCTGTAAGGTACATATGCGCGGGTATAAGACACTCACACATTCTGAATACGTACGCATCTGATAAGGTACTCAAGCGTCTGATAGGGCACATACGTTTGGGTGTAAGGTACATACGCGCGGGTGTAAGGTACATACGCGTGGGTGTAAGGTACATACACGTGCGTGTAAGGTACATATGCGTCTGAACTGAAGAACAGTAGCAACATCCGTTGTTACGGTTTTTAACACTAATTCGACGATTTTCACTAGTTTTGCACAATCTAACTAGATAAACACTTCATAAAAAGTGCATATAAACTATTACTAACATCTTACAAACCAAACAAACATCCAAAAGCAAGAATCAAATTTATGTTCATAAAGTTACAAAAAAACTACCCCAAATACAAATCTATCATGGTCAAACATATATACCTTGTTTTTAAATTATGAAAATCACATAGATTAACCAGGAATTTGCTAGGGTTCATGTATGTGTTCGATGTTTCTAAAATAAAAAAGAAACATGACATAGTGTATATATCAATTTAGGTTTCCCTTCATGAAAGTCAACCAACTTTACCCAGCAAACGGGTACTTTACCCGTTATCTAAACCACAATGCTAATGTTAGGCAGCCCTAATGGAGTCGAATTCAAATAAACAGATAAGTTTCGTGACCCTTGTCCCAAAACGAATTCAACCAAGCACTTAATAAATCATACACACATAATTTATTGTTCACTAAATTTCGATAATATAAACTAAAGGTAAATGAGTCACTTACTACTAGGCCATAAACACAGATGTTGCATTTATGCTACTGAAACCAATGTCAGTTTAATACTCATTTTAAGCCCCATAGTCAATTAATCAGGTTTCAAAGGAAAGAGTATCAAAGAAGATAACCACATATTTTCTATCAATATGGATGCAATGACTAACAAAATTAGTCTCACTCTTAGATAACAACCAGAAACCACCCAAAATCACTCAAAAATGCTTGAAATCAACCGAAACCATTCGAAATTACCATAAATACCACCCGAGATCACAATGAAAACAACCCACAAAATCAGTTAGGATTACTTGAAAATCACCACCCGAAAATGACATAAACCCTTTGCGCACTGATATCGGCCAAAATTTCAAGTTTTTAGCTTCGATATTAAGCCCTAGATCACTAACGTAATTAACTTTATCTAAGAATTAAGCGTTTATTTTCTTTATTTTTTGGATCAAGTAATTGTGAAGACGATTCAAGAAGAATCGAAAAAAATGGACTTAAAATGAGGAATCCAGAGCGAAAAAGGTGAAAATTAAGTTACGATCCCGGAAACAGCAAGCTTGGTCTGAATCTAGAGCCACACGGGCTCCCTACCCAGGCTCCCTACCCGGGCTGCCATTTAGAGTCACACGGGCTGCCATGCCCCATGCACACGACTAGAACACCCGAGAAGCCACTTCACACAGGCACAACACATGGGGCGTGTACCCGGCCTGCCCAATCTACACGACCTCTGTACATGGTCTTCCAGTGCCAAAATTCATATAAATATGATTCAATTGTTATCATTAAAACACACATCTCTTTTCACTCACCTCTCTCACTGCAACTTTTCTCTAGAAAGCTAAATGCTTTCAAAGCCTTTTCACCTTTATAGGAAAATTTTTACCTAAAAGCAAACGTCGAATATCGTATTTGGAGCAGTTTAGAAAATGTCATCAAATATAATGGTTTTGTTATAATGGGCAAGACTTCTTTTGTATACAGTGAACGCTTTCCTTAATTTAATGTTATGATTTTGTTATATTAAATTTCATCCATTATATACATTCATCTATATGTTATAATTGTTTCGTATGTTGAATATTTATGTGAAACTTATGTTATTGTTATGCTGAGACCTTGTCGAATTTAGAAGTCTAATTCACTGACCACCCTTTCCAATTACTCAATTGGCTATAACCTAGTGTGTGGACCTGATCAATCCTAGAATACATGGTAAGTAGTTATCTGTGTTTAACGTCATAATAGGGTTTAGTACCTACATACAGATATAATCACATGTCTATCAGATAAGAGCTATTCAATTTAAGATTATGATTAGAGTGAGTACTATAGAGTTCAGTTAACACTGACTTGCTCAAAAGCATGGTTCGTGTCAGAAGCAAATCCTAGCGATGTTGTATGATGATCTGGGGTTTAGTAAAATGATCTTAAAGCAGACACCTCTAATTTAATTATTAGTACCTTAGAATATCTAAGATTGCACATCTGTTAATGTTAAGGCTTAAGTAGGCAATAAGTGGAGACCTTGATTACGGTTAAACTAACTAGGGTTAAGAAAAGCCTAGACCTTTGTTAGATATACCACTTTATTCATGAGCCTAGGATTACCTCTAAGAGGTCGTTTCAATCAATTAAGATTAACGTTGAGTTGGTATATAATAGTTTTGTCAGAATCTTCAAAGCCTAAAATCATAGTGACAAGTCAGTTAGGTTCACCGCCAACTGGTTAAAGTTTAATGTTCATTCTAGGAGGTAGGACTCTATGAACGGTCACCTTCAGCTCAACATATTACATCCACCTATTTTACTTTACCTGTCTATTATTTTATCTATAAATACTCTAAACCCTAAAGATCATTTCACCTTACTTGTTATCGGGTTTACTTTAGACGTACTTTGATCCTACGCTATCGGAAAACTTAAAAAAATACGAACTTAGGTTATACTTATCGCTTACTCGTTATATGAAAAGAAAAATAGATGAAATATAGCGAGAAACCCTAACTAAATATAAATATTACAACTACACTACCCCCTTACGATACTCTGAACATACGGCATGCGACCTAACGACACTGCATCAAAATAAAGCGTCTGTTTTAGTCATATCATATGAGGAGTAATTGTTTGGTGCCGTTGTCGGGAAATCGAATTTTCTATTTATTAAGGTAATTGTTGGTTCAATCAAGATATATGAGAATCTTAAGTGGTGTCTAGGATGAAAATATATATGGACTTGGTTGTTGGATTTTCCGAACAATCACCAGTTATATTAGGACCAAATGGATCCTACTCTCCGTAGTCTGACTGGCCACATGGTTCAAAAGATAAATTGAGTGAAATATGGATGCTTATTACTCAGAAAGTTTGTCGGTATAAATTAAAAGTCGCATTTAGAAAACCTTTATCTTAAAATTATTATAAAATAAAATAAATATTAATCATGGTATTGATTTATGTTGATTTGAGTCCAAACTTAACCGACTACGAAGAAGGTGCAGAAGGCATGAGCTCTCCCACAAGTTCGGAAACCGAATCCTCTATAAAGGCAACGAGCTCAGAAATTCCATCTCATCCAAAATGGATCTAAACCCTTGTAAATCTTTTCAGAACATTCTTGACCCTTGTAGTCCAAGAAGCCTGATAACTTAATCCGACTTAGAGAATTCATCTCTTTTAGAGAAGTTTTATTGCAACAAACCAAGTTCGACCCTTCTCACGATCCAAAGGGAAGGTTCAGTCTCAATGAACTCTTACACGTGGAAGATGAAATACGAGAAGAATATCCAACCTTCTCAAAGTCATCTGTTAAACCCAGAAGCTCCATTCTCATCACGTTCATTCCAGAAGAAGAGCGATACATAGATAATCAAGAGGCTCCATTCATTGGAAATCTGTTAAACTTGTTTCGAAGATAAGATGTCTACAGAGCATTTGTCAGACATCTCTACTCCTCGGATTTTTCATTTTCAAAAATCCACATGAACTTCATGCGTGATCTATGTAATCGTGTCTGTTCTCTTCACAAGCTTTCAAAAGAATGTGGGGAAGCGATTTATCTCAAGTATCGAGAAGAAGAAATCGAAATGAAATCTTATTTAGACTAAATCGTAGGTCTTCTTACTCATATCAATGATAAAGAATTTTCTCAAATTCACATCAATCGATAAGTTGCAGCTATGATTTCAGAATTATAATTCTTATCAAAAGATAATAGAGTTTTTTCTCGATTCGATCGGGGAAAGAATGGAAGTGAATTTTTTTTGCAAAAAGAAAGGAGATATGTTCCGAACTCGTAAGAATATTCACTACTTCAAAATTTCCATTCACCACTCCTCATAAAAAGATTATCCGAGAAATATCAATAACCCAAAATTTTACTATTGGTGACCCTGATGGTGAAGAGGATTATAATTTTCATAACGTAGTTTTGAAACTTCTATTTGAGCTTAATTATCGTGATGACGGACCAAGATATGGAATATCGAACGTCAAAAGATTAGGCAGGGATTCATTCAACTTATGGATGACATCGGAGATTTACAACAGTGTGAGCGTAAACTTCTAAACGAGTTCGAAAGATTCTCGCTATATTCCGCTAATTTAGGTTGGATGGTCAAAGATGACCTGAATTATTCTTTCTTTCCTCGTTACTTTTGGAAATTAGTAGTAGGATCGGAGCCTTTGTAATCGGTACTTATTTTTATAAAATAATTTAATTTTAATATTTTAAAATAATATATATATATATATATATATATATATATATATATATATATATATATATATATATATATATATATATATATATATAATATTATATAAAATATAGAAATATATATACACTAATAATATAATCTATAAACTTAAGAAAAAGAAAGAACCAGGCTTAACCTAAATGGTCCGTTCGGCCAACAAATCCCAAAAAGCCCAATAGGTTAAGCCGGATCAGCCTAGCAGGCGTGTACACGGACTGCCAAATCCATGGCAAGCCGTGTACAAGGGCTGCCATGTCTCGGTAGAAGGTTGACCAGGCAACGTGAATGTTCAACAAAGGAGGCCCACCATTCTTTTTCTCTTTTTCTTTCCTTTCTTCTTCCTTCTTCCGACTTTCAAGAATAAAAATAAAAACTAAAAAAAAATTCCCCTTCCCTTTTTCTTCCTCATAGCCGAACACCAACACCACCACTTCAACACCAATTTTTTTCAACAAAATTAAATGATTCCATGGACAAATCTTAATTTCTTGTGCTGCCTAACTCGTTCCCGCATCCAATTTTGCAAATAAGGTACTCCTCATGCTCGAAAAATGAATTTTGACGTAGGGTTTAAATTTTGACTTTTGCTAAAATTGATGTTTTATGCTTGATTATGTCTTCTTACATGCTTAGGTAGACAATGTGGTTCATAATTGTTAGTTTTTAGGCGCGATTAAGGCATATAGATTAACTAGTAGGATACAAATCATTTGACTAATTTTGACTTGGTGTATTGATGAAATTTTGGAATTGTGATTGTTTGTTGTTGCTTAAACTAAGTTAGATTAGTCCACTTCAACAAGTAGTTACTCTAGGAGTGTAGGCATTTAATAAAATCGAAGGAAGATACAAAGTGTAGAAAAAAACGTACGAAATAAGCTTACGGTTAATGACTAATGTTAAAACGTTTTTAAAACTTAGGATGTCCCAAATTCTTATGAAATTTAGGATATCTATGACTAAAATTAAAACTTGGAACATAGTCTAAGATATTCTTAAAAAGGTAACTTTTATCCTAAACCTGTATTATCTATGCTTTAGTCAAAACCCGAAACACGAAAACATTATCATAGAAAAGATTGTTGCTGACTTTATTAAGGTAATTATTAGTAACCATTTAGGTTATTATATGCTTAAAAGTCAAGATCCTGTCCAAAGTTGTTTATTACGACTAACTCGCTTTAATTATTATTTATAAGTATTATTTTTGTAATCACGGGTACACATTAAATGAAACTTAAAATGTGTTGTAGCGTGTTTAGAAATTATTTGCGGTACATTTGGCTATACTTTTGTGAAAACTGGAATATGAAAATGTACCATTTTTATAGCCCTCTATTCGATTTGTTTTCAAAAAAATATTATACACTTTTGCCATAATCTTCAAAACATAAACTCTTAGTGACAAGTCAGTTAGGCTCCCCCCCAACCGGTTAAATTTTAATGTTCATTCTAGGAAGTGGAATCTATCAAAGGTTCACCTTCAGCTCTAGATATTGCATCTACCTATTTTACTTTACCTGTTTATTATTTTATTTATAAATACTAGAAACCCTAAAGATCATTTAACCCTACTTGTTACCGGGTTGACTTTAGATGCACTTTGATCCCACGTTATCGACAAACGTAAAAAAATACGAATTTAGGTTATACTTATCGCTTACTCGTTATACGAAAAGACAAGTATGTGAAATATAGCTAGAAACCCCAACAACAACAACAACAACAACAACCCAACAACAACAACAACAACAACAACAACAACAACAACAACAACAACAACAACAACAACAACAACGACGACAACGACGACAACGACGACAACGACAACAACCACAACAACAACAACAACAACAACAACAACAACAACAACAACAACAACAACAACAACAGAGTGATGATGATGATGATATGCATAATGATCCGTCTCAAAAAGGCACACTATGAGTAGAATTCTTACTGAACTATGAACGTCGAGCACCCGACAACCTTTACAAAGTTACTTATGAACTGGCTACAATCTTGCCCTGTCATAACACTACCGAGAAGAAACACTTGAAATAAACATTAGGGAAAAACCCTTTTGCCTAGACAAAGAGCAAGGCATTCATCCATTACACTTTAGACGTATCCACCACACTCTCGGAACTACCATATCTTTCCAGCTTAGGTGTCTAGTCTCGGGACAAGCACGTTGTCCCGGAACAAGCGCACCGCCCCGGAACGAGCACACTGTCCCGAAACAAGTACACCATCCCAGAGTAGAGACACAAACAAAGCTGCTCGCCACGTCAGCCCATGAATCTAGGATCTGTTTGTTATTCCCATGAAAGGGACAGGTGCCACGTCGACCCTCGGGATTAGCAAAGTTTGTTATAACCATGAAAGGGACATGTGCCACGTCTCCATTCCCTCATAACACCTATAAATACACGAACAAGATCATTCATTCAACAACACTGGATGCATTAACGTTACTCTGCCCAAATCAAATATGATAACGTTTCTCCAGCTGATAATCCAGCTCCGATAAAGATTCCGGTCGATATCGGAGTTAGTCATTACTCTAAGACATTCACTTATTCGATCCTAATCGAGTAAGCTTAATCCCATCGATTATTTTACGTCCTTGGAATCCAGATTTCAAATCGAGGTTTGCACAGTTATTGGAGATAAAACATTCGATTCACTCTTTTCCACTGATCTAGCACTAAAATCTGAAATCTACTTTACCCATAACGATTTTAGTTTGATCAAACAACAACAACAACAACAATAATAATAATAATAATAAAAATAATAAAAATAATAATAATAATAATAATAATAATACTAATAATAATAATAATAATAATAATAATAATAATAATAATACTAATAATAATAATAATAATAATAATAATAATAATAATAATAATAATAATAATAATAATAATAATAATAATAATAATAATAATAATAATAATAATAATAATAATATATACTCACTTGATCAACATCTGACCATGCAGGGTAAAGCTCTTCAGACCCGTTTCCGAACCCGATCAAGTACATGTTTTCCACTGCATCCCATTCCCCAGTGATCTGGAAATCTCACCCGGTCAGTCTTGTTGTGGGTACCGGCTTAAACTATGGTTTTGGTGGATCATTGATAGTGCTCTAAATGAACATATATTTAGTATCAATATCCTTCCAATATGTAAAGCTTTTAGTTGCAATTGTTCTATTTTCAAGTAATATTCGTTTAAATAAATAAGTGCGAAGACAAAAGAAGAAAATGACGATTTGAAGACGCAAAAGACCAAAAAGCCCAAATGTACAAGATATAAATCAAGTGGTTCAATTTATTGATGGATAACGTCTAAAAATGACAAGAGTACAATCCGAGAAATACGAAGTACAAGATATCTAAGCGTACGAAAGGACGTTCAAAAATACGGAACTGAGAAATAAACCGAGCATCAACGCGCGAGGCAACGGAGCTTAAATTACAAGTCTACTATGCACATGAATATAATATAATATAATATAATATAATATATAATTATATAAAATTATATATATTATATTATATCATTAAATAAAACGTCGGTAAACTAGAAAACAAACTGATGGGAGCATGCCAGGCTAGCCATGCGATCGCATGGGAATAACACTGAAAAGTCATGCGATCGAATGGGCCTCAGGATCAGGTCAGGTCTATAAAAGCCAGCGAATTCTGCTCGAATGATACACACTCTTTTCATTCCTTCTTCTGTAAACATAAATATATTTATATTATAATTTTAATCTAAGTTAATTTTAATAATAAAGGTATGTTTTAGTTGGGTTATTGTAAGAAATGTTTTACGGGTTGTAAGTCGGAACTCTGTCCGGGTAACGCTACGCAATAAATAATCACTGTAAGTTATGTTCTTCCTTTTTAAATTAATGTCCCGTAACTAAGTTATTATTATGCTTATTTGAGCCGAAGTAATTGTGATGTTGGGCTAAATATTAAGATGGGGTTATTGGATTTTGTACCATAATTCGGGTTTGGACAAAAGACTGACACTTGTGAACATTAGACCATTGGCTATTAATAGGTAGGGGTATTGTCTAATTGAATGACAACTCATTGGAACCTGTCGAACATATCTTCAAATTAGTTAATCTAATAATTATTAAATTGATTACGAATGTCCTATTTAGTGACGTTTATACGACATCGTTTACAATCATTTAATTAATCATTTGGATTGGGTAATTGATTATTTATTTTGGCCAAGTGGATAAATTAATATATCATGGACTAATTAAAATAGGGGTGGATTACATACAAGGGTAATTGGTGTAATTGTTAACAAAGTATTAAAACCTTGGATTACACGCAGTCGATAACCTGGTGTAATTATTAACAAAGTATTAAAACCTTGTTACAGTTTAAATCCCTAATTAGTTGGAATATTTGACTTCTGAAATAAGGTTAATTTGTCGAACATTTTATAATTATGACCGATGAACTATTATGGACAAAAACCAGATAGGTTTCAAATAAATCCAGGACAAAGGACAATTAACCCAGAGTAATGAATTAAAATCAAAACGTCAAACATCATGATTACGGAAGTTTAAATAATCATAATAATTTTATTTCATATTTCATCGTACCTTTATTTACCGTCATTTTAATTACTGCAATTTACTTTATCGCAATTTAAATTCTGTCATTTATATTATCGTCATTTATCTTTACGCTTAAAATATAAAATCGACAAATCGGTCATTAAACTGTAAAATCCCTCTTTTATAATAATAATAATACTACTTTTATATATATATATATATATATATATATATATATATATATATATATATATATATATATATATATATATATATACGCAATAAGCCGTCTCCCTGTGGAACGAACCGGACTTACTAAAAATTACACTACTCTACGATTAGGTACACTGCCTATATTTTTGTAGCAGAGTTTAGGTATATCCATTCTATAAATAAATAAATAACTTGTGTAAATTGTATCGTATTTAATAGTATTTCGTAATAAAATTAATAGTATTTCGTACCCCACCGCTACCATATCAAGTTTTTGGCGCAGCTGCCGGGGACCCGGCGAAACGCTATATTTTTATGCTATATTTCTTATCTCTAATTTTGTAAAAATATTTTGTATATATATATATATATATATATATATATATATATATATATATATATATAAGTATTTAAATATCTATATATTTGTTATTTTTAAGAATTTTGTTTATAAAAATTAAAAAATATTTTTATTTTTAGAATTTTAAATATAAGTTTTTTTTATATTTTATATTTTATATTTTATATAAATTAAAATCAGAAAATAAAAATAAAAATAAATAAAAAATTAGTAGTGGGCCGAAGCCTGTTCGAAGCCCGAATTAATTCTGGAAAATTGGGCCATGCGATCGCATGACACTTTAGCTATAATCTCATGCGGTTTCATGAGTTAAGCTGACAGAAACAACCTCGAACATTTATTACGGGTTTAGGGTTTTAATATTTTAATTATTATTAATTAGGGTTTTATATTTTATTATTTAGTTTTAATTTTAGTTTTAATTTGTAAAATTAAGTTTTATTAGTTTTATTAATTATATAAATTTAGTAATTTTATATAAATAATATAAAAATAATATTTTTATAAAATTTATATTTTTATTATTTTAGTTATAATTTGTATTTTTATTATTTAGTTCGTTGTTTTTTTTTATCGTTTCGTTCGTAATTATAATTTTAGTTTCTTTTCGCCTAAGTTAATTTTTAGATATTAAGTTTTGCCGTAGTTATTTTATATTTCTAGATTTTTAGGCTTTGCCGTAAAATCCCTTAAGTGCTTTTTCTTTAGAATTAAGATTTAGGCGCTTTAGAATTTTGCGACGCAGTTTTTAGATTTTAGTGCCTAATTAAGTTATTGCCGTTTTGGATATAGAATTCCTTTAAGCTTTAATACCTTTAGGCGCAACTTTATAGATTTAATTTTTAGACTTTTAAGTTTTGACCTTTTTTTTATTATTATTATTCGACGATTTGTTTTTCGACGTTTATTTTTCGACCTGTTATTTTTCGACGCGCTTTTTCTTTCTCATTTCTACGCTCTAGTTTTTAGGACATAGATTTTTATTTCAAAATTTCGACGAAAAATTATTTTTAACGATTAATTTGATAGACATCCAAATTTTCTGGTTCGTAGTAATAGTTGGATTTGTTAGTGGCGAGTTGTGGGCTTCTGATTTAAAGGGTCCTGGCTACCTGCTGCATCTATTGACTATTCGAAACGTAGGCAAAATCAGAAAAGTCTATTAATTTGATAACTTATATAATTTTTATATTTATAACTAATAGGATATTCAGTGAATGCACCGAGCAAAATGTTCACCACCTTTCATACGTTCACCACCTGTAACTCGATCAAGACATCTTTCCAATATTGTCGCCGTTGATTTTTCTTTAGAATCATCATCTAGTCGAACAAGTACTCCAATTCAAATTTCCGATAATCCATTTTTTGAACCCGACTTCACAATTGAGAACCTGGAGGATATTCAAGGACAATTCCAAGATCCTGAACCACTAATCATTCCTCCTGAACCACAAACCGTTAAATCAGAATCTTCTAGTGATTCGGATTCAATAAATTCAATTATGGAAATGACGGAACCTCAAAGTATGGAAGACCGAATGAGAGCCACACGCACTGGCCAAGGTCACGCCATTATTCGGCCAGATGTTAATGCGCCAGATTATGAAATCAAAGGACAAATCCTACACATGGTAACTAATCAATGCTAATTTAGTGGTACACCAAAAGAAGATCCAAACGAACATCTTTGAACCTTTAATAGGATTTGTACTCTATTTAAAATCAGAGAAGTTGAGGATGAACAGATCTATCTCATGTTGTTTCCGTGGACTTTAAAGGGAGAAGCCAAAGATTAGTTAGAATCGTTACCTGAAGGAGCGATTGACACATGGGATGTTTTAGTTGAAAAATTTCTTAAAAGATTCTTTCCGGCATCTAAAGCCGTGAGACTTCAAGGAGAAATTGTTACGTTCACGCAAAAGCCAAATGAAACATTATATGAGGCGTGGACAAGATTCGGAAAGTTGTTGAGAGGATGTCCTCAGCACGGTTTAGACACTTATCAAATAGTACAAATATTCTACCAAGGTGTCGACATTGCTACACGAAAAGACATCGACACAGCAGCTGGTGGTTCCATTATGAAGAAAACCACAACCGAAGCTCATAAAATCATTGATAACACAGCATCCCACTCAAATGAGTGGCACCAGGAAAAAGATATCTTTCATTCATCTAAAGCAGCTAGAGCCGATTCTAGCCATGACTTTGATTCCGTTTCCGCAAAAATAGATGCTTTCGAGAGACGAATGGAAAAGATGACTAAAGATATTCATGCAATACGAATCAGTTGTGAGCAATGCGGAGGACCACACTTAACGAAAGATTGTCACATTAAACAAACGTTGGAACAACGTGAGAATGTTTCCTACATGAACCAAAGGCTGGAAAATAATTATCAACCGCAAAGGCTGAACTTTAATCGAAATCAAAACATTCTTTACAATCCCAATGGACCCAACAATAACTCGTACAACCAACAAGGTCCAAATAACCAACCAACTCAAAACAACACTTTCAATCAACAAAGACCTAGCTTGTATAAACCATCACAACAAATCGAAGAGAAAAAGCCAAATCTGGAAGAAATGATGGAAAAGCTAATGAAATCTCAAACACAATTTATTACATCTCAAACCCAAATGAATGAGAGGTTTGATCAGTAATTAAGAACTCAACAAGCTTCCATTTTGAATCTAGAAAAACACGTAGGTACTCTTGCTAGCATGATGAGTGAGAGGGAAAAAGGAAAGCTACCGAGTAATACTGAAGTAAATCCTCGGAATGAGAATGTTAATATGGTGTCAACAAATTCTGAAAAACCATCATCAGAAGATGGGAAGGTTTTCGATGTGAGTAACAATGAAGAAGTTACAACAACACCACCACCACCCGAGTATGTAAAGCCAGTGGTGGCACCACACAGACCACCCATCCCATTTCCAAGAAAATGAGTTGAGTATGATCAAGTAATAGGTAAAAAAGTTTGTGATACCTCTGGAAAGAAGAAGAAAAATAAGAAAGTACAAGAAACAAAAACCGTAAAGATAAACCCGGTGAAGACAGTTCCACCAAAACTTACACCCAAGTTTGTTGATTCGGGTGAATTTATTGTTCCTTTTCTACTTAGTGATTGTGTCATGTATGATGCACTAGCAGATTTAGGTGCGAGTATGAGTGTTATGCCTCTTTCATTATATAAGAGATTAGGTGTAGGTGAGTTAAGTTCAATGGAAATGAGTGTTCGAATCTTTGATTAAACCATTAGGCACCCAGTTGGAATTGCTGACAACCTACACGTTCAAGTGGGTAATTTAACCTTTTTAGTCGAATTTATTGTCATTGACATAGAAGAGGACTCAAACATTCCTCTAATTTTAGGTCGACCATTCTTAGCATCCACCAGAGTGTTATTTGATGTAAAAGAGGGTAGAATGACACTTAGTGATGGTGAAAAATTGGTCACTTTGTGATTCGAATGTCTAAATCTCCACCAACCAAAACCGTTGAACCAATAAAAACGATTGGTAAGAACCATGTTGTTTTACCAACTCCAACGGTAGTGCTTAACAATAATAAAACGCGTAAGTGTGGGGAAAATGAAGTAACACCTAATGATGACCTGATAACAAAGAACCCCGTTGTTGATACAAAATTAAATGACTCCGTTATTAACAGTTCAATGAAGAAACTTATTAAACGGATTCACGATGCTAGAACCAAGGGGAACTTTAAGTTATGTAACCGGTTAGTATCCAATCTATCGCCTAAAGAAAAGGCAAAACTAGTTGAATTTATGGAGATTACACAGGAATCCGACCAATGGCTTAAAGCAAAAGTCACATATATGCAAGTTGATTATGGTCCAAGAGAAATTGACGATAATGTTAATCACAATTTCGACACCACAACTACCTAAGTGTGGGGAGATTCAAATGTTCTAAGAAAAAAATGCTGTCTAGAGTTAGTTGTTCTGTTCTCGTGTAGTTCTGAGAATGGAATCCGATTGGTCTTTTCCATTAGCAGACACTAAAGAACTAGTTTTCTCCCCCCATTCTGAATTTTTTTTTTTTTGTAAGTTTTATATGAAATTAATATGCTTTTTAAATTTAAGTTTTGTGTGAATTTAAAAACAAAATTTACTTTATTTCATTAAGTTTAAAAAAAATGATTTCTAAATTTCGTCGTGAGTTAAACACTAGGTCATAGAACCGAAATTGCTTTAACCAAGGACGGGGCGAAAAATTTTGTTATCATTATTTTTAATATTATTGATCTAAAGTATGCCAAAAAAATTAAAAAAAACCCGAAAATCTTTGTTTTTAAAACAATCGCTTTAAAACGACAATTTTTAAATTTTGTTGAGGGATGGACTAGGTAAACGTACCGAAACTACCTCTACCTAAAGTAAAAGGAAACAAAATTTTAAAAAATTATTCATTTAAATTGTTTTAATAAATAAAGGTTTTATAAAATATATATATATATATATATATATATATATATATATATATATATATATATATATATATATATATATATATATATATGTTTGTAGTTTATCTTATGTAAAACAGGAAAAAACATCGCAATTTCAAAGACTGGCATTAAGTTCAGCAAAATCTACTAATTTTGACGATAAGACGCAAAACACATGTGAAATTACAACAAAAGGAATGAACGATGAGGCGCGCCATCTATCATTCGACGAGCTTAATAATTACAAACTGGGTATTTTTAATCACTTTTCTACACTAATCACCCTCACGAATTTATAATTATAGTTTGATTTCATGCAAATAAGGGCATTGCAAGATCTCAAGTGTGGAGAAGAGTTATAAATTCTCTCGGGTTTACACTTAGTTTAATTGCCTAAATTTTATGAAAATTTGAAAAATTTTCAACTAAATGAACTCAAAATCATGTTTATACATATTTATGAACGATAAAACTAGGTGATAATACCGAAATTATTGTTAACTCAGAAAGGACATAAATTGAGAAACAACCCAAAACGCTTGAATTCATTTAAAATGGAATAGAAGAGAATAAAAAGGCAAAGAAAGAAATAAATAAAAGCCAAGTGTGGGGAGAATGTACCAAGTTATTCAATTAAAAACTATCTATCACATGTTTCTGTAAAGTTATTGCAGGTGCTTTTGTTTTGGACAAAATTAACAGTTTTACCTGATTTACTGTATTATATTCGAAATAAAGATGGATCTACACAATGAATCAATTCCATCATTAAAAGGAAGTAAAGTCTTCCGAAAAAGACACGTGCTTCTTGATTTAGGTTAGGAAGTTGTCGTCCAGACCAGTTGTAGAGTATACGAAAAACCATGAAAAGTTTTCTCGAAAATCATCTGGAAATCCACGGACCTCATCATCAAACAGGGTCGCCAAGTGGTCAAACTTATCCTAACCATGAGAGGATCTGTCTCGTAAAATGGGGAGGGCACCGTGCAAATTAGCTTGATAAGACTAATGAATCAGACCCCCAGAAAGGATAATCTCCTTAAAGATTAAAAATCAGCATTTAAGCCTGATATTACTCAATCCTTGAGATTGACCTTAAAGATTGAGAATTACAAACTCATGGAATTCGATGATATCTAAACTCGAGCTTGAATGAGAAAATATTTTGATCAAATTAAAACCAATTTGTTTTCTGAAAATATATTTTTAATGCGTTCATTACCATTGAACGTAAAATCCTAAGAATTTACCGGAATTCATTAGGTCACCTGAACCAAATCGGGTGTCAACCGTAAGAACGATGGTTGCATAGCATGGTCGAAGACAGGACCTTGTGCCAGACCGAAAAATTATAGGGTGATCTTTACTATTGCTCCTACAAAGGATAGTAATTGTATCCGACACGTTGTAGACCATGAACATCTGCATGTCATGAGACATTGCCTTAATAGTTGCTTGTTCATCGCTTTCCTTTACAACCGGACGGTAGTTTACCGAAAGGTAATATACGGAGCAAGTATACTGGACGTATGCTTTTCTAATACAAGGTTAGCAAGTGGGTGACACAAAACCGCAAGTTTTGAGCTAAAATTTTAAAATATGAAACCCACAAAACCCACAAAAACATTTTGCAAACACCGGTGAAGGGTTATTCCGAAAAACTTATCTAGGGTAAAATCTAGCTTAAATTTTCAAAAGATCAAAAGTTTTCATAAAGATCCAATTTCCTTAAGGATCTAAATTTTCATAGTCACGTGGGACTTTAAACCGCCTTTCAAATATGCACTTTGCTTTGAAAACTGAAAGTAAATCGGCTATTTGTTTGCAAGTGTCGTTGACCTAAACCCGAGGCAACTGTGGATGGCACACCCACTTTTAACCATGGTTCTATTGTTACTATCATTGTGTATACCACTGTATCAAAATCACTGATGTATAAAGTGTGAGAATAAAAAAGTGATTCGAGTAAAGTGTGATTTAATTTCAAGTTCTGTATTGCTTGAGGACAAGCAACGTTCAAGTGTGGGAATATTTGATAGTGCTCTAAATCAACATATATTTAGTATCAATATCCTTCCAATATGTAAAGCTTTTAGTTGCAAATGTTCTATTTTCAAGTATTATTCGTTTAAATAAATAAGTGCGAAGACAAAAGAAGAAAACGACGATTTGAAGACGCAAATGACCAAAAAGCCCAAATGTACAAGATATAATTAAAGTGGTTCAATTTATTGATGGATAACATCTAAAAATGACAAGAGTACAAGCTGCGAAATACAAAGTACAAGATATCTAAACGTACGAAAGGACGTTCGAAAATACGGAACCGAGACATAAAACGAGCATCAACGCGAAAACAAACGTCTGCAACGGAGCTAAAATTACAAGTCTACTATGCACATGAATATAATATAATATATATATAATTATATAAAATTATATATATTATATTATATTATTAAATAAAACGTTGGCAAACTAGAAAACAAACTGATGGGAGCATGCCAGGCTGTCCATGCGATCGCATGGGAATAACACTGAGAAGCCATTCGATCGCATGGACCTCAGGATCAGGTCAGGTCTATAAAAGCCAGCGAATTCTGCTCGAATGATACACACTCTTTTCATTCCTTCTTCTGTAAACATAAATATATTTATATTATAATTTTAATATAAGTTAATTTTAATAATAAAGTTATGGTTTAGTTGGGTTATTGTAAAATAAATACTCAATGTAAGCTATGTTCTTCCTTTTTAAATTAATGTCTCGTAACTAAGTTATTATTATGCTTATTTGAGCCGAAGTAATTGTGATGTTGGGCTAAATATTAAATGGAGTTATTGGATTTTGTACCATAATTCGGGTTTGGACAAAAGACCGACACTTGTGAACATTGGACTATTGACTATTAATAGGTAGGGGGTATTGTCTAATTGAATGACAACTCATTGGAACCTGTCAAACCTATCTTCAAATTAGTTAATCTAATAATTATTAAATTGATTACGAATGTCCTATTTAGTGACGTTTATACGACATCGTTTACAATCATTTAATTAATCAATTGGATTGGGTAATTGATTATTCATTTTGGCCAAGTGGATAAATTAATATATCATGGACTAATTAAAACAGGGGTGGATTACATACAAGGGTAATTGATGTAATTATTAACAAAGTATTAAAACCTTGGATTACACGCAGTCGATAACCCGGTGTAATTATTAACAAAGTATTAAAACCTTGTTACAGTTTAAATCCCTAATTAGTTGGAATATTTGACTTCGGGAATAAAATTAATTTGTCGAGCATTTTATAATTATGACCGATGAACTATTATGGACAAAAACCAGATAGGTTTCAAATAAATCCAGGACAAAGGACAATTAACCCAGAGTAATGAATTAAAATCAAAACGTCAAACATCATGATTACGGAAGTTTAAATAAGCATAATACTTTTATTTCATATTTCATCGTACCTTTATTTACTGTCATTTTAATTACTGCAATTTACTTTATCCCAATTTAAATTCTGTCATTTATATTATCGTCATTTATCTTTACGCTTAAAATATAAAATCGCCAAACCGGTCATTAAACGGTAAAACCCCCCTTTTATAATAATAATAATACTACTTATATATATATATATATATATATATATATATATATATATATATATACATAAATATATTTATACAAATATAGTTGTGAAAAATATAGTGTACGCAATAAGCCGTCTCCCTGTGGAACGAACCGGACTTACTAAAAACTACACTACTCTACGATTAGGTACACTGCCTATAGTGTTGTAGCAGAGTTTAGGTATATTCATTCTATAAATAAATAAATAACTTGTATAAATTGTATCGTATTTAATAGTATTTGGTAATAAAATTAATAGTATTTCGTACCCCACCGCTATCACATCAATCATCGTATGTATGGAACTACACTAATTGGTCCAAGAATCCCACGGGCATGATCGTCCATCTAGTTTCGAAATATCCCGACCCTTTACCTTAGTTGGGCCAGTTGCAGCTATCTATCGTACCCATATACTCTCCATGTGTCTTCACCCTCTGTATGGGCCATGTCATCAAAAAATATGCCTAAGTATCAATATGTTGTAATTATTTATATAAAAAATTTGTTAGACATATAACATGTAGTATCATAAATATGTATATATACATGTATATATATATATATATATATATATATATATATATATATATATA
Organism: Rutidosis leptorrhynchoides; assembly: GCF_046630445.1. NCBI lineage: Eukaryota > Viridiplantae > Streptophyta > Magnoliopsida > Asterales > Asteraceae > Rutidosis > Rutidosis leptorrhynchoides. The sequence continues at coordinate 481,779,009 of NC_092334.1, read as the reverse complement.
TATATATATATATATATATATATATATATATATATATATATATATATATATATATATATATCTTACAAATATGTTAACTTACGGTGTTTTCCAGATATTCGTTTTATGATAGTCCCATCAATCTTGCTACAGAACTTTGCACCGACATCTGTATATTCCGTATGATATACAACAAAAATGAATTGGCAGTCTTTCCTGGTACGGATTATCCTCTCAGCTGTAAAATAGTGGTCCCCCAGTATGCTTCTTCTCTTTGAACGCTTTAAGTGATGGTGGGTCAAGCAGCCCGACTGCATTAGTCAGGTCACCTACCACTTTCTTAACCTCGTCGTATGTTGAAAACATGAAACGACCCAACCCGTCATTATCCGGTCCATAAATTTTTTTCCTTTTTACATAGTAATAATAACATTTAGGTCCCATTTATGTTTTCAAAACATCTCCATTTACAATAGTAATTTTAACAACTTAAAACCGTACAAAACATAGGTTGAAATATAAAAACGGGCGTACAACCCAAGACCCGTTTAATACAACCAAAAGACACTTTCGACCCCAAGCATTTAATTTCCAAGGAAACCGAGCATGGTGGTTGGGGACACACTACCCAATCCTAAACGAATTCTAAAGCACGTCTTCTAAAGCAACCTACAAAAGTCCACTAGTCCCTGTACTTACCCGAGCCGCCACCTTGCGAACCTATAAAAATATAACGAACGAGAGGGTAAGCTAATGCTTAGTGAATATAAAGATGCTATACCCATACATATGCCTAAAACGAATACATCAACACCAAGAACAATTAATAATCACATACCGCATCCGCATAACAAAGCAAGCTATACAACGTACCACCAAGCTAACACCACATGATTAGCTACAACTCAATAATATATATATATATATATATATATATATATATATATATATATATATATATATATATATATATATATATATATATATATATACATACATACAAGTACATAAGTACCCCCGGTTAACCCCTTAACCTTAAACACATGAAGGTTGGCCGAAACTACCCGAACCTTAGTGAATCCGCACAACCCGAGATTCACTACCTTCATTGCAACAATAATAGAGGTTAGCCGAACTATCCGAGCCTTTGTGAATCTGCACAACCCGAGACTCACTACCTTATTCCACAATTCCAACAATAGGGATGACCGAAACTACCCAAGTCATTATGAATCCGCACTACCCAAGATTCACTTCCCAAACCAAACCCCACCTCGACTAGGTTATCCATACCACAAGCTAATGTGAAACCGTACACACAAACGGGTCACTATATCGAAGGGTGGTAATCCAAAACGCCAAACATACCAAGTGTACACGAATTCCCGGAGTCCACCATCCCAAACATATGTAGAGTGAATCCGAGCAAGGACCACTCTACCAACCCGCACCCGTCTTATGCATACATATGCATATAGTAAATTTACACTCACCTTAGCTTCTTGAAGAAATACAAACCAATCCTGCAATGCGCCAATGGAATGTACCTATTCCATTATTACAATAATAGGCAACACAATTAGGGTGGATTACAAACCAACCCAAATTGACACTTAGTGCAATTTTGACCCAAATGCACTTCCAAGCACAAATCGTGCCCAAACTAACCAATGATCACTAACACTAGTGAAAATGGTCCTAATACATCAATTAAACCAAAATCATAATTGTTAAACACTTGCTTTCCCCAATTTGACCCATAGACACTAATTTTGACCCATATCAAAATTAGTCTTCCAAATACACCCAAATGGGTTTCAACACTTCCATAATCACTAACACTAGTGATTATACCCAATTTACAAGCCCTAAACTTGGCCAAGTCATTTTCTAACCCAATACCCACCAACAACAACATTAAACCCGATTACTAGCTCTTAACCTCCATTAAAGAGCTAGGTGGGTTTTCTCTAGAACATGCAAGTTCAAAACCCCTATTTGAACAATAATCATAAACAATGAAACTCGGGTTCAAGACTTACCACCACCAAAATGTAGCTAGGAACGAGATGAACAATGTTAACTCTTGCACTTTGGTGAGATTCAACCTCCTTCCTCCTCAAATCAAGCTTTATCTCTCTAAATGAAGCTTTCTCACTCTAGGAAAGATGAGAGTGTTTGATGGATGTGAAATGAACTATGAATGAGTTTTGAGACCAGATAACCAGCTATAAGTCCGTCCACAAGTGAAAAAACCCATTTGCCCTTCATTTAGAACCCTTAAAAACGGGTTAAAATCACAGATATGTTGCCAGAACGTCGTTCCGTACCATGGAACGTCGTTCCATATTAAGAACGGCATTCCATTTAAGAGGAACATCGTTCCTAAAACATCCTCTAACTCGTTCTGTTCACCTGGTTCCATTTCCCTTTATCACAACGTTGTTCCTGGTTTTAAAACATCGTTCCTTCATCTGGAACGTCGTTCCTCCACTTTGGAACGTCGTTCCTTCTTCTGATGTAAAATCTGATTCTGATACAAATTCTAAAAATGCATAAGTATAATTAGACTTTTTCTAACACTTTCTGAGGACACTTTCCGGTGACACTTTCTGGTGACATTTTCTAATGTATTAGAGTTTAGGGTGTTACAACTCTCCCCCACTTAAACTAGATCACGTCCTCGCAATCTAAACCTCATCGCGAACAAGGAAAGTACGCCTTCCTCAACTTATCGAGTTCTCACACAACCCTGGACCCTTCGATGCCGCCGTTGCATTCTATAAGTCCCACTTCTTTGGAAAGTAACGTTCTACCCACACAACGATCCTTCCACGATTTCTTGGCACACTCCAACCTACGATTAGAGTATCATCGCCAATCCGACAATCTACTCGGACCACCCGCACTACGCACATGGTGATGGAATCCCCACACACTCTCTGGTAACTCCAACCGACACACAATCATTTTCAACTCACCACCCGTTAAACCTTTCCCAAGTGAACTACTTTGACCGTCCGTTAAAGGATAGTCTTAACACTTCCTCACTTATAAGTTCTCAATACTCGAGAGAACTCATTCTCAACGCGCCTCTACATGAGACAATCAAAGTCAACACCCTACGTCCCTAGTTCGCTCACCAACGGGACCACTTCTGACAAATCACTCAAACACGCCTACCAAACCGAGGCAACACCGTACTCTCCGAGTATATACTCCTCCACTTAGGGTTTTAACCCCATACTTTCACCGCCAAGATGATAACATCTCGCGAAATTTCAACATTCCTCGTTACACATGACCGGTCTCAACGTTGGTCATACATAACAATTCTCCGCGGACTTACTACAAGGTACTCAAACCTCGACATTTCAAATAATTCAAATCATTAACGCCCGTAAACACCACAACAAATTACAGATGTATCTTCGGGTTTCTCACCGGTACCCAAGTACAAAGTAATCACACCATCGGAGTGAAGCATTCCACTAGCAGGTATAAGGAGGCACCTGACGCAGCATTATGCAACTCCTATCGCTACCACCAAGTCTCAAGAACTCGACCCTTACAGGGTCTACTCCCGGTGTCACACGTCACCCGACGTCTCGATGTCAGACACTCCAACGAACCTCACGGCTAAATGCCCACCAATTCCTAGCGACACCCGCTAGTTACAATCTACCAAGGCCACACAACTAGCCTATTAACCCTTCCACTCATCACTAAGGAGATGCTAAGAAACGCCAAGGCTTACACCCTTCTCGCTTCATCATAACCATTAACACGGTTGCTTTTCACATCAAATCTAGTCAACAACCATGACTCTACTCGCACACGTACGTGGCCGACGAAAGCGCCTCCTAAAATGGCACTACCACGCATACACACAAGGAAAAGTGGTCGACAATGAGTGAACAACACTCACCACATAACTCACACGCAAAAGTGGTCAACGAAGAGTGAACAACACTCGCCACACACACACACAACAAACCGCAATCGTGGTCAACGAAGAGTGAAATCTCACGAGATCACTCACCACACAGCATCAAGTGGCCAACGAAGAGTGAATCCTTATGCCAGGATGTCACTCGCCACCTCACTCACACGAGCAACAATACACAATGCTCTAGATAAGACGAACAAACGTCACGTTCCCTCACATGGTCTTACACACCTGGTACACACTAACCCAATAACATGCTCATACAAGTGAACGATACTCGCACAATGACCGCTGGTACTTGCACAATGATCGAAAGTGTACATACGCCTTGTAACACTAACCCCTAGGTGGTATCGAACTCGCGAACTTAAACCTACCTATTACATGCCAACATGATGTGGTATCGAACTCCCGAACATTAAACCCACATCGCATCCACGCTCTTTCGGCCTCGATTATACAAAAAGTAGTGTAACATCGCACCCTGTATACACTATAGTGAATCCGGGCGGATATCACTAACCATACCACTGCAAACAAATAAATCCTTATGCATATACACATACACATCATTATTCACCTCACTAGGACACTACCACCTCCAATGTCCTACGGGTCTCACTCAAACGAGTTTAACAACCCAATACCAACCCAAATGCCTAAGTACAAAAGACTCACACAATAGAGTCAAGGCATCCCACACTAATCACACACTCAACCTAGTGCAACTCATAATCGCAATAGTACACCGACCGCCCGCTACAACTTATCTCCAACGGAGAATAAAGTTAGTTAAGGCTTACATACACACTGCATGTTAATACAAAAGTATAAGATACAAATACTACATAAAAGTACCTTAACGTCTTCTAGCGATGTACGCCGCCGCTAGCTCGGGACACTCCGCTTTGAGATGTCCTTCTTCATGGCAATAGTAACACAACACGTCACTACCTCTCGTTTTCGTGCACTCCCACAATTTGTGACCTCTCAAACCACAATTGAAACATCTAGGTGCACTAGAATCCGACACACCCTTCCTCACTTTACCCGCGCTCACATTTGCACTTTTAGTTTTCTTACTCAGAGCACCGAACGAGTTAACCTTTCTCTTACCCGAAACATTATGGACCGTTGTCGACGCATAGGCTCAAAACCCTTAGCCACAGCGAATAGCACGGTAAATGATCTTACTTGCCCAAGACTTATCTTCCCACGTAAATCATCATTCAAAGTCTTAAGAAAATCCTCCAATAACAACCTATCGTTATTAGTATACTCGGGGCAAAATCGAACCTTCGAAAAAAAGGTAGCCCTATGAGTATTTAGGTCCATAGACCCTTGTCTCAACTCTCGCAACTCATCCCGCATCCTTGTCAAATCGGCTTGCGTTCGGAACTCTTCAAAGAATTCCTTCTTAATATCATCCCACGACAAACTCATGAATGGTTCTTCACCAACGATATCAATCTTACCATCCAACCAATTCTTCGCATTACCACGCAACAAACTAGTAGCGAGTCTCGTTTTCATGTCCGGAGGACATTCACTTGTATGAAAACACCCTTCGACATCCGAGATCCAACTGGTACTCACTAACGGATCGGGATCTCCGTAATACATGGGAGGTTTAGTCACTCTAAAGTTCTTGTAATTAAACTCCTTTTGACCATCACCTCGAGCTTTGAGAAACCCCCTTTCAAACTCTTCCTGAAGCGTACTCATTCGCTCCGTAACCGCGGCTTCAATCCTAGCCGTCATCTCGTCATTTGTCACTTTGTTCTCCATATGAAGTCCCGCTTCTCGTCGTCATTCTAAAGAATGCAAATTGATCAAATAACGAAATACAAAATAACCATACGCACCAAACCGCCACATCTTGCTTAACACCCGTCGTACATCACTTGTTAGACACGATTTGCACTCGTAACAATGATAGCTAGTCATTATTACGCGCACATGCCGTCTCAACTCATTAGTACAACGACTATCTTGCTAGATGAAATACACAAACGCAAAGACGAACTCAACTCGATATAAACACACGTAAGAATAATATCACTACACAATCACAATCCTAGTTAGTTCACCTACACACTAAGGCACTAACCGTATCCCCGTCCGACCCGTACTCCTACAAGTCCCGCAAAAAATAAGCACACACAAAAGTCTAAGTCTAGGCACCTATCTCAAGTCGCCTAAATCCCTTAGACCATGCTCTGATACCACTTGAAACGACCCAACCCGTCATTATTCTGCCCATAAAATTTTTTCCTTTTTACATAGTAATAATAACATTTAGGTCCCATTTATATTTCCAAAACATCTCCATTACAATAGTAATTTTAACAACTTAAAAACGTACAATACATAGGTTGAAATATAAAAACGTGCGTACAACCCAATACCCGTTTAATACAACCAAAAGACACTTTCGACCCCAAGCGTTTAATTTCCAAGGAAACGGAGTATTGTGATTGGGGACACACTACCCAATCCTAAACCAATCCAAAAGCATGCCTTCTAAAGCAACCTACAAAAGTCCACTAGTCCCCGCGCTTACCAGAGCAGCCACATTGCGATCCTATAAATATATAAATAACGAGAGGGTAAGCTAATGCTTAGTGAATGTAAAGATGCTATACCTATACATATGTATAAAACAAATACATCAACACTAAGCAAATAATCAAATACCGCATCCGCATAACAAAGCAAGCTATACAACGTACCACCAAGCTAACACCACATGATTAGCTACACCACAATTATATATATATATATATATATATATATATATATATATATATATATATATATATATATATACACACACACACACACACACACACACACACACATACAAGTACATAAGTACCCCCTGGTTAACCCTTTAACCTTAAACACATGAAGGTTGGTCGAAACTATCCGAGCCTTAGTGAATTCGTACAACCCGAGATTTACTACCTTCATTGCAACAATAATCGAGGTTGGCCGAACTACCCGAGCCTTAGTGAATCCGCACAACCCGAGACTGACTACCTCAATCCATAATTCCAACAATAGGGATGACCGAAACTAGCCGAGTCATTATGAATCCGCACTACCCGAGATTCACTTCCCAAACCAAACCCCACCTCGACGAGGTTATCCATACCACAAGCCAATGTGAAATCGTACACACAAACGGTTCACTATATCGAAGGGTGGTAATCCAAAATGTCAAACGTACCAAGTGGACCCGAATTCTCGGAGTCTACCATCCCAAACTTATGTAGAGTGAATCCGAGCAAGGACCACTCTACCAACCCGCACCCGTCCTATGCATGCATATGCATATAGTAAATTTACACTCACCTTAGCGTCTTGAAGAAATGCAAACCAATCTCGCAATCCACCAATGGAATGTACCTATTCCATTACCACAATTATAAGCAACATAATTAGGATGGATTACAAACCAACCCAAATTGACACTTAGTGCAATTTTGACCCAAATGCACTTTCAAGCACAAACCGCGCCCAAACTAACCAATGATCACTAACACTAGTGAAAATGGTCCTAATACACCAATTAAACTAAAGTCATAAGTGTTAAACACTTGTCTTTCCCAATTTGACCCAAAAACTCTAATTTTGACCCATTTTAAAATTAGTCTTCCAAATACACCCAAATGGGTTCCAACACTTTCATAATCACTAAGACTAGTGATTATACCCAATTTACAAGCCCTAAACATGGCCAATTCGGTTTCCAACCCAAAACCCACCAACAACAACCTAAAACCTGATTACTAGCTCTTAATTTCCATTAAAGAGCTAGGTGGGTTTTCTCAAGAACATGCAAGTTCAAAACCTCAATTTGAACAATAATCATAAACAATGAAACTCGGGTTCAAGACTTACCACTACCACCAAAACGTAGCTAGGAACGAGATGAACAACGTTAACTCTTGCACTTTGGTGAGATTCAACCTCCTTCCTCCTCAAATCAAGCTTTCTCTCTCTAAATGAAGCTTTCTCACTTTAAGAAAGATGAAAGTGTTTAATTGATGTGAAATGAACTATGAATGAGTTTTGAGACCAGATAACCAGCTATAATGAAATGTCCCGTTCATATTGATTATAAACGTTCCATATTAATTGATTTCGTTACGAGGTTTTGACCTCTATATGAGACATTTTTCAAAGACTGCATTCGTTTTTAAGATAAACCATAACCTTTATTTTATCAACAAGGTTAAAAGGACACCACATAGATTATCAGAAATGATAATCTAAAAATATCACACTTACACACTACCAATACATATTGGTTTACAGTATTAATATGTTACAACAATGTAAATTTCGAATGCAGTTTTAAACAATATTATACAAGCATGCTGACTCCAAATCTTGTCCATATATTAGCATGCAATAGCGGAAGCTCTTAATAATCACCAGAGAATAAACATTGATGTTGCGAATCGTAACCTTTATTTATGAACGGATTTGAGTTGTTTTGTTACACGAATTGATTTATTGTATATGTGGTATTTTATTGAATTCAGGTTGATTTCACACATATATAGGCAACTAGTCCTATTCATGTAGTTTAGTTTGTTGGTAAATCCGATTCGTTCCACAGGGAGATGGAGTGTTTAATGGTTTTTAATAGTCTTTGATGTCAAACTTAATTAAAGGGGGTTTTGGATTAGGAATTTATAATATAACAGTAACAGAAAATAATCTTAACTAATTTACTTCATAAATAAAATTACAAGATTACAATAAATAACTTAAAAAGGAACTAAATGAAATTATGCTAATTATGATGCATTAATTATATTACTAGATGGTAATTAGTAAAATAGTAATTTTTAATAAAACTATATGTTTAGAATTTTGTTTTGAGTAATTATAATATAAACTTATTTAAATTAACTAAATGACAAGTTTTAATTATATTAATATAAATTATTAGGAATAGTAATTTAACTAATTACAAACTAATTATAAATTATAAACTTTTAATTAACACTAATTATAAGGTTAAAACATGTATTAAAGTATTTTATAATAAGTAATATAAATTATGTAATAATAACTTAAATATAATAATTAAAATAATTAAAACCCTAATTTTACCCTAACTGATACTGTAGCCGCGTTATTACCTTACGCGTTTCGCGTATTTATACGCGTATCGCGTATAATTTAAAACCTACGCGAATTGTGTGATTCTGGTCGTACAGTTTGAATTACAGGCATACGCGTTTCGCGTATACCATACACGATTCGCGTATGACTTATACGATGTGACAAACAGTCTGTTACGGATTTAAATGTTTTTATGTATTGTTTTTATATTTTAAAATAATAATTCGTAAATAATGATAATAATACGTTTACAAGAAATAATAATGGGATAAATGGGAGTGTTTACTTAAATGTGTCACCCCTAGGTCCATGGATTGTTTTGAGTTTACGCCCTATTTAAAATGTTTTAGTAATAAACTTTATATTTTTCTTTCGAATAAATATAAGGTTAAGACTAACTAAATAAAATCTAATTTTCATCGGATTCTTTTTAGATAGCTACTATTCCTTAAGTATTTAAATTGAGACCTAGCCTAGTTTTGACTTTCGCCAATACCCAAATCGTAACGGTTTCCCTTTTTACAATTTCACTGTCATATAATTATTGATATTACCCAAACCACCGAAGTTTATTTCTAAATTGGTGTTAATAACTTATCCATAAATTCGTCTAGATCATTTTTAATGTTGAAGCTTAATTTATGTAAATAAAAACAACTTTCGTTATTTAAATTTAATAAATTAAGTGGCAAGGGTTAAATACCTAATTACATAAAAATGGTTCTTTTAACTAGGCTCAATATTAAAAATACTAAAGTTACATTTTTAACTTTTACAAATGGTAACAATCCATTTCACTAGGGGCTCTACATTTAAGTAAACACTAGGGAAATTTAGCTATTCATTACACTAGGGTAAACATAAAAATATAGATATGCAAACATAATAACAACGCTAATTTTAACAGAGTAAACTTACTAAAATATCTTCACTTTCATTAACTTCAAACGGTAGGAAAATTACAATAATAACACCCCTTTCACGCGTACAATAACACCCTTAATCACGAACAATACCCCCTAAATAATTGAAACTAATTTTACAGAGTAATAAAATTACAATATATTTAACTATAGTAATTGTTGTATGTGTTGTTGTGTCCTTTTGCTTTCAACATGTACTCCGTATTTATCATTGAGAAATAGTAGTAGGTAGAGTTTAATTTAATCCTTGCTGTATCTCAATTGATCAAAAGAATTGTTTTAAAACACAAAAAGCAGCCGCCCCTTATCTGATTCATGATTATCTTCGGCCTAATATTACGCGTTTCGTGTAGAGGTCACACGATTCGCGTAAGGCTAAATTACTACGCGTTTCGTGTAGATCTACACGATTCGCGTAATAGATAATGGCAGTTTTCTTTATTTTTCTTTTTCGTTTGTTCTATGTTGACCTCGTATCGATGTGTAACATTTTGGATGACTTGTTGTAACCTTTTTCTTTAGTTTTCTTCGTTCTTGAATTCGGATGAACGTTTCCTCGATATATTTGATTTAAACTCATCGTTTATCATCTTTTCTTCCAACTTCACTTCTATGTTTACTTTAATCATTTTTCTCGTGAAATGCGCATTGAATGTCTTTGTAGATGGTAAAAACCTATGAAATATAAGTGATATTGCGTTGAATAATATGTATGTTTAGAGCAATATCAAAATACCCCACACTTGAATGTTGCTTGTTCTCAAGCAATTACATCTTTGAACAGAATCGGAACATTATATATATCTTTATTATCGAACATTAGATCACACAACACACACTACACGAAATGAAACACACGCTATATGAAATATATTACCCAACACAGTATTTATTGGATCACACGCACACGAAACGAAATTCTGACAACAGAAACAAACATGAAACTCGTGATTAGGGTTTAAAAATTTGGATCCTTAGGGAAAATTGGACCTTGTGAAAACGTTTTATGATTTTATAAAATGTCATGCTAGTTTTTACACTAGACACGTTTTCCGGTTTTAACCTCAAATTCTTGTTGAGGGTAACTGAAAACCGAAGTCTCAGTCGGCGATTAGCAAGCTATTCGCCCCCATGATTGTAGTATCATGGAACTTGAAGCCGAATGTCCAAAAAATGGTTTTACACAAATATAATTCATAAAATAGCATAAGTTTTAGAACAAAATTATATCGTGTCCAAATATCATCGGTGAACCATGAGTTTGCACACCTCAATTTGTTATGGCATATGTATGTTGACCGCGGTCAAACATAGATGCGGTTAATCTTTACGGAGATTATCCATCTGGGGATTAGATTCATTAGTCTTAAAAGCTAATTTGCATTGTGCCCCCCATTGTACGAGACATATCCTTCTCATGGTTAGGATAAGTCTGACCACCAAAAACCCTGTTTGATGCTGAGGTTAGGTGGATTTCCAGCCGATCTTAGGGATGACTTTTCAAGATTTTTCGTCAACCTACAGCTGTTCTGGACTACATCTTCTAACATAAGTTAGCAAGTGTGTCAATTTGGAAGACTTTACTTCCTTACGGGATGGACTTGATTCATCCTCTATTACTCGTAATAGTGGAATATTCAGGTTTATACGTTCCAAAGCAATGATATCTGCAATAACTTCATAGAAACATGTGATAAATGGTTCTCAACATAAGATTTTATAAATTCTTGTTATAATTGGTTTTCTTTTATAGGTTTTAAACAAATAAACTTATGCGTTTTTAATGTATTGAGACGATAATTTCGGTTTTTGACACCTATGCTTTAATCGCTCGTAGTTACCTTAAAAATTCATTTGATATATTTGTTTAAAATTTTTATAAATCTTGATAAAAATCACCAAATTATAAGTTCTCGAGAATTTATATATTCCCACCCCACACTTAAGATTATGTAATGCCCTCATTACATAAAATCAGATAATAATGTATAAATTTGAGAGGACAAATAGTGTGAAGTATTTGGAACTTCCTTTGTTAACCCATTTGGATTTTCAAATTGTTTTACCTATGATTTTATCCAACGTTTGTATCACAATGTAATTTGATGTTCTAATTGCATTTTCTTCTGTACCTGTCAAAATCATGTTAAAAACATACAAAACATGGGGTTGTACTTCAATCGTACAAAACAATATTACCCCACACTAATTTCTTACTAATATATAATAAAACATAAGAAGTATAAAAAGTATCAATACACACCAAACAATTATGTTATTACACACCATAAAAATAAAAATGTTTAAAACAATAGAACTAGTCAAATGGGCTCCAAAATGGTCCTCCTCGTTCGCCTTCCTCCTGTTGCTGTCGTTGCCGTTGCTCGTTTAGGCGTTGTTCCTCGTAGAAACGCCTATATGCATCCTGAATCGCGGCTATGGCGGCGTTATGGTCATATGGTGGAGGTAGAGGGTCATTGGGTGTCTGCCATTGGGGGTATGAAGGATAGGCTGAGGGTGCGTAATTCTGCGGGTTAGACGCGTATAAATATGCCTGATGATGCGCCCACTCTAATTGTGCTCCCTGACCCCTCTGATCGTATCGGATGTTAGACAGAAAATTATACTGATCTAGCTGGGTATGCCTAATGTCCCCTAATTGCCGAGATAAAGCAGTGTACTGATCTTCTGATCTCGCTCCCCAGTTTTGATATGAATTACGTACATCTAAACTCAATGCGTTAAACGAGTTTTGGAGCATATCGAAATCAGAAGTACCTGTATGAGACGAGCTAGCCTGATCTGTCTCTCTGCGTCTCCTCCTAGCTTCCCTCGCGGGTTCATCATCCTCCTCCATAGGTGCGTGAGCAGCAACTTCCTGTTGCCTTAAACTACGTACCCCACCCCTTACACGTATAGCCTTAGCTGTCCTATACACCTCCAATCCCAAATTACGAACCGGTTGATCTATTGGTTGGATTGGAGGGTCAAATTCGTTCGGGTCGAGACCGAACCAGGCTTCCAAACACGTGACATAGTGACCCCCCGACATGTCACTGGATCCTCGAGCACCCTTACCAAAATGGGCTAAAAAGTAGGCCACTCCATAGGGTATACTAATAAATGTATCCCTATCTCTAATTGCATCCAAATACCAAAGGTCAACATAATTAATCTTATCTGTATTAAAAAATGCCCTTTGGTTAATTGTGTTCGCTATAAATTTATGAATTATTCGATAGCGAACATCAGTGATCTTAAGGTATGATTCTTGGCCTGCTACATAAGTATTCTTTTGGGAAAAAGAGCGCCAGACACTCAAAGAATCATAATCTCCTGTATACCTAGCTCCTGTAAAAATATATTCCCAAAAACCTGGAGCATTCATCTCATTACCGTCGTAAATCCCTAAAGCCATAGTCATGTCGCCTAGGGACATTACTCTATCTACACCACCCAATCTAAATTGTAGGAAACTAGTATCTTCGATATTTTCCGGGTGTATATTCATCCTAACGGTAGAATAAAATTCTAAACACCATTCTCTATATACGGGAGAATTTAACCTAAACAATCTCTCAAAGTCATTATAATACCTAATTTCCCAAATTCATTCGTGAAACTTTGGGTTAAAATTTCCCTTATCGGTGTATCTAAATTGACTGGGTCTCCTAGGGGATCCCAATCAACAACGTAAACTGGAGAGATGGTTCGATTTACCAGAATGAGTAAATCCTTAACTTTTTGCACCCTTTGATGCAATTCGTTAGGAAATTGCAGGATCGGGTGTAGGTTCAAGAGTTGTTGTTCCATTTCGGGGGTAACTTGATCTTGTGCTTGTTGTTGGTTAAATGCCCTCATTCTAAATGGTCCCTGCATAACATTTTAAAAACAAGGAAATCATCCCAATAGGATGTGTCAATGTTAGCAAAGAGTTTAAATTCAACAAACAAGCTTGTTTCATCACCACATGAATCAATCTATTTCAACAACATTGGAAGATTTAGTTCTATAATTCAAAATAAAGCAGAAACAAACCAAAAATCATAATTCAAAAATCAAGTTTCATATGCAAAGTTTAATTCACAAGTGAAAACACGCAATTTATCTAAGTGTATCTAATTCAACTCAATCACATTGCGTGTATTTCAACTTCTAAACAATCCTTAATAGCATTAAAGTTCATACTTGATTCATTAAAATGAACTTGCAAAAAATTAACAAATTTAGGCTAAAATTAAAAATCACACAGTCAAACAATCAAAATCATGTTCAAAAGTTCTAACTACTAACAAAACACTCAAAAACAACTAATTACAACCAAAATAACACACCTCAGTATCAATTTTCTAATTTTCCCCAATTTTGTATAAACCCTAATTTTCAATAACCAATTAAACATCATTTTTTTTTTATGCTAATCGGGTTTATTATCCTACTAACAACATAGATATAGCATTAATCAAGCAAAATTCAACAAAAACATGCATATAAATCGGATTAAAGCTATAAAGAAAAATAATGAAAAACTTGAAGAACACTAAGTAAAATGGGTTTAGGACCCTTACCAATCTAGGCATGTTGAAAGATTGAAGAATTGGAGAAGATTGGAAGTGTTAATTTAAGTTTTTGGGTGTGATTTTCGGGTTTTTGTGTTGGGTTTTCGTCATAGCAGCAGAAATAAAAAAAATGGGAGTGTGAAAACTGTCTGCTGCTCGATCTGTTATGTTCAGCTATTTTTGACCTTACGCGTTTCGCGTAGGTCTACGCGATTCGCGTAAGCTTTGTATTCCACGCGTTTCGTGTAGGTCTACACGATTCGCGTATGCTTTGTCTGTATTTTTTTTATTTTTAAATCAATTGAATTTAAAAATATCTTTTATAAATTTATATTTGTAACGGAAATTCGGTTGTTAGACCTGATCTTAATCCGTTTATAAATTTTTAATTTCAATACATGTTTTAATAATTTCAATTTATAAAATTCAATCCATTAAAAGTTAAAGTTTTTAATGTTTTTCGAAAACAAATTTAAAATAAAATAAAAACACTCTATTTTTGTGTTAAAATTATTAACATTTTTAATTTTAAAACAAGTACATGAAAAATAAAAATTACACAAATTAAAATACACTCTATTTTTTTTGTATACCCCTAAATCAACTAATTTTCAAACTTAAAACTTTGTTTCCTATCGATTAGGTAGAGATAAATTCGGTCGTCAAACCTATCATTATCCACGACAAAGATTTACAAGTTATATATTTTTACGGTTATTGATAAAAAGGTATATTTTGCAATCTACTGTAGACTTTTAGAATTTAACAGAAAGGATTTTTTTTTTTTAAATTTTTATTTTGTTTTCGTGGTTTACTATTTAACAGATATCTTATGAATCCAACAGATATCTTATGAATCCAACAAGAAATTTCGTGCAATTTGAAAAACGATAATTCAGTTGTAACACTTAACATTTATTGTTTTCAATGAAAACATATTGAACTCAAGATTCATCACTTTTAAATGGTAGACCGTTTTAATAGAACATACAACAAACAAAAACAAACCAAACACACCAAAACATTACACACAAAAATGCACAAACACACAATTGGCGAGAAAAAGATTTAAAGAGTGAAGCCTCGTTGGCTCGCCTCGTAGTGGAGTCGCATTATTTCGCTCCCCATTGCTTCGTAGGTGTAACCTCGCTGGTTTAAGAGGTTTTCTTCTGCACATTTTAAAGGCCCTTCTCGGCATAAGGTTACGTACTCGTAATTAGAGTCCGTTTGGTTCTTTGGGCAATCTCCGGAGTGAGTTGGTTTTCCACATTTCACACATTTACCCAAATGACGTGCTCGACGCCTTTTAGCTGATTTAGATTTTCCTCTTGCATAGTTTGTCTCATTTAGTTTCTGTCTTTCTTCTTTCCTCGCCTTATCGCATCTTTTCTTAATATCTAACACCACATCCCTCGGTAAAATCTTATCGCACTTTAAAATGAAATGGTTGTAGATATACTGACTGCGCATCTTGAAATTACACAATAAAAACAAAAAGAAATTAAAAAGGTAGAATGGAGGGAGAAGACTAGTTCTTTAGGGTCTGCTAGGGAAACACCAATCTAACCCCACTCTTAAAGATAAGAATAAAAATCGAGAATGGAGTTTAAAACCTTAGAGTTACCCTGAATTTATTTGTCCTTAGGGTAGAAGGTGGTTTCGTCTCTTTCCGTAGTATTGATTTCTTCAAAGTATAACTTGAGTCTGTGTCCATTCACTTTGAAAGTTCCACCGTCTTTACCATACAACTCTGCATATCCAGATGGAAAAACCTGTTTTATTATATATGGCCCATTCCATCGGGATCTAAGTTTACCTGGTGAAAACTTGAAACGTGATTGGAATACCAATACTTTATCCCCTTGTTCAAATTCTTTCTTTTTTAATCGTGCATCGTGCCATACTTTAGTTTTTTCTTTATATGTTTTAGAATTTTCGTAGGCTTGTAATCTTAATTCATCTAGTTCGTTAAGTTGTGATAACCTATTTTCTCCGGCTTGTACAAGGTCAGTATTACATTCTCTCATAGCCCAGTACGCCTTGTGTTCAACTTCAACAGGTAGATGACACGCTTTACCGTATACAAGTCTAAATGGTGTGGTACCTATTGGTGTTTTATACACAGTCCTAAAAGCCCACAACGCGTCATCTAACTTGCGTTGCCAGATTTTAGGGTTGTTATTAACCGTCTTCTCAAGTATGCGTTTTAAGGCACGATTCGTGTTCTCCACTTGACCACTTGTTTGCGGGTGGTACGGAGTAGAGAAACGATGAGTTACGCCATACTTCTTCAACACCTTTTCAAGAAGGTTGTTGGTAAAATGTGTTCCTCGGTCGGATATGAGTGCTTTTGCTTTCCAAAACGTGAGAAGAGATTTTTCAAGAATTTTACCACCACCCTAGCATCATTTGTAGGCAAAGCTTTTGCTTCAGCCCACTTGGATACATAGTCAACAGCTACTAGTATGTACTTGCACTTATGTGAACTTGGAAAGGGTCCCATGAAATCGATTCCCCAAATGTCAAAGATTTCACAAACTTGGATGCCGGTTTGAGGCATCTCATCCTTTTTCGTGATGTTACCCGTTCGTTGGCATGCGTTACAAGTTCGAACGAAATCATGGGCATCTTTAAAGATCGTGGGCCAATAAAAGCCCGATTCAAGGATTTTTCTTGCAGTGTGGTTTGGTCCGAAATGACCGCCGGTTGGCCCTTGATGGCAATGCTCAAGAATTTGTTGAGCTTCTTGTCCGTACACACAACGGAGAATTATTTGATCCGCACCAACTCGAAATAGGTCTGGGTATTCCCAGAAATAAGACTTTAAATCCGCAAAGAATTTCTTCTTTTACTGATAAGTAAGTCCTTTTTGTAGAATGTCTGAAGCAAGATAGTTTGCAAAATGGGCAAACCATGGGATTTCAGATTCTTTTTCAATCCTCATTAGAGATTTGTCAGGAAATGTATCTTTGATGATTGTATCATCAAGTTTATCTAATTCGGGGTTTTCAAGTCGGGATAAATGATCGGCAGCTAGATTCTCAGCTCCTTTCTTGTCACGTATCTCAATGTCAAATTCTTGAAGTAAAAGAACCCAACGTATGAGACGATGTTTTGCATCTAGTTTCGAGAATAAATACCTAAGTGCCGAATGGTCCGTGTAAACAATGGTCTTGGACAACACCAAATATGACCGAAATTTATCAAATGCATAAACAACCACTAGGAGTTCTTTTTCCGTGGTGGTATAATTAATTTGGGCTCCCGTTAGAGTTTTACTTGCATAATAAATCGGAAGAAAATGATTATCGGGACGTTGTCCTAAAACAGCACCTAAAGCATAGTCGCTTGCGTCACACATTAGCTCAAATGGCATACTCCAATCCGGAGATACCATAATTGGTGCTTGTGTGAGTTTTGACTTTAGAATCGAGAATGCATTCTCGCAATTAGAATCGAAGTCAAATGGAGCATCCTTTTCAAGAAGTTTGGTCAATGGGCGGGCGATTTTAGAAAAATCTTTGATAAATCGCCTATAGAATCCTGCGTGACCAAGAAAGCTTCTAATTGCTTTAACATTTGATGGTTTAGGTAGCTTAGAGATAACTTCAATTTTAGCTTTATCTACCTCTATTCCCGCACGAGATATTTTGTGACCAAGTACAATGCCCTCTTTCACCATGAAGTGGCATTTTTCCCAATTTAGGACCAAGTTTGCTTTCTCACATCGGATAAGCATACGTTCTAGATTGAAAAGACATGATTCAAAGGAGTCTCCAAACACGGAAAAGTCATCCATGAAGACTTCCATACAATCCTCTACCATATCATCAAAGATTTCCATCATGCACCTTTGAAAGGTTCCGGGTGCATTGCATAAACCAAACGGCATGCGGCGATAGGCAAAGGTACCGAAAGGACAAGTGAATGTAGTCTTTTCTTGGTCGTTGGGATCAATTGGAATTTGGAAGTAATCGGAGAAACCGTCTAAAAAGCAATAATATTCTTTTCCCGCTAATCGTTCAAGCATTTGATCAATAAAAGGTAACGGGAAATGATCCTTTCTAGTGGCATCATTTAGACGTCTGTAATCAATACAGACTCTCCAGCTGGTAACTGTTCTAGTTGGGACGAGTTCGTCCTTTTCATTTAATATAACGGTTGTACCCCCCTTTTTGGGTACTACTTGTACTGGACTAACCCATGGACTATCGGAGATGGGGTAGATTAACCCGGCGTCAAGAAGCTTGACGACCTCCTTTTTAACAACCTCTTTCATGTTGGGATTTAGCCTGCATTGTCTTTGTACTACGGGTTTGTAGTCGTTCTCAAGGAGAATTTTATGTGTACAATAAGACGGGTTTATTCCCGGAATGTCGGTTATTTTCCAGGCTATAGCCTTTTTATGGGTTTTTAATACAGAAATTAGCTTATCCTTCTCATTATCTGAAAGATGTGAAGCAATAATTACTGGTAATTTAGATGTACCTTCGAGATAAGCATACTCCAAGTGTTTGGGTAGCTCTTTAAGCTCTAGTACGGGTGGTTCTTCTAAGGAATTTTTTATACGAAATCTATCTTCATTTTTGATTTCCTCAAACGATTCCTCTTCCATGGGAATTTCTTCTATTATGGTCTCGTCATCCGTGACCACCTTCATCAACTCATCAAAATCTTTATCAATATTGAAGTATTCATTCTCACTTACCGGGGCTAACCCCGGGATATCAATTTCAAGTAGCTCCTTCAATTCATTCTCGACACAAAGATCTATAACATCAATTTGAAAACAAGAGTCATCGGTAGAAGTGGGTCTTTTCATGGCTTTGTCAATGTGACAAATTATTCTCTCGTTTCCCACACCTAGACTCAGTTGTTCTTTTTGGACATTAATGATAGCATCTGCAGTGTTTAGGAAAGGACGTCCTAAAATGATAGGAACTTTTGTGTCCTCTTGTATTTCTAGAATAACAAAGTCGACGGGAAAGATAAGTGAGCCAACTTTTACAAGTATATCCTCGGCTATACCTATGGGAGTATCAAATGATTGGTTTGCTAATCGAATACCCATCCGGGTTGGTTTTAAGTCTCCTAAGTCAAGTTTTAAATATAATGAGTAAGGCATTAGGTTAACACTTGCACCTAGGTCGGCTAGTGCATCATACACCACCGAATCACCCATCATACATGGTATGATAAAACTACCAGGGTCTCCTAATTTTGGAGGTACATTTTGTTTCTTTAAGATGGCCGAACATTCCTCATGGAGGAATGTGGCAGAAACGTCGTGGTATTTACCTTTCGAGGATATGAGATCCTTTAAAAACTTCCCGTAATTGGGCATATCCCTAAGAACCTCCGCGAGTGGCATGTTAATGCTAATTTGCTTAATCATGTCCGTAAATTTCTCATACCGCCTTGCGAGTCTGTCTTTCTTTAATGCTTTTGGGTAAGGAATAGGTTCCTTATGCACCTTTACTGGTGGTTCTTCACTTTTCTTTGGTATGACCTCAGGTGGATCATCTTTCTTTTGTTCTTTATCAACTTGCTCATTTTCATCAACCGGTATTTGTAAAACAGAAGGACATAAAGGAACTTCCGGGGACTTAAGAGTCTCCGGTTTAGTAGTTAAACCACTTCTAGTAGTTATGGCATTTACATGCTCGTTCCTTGTTTGGGGGTTGTTGGGATTCACTTGAGTATTTGAGGGGAGAGTACCTGGTGGTCTCTCTGATAGTAACTGTGATATCCTTCCAACATCTCTTTCTAAGTTTTGTATTGTGGCTTGTTGATTTCGGATTTGCTGAGTTTGGAGCTCTGCATTTTGCTCATGTTTAACCATAAAATCTCTTAAGAGATCTTCTAAACCAGATTTCCTCTCAGGTTGAGGTTGCATAATTGCTAATGGTTGTGGTTGATTGTGTTGGAAATTATTTTGATAATTTCGTTGAGGTTGATTTCGGTTATTATAACCTGGTGGCGAATTTCTTTGATTTTGATTTGGGAAATTCTGGTTATTTTGGTAACCTGGATTTCCTCCTTGATAGTTATTATTATTTTGATAGTTATTATTATTTGATCCTGAAGGTCCTCCTACTTGATAGCTGTTTATAGGAAGATATTTTCGGTTGTTTGCTTCTATAGCTGGAAAATCACTGAAGTTCATTTCACCTTTTCGTAAGTAACCTAAGAAATTTGCTTGCTCTTCCATTGTACTTTGATCACAATCTCTAGTAAGATGGGGACCTTGGCACAGTTCACATCCTACTCTGATAGCATGCATTTCCTTGGTTACTTTCTCGATTTGCCGTGCTTGATTTGCTATTTGAACTTTTAAAGAAGCAATTTCATCATTGCTTTCAATACTAGCAACATTTGATGATCTAGAGAATTCTATTTCTTGATGCCAATTATGGGAATGGGAAGCTAAATCAGCAATGATTGTGTGAGCGTCTTCAGGTGTTTTCTTCATGATCGAACCTCCGGCTGCAACATCTATATCTTTTCTAGTTGCCACATTGACTCCTTTATAGAATATTTGGACCTTTTGGAATGTATTCAACCCGTGTTGAGGACATATTCGAAGCATTTTATTGAATCGGGTCCAAGCTTCATAAAGAGTTTCATTAGGCTTTTGTTTAAAGTGATTTATGTCACTTTGTAATTTTGCTGCTTTTGAAGCAGGAAAGAATTCTGACAAAAATTTATCCATCATATCATTCCAGTTTTCAATATAATCTTCTGGTAATGAGTCTAGCCAATCTCTTGCGTCATCTTTTAAGGACCATGGAAAGATTTTTAAACATGCAACTTCATCGGTGACATCTTTGATTTTGAAAAGCTTGCAAATGCTTACAAACTTACGAAGATGCTCGTTAGCATCCTCATTTGGGGCTCCATCGAATTGACATGTATTAGTTACCATGTGTAAAAATTGACCTTTTATTTCAAAGCCATCACTCATCGTGGGTTGGATAATTGCGTGGCCTTGACCTTTTCTTGTGGCCTTCATTAATGCTTCCATCGTTTGATTTGTATCAGCCATTTCTTCTTCTTCTTTAATAATCGGCTCTATGATTGGTTGAATTATTGGTTCAGAGTCGGATTCTAAGGAAAGTGATTCTAAATTTGTAGCAAGAGATTCTACTTCTTGAGCTCTTAAGCGTTCGTGGAATTTCCTTTCGGGTTCAGGATGTGAAGGAGTTAATTCAGCGTTGGAGGAACGTAAGTTCATACATTAATTTCTATTATGAGATCACAACACTTAAGTTTTATCTAGGGTTACCTACTTGTTTCTCTTTAGTGTTTTTTTTTTCGGTGTTTTAAAATTACTAGTACTTCCTATTTCTTTTTGTTGTTTTTGTCCTTTTATTAATTTTTTGAGGTTCCGGATTAAGTTTAATGAGTTGATAGATTGACCGGATCATACAATTTGGGAAATTGTACAAAGAACTAAAGGATTTATTCAAAAACTTTGAACTTTCTTGGAAATGAATTTCCTCGAGAGGATCGAATAACATAAAAACAATGATAAAAACCTTTAAACAAACAGATTATCCTTCTGATTTTGCCCACGTTTTGAATAGCCAAAAGGTGCAGCAGAGGGGCAGGATCCTTCTATTGAACAATAAAATTGGTGATCCAACAACCCGGTCCACGTACAAATCCAACTACTACTACGAATCAGAAAAATTATCTATTTATTTAACTGCCAACTCCCCGGCAGCGGCGCCAAAAAGTTGATGTTGCGAATCGTAACCTTTATTTATGAACGGATTTGAGTTGTTTTGTTACACGAATTGATTTATTGTATATGTGGTATTTTATTGAATTCAGGTTGATTTCACACATATATAGGCAACTAGTCCTATTCATGTAGTTTAGTTTGTTGGTAAATCCGATTCGTTCCACAGGGAGATGGAGTGTTTAATGGTTTTTAATAGTCTTTGATGTCAAACTTAATTAAAGGGGGTTTTGGATTAGGAATTTATAATATAACAGTAACAGAAAATAATCTTAACTAATTTACTTCATAAATAAAATTACAAGATTACAATAAATAACTTAAAAAGGAACTAAATGAAATTATGCTAATTATGATGCATTAATTATATTACTAGATGGTAATTAGTAAAATAGTAATTTTTAATAAAACTATATGTTTAGAATTTTGTTTTGAGTAATTATAATATAAACTTATTTAAATTAACTAAATGACAAGTTTTAATTATATTAATATAAATTATTAGGAATAGTAATTTAACTAATTACAAACTAATTATAAATTATAAACTTTTAATTAACACTAATTATAAGGTTAAAACATGTATTAAAGTATTTTATAATAAGTAATATAAATTATGTAATAATAACTTAAATATAATAATTAAAATAATTAAAACCCTAATTTTACCCTAACTGATACTGTAGCCGCGTTATTACCTTACGCGTTTCGCGTATTTATACGCGTATCGCGTATAATTTAAAACCTACACGAATTGTGTGATTCTGGTCGTACAGTTTGAATTACAGGCATACGCGTTTCGCGTATACCATACACGATTCGCGTATGACTTATACGATGTGACAAACAGTCTGTTACGGATTTAAATGTTTTTATGTATTGTTTTTATATTTTAAAATAATAATTCATAAATAATGATAATAATACGTTTACAAGAAATAATAATGGGATAAATGGGAGTGTTTACTTAAATGTGTCACCCCTAGGTCCATGGATTGTTTTGAGTTTACGCCCTATTTAAAATGTTTTAGTAATAAACTTTATATTTTTCTTTCGAATAAATATAGGGTTAAGACTAACTAAATAAAATCTAATTTTCATCGGATTCTTTTTAGATAGCTACTATTCCTTAAGTATTTAAATTGAGACCTAGCCTAGTTTTGACTTTCGCCAATACCCAAATCGTAACGGTTTCCCTTTTTACAATTTCACTGTCATATAATTATTGATATTACCCAAACCACCGAAGTTTATTTCTAAATAGGTGTTAATAACTTATCCATAAATTCGTCTAGATCATTTTTAATGTTGAAGCTTAATTTATGTAAATAAAAACAACTTTCGTTATTTAAATTTAATAAATTAAGTGGCAAGGGTTAAATACCTAATTACATAATAATGGTTCTTTTAACTAGGCTCAATATTAAAAATACTAAAGTTACATTTTTAACTTTTACAAATGGTAACAATCCATTTTACTAGGGGCTCTACATTTAAGCAAACACTAGGGAAATTTAGCTATTCATTACACTAGGGTAAACATAAAAATATAGATATGCAAACATAATAACAACGCTAATTTTAACAGAGTAAACTTACTAAAATATCTTCACTTTCATTAACTTCAAACGGTAGGAAAATTACAATAATAACACCCCTTTCACGCGTACAATAACACCCTTAATCACGAACAATACCCCCTAAATAATTGAAACTAATTTTACAGAGTAATAAAATTACAATATATTTAACTATAGTAATTGTTGTATGTGTTGTTGTGTCCTTTTGCTTTCAACATGTACTCCGTATTTATCATTGAGAAATAGTAGTAGGTAGAGTTTAATTTAATCCTTGCTGTATCTCAATTGATCAAAAGAATTGTTTTAAAACACAAAAAGCAGCCGCCCCTTATCTGATTCATGATTATCTTCGGCCTAATATTACGCGTTTCGTGTAGAGGTCACACGATTCGCGTAAGGCAAAATTACTACGCGTTTCGTGTAGATCTACACGATTCGAGTAATAGATAATGGCAGTTTTCTTTATTTTTCTTTTTCGTTTGTTCTATGTTGACCTCGTATCGATGTGTAACATTTTGGATAACTTGTTGTAACCTTTTTCTTTAGTTTTCTTCGTTCTTGAATTCGGATGAACGTTTCCTCGATATATTTGATTTAAACTCATCGTTTATCGTCTTTTCTTCCAACTTCACTTCTATGTTTACTTTAATCATTTTTCTCGTGAAATGCGCATTGAATGTCTTTGTAGATGGTAAAAACCTATGAAATATAAGTGATATTGCGTTGAATAATATGTATGTTTAGAGCAATATCAAACATGCTTTAAACGTCAACAAAAATGTTGGTGAGTTATAGGTTTAACCTATATATTTATCAAATCATAATAATAGACCACAAGATTTCATATTTCAATATACATCCCATACATAGAGATAAAAATCATTCATATGGTGAACACCTGGTAACCGACATTAACAAGATGCATATAAGAATATCCCCATCATTCCGGGACATCCATCGGACATGATATAAAACTCGAAGTACTAAAGCATCCGGTACTTTGGATGGGGTTTGTTAGGCCCAATAGATCTATCTTTAGGATTCGCGTCAATTAGGCGTGCACTAATTCTCAAAATTAGTGATGTTCCATAATTCTTTGGCTACCAAGCAAAAAGGGGCATATTCGACTTCGATCATTCAACCATAGAAAGTAGTTTCATGTACTTATGTCTATTTTGTAAAACATTTATATAGCTGCATGTATTCTCATCCCAAAAATATTAGATTTTAAAAGTGGGACTATAACTCATTTTCACAGATTTTTACTTCGTCGGGAAGTAAGACTTGGCCACTGGTCAATTCACGAACCTATAGCAAATATATACATATATATCAAAGTATGTTCAAAATATATTTACAACATTTTTAATACGTTTTAATTTTTTAAGTTTATTAAGTCAGCTGTCCTCGTTAGTAACCTACAACTAGTTGTTCACAGTTAGATGTACGGAAATAAAGCAATATATATTATCTTGAATCAATCCACGACCTCGTGTATACAAGCCTCAGGCTAGATCACAACTCAAAGTATATATAATATTTTGGAATCAACCTCAACCCTGTATAGCTAACTCCAACATTACTGCATATAGAATGTCTATGGTTGTTCCGAAATATATATATAGATGGGTCGATATGAAATGTCAAAACATTGTATTCGTGTCTATGGTATCATAAGATTACATAATATATTAGAATACATGTATAATACAATATGAGTTAGCTAGGATATGATTAATATAGATTTGTTACCAATTTTCACGTAGCTACAACAAACAAAATTATCCAATCTTGTTTTACCCATAACTTCTTAATTTTAAATCCATTTTGAGTGATTCAAGTTGCTATGGTTTCATATTGAACTTAAGTTTATGAATCTAAACAGAAAAAGTATAAGTTTATAGTCGGAAATACAGGTTACAAGTTGTTTTTGTAAAGGTAGTCATTTCAGTCGAAAGAATGACGTCTAGATAACCATTTTGGAAAACATACTTTCACTTTGAGTTTAACCATGATTTTTGGATATAGTTTCATGTTCATAAGAAAAATCATTTTCCCAGAAGAACAACTTTTAAATCAAAGTTTATCATAGTTTTTAATTAACTAACCCAAAACAGCCCGCGGTGTTACTACGACGGCGTATATCCGGTTTTACGGTGTTTTTCGTGTTTTCAGGTTTTAAATCATTAAGTTAGCATATCATATAGATATAGAATATGTGTTTAGTTGATTTTAAAAGTCAAGTTAGAAGGATTAACTTTGATTTGCGAATAAGTTTAGAATTAACTAAACTATGTTCTAGTGATTACAAGTTTAAACCTTCGAATAAGGTAGTTTTATATATATGAATCGAATGATGTTATGAACATCATTACTACCTCAAGTTTTATGGATAAACCTACTGGAAATGAGAAAAATAGATCTAGCTTCAAAGGATCCTTGGATGGCTTGAGAGTTCTTGAAGTAGAATCATGACACAAAAACAAGTTCAAGTAAGATTTTCACTCGAAATAAGATTGTTAAAGTTATAGAAATTGAATCAAAGTTTGAATATGAGTATTACCTTGTATTAGAAATATATCTTACTGTAAATAAGAAAGATTTCTTGAGGTTGGATGATCACTCAAAGTGGATTTGCAAGATTGGAAGTAAGCTAGCAAACTTGGAAGTGTTGTTGGTGTGTTCTTGAGTAGTTGTTTTATAACTTGGTTTATATATGGATTTATGAACTAGATTGAGCTAGATTTTGATGAAGATGATGAAGAACACTTAGAACACTAAGAGAGTAATTAAGAGAGAGTAATTTTATGCATGAAAGTTGAATGAGAATGTTTTGGTGAAGTGTGAAGGTTCACGTGAATGTTGATGTGCCATATAGGTTCCATTTGTTTGTTGTTTTGTTAGATATTTCTTGCTAGATGTTAAATGATGGTTCCCACATGTGTCAGGTGACTCACAAGGGCTGCTAAGAGCTGATCATTGGAGTGTATATACTAATAGTAAATACATTTAGAAGCTGTGTATTGTACGAGTGAGAATACAGGTGTATACGAGTAAAATTGTTGATGAAAATGAATGAGGATGTAATTGTAAGAATTTTTGTTAAGTGGAAGTACTTTGATAAGTGACTTGAAGTCTTTCAAAAGTGTATGAATACATATTAAAACACTACATGTATATACATTTTAACTGAGTCGTTAAGTCATCGTTAGTCGTTACATGTAAGTGTTGTTTTGAAACCTTTAGGTTAACGATATTGTTAAATGTTGTTAACCCATCGTTTATTATATCTAAAGAGATGTTAAATTATTACATTATCATGATATTAAGATGTATTAATATATCTTAACATGATATATATACATTTAAATGTCGTTACAATGATAATCGTTACATATATGTCTCGTTTCGAAACCCTTAAGTTAGTAGTCTTGTTTTTACATATGAAGTTCATTGTTAATATACTTAATGATATGTTTACTTATCATAATATCATGTTAACTATATATATATATATATATATATATATATATATATATATATATATATATATATATATCCATATATATGTCATTATATAGTTTTTACGAGTTTTAACGTTCGTGAATCACCGGTTAACTTGGGTGGTCAATTGTCTATATGAAATCTATTTCACTTAATCAAGTCTCAACAAGTTTGATTGCTTAACATGTTGGAAACACTTAATCATGTAAATATCAATTTCATTTAATATATGTAAACATGGAAAAGTTCGGGTCACTACAGTACCTACCCGTTAAATAAATTTCGTCCCGAAATTTTAAGCAGTTGGAGGTGTTGACGTATCTTCTGGAAATAAGTGCGGGTATTTCTTCTTCATCTGATCTTCTCATTCCCAGGTGAACTCGGGTCCTATACGAGCATTCCATCGAACCTTAACAATTGGTATTTTGTTTTGCTTAAGTCTTTTAACCTCACGATCCATTATTTCGACGGGTTCTTCGATGAATTGAAGTTTTTCGTTGATTTGGATTTCGTTTAACAAAATAGTGAGATCTTCTTTAGCAAAACATTTCTTCAAATTCGAGACATGGAAAGTGTTATGTACAGCCGTGAGTTGTTGAGGTAACTCAAGTCAGTAAGCTACTGGTCCGACACGATCAATAATCTTGAATGGTCCAATATACCTTGGATTTAATTTCCCTCGTTTACCAAATCGAACAACGCCTTTCCAAGGTGCAACTTTAAGCATGACCATCTCTCCAATTTCAAATTCTATATCTTTTATTTTAATGTCAGCGTAGCTCTTTTGTCGACTTTGGGCGGTTTTCAACCGTTGTTAAATTTGGATGATCTTCTCGGTAGTTTCTTGTATTATCTCTGGACCCGTAATATGTCTATCCCCCACTTCACTCCAATAAATCGGAGACCTACACTTTCTACCATAGAGTGCTTCAAACGGTGCCATCTCAATGCTTGAATGTTAGCTGTTGTTGTAGGAAAATTCTGCTAACGGTATATGTCGGTTCCAATTGTTTCCGAAATCAATAACATATGCTCGTAGCATGTCTTCAAGCGTTTGTATCTTCCTTTCACTCTGCCCATCAGTTTGTGGATGATAGGCAGTACTCATGTCTAGACGAGTTCCTAATGCTTGCCAGAATCTTGAAATAAATCTGCCATCCCTATCAGAGATAATAGAGATTGGTATTCCATGTATGGAGACGACTTCCTTCAAATACAATCGTGCTAACTTCTCCATCTTGTCATCTTCTCTTATTGGCAGGAAGTGTGCTGATTTGGTGAGACGATCAACTATTACCCAAATAGTATCAAAACCACTTGCAGTCCTTGGCAATTTAGTGATGAATCCATGGTAATATTTTCCCATTTCCATTCCGGGATTTCGGGTTATTGAAGTAGACCTGATAGTTTCTGATGCTCAGCTTTGACCTTAGAACACGTCAGACATTCTCCTACATATGTAGCAACATCGGCTTTCATACCCGACCACCAAAAATGTTTCTTGAGATCCTTGTACATCTTCCTCGTTCCAGGATGTATTGAGTATCTGGTTTTATGAGCTTCTCTAAGTACCATTTCCCTCAAATCTCCAAATTTTGGTACCCAAATTCTTTCAGCCCTATACCGGGTTCCGTCTTCCCGAATATTAAGATGTTTCTCCGATCCTTTGGGTATTTTATCCTTTAAATTTCCCTCTTTTAAAACTCCTTGTTGCGCCTCCTTTATTTTAGTAGTAAGGTTATTGTGAATCATTATATTCATAGCTTTTACTCGAATGGGTTCTCTGTCCTTTCTGCTCAAAGCGTCGGCTACCACATTCTCTTTCCCCGGGTGGTAACGAATCTCAAAGTTGTAATAATTTAACAATTCAATCCACCTGTGCTGCCTCATGTTAGTTGTTTCTGATTAAATATGTGTTGAAGACTTTTATGGTCGGTATATATAATACTTTTGACCCCATATAAGAAGTGCCTCCAAGTCTTTAATACAAAAACAACTGCGCCTAATTCCAAATCATACGTCGTATAATCCTGCTCGTGAATCTTCAATTATCTAGACGCATAAGCAATTACCTTCGTTCGTTGCATTAATACACAACCGAGACCTTGCTTTGAAGCGTCACAATATATCACAAAATCATCATTCCCTTCAGGTAATGACAATATAGGTGCCGTAGTTAACTTTTTCTTTAACAATTGAAACGCTTTCTCTTGTTCATCCTTCCATTCAAATTTCCTCCCTTTATGCGTTAATGCAGTCAAGGGTTTTGCTATTCTGGAAAAATCTTGGATGAACCTTCTGTAGTAACAAGCTAGTCCTAAAAATTGACGTATATGCTTCGGAGTTTTCGGGGTTTCCCATTTTTCTACGGTTTCAATCTTTGCTGGATCCACCTGAATACCTTCTTTGTTCACTATGTGACTGAGGAATTAAACTTCTCCCAACCAAAATGCACACTTTAAAAACTTAGCGTACAGTTTTTCTTTTCTCAGCAACTCTAGCACTTTTCTCAAATGTTCTTCGTGCTCTTGATCATTCTTCGAGTAAATAAGTATGTCATCGATGAAAACAATGACAAACTTGTCAAGATATGGCCCACACACTCGGTTCATGAGGTCCATGAACACAGCTGGTGCGTTAGTCAAGCCAAACGGCATAACCATAAACTCGTAATGACCGTAACACGTCCTAAAAGCAGTCTTTGGAATATAATCCTCCTTCACCTGCATTTGATGATACCCAGAACATAAATCAATCTTCGAATAAACCGACGAGCCTTGTAGTTGATCAAATAAGTCATCGATTCTCGGTAGTGGGTAGTGGTTCTTGATGGTAAGTTTGTTCAACTCTCGGTAGTCGATACACAACCTAAATGTACCATCCTCCTTCTTGACAAACAAAATAGGAGCTCCCCACGGCGATGTGCTTGGTCGAATGAAACCACGCTTTAAAAGTTCCTGTAACTGACTTTGAAGTTCCTTCATTTCGCTGGGTGCGAGTCTGTGTGGAGCACGAGCTATTGGTGCAGATCCCGGTACAAGGTCTATTTGAAATTCAATAGATCGGTGTGGAGGTAGTCCCGGTAATTCTTTCGGAAATACATCGGGAAATTCTTTCGCGACAGGAACATCATTGATGTTCTTTTCTTCAGAATTGACTTTCTCGGCGTGTGCTAGCACAACATAGCAACCTTTTCTTATTAGTTTTTGCGACTTCAGGTTACTAATAAGATTTAACTTCGCGTTGCTCTTTTCTCCGTACACCATTAAGGGTTTTCCTTTTTCTCGTATAATGCGAATTGCATTTTTGTAACAAACGATCTCTGCTTTCACTTCTTTCAACCAGTCTATACCGATTATCACATCAAAACCCCCTAACTCTACTGGTATCAAATCAATCTTAAATGTTTCGCTAACCAGTTTAATTTCTCGATTTCGACATATATTATCTGCCGAAATTAATTTTCCGTTTGCTAATTCGAGTAAAAATTTATTATCTAAAGGCGTCAATGGACAACTTAATTTAGCACAAAAATCTCTACTCATATAACTTCTATCTGCACCCGAATCAAATAAAACATAAGCGGATTTATTGTCAATAAGAAACGTACCCGTAACAAGCTCCGGGTCTTCCTGTGCTTCTGTCGTATTAATATTGAAAACTCTTCCGTGGCCCTACCCATTAGTATTTCCCTGATTCGGGCAATTTTTAATAATGTGGCCCGGTTTTCCACATTTATAACAGACTACGTTGGCAGTACTTGCTCTGACACTACTTGTTCTGACATTACTCGTTCTGACATTATTTGTTCCTTTAGTTCTGTTATACATTGGTCCATAGACCTCACACTTTGTCGCGCTATGACCATTTCTTTTACACCTGTTGCAAAATGTTGTGCAGAACCCCAGGTGATTCTCTTCACACCTTTGACATGGCTGTTTCTGATTATTGTTGTTGTTGCGGTTGTTATTGATGTTGGGACAATTATTGTAATTGTTGTTGTTGGGACGTTTGTTGTAGTTGTTGTTGTTGTTGGGATTGCGATTGTTGTTGTTGCGATTTATGTTGCGGTTGTTGGGATAGTTGTTGCAATTGTGGTTGTAATTGTTGTTGTTGTTGTTGTTGTACTGGTGACTCTTGTCACTGTTTTCCTCCCACTTCCTCTTGAGTTGTTTCGTGTTGGCTTCTTCGGCTGCCTGCTCTTTAATTCTTCCCTCAATCTGATTTATGAGTTTATGAGCCATTCGACTTGCCTTTTGTATGGAATCGGGCTCGTGTGAACTCACATTTTCTTGAATCCTTTCTGGTAATCCTTTTACAAACGCGTCAATCTTCTCTTCTTCATCTTCGAACGTTCCCGGACACAATAGGCACAACTCTGTGAATCGTCGTTCATACATGGTAATGTCGAACCCTTGTGTTCGTAACTCTCTAAGCTCTGCGTTGAGCTTATTGACCTCGTTTCTAGGACGGTACTGCTCGTTCATCAAGTGCTTGAATGCAGACCACGGTAGTGAGTAAGCAGCATTTTGTCTTACCTGTTCAAGATAGGTGTTCCACCACGTTAAGGCAGTACCTGTGAAGGTATGCATGGCGTACTTAACCTTGTCCTCTTCAGTACACTTACTTATGACGAACACCGATTCGGCCTTCTCGGTCCATCGTTTTAATCCAATTGGACCCTCGATTCCATCGAATTCCAGAGGTTTGCAGGCAGTGAATTCTTTGTAGGAGCATCCTACATGATTTTTGTGGAATTAGTTCCACTGCTAGATCCAGAGTTATTGTTATTTTGCATCGCAGCCTGTACTGCAGCTATGTTTGCTGCAAGGAAAAAACGGAAGTCTTCCTCACTCATGTTCAAATTCTGACGAGTTGTCGGTGCCATTTCCTTCAAAAATAGCCAAAAGAATTGAGTTAATCATATAGAATTTAAGAGTAGTCAATAGTATTTCGTAGCATTATATGAACTTATTTATAAAAGCTTTTTCTTCATATTAGCATTTTATAGTTTTAATTCGGGTAGTACCTACCCGTTAAGTTCATACTTACTAGCTACTATACAACTCAACTACTACGCTTCTATATGAAAAACTTATTACAATAATATTTCGCGTTCAAACTTTATACAAAATATTACAAACTTACAATACCGCTATTATACATATAGGATGAAATATAGCACATAATAACATTGCTACTCGGCAGCTATAATTGCATTTCTAGTTAATACGCAAGTTGTTCAGCAAAAGAAATAAATACACGTAATTCATAAGTCCAGAAACAAGGCATGCATTCTGGTTTTACTAAGACGACTTCCCATCCTTGGTCTTGTGGAAAGTAACCGTTAGGACCATTGGCTAGGTAGCATGTTGTAATGTCGTCAAAAGGACGAGGATTTCGTAATGTCCAACAGCCCCATAATAATCTAAAAACCTTGTTTCTCACCCCAACTACTGAATCCGTCACTTGTGGGAATGTTTTATTTAAAAGTTGCAACCCAATGTTCTTTTTCTCAATTTGATGAGAAGCGAACATTATTAACCCGTAAGCATAACATGCTTCTTTATGTTGCATGTTAGAAGCTCTTTCTAAAGAACGGGGTCCTATGTTGGGATATGTTGAGTCAAAATAGGTTCGTAACCCGTAGCGTAAAATTGCATCTGGGTTTCCCGCACTAAATGCCTTAAAGAAAACTTGGCGTAACTTAAAGTCTCCCCAATGTGATATACCCCATCTTTCAAAGGAAAGCCTTTTATATACTAAGGCATGCCTGAAATGTCTCTCAAACGTTTGACAAACTAATTTTGCCGTAACTAATTGTGCTGATGAATTCTGCCCGACTCTAGACAAGATTTCATCAATCATATCTCCTGGTAGGTCTTCTAAAATTTTCGGTTGTCTACCCTTAACATCTATTTTGTTTTTATACTGTAAAATAGACAAGGATTAGATTCGTAAAAGATAATTAACAAACAATACAAGCAATTTTTACATAGAACATAAAAGTATAAGCACACTACAATACATATAATACACAACATGATTACAACCCTCTAATCTGAATCACTGATTTCTTCTTCTTCGAACTTGGTTCATTTTCCTAATTTTCTAGGGATATATCGTGTTCCTCTAATACGAGCCGTCGTTTTCCACAATGGTTTAGAAAAACCTGGTGGTTTAGAGGTTCTCAGGTTATTGTTACAATTTAGGAAATACGGACGTTGCCGATACATATAAAGTTCATCGGGGTTGGAATTAGGTTTCTCTATTTTTATACATTTTCCCTTATTATTTTCTTTTGCTTTATTAAATTGGGTCGAGGTAATTTCTATAACATCATCGGAATCCTCATCGGGATCCGATTCATTGAAAAATTGGTAATCTTCCCAATATTTTGCTTCCTCGGCGGAAACACCATTGACCATTATTGACTTTGGTCCGTTGGTTGAGGATTTTCTTTTACTTAACCGATTTACTGTAGGTATCAATATTTCTTCCTCCGGAACCTCTTCTTCTTCCGGTTCTTCCTCTTTCGGTTCCTCCTCTTCCGGTTCCTCTTCTTCCGATTCCTCTTCTTCCGGTTCCTCCTCTTCCGGTTCCTCCTCTTCCGGAATTTGTGAATCTTCCCAAAGTATATTCGACTCTTCATTATTATTAGGTGAGTCGATGGAGTTTGTACTAGTGGTAGACATCTATCACACAGTATCAAACACATTAAGAGGTTAATATATCACATAATATTTACATGTTAATAATATATAGTTTCCAACAAAAGTGTTAAGCAATCGTTTTTAAAGAAAACACGGTCGAAGTCCAGACTCACTAATGTATCCTAACAAACTCGATAAGACACACTAATGCAAATTTCTGGTTCTCTAAGACCAACGCTCGGATACCAACTGAAATGTCCCGTTCATATTGATTATAAACGTTCCATATTAATTGATTTTATTGCGAGGTTTTGACCTCTATATGAGACATTTTTCAAAGACTGCATTCATTTTTAAAACAAACCATAACCTTTATTTTATCAACAAGGTTAAAAGGACACCACCTAGATTATCAGAAATGATAATCTAAAAATATCACACTTACATGATACCAATACATATTGGTTTACAATATTAATATGTTACAACAAAGTAAATTTCGAGTGCATTTTTAAACAATATTATACAAGCATGCTGACTCCAAATCTTGTCCATATATTAGCATGCAACAGCGGAAGCTCTTAATAATCACCTGAGAATAAACATGCTTTAAACGTCAACAAAAATGTTGGTGAGTTATAGGTTTAACCTATATATTTTTCAAATCGTAATAATGGACCACAAGATTTCATATTTCAATATACATCCCATTCATAGAGATAAAAATCATTCATATGGTGAACACCTGGTAACCGACATTAACAAGATGCATATAAGAATATCTCAATCATTCCGGGACATCCATCGGACATGATATAAAACTCGAAGTACTAAAGCATCCGGTACTTTGGATGGGGTTTGTTCGGCCCAATAGATCTATCTTTAGGATTCGCGTCAATTAGGCGTGCACTAATTCTCAAAATTAGTGATGTTCCCTAATTCTTAGGCTACCAAGCAAAAAGGGGCATATTCAGCTTCGATCATTCAACCATAGAAAGTAGTTTCATGTACTTGTGTCTATTTTGTAAAACATTTATATAGCTGCATGTATTCTCATCCCAAAAATATTAGATTTTAAAAGTGGGACTATAACTCACTTTCACATATTTTTACTTCATCGGGAAGTAAGACTTGGCCACGGGTCGATTCACGAACCTATAACAAATATATACATATATATCAAAGTATGTTCAAAATATATTTACAATATTTTTAATACGTTTTAATTTTTTAAGTTTATTAAGTCAGCTGTCCTCGTTAGTAACCTACAACTAGTTGTTCACAGTTAGA
The DNA here is from genome assembly GCF_046630445.1 of Rutidosis leptorrhynchoides. Lineage (NCBI taxonomy): Eukaryota > Viridiplantae > Streptophyta > Magnoliopsida > Asterales > Asteraceae > Rutidosis > Rutidosis leptorrhynchoides. Next base: position 481,743,686 of record NC_092334.1, on the reverse strand, counting down.
TGTACAGAAATAAAGCAATATATATTAGCTTGAATCAATCCACAACCTCGTGTATACAAGCCTCAGGCTAGATCACAACTCAAAGTATATATAATATTTTGGAATCAACCTCAACCCTGTATAGCTAACTCCAACATTACTGCTTATAGAGTGTCTATGGTTGTTCCGAAATATATATATAGATGGGTCGATATGAAATGTCAAAACATTGTATTCGTGTCTATGGTATCCTAAGATTACATAATATATTAGAATACATGTATAATACAATATGAGTTAGCTAGGATATGATTAATATAAATTTGTTACCAATTTTCACGTAGCTACAACAAGCAAAATTATCCAATCTTGTTTTACCCATAACTTCTTCGTTTTAAATCCGTTTTGAGTGATTCAAGTTGCTATGGTTTAATATTTGTCACACCCCCAAAATGGACCAGGGGTAATTGTGACCAATCATATCATAACACAGTTGTATAAACGAGAACGACTCTATATGAGACTTTTTAAATAAAACCTTTGTTAATAAAATAGCGGAAGCAGTAATAAATGTTTACATTATTATTAAAATGTAAAATAAATATTTATGAACTAAAATATAATATGCGATGTGGACTCCATGCAAGCATCAAATCTATCATCACAAAGTTGCAAACAGCTAGCTCAATCATCACCTGAGACAAAACATGCTTAAAGTGTCAACCAAAAAGGTTGAGTGAAATTCACAGGTTTATAAATAATATCCAAAGTTTTAGACCACAAGATTTAGTTTAAAGTTGATCAATATAAATATATCAATCTAAAAGTGTTGCTGCAGTTTGTAATATCGCTACTAAACAATTTACCCTATGACACCTTGTACTGTCAGTGTCGTGGAATCATTATTATGTAACCAAAGACCAACGATCGAATGGTTAGAGACGTTACTCTCAATAGGCCTACTCACAATAATTAAGTTTGCATTTATACGTAGCAATTAACGATATTACGGTAGGGATTTAGCATGAATCAAAGCAAGACAGCATAGTTAACAATTTAGTACTTGTGTCTAAGCGTAAAACAGTTATAAAGCAAGCATGTGTCTCACCCCAAAAGTTATAAAAATAGTTATGAAATAGTAAAAAGTGGGGCTATGAGGTTAACCTTAAATAGCAGTTGAAGATAATCCACAAAGAAAAGAAATGACGGAAGTAAGTAACGGAGATCTCAACCTAGAGATATAACGTTTAGTCAGTTATGTTCTAACAGACAGAAAGTATGCTTATTAATATAAGGATTATATTAATAGTGACAATTTATAGTAAGAGTTTCTACTTTTGAAAAGTTTCCATTTAAAGCAGGTTTATAGTTTTAGAAAGTTTGGGTTATAATCCTCCACATTAAGACGTTGTACAACTTTGTCCAAACTTCGTTGCTATTAAGTAAGTCGGGATGACCAGATGTAACCGGGGGTCAGGAACTTTCAGTTGGACCATAAGTCTACAACCTTTCGTTTAATCCAAAACCTTATTCCCATTATGGCAACCTAGACATCATCCACTTTACCGTAAATAGCGGTGAGTTTGTATAAGTCATACATTATCTTTTGATCATAACCTTTACCCATTATGTGCGTATAGAAATACGACATGTTTATGTATTAATAATATGATATTAATAAGTTTATTGTTATCGTATTAATAATTCGATTATCCTTATTATTTATTTAAGTATATATAAGTTTAGGTTTATTATTATATATATTATTGTATTTTATGAATTAATAAAGTATATGTATGTATAATATATATTATATTTTACAAGGTATATGTATAATATTAAATATTTATTATATATGTTAAATAAATATTTAATTATTATTTAAATGTTTATTTGCAAATTTTTATATTCAAAATTAATGTAATTAATTACTTTATATTTCATATACATTATATATTCCAAAAATAGATATATATTTCCCTAAATTCATTTTTAATTTAATTAAATATCAAATAATTAATTTAAAATTTTTATAAGTTTCTTTAACTTTATAAATCAGTAGAAAAATTTTATAAAAATATTATACCTTATTTTTATATTTATTTTGTATTTATCTTTGATTATATTTTCGGTTATTACATAATAAGAGTTAATTATGAAATAAATAATAATTTGACCCAAATAATTATTTTTATAATTTTTGCAGATCTATATAAGTTTTATAAACTTATAAAATTTTTATATATTTTTTATTTTTGGTTAAAAATATTTATTACAAATTTTATATTGTTTTTACGTTTAAATACTACATAATTCGTATTTAATTATAAATAATATTCCATAAATTATCAAAATTATTTTTATACATCATAATACTTATAATACTAATTATAACATATAAACATAATTTATATATATTAATTTCAAATTTATAAAGAATATACAAAAAATAAAAGCAATTCGATAAAAAATATAGAAAATACCTCAAGTAGTTTTCCAAGTTTGTGAGAGAGTTTTTCCAAAGATTTGATACAAGTTTTTATGAAACGGAAGTGGGTATTTATAGAAAAAAAAAATGGTTGGTGAAAAGAAAAAATATAAATAAAATAAAGGTGCCCATTTTTACAAAAAAAGAAAACATGTTAAAAATGTTTTTAATATGTTTTGTATTTAGAAATATTTAGTCAAAATTCATGGGCTCATTATTTAATTTATATAAAAAATCTTATTTTTTTTATAAGCTAAAAATATAAATAATGATTAAAATAACTTATCATTTAATTAATTATTATGTTACATATAGTTTTATATATAATACACATTAATATTAATATTAACTAAAGTTATTTTATATAATTAGTATAAACTTTAGTTAACACAACGTGTCGACAAAAAAATAAATATTTAATCAACGTCGAATTTAATCATATATTAAGTATGGATAACAACCCTAGGGAAAAATTAGTCAATTCAAGTATGGAAATGTGAGGGTTGTTATAGTACCTACCCGTTAAAGAAATTTCGTCCTGAAATTTGACAGAGATCGTCATGGTTGACAATAAGTATGTTTTCATGACGGATATGAGTTGGAAAATAGATTTTTATCACTATAGAGTAATAAAACAATTTGATTACGTGAAGAGTATGAGTGAAGCTATCGTAAAAAAGTGAAATGAGGAAAATAAATGTTCGTCTTAACTTTTGACATAGCTAAAGTTGATTTTCGGAATTCAAGGGACTTAAAGAAATCTTCATAATCTTTATAAGATTTGATTCTCCGGTAATTAAGGAATTTTGGGATTTCTTTGATTAAATGCGGTGAATTGCCTCGATTGCTGTGTTTGGAATTTTGCTATAAATTAGCTTCTTCCGTCTCATTATCTTCACTACGTCTATGCTTTCTTCCTCAATTCATACTTTCAAAAGATTTGTTAATATGCTCAATCCTGTATTGATTCTTGTAATTATATTGACCATATATACAGTCATTCTTCCTTTTCATTTACCACCAGAGGAATTTGTTTTCTTCTACTATTCCCTTGGGGTTATAATGTTTTTAATTTTCCCGTGTCAGTACGTTGCAATACGTATTGATATACACGGTTTGTAATTTCCGTATTGTTATCGGGCTTTATATTTTCCCTTATATGTCGGAGCTCCGTGCTTTTGTTTTTCCTTTCCGACTTCAAGTCAAGCGAATAATGGTCCAGAATTCGTAGGTATGAAGTTTCGAATGATCATAATATACAAAGTAGAAAGGAAAGGTAATAACACAATTTGATTTGTCAAATTACCAGAATATCCGAAAAAGACCGAATCATCAAGAAAAATATTTTCTTGATCTATTTAGAGGTTAAATAGAATGAAAGAGTTATGTAACATGGTTCATGATGAGGGTATGATCTGTGAACCTTTATCACATCCCATTAGAAACTCAGCATGACTTACTGTAATACAATCACGTTGGCGTGACGTCATTATATTATACTAACTCATGCTTCAATTCCCAACACTTCTCCAGAATTCATTCATAATTTATACTTAGATTTTACAGAAGTTTCCAATATAATGTAATACAGATAGCACGAAGAGGTATATAATTTCGGACGAGAATATTTATGAAAATATCTTCAGAAATATCGAAGATATTTATGATGATATTTTGGAATTTCTAAGTTCGAAAGTTGATGAAGAAAAATTTTCCGCAAGCTTTTAACATGACTTCGGAGCAAGATATTCTCTAAAGATTTCATCGGATCCAGAATTACCTGGATTATTTGAATATAGGGTTTGGTCCTTGTATTTGTCCTTGGTCTCCTTCATGGTTAGCTCAATCCGTTTTTCAGTTTCAAATATGAGCTTTTTCAATACGTCATTCTTTATCATCAAACTTTTGGCCATTAAGACCATCTATAGCTTTTGCTGCTTCGTCAGCATTCTCAAGGTTAACGAATCTGAATCATTGCTTATCAATCCGAGGTGTTTTCAAGAATTTTGAATTTGAAGTGTTTAAGCATAAGATGTAACCATCAATGGTTCTAATTTTGGTGGTTTGATGTGATAATTCATCACAGAATACGAATGAATATATATATGAATTTAGTAATCTTTAGGGAGATAACACCTGCTAAAGCTTTACCTGGATTCTGATATGTCAAAATCAGAATATGTATTTGAATTTGTATAAAAATGGTTGTTCTTTAGTGAACGGATACACATATATTGTGAACGTAAGTAGTATAATTACTGATTATTGAATCAGAATTGAAGAATGTACAACGCAACATATTAATGTGAGATATAAATATTTCTCGGGTATTACCTACCAGTTAAAATATTTTCACAATTAACAGTTTGTACAAAAGAACTTTAATTACAATCTTTATGGAGATATACGTTCATATATGTATTCTTCAAATATAATATAGATTTAATGAGTTAATATAATATTAAACTCATTTGATTTGCGGTTGGAACGAGAATAAATAATCTTCAAAACTTGAGAGATTACATAATCGTCGCGGAATATTTCTTTAATGGAGTTATGAATCAATACTTCATCGTTCATTGTTATTGATATGCCTCGGTATATGATGTTGGTGCTCGTGGAATTCTTGTGAAATTCCAAAGACACGAATAATGTTTTCTAAAAAGTTTCGAGTACATTGAAAATGGAAGTGTAAAATCAAACATGTATTTGAATAATACACTTGATTTATTATGAAATGGGGTTTATTATGATGAAGCAGTGATTAACGATTGTTAAGTCATTAACGAAGGATGTACATCATAGCATATTAGGGATATGAATTAACCAAGTAGTACATACTAGTTAAGATTCACACGTAATAGCTTAGTACGAAAAGATTTATTATTGTTCCAAACCATATTTATATAAAGTATACATATATAATTCTTCAGGAAGAATGAGTCAATACATCTTAACTCATTATTACTAATATTCCTTGGTATCTATGGGCGTATGATGTCGATGTTTGAGGTACCGATTATGATGTTGAGACGTGGGATGCTGATGTTGTTGTTGGTGAAGCTGATGCTGTTGGTGGTGATGCTGATGGTACTGGTGGTGCTGGTTATGCTGCTGGTGCTGCTGCTGGTGCTCGTAGGTTTTGCACCATATTTTCTAAAGCCAGTACTCGAGCGCGAAGCTCGTTGACTTCTTCTATTATTCCGGGATGATTAGCGGTTCGGACAAGTGGATGAATAAGATCTAGAATTCTAGATATTATATATTCGTGTTGGGATATCCTGGAAATGAGGGTGAAAATAGTGTTCCGAACGGGTTTGCCGGTAAGCGCTTCAGGTTCTTCGTCAATAGGACAATTTGATGAGTGGAAGGGATCTCCTTCTTCTTGCCTCCATTGATTAAGTCGACTACGAACCCACCCCCAATTCATCCAGAAAATATGATGGCTAATAGGTTCATTCATTCTGGTTAAGCTGTCCATGGAGCTCGAGGAACTCGAGGAATCAAGTGAGAAATCCAAATTATATGATTAAATAAAGGTTTCGATATGAGATGAGTGTTGGATACTGAATGATATATTCGTCCCCTTGAATACGTATGTATAGCAAAAATATTTCCATAATTTACGAAGGAAATTTAGGAAAAGTGTTAGACAAAGTCTATTGGGATTAATATGATAAGATATGATTTTTCTATACTCCTTTTATGCAATAATTGCAGTACGACGTGTCTAGATTAAAAATGATAAGTATGTAATCAGATAATGATTAAAGACTTTCAATTCGTAATGGCCTATTCAGGTCTAGGGGCTTGAGCTATAGGATCCTTTAAATCGGTATTCCAAACCCTTCCATTCTAGAGTTTCGTAGACGCCATCCGTCAAGAAAATTCAATGGTCAAAAATAACGAGAAATCAAAGATTTAAAAGTAATGAATATGAGTAGTGATTATAATGTCTTTGAGATTCTCGATAACTCAATGAAATTTTCCGGTTCGCAAATCGATGCATAAAGGCATAAAGCATATAGGTACGCGGTATAACAAGGAGGTTATATACGTTTGAGTATGAATAGTAACAAATATAGGAGTTTCAAAAAATCATGGATAATATTTTATGTAATACATATGTAATACACAAAACCATGATAGATGACATAGGAATGTCGAGAACGGTGTCGCATTTAAATGTGATGTCAGAATTGAATAGTACTTCAGAGAATGAGCAGAGTTCTTGGCTCGGCATTCTAAGATAAGTAAAGTTTCTAAAGTATAGTGTAGCATTTAACAGTTAAAGGAAACAATTAAAGGCAGTATAGTCAAAGAAAGTTGTAGTCCTACATTGCTAAGGTACCTAATTGTATAAGGCACACTTAAAATGCAATCATGGTTCTCTACAACAGCCTGCTCTGATACCAATCTGTCACACCCCCAAAATGGACTAGGGGTAATTGTGACCAATCATATCATAACGTAGTTGTATAAACGAGAACGACTCTATATGAGACTTTTTAAATAAAACCTTTGTTAATAAAACAGCGGAAGCAGTAATAAATGTTTACATTATTATTAAAATGTAAAATAAATGTTTATGAACTAAAATATAATATGCGATGTGGACTCCATGCAAGCATCAAATCTATCATCACAAAGTTGCAAACAGCTAGCTCAATCATCATGTGAAGACCCGTCCTAATCCATCCGGACGAAGTCCATATCGATTATAAACGATTCACAACAGTTGATTACATCGCAAGGTACTTGACCTCTATATGATACATTTTACAAACATTGCATTCGTTTTTGAAAAGACAATCTTTCATTACATCGAAAGTTGAAAACATGCATACCATTTCGTAATATATTTTACTATAATTGACTTAATAATAATCTTGATGAACTCAACGACTCGAATGCAACTTCTTTTGAAATATGTCATGAATGACTCCAAGTAATATCTCTAAGATGAGCAAATGCACAACGGAAGATTTCTTTCGTACCTGAGAATAAACATGCTTTAAAGTGTCAACCAAAAGGTTGGTGAGTTCATCAGTTTATAGTAATCATTTCATTTTCATCATTTTAATAGACCACAAGATTTTAAATATTATAAAACGCGCAGAGGTCCCATTCCATTTGCACAAAAAAATATCTTTCATATGAAGAACACCTTGTGAGGATTCATAATATAATAGTAACCATCTGTGCCGGTCTTTCACCCCACGGATGAATACATGTGCCTTCAAAATATAGAACCTCTGTGCCAGTCTTTACACCCCACGACTGAACACATGTTTATAAAATATAAGACAACCGGTGCCAAAATGTCATAAATAATAAACCATCCACCCGGCTCGGGAGCTTATACGCTCTAACAGAAACCGGGGGCTAATGCGTGTCATAATAATCAACCCCAATCCCAGATAATTCTTTCATAGAATACAGTTAAGGTACTTGTGTCTATTGCGTCAAACATTTATAAAAGCGCATGTATTCTCAGTCCCAAAAATGTAAAGAGTAAAAAGGGAATCAAATGAAACTCACCTAATGTATTTTGTAGTAAAAATACATAGAACGACATTGAACAAGTATAGGGTTGGCTTCGGATTCACGAACCTATATCATTTGTGTATTTATTAATACATATAATCGTAACTGAACAAATATATATATTGTTATTATTAGTGATGTAATTTTATATATAATCAATTAATAAGTTTCATTATATATGATTTCATTTTTATATATATAGAAATATTAATATAGTTAGGTTGTATGTATATTAAATATATTTTTGTATATATAGCATTTGTCTGTTGAAATTAGTAATTATAATAATACTTAAATAATATTTGTCATGTAAAAATGTTAATATTGATAATACTTAAAATAACTAGTAAAGGTAATAATGTAAATAAAAAACTCTATTAATGATAATAGTGATATTGATAATAATACTTGTAAAAATATTAATTTTTACTCTTAATAATAGTTATGATACTAATCTTAGTAATTACCTAATAATAATACTCGTGATAGTTATAATATTGATAATAATATTATTAATAACAATGTTAATTTTAATAATGATAATCTTAAATAAGGTATTAACTTTAATAAAAATGTTAATTTTAGTAAGCATAATAGTTTTAATAAAAGTGATGAGTTCCCTTAATAATATAGTGATAATAATAAAAATAATAGCAGTGTTAATAATAATAATCGGATTTATCATAAACTTCATGTTCAGTTTCTAAACTTATATCCATAGTTCCTATAACTTAAAAGTTTAACCATATTCATAATTTTTGTCGTGTCAACTTTTATTATAAATTTTGTAATATAAAGGTTATTAATATGTTCATAATTCTGTCAATAATAATATCAATAATAATACTATAATGATAATGTTACTAATGATAATACTACTAGTTTTAAAATGATAACACTAGTACTAATAATAATAATAACAATAACATAACAATAACAATAATAATAATAATAATATTAGCCATAATAATTATTAACATAATACTAATAATAATAATAACAATAAAAATGATAATAATAAATTTTGGTTTTGAAAAATACCTCCAAAGAGCTTTTAAAAAAAAGTTGTCACCCGCAGGAATCGAACTCGAGACCTCCCGCTCACTTAACAAACACCTTAACGATTGGACCAACGCAACTTTTCTGATTAAATACCAGTTTTAAATAAATATAACTCATAATCATCTATATGCTCAACTTCATCTTCCTCATTCAAAATCCCATCGATCCAAAATCATTTTCACAACCAAAAATCGAGTTACTCGGTTACAGATGGGTTTAAAATCGAATAGAATCCTTTATTTAGAGTTAATTGGATAAAAAAAATAAAAAAATATATATATATGTAAATACAGAGTGCTTCTGTTCGTCGATAATGAAAGGAGAAAAAAAAATCAAAATTGATTTCGAGATCGTTTTAAACAAAACTCATAACATGAAATAGGTTTTAAATTCTTTCTAAAAACTTTCTAAGTTATCAATTGAACTTGAAACGTCCAATTGATTACGAATTTCATCAATAACAATTATTTTGACTTTTTATTTTTTAAAGTTTGACTTCGAATTTCAATCTCAATAAAACGAATTGGAAACTGATACTTTGCAGGAAGATTAAGTAAGATAATACTAACAAAACTGTATCAATACATTTTGAAGATTTGAGCGAATTTGATCTAAAAAAAAATAAGAACGCGAACAGGGGTATCGAGTAGGTGTTCTATTTTTTTGTGTTTTCTTTTAACAACTAACCAAGATTGACAATACTTATCATGCCCGTGATTATTTGATACAGCAACCAAAACTGATCGAAGTTGGATCCTAGCTATACTTGCCTGACAGAAACAAAAATATGAGTTGGAGGAGAAGAAAGTTACAAAAAAAAATGATTGATAACAGATTCGCTTAATTGAGTTTTATATACTATTAATAACTAATAAATATAAATACATTTACATAAATTCTGTAATAATAACTGAGATAATAATAATAATGTTATTTTTAATAACAATTATCATAATAATAATAATAATAATAATAATAATAATAATAATAATAATAATAATAATAATAATAATAATAATAATAATAATAATAATAATAATATCATATATTTATTTATATTTATACTCCTAATGATACTTATTTATCTTATTATTTTACATTTTCAATTACAACTGATTAAAGTATACCTTATTAATAGTATATACTTTTATATCTATATTTCATTATTTCAAAATAATATATATATATATATATATATATATATATATATATATATATATATATATATATACTTATATATATTTACACACTTTATTTATATATCTATTTATATTTATTTGTAACTAATTGTTCGTGAATCGTCGGGAATGGTCAAAGGTCAATTGAATATATGAAACAGTTCAAAATTTTTGAGACTCAACATTATAGACTTTGCTTATCGTGTCGAAATTATATAAAGATTCAGGTTTAAATTTGGTCGGAAATTCTCGGGTCGTCACACATCACCTGAGATAAAACATGCTTAAAGTGTTAACCAAAAAGGTTGAGTGAAATTCACAGGTTTATAAATAATATCCAAAGTTTTAGACCACAAAATTTAGTTTAAAGTTGATCAATATAAATATATCAATCTAAAAGTGTTGCTGTAGTTTGTAATATCGCTACTAAACAATTTACCCTATGACACCTTGTACTGTCAGTGTCATGGAATCATTATTATGTAACCAAAGACCAACGGTCGAATGGTTAGAGACGTTACTCTCAATAGGCCTACTCACAATAATTAAGTTTGCATTTATACGTAGCAATTAACGATATTACGGTAGGGATTTAGCATGAATCAAAACAAGACAGCATAGTTAACAATTTAGTACTTGTGTCTAAGCGTAAAACAGTTATAAAGCAAGCATGTGTCTCACCCCAAAAGTTATAAAAATAGTTATGAAACAGTAAAAAGTGGGGCTATCAGGTTAACCTTAAATAGCAGTTGAAGATAATCCACAAAGAAAAGAAATGACGGAAGTAAGTAACGGAGATCTCAACCTAGAGATATAACGTTTAGTCAGTTATGTTCTAACAGACAAAAAGTATGTTTATTAATATAAGGATTATATTAATAGTGACAATTTATAGTAAGAGTTTCTACTTTTGAAAAGTTTCCATTTAAAGCAGGTTTATAGTTTTAGAAAGTTTGGGTTATAATCCTCCACATTAAGACGTTGTACAACTTTGTCCAAACTTCGTTGCTATTAAGTAAGTCGAGATGACCAGATGTAATCGGGGGTCAGGAACTTTTAGTTGGACCATAAGTCTACAACCTTTCGTTTAATCCAAAACCTTATTCCCATTATGGCAACCTAGACATCATCCACTTTACCGTAAATAGCGGTGAGTTCGTATAAGTCGTACGTTATCATAACCTTCACCCATTATGTGCGTATAGAAATACGACATGTTTATGTATTAATAATATGATATTAATAAGTTTATTGTTATCATATTAATAATTTGATTATCCTTATTATTTATTTAAGTGTATATAAGTTTAGGTTTATTATTATATATATTATTGTATTTTATGAATTAATAAAGTATATGTATGTATAATATATATTATATTTTACAAGGTATATGTATAATATTAAATATTTATTATATATGTTAAATAAATATTTAATTATTTTTTAAATGTTTATTTGCAGATTTTTATATTCAGAATTAATGTAATTAATTACTTTATATTTCATATACATTATATATTCCAAAAATAAATATATACTTCCCTAAATTCGTTTTTAATTTAATTAAATATCAAATAATTAAGTTATAATTTTTATAAGTTTCTTTAACTTTATAAATCTGTAGAAAAATTTTATAAAAATATTATACCTTATTTTTATATTTATTTTGTATTTATCTTTGATTATATTTTCGGTTATTACATAATAAGAGTTAATTATGAAATAAATACTAATTTGACACAAATAATTATTTTTATAATTTTCGAAGATCTATATAAGTTTTATAAACATAGAAAAATTTTATATATATTTTATTTTTGGTTAAAAATATTTATTACGAATTTTATATTGTTTTTACAATTATATACTACATAATTCGTATTTAATTATAAATAATATTCCATAAATTATCAAAATTATTTTTATACATCATAATACTTATAATACTAATTATAACATATAAACATAATTTATATATATTAATTTCAAATTTATAAAGAATATACAAAAAAATAAAAGCAATTCGATAAAAAATATAGAAAATACCTCAAGTAGTTTTCCAAGTTTGTGAGAGAGTTTTTCCAAAGATTTGATACAAGTTTTTATGAAATAATAGTTGGTATTTATAGGAAAAAAATGGTTGGTGAAAAGAAAAAATATAAATAAAATAAAGGTGCCAATTTTGACAAAAAAAGAAAACATGTTAAAAATGTTTTTAATATGTTTTGTATTTGGAAATATTTAGTCAAAATTCATGGGCTCATTATTTAATTTATATGAAAAATATTATTTTTTTTATAAGCTAAAAATATAAATAATGATTAAAATAACTTATCATTTAATTAATAATTATGTTACATATAGTTTTATATATAATACACATTAATATTAATATTAACTAAAGTTATTTTATATAATTAGTATAAACTTTAGTTAACAAAACATGTCGACAAAAAAATAAATATTTAATTAACGTCGAATTTAATCATATATTAAGTATGGATAACAACCCTAGGGGCAAATTAGTCAATTCAAGTATGGAAATGTGAGGGTTGTTATAATATTGAACTTAAGTTTATGAATCTAAACAGAAAAAGTATAAGTTTATAGTCAGAAATACAGGTTACAAGTCGTTTTTGTAAAGGTAGTCATTTTAGTCGAAAGAACGACGTCTAGATGACCATTTTGGAAAACATACTTTCACTTTGAGTTTAACCATGATTTTTGATATAGTTTCATGTTCATAAGAAAAATTAATTTTCCCAGAAGAACAACTTTTAAATAAAATTTTATCATAGTTTTTAATTAACTAACCCAAAACAGCCCGCGGTGTTACTACGACGGCGTATATCCGGTTTTACGGTATTTTTCGTGTTTTCAGGTTTTAAATCATTAAGTTAGCATATCATATAGATAGAGAACATGTGTTTAGTTGATTTTAAAATACAAGTTAGAAGGATTAACTTTTGTTTACGAACAAGTTTAGAATTAACTAAACTATGTTCTAGTGATTACAAGTTTAAACCTTTGAATAAGGTAGTTTTATATATATGAATCGAATGATGTTATGAACATCATTACTACCTCAGGTTTTGTGGATAAACCAACTGTAAATGAGAAAAATAGATCTAGCTTCAAAGGATCCTTGGATGGCTTGAAAATTCTTGAAGTAGAATCATGACACGAAAACAAGTTCAAGTAAGATTTCCACTCGAAATAAGATTGTTAAAGTTATAGAAATTGAATCAAAGTTTGAATATGAGTATTACCTTGTATTAAAAAGATATCTTACTGTAAATAAGAAAGATTTCTTGAGGTTGGATGATCACTCAAAGTGGATTTGCAAGATTGGAAGTAAGCTAGCAAACTTGGAAGTGTTGTTGGTGTGTTCTTGAGTAGTTGTTTTATAACTTAGTTTATATATGGATTTATGAACTAGATTGAGCTAGATTTTGATGAAGATGATGAAGAACACTTAGAACACTAAGAGATTAATTGAGAGAGAGTAATTTGATGCATGAAAGTTGAATGAGAATGTGTTGGTGAAGTGTGAAGGTTCACGTGAATGTTGATGTGCCATATAAGCTCCATTAGTTTGTTGTTTTGTTAGATATTTCTTGCTAGATGTTAAATGATGGTTCTCACATGTGTTAGGTGACTCACAAGGGCTGCTAAGAGCTAATCATTGGAGTGTATATATCAATAGTAAATACATTTAGAAGCTGTGTATTGTACGAGTATGAATACAGGTGTATACGAGTAAAATTGTTGATGAAAATGAATGAGGATGTAATTGTAAGCATTTTTGTTAAGTGGAAGTACTTTAATAAGTGTCTTGAAGTCTTTCAAAAGTGTATGAATACATATTAAAATACTACATGTATATACATTTTAACTGAGTCGTTAAGTCATCGTTAGTCGTTACATGTAAGTGTTGTTTTGAAACCTTTAGGTTAACGATCTTGTTAAATGTTGTTAACCCATCGTTTATTATATCTAAAGAGATGTTAAATTATTACATTATCATGATATTAAGATGTATTAATATATCTTAATATGATATATATACATTTAAATGTCGTTACAACGATAATCGTTACATATATGTCTCGTTTCGAAACCCTTAAGTTAGTAGTCTTGTTTTTACACATGAAGTTCATTGTTAATATACTTAATGATATGTTTACTTATCATAATATCATGTTAACTATATATATATATATATATATATATATATATATATATATATATATATATATATATATATATATATATATATATATATATATATATATATATATATATGTCATTATATAGTTTTTACAAGTTTTAACGTTCGTGAATCACCGGTCAACTTGGGTGGTCAATTGTCTATATGAAATCTATTTCACTTAATCAAGTCTTAACAAGTTTGATTGCTTAACATGTTGTAAACACTTAATCATGTAAATATCAATTTCATTTAATATATGTAAACATGGAAAAGTTCGGGTCACTACATATAAGTCCGTCCACAAGTGAAAAGACTCATTTGCCCTTTATTTAGAACCCTTAAAATGGGTTAAAATCACATATCTGTCGCCAGAACGTCATTCCGTACCATTGAACGTCGTTCCATATTAAGAACGTCGTTCCTTTTAAGAGGAACGTCGTTCCTGAAATAACCTCTAACTCGTTCTGTTCACTTGGTTCCATTTCCCTTAATCACAACGTCGTTCCTGGTTTTGGAACATCGTTCCTTCATCTGGAATGTAACGACCCAACTTGGTTTTACCAAAAACATGCCTTAAAAAAATTTCCTTATTCAGTACATCTGGACGGCGTCCAGTTATCTGGATGGCGTCCAGTTATCTAGACGGTGTCCAGTATCAAAGGCCATGACGGCGTCCAATCTATTGGGACGGCGTCCAAATGATCTGTAAAATTCTGTCCCCGAGGTCCAACTTACGTGAACGGAAAACCCGCTTCCCGACACTTTTAAACGAAATGACTTTCACAACACATCATAGTAAGTAAAACTAAGATATTTTCACAGTAAAAACAAGTTTTACTACACCGGGCCCACAACGACCCATCTTACAATAATATAGCGATTTCGACCCATTTATATCTTTAGACGGATTAGGACTCTACAACCCAACCCGATACCAAGAGCATAATCCCGAGGACTTCCAAACCCCCAATCCGCATTAACATATCCAAAAGCTACCCCATCGAGCCCAAGCGCTCCTAAGCATCTAGTCTAACAACTAGTTAGCTTCAAAACACGATACCTGTAAAAAGGTAAACAATGAGGGGGGGTAAGCATAAAGCTTAGTGAATGCAATAATTATACACATACATATATAACCTACTTACTTGCAATCACTTACACAATTACCGCATAATCGCTAGCAATATAATTAGCATACCATCGCAAAGTATAACGCTAAATCTCCAATACGCAAGCTAGCACAAACAATAGCATATAACTCGAACAATATAATATGCTACACTACAACACATAACCATGGTTAACCAATCGTACTAGGAATGGTACTCGAATTTCCCATCGGTGTTCATAACAACCATTAGAGTACTTAACACGTCGTACACTAATCCCACGGGTGGCAACTTAACACATCGATGCTTCACCCCGAGTGGCGTCTTAACACGTCGACACTTCACCCGTGATAGTTCTTGGAGTGGCATCTTAACACGTCGATACTTCACTCCGAGTGGTGTCTTAACACGTCAACACTTAACTCATCAACTTACTTGGGGTGGCATCTTAACACGTCGATACTTCACCCCGGATGGCGTCTTAACACGTCGACACTTCATCCGTTACTTTCTTGGAGTAGCATCTAAGCACATCGATACTTCACTCCGGGTGGCGTCTTAACACATCGACACTTCACCCCGGGTGGCGTCTTAACACATCGACACTTCACCCGTCATATTACTTTGAGTGGTGTCTTAGCACATCGACACTTCACATCTCACGCTACAACAAATAAATACATTATATACCTACGCATATAATTATTCCACTCACCTCGAACTCGAGCATTACAAACCACGCGCGAAATCTCTAACAACGCACCCGAGCAAGCTTTTACCTATAATAGGCATATATGTATACACACAATCAACATACATTCTCTACAAGAGAATTCGACGCCAACACCCTTAACCAAGGGTTTATACTTACCATCACAAACCGCCCATTTAGACACCTAAAATGGACTTTACCAATTACCACTACGAGTGGTAATTCTGACCCATTCAAACAAGTACAAACTAACCCTTATTGCACTTGATCATACAAAACCAACCCACAAGTGCAACTTGACCCAAATGGCACTAAACCACCAAAACAAGTCAAGTTTGACCCATAATCACCATTTTAACACTTAACACAAAAGTTTAACCCCGAATTAACCAGATTAGGTTTAACTCACTTTGGCTTGTCAATTTATACCCAAAACACCTACAATCACTTACAACTAGTGATTGTGTCTCAAAATCATCATTTGACACCAAAATCAAGAACACTTGACCCAATTCAACTAAAAACTCATTTTGACCCATATTAGGGTTTACACCCCAAAATCAAGTCAACACAACACCAAAATCTATAGTACACAAGTGTTCTAAGTTTTAACCAACACATGCAAGCCCTAAACTTACAATTTCATCAATCAAAATCCTAAGTCGCCAATTCGGGTTTACTTACATGAATCTTACCCAAAAATCCCCAAATTTCACAATAAATGGGTTATAACTCTAACTAGCACAAACTCTAACTCAAACAATAATCTTAACAATGAAATTCGGATTTAGAACTTACCAACACTACCACAACGTAGCCGTGAATGAGGTGAACAAAATTAACATTCGTGACTCGACCCGATTCACCCTTCTTCTTCCCCAAACCAAGCTCTTTCTCTCTAAAATGGTCCCTCTCTCTCTAGGAATGGATGGGAGTGTTTGGGAAGGTGGAAATGGGGATAAGAATGAATTTGGATCAGTTTTGATGGCCCAAACGACCCCCAAGTGAAAAGACCCAAATACCCTCTTTTAAAAACTTCAAAATATCACAGCTGGCCCGTCAGGCCATTTGGACAGCATCCAAAATGGCTGGACGGCGTCCCAATGAACTGAGACAGAAACTGGAACTTGTTTTGGTCGTAACTTTCAAACCGTAGCTCCGTTTTTGATGAATCAAATATCGTTGGAAACGTAATGAGATTTACTATCCAATGGTAAGGTTTTAGAACCTCAACTCCAAATTTATTTGGGATCCAAATATACGCTTACATGCCTCGTATTTCGAATGACGTTCGAAATAACGCGTAACTGAAAAACGGGGTGTTACAACTCTCCCCCACTTAAATTGGATCACGTCCTCGTGATCTGCACCAACACTAGAAGTTAAGAACTTCTCCCTCGAATATTTCCGCTTCCAACGCGAACTCACACATGTAGTAATCACGCACCCGAATTCTCGCTTCGTGCACTGACTCAACATTTAACAACAATATCGGGTAATCAACCCTCGAGTCAACACAACTACTACCGTTTGCTCCTACGCCGAGTATCCAAACTCATACTATACACTTCACAATCGTCTTAAAAGTAGAGCATTTCACCGACAACCATCGTCGTCGTGCCTTTAATCCTACGAAACACCACCAAGCCCGACATCCATAAAATCTTCCGTGAATTCTAAGATCTCACCACACGCTAATAATCATTAGCGTGCACTACCACCACAAGCGATATCTCACACACTCAACGTCCAGAATTTCCATTTAGGAAAATACCAAAAACACCACATATCCCTTCAGGTTCTCGCTACAACTCGCAACAAGCTACATTCATAACCATATCACTCAATCAATCGATCCGCACATGACCATCCGTCACTGTATTAATCCGGGACGACAATAATACACCACGTGCTGAGCAAAACATCAACACTCGACGCAGGGTTCCTCCTCTGAACCCTACCACACAACCACACAAGACGGCTTCCTAGTACTAACATGGAGACTAATCGTATACTAGAATCCCGTCAACGGCGAATTATCATCACAAAATTTCCACAATTTGCCACACGACTCACAGAATATTTACCAACACCGGGTGAACCTTCCTACCTAGACTGTCTGATGTTATAGCGAGTTGGTACGTAATAGTTATTATTTTACTACGAAATAATATTAAATACGATACAATTTTACACAAGTTATTTATTTATTTAAAGAATGGATATACCTAAACCTTGCTACAACACTTATAGGCAGTGTACCTAATCGTAGAGTAGTGTAGTTTTTAGTAAGTCTGGTTCGTTCCACAGGGAGCTAATTGAAATCGTACTATATTTTTATACAACTATATTTATATAAATATATATAATTATATATAGGTAGTATTATTATTATTATAAAAAGGAGGTTTTACCGTTTAATGACCGGTTTGTCGATTTTATATTTTTAGGTGTACAGATAAATGACAATAATTAAAGTGCGTAAAATAAATAACGATAAATAAAAAGCGATATATAAAATTGCGAGTAATAAAATGACGGTAAATAAAAGTACGATGAAATATGAAATAAAAGTATTATGCTTATTTAAACTTCCGTAATCATGATGTTCGACGTGTTGATTTTAATTTATTATCATGGGTTAATTGTCCTTGTCCTGGTTTATTCGATATGTCCATACGGTTTTTGTCCATAACGGTCCATCGGTCATAAATATAAAGTGCGAGTGTCCTCGTCAAATTTATCTTATACCTGAAGTCAAATATTCCAACTAATTGGGGATTCGAACTGTAACAAGGTTTTAATACTTAGTTTAATGAATACACTAGGTTATCGACTGCGTGCAATCCAAGGTTTTAATACTTTGTTAACAATTACACCAATTATCGTTTTATGTAATCCACTCCTGTTTTAATGAGATATGAATATTAATTTATCCAATTGATCAGTTTGAATAATCAATTACCCAACCCGAATATTTAATTAAATGATTGTAATGGATGTCGTATAAACGTCACTAAATAGGACATTCGTAATCATTTTAATAATTATTAGATTAACTAATTTGAAGATAGGTTCGACAGATTCCAATGAGTTGTCGCTCAATTAGACAATACCCCCCATCTATTAATAGTCATAGTCCAATGTCCACAAGTGTCGGTCTTTTGTCCAAACCCGAATTATGGTACAAAATCAAATAACCCCATCTTAATATTTAGCCCAACATCACGATTACTTCAATTTAAATAAGCATAATAATAACTTAGTTACGAGACATTAAATTAAAAAGGAAGAACATAGCTTACAGTGATTATTAATAGCGTAGCGTTACACGGACAGAGTTTCGACTTA
The DNA here is from genome assembly GCF_046630445.1 of Rutidosis leptorrhynchoides. Lineage (NCBI taxonomy): Eukaryota > Viridiplantae > Streptophyta > Magnoliopsida > Asterales > Asteraceae > Rutidosis > Rutidosis leptorrhynchoides. The sequence continues at coordinate 481,724,044 of NC_092334.1, read as the reverse complement.
CAAACTTAAAACATTCGCCACTATAACCTTATTATTATTAACTTAAATTAAAATTAAAATTATAAATATAAATATATATATTTTACATAGATAGAAAGAAAGAAAAAGGGATGGTTCATCGAGCAGAATTTGCGAGCTTTTATAGGCCCACTTTGAACTGTACAGCTCCGCGAATGCGGAGCTTTTGTGCTTCACAGCTCCGCGAGTGTGGAGGTTCGCATTCCAGCTCACACAAATTGAATCCTAGGCTGCCAACGTTTATTTTTATAATATATAAATAATATATATATATATATATATATATATATATATTATTTACATAATTAATTATATATTATATTATATTTATGTGCATAGTTGACTAGTAATTTTAGGTCCGTTGCGTCGTGCATTGAAAGTTGGTTCATGTCTCGGTTCCGGATTTTCGAACGTCTTTTCGTACGATTTAATATCTTGTACTTTACGTTTCATGGCTTGTACTCTTGTCATTTTTAGGCGTTTCTCATCAATAATTTGAACCTCTTTGATTGTACTTTATACTTTTTGGCGTTTTGGTCATTTGCGTCTTCAATTCGTCGAATCTGCCTTTTGTCTTCACCTTTTATTATTTAAACGAATATCACTTGTAAATAGAACAATTGCAACCAAAAGCTTGTCTTTCTTGAGGGATAATTCTATGAAATATATGTTCATTTTTAGCATTATCAAATATTCCCACACTTGAGCGTTGCTTGTCCTCAAGCAATATAGAACTTTGAATAAAAACATGCTTGAATAACCCTTCACCGGTGTTTGTGAAATGTTTTTGTGGGTTTTGTGGGTTTCAGATTTGAAAATTTTAGCTCAAAACTTATGGTTTTGTGTCACCCACTTGCTAATCTTGTTTTTAGGAAAGCAACACGTCCAGTATACTTGCTCCGTATATTACCTTTCGGTAAACTATAGTCCGGTTGTAAAAGAAAGCGTTGAACAAGCAACTGTTAAGGCAATGTTCCGTGACATGCTTTTGATTATGGTCTATATCGTGTCGGATGCAATTACTATCCTTTGTAGGAGCAATAGTAAAGATCACCCTATAATTTTTTGGTCTGGCACAAGGTCCTGTCTTCGACCATGCTATGCAACCACCGTTCCTACGGTTGACACCCGATTTGGTTCAGGTGACCTAATGAATTCCGATGAATTCTTAAGATTTTACGTTCAATGGTAATGAGTGCATTGAAAATGGGTTTTTAGAAAACAAATCGGTTTGTAATTTTGATCAAAATATTTTCTCGTTCAAGCTCGAGTTTAGATATCATCGAATTCCATGAGTTTGTAATTCTCAATCTTTAAGGTCAATCTCTATGATTGAGTAATATCAGGCTTAAATGCTGATTTTTAATCTTTAAGAAGATTATCCTTTCTGGGGGTCTGATTCATTAGTCTTATCAAGCTAATTTGCACGGCGCCCTCCCCATTTTACGAGACAGATCCTCTCATGGTTAGGATAAGTCTGACCACATGGCGACCCTGTTTGATGCTGAGGTCCGTGGATTTCCAGTTGATTTTCGAGATGACTTTTCTAGATTTTTCGTCAACCTACAGCTGGTCTGGACAACAACTTCCTGACCTAAATCAAGAAGCTTGTGTCTTTTTCCTCGGAAGACTTTACTTCCCTTTAAATCAAGTGGTACATTTCTTTCAAATATATTATAAGCAATCGGGTAAAACTGATAAAATCATTCAAAACAAAAGTATCTTCAATTATTTGTACAAAAATATGTGATATGTAATTTGAATAACTTGATAAATTTTTCTCACACTTGACTTTTATTTTATTTTCTTTGTCTTTTTAATCTCCTCTATTCCATTTTTAAATGAATTCTAACATTTTGAGTTGTTTCTCAATTTATGTCCTTTCCGAGGTAACAATAATTTCGGTGTTAACACCTAGTTTTATCGTTCATAAATATGTATAAACATGATTTTGAATTCATTTAGTTGAAAATTTTTAAAATTTTACTAGAATTAGGTAGTCAGTATATAAGACTAGGGCTGTTCTTTATTATCAGAGAGCACTAGATTCTAATACAACTACTGCGTTACTAGTATTTTTTAATGGTAACCAAGCGTTAAAATAAAATAATTTTAAAATCCGAAAGAATTTAACCCCTTCCCACACTTAAGATCTTGCAATGCCCTCATTTGCAAGAAATCAGTAACAATTTAAATTATTGAGGGTGATTAGCGTAAAAAGATAATTAAAATTTTACCAAAGTTTCCAAACATATTGTTGTATGCTTTGAATGATAAATGGTGCACTTCATTTGTTCATTCCGCCTGTTGTTACATCACATTTGTTTTTCGTTTTGTAGTCAAAATTATTGCTTTTGCTGAACTTAATGCCAGTTTTTGAAAGTTCGCTGTTTTTACCCTGTTTATAAGATAAACTACAAACAAATATATACATACTTTTTTTTTAATAAAACCTTTTACTTATAAAACAAATAATTAATTAATTTTAAAAATTTGTTTTCCTTGGTATTTAGGACGAGGTTGTTTCGGTACGTTTACCTAATCCGTCCCTCGACAAAATTTTAAAATTTGTCATTTTAAAGCGATTGTTTTAAAAGCAAAGATTTTTAGGTTTTTTAAATGTTTTTGGCATACTTTAAATCAATAAGATTAAAAATAATGATAATAAAATTTCTCATCCTGCCCTCGGGTAAAGCAATTTCGGTTCAACGACCTAGTCTTCAACTCACGACGAATTTTAGAAATCATTTTTTAAACTTAATGAAATAAAGTAAATTTTATTTTTAAATTCACACAAAACTTAAATAAAGAAAACATATAAATTTTAAATAAAACCTACAAAACAAAAAAAAAATTCAGAATGGGGGGAGAAAACTAGTTCTTTAATGTCTGCTAGCGGAAAAGACCAATCGGATCCCATTCTCGGAACTACACGAGAACAGAAAAACTAACTCTAGACAACATTTTCTTTTTAGAACATTTGAATCTCCCCACACTTAGGTAGCTGTGGTGTCAAAATTGTGATTAACTTCATCATCAATTTCTCTTGGACCATAATCAACTTGCATATCTGTGACTTTTGCTTTAAGCCATTGGTCGGATTCTTGTGTAATATCCACAAATTCAACTAGTTTCGCCTTTTCTTTGGGCGATAGATTGGATACTAACCTGTTAAATAACTTAAAGTTCCCCTTGGTTCTAGCATCGCGAATCCGTTTAATAAGTTTCTTCATTGAACTGTTAATAACGGGGTCATTTAATTTCGCATCAACAACGGGGTTCTTTGTTATCAAGTCATCATTAGGTGTTACTTCATCTTCTCCACACTTAGGTATTTTATTATTGTTAAGCACTACCGTTGAAGTTGGTAAAACAATGTGCTTCTCATCGATCGTTTTTACTGGTTCAACGATTTTGGTTGGTGGAGATTTAGACTTTTGACTCACAAAGGTGATCGATTTTTCACCATCACTAAGTGTCATTCTACCCTTTCTTACATCAATAAACGCCTCGGTGGACGCTAAGAATGGTAGACCTAAAATTAAAGGAATGTTTGAGTCCTCTTCTATGTCAATAACAACAAATTCGACTAGAAACGTTAAATTACCCACATGAATGAATAGGTTGTCCACAATTCCAACTGGGTGCCTAATGGTTTGATCAAAGAGTCGAACACTCATTTTCGTTAGACTTAACTCACCTACTCCCAATCTCTTATATAATGAAAGAGGCATAACACTCACACTCGCACCTAAATCTGCTAGTGCATCATACATGACACAATCACTAAGTAGACAAGGAACAATAAATTCACCCGGATCACCCAACCTTGGTGGAGGTTTTGGTGGATCTGTTTTTACCGGGTTTACTTTTACGGTTTTTGTTTCTTGCACTTTCTTATTCTTCTTCTTCTTTCCAGAGGTATCACAAACTTTATTACCTATTACTTGCTCATACTCAACTCCTTTTCTTGGAAACGGGATGGGTGGTCTGTATGGTGCCACCACTGGCTTTACATACTCGGGTGGTGGTGGTGACATAACTTCTTCATTGTTACTCACATCTAAAACCTTCCCATCTTCTGATGATGGTTTTTCAGAATTTGTTGACACCATATTAACATTCTCATTCCAAGGATTTACTTCAGTATTACTCGGTAGCTTTCCTTGTTCCCTCTCACTCATCAAGCTAGCAAGAGTACCTACGTGGTTTTCTAGATTTAAAATGAAAGCTTGTTGAGTTCTTAATGACTGATCAAACCTCTCATTCGTTTGGGTTTGAGATGTAATGAATTGTGTTTGAGATTCCATTAGCTTTGCCATCATTTCTTCCAGATTTGGATTTTTCTCTTCGGTTTGTTGTGGTGGTATATACAAGCTAGGTCTTTGTTGATTGAAAATATTGTTTTGAGTTGGTTGGTTATTTGGACCTTGTTGGTTATACTAGTTATTGTTGGGTCCATTTGGATTGGAAAGAATGTTTTGATTTCGATTGAAGTTTGGCCTTGGCGGTTGATAATTATTTTGATAATTATTTCCGGGCCTTTGGTTCATGTAGGAAACATTCTCACGTTGTTCCATTGTTTGCTCAATGTGACAATCTTTCGTTAAGTGTGGTCCACTGCATTGCTCACAACTGATTCGTATTGCGTGAATATCTTTAGTCATCTTTTCCATTCGTCTCTCGAAAGCATCTATTTTTGAGGAAACGGAATCAAAGTCATGGCTAGAATCGGCTCTAGCCACTTTAGATGAACGAAAGATATCTTTTTCCTGGTGCCATTCATGTGAGTGGGAGGCTGTGTTATCAATGATTTTGTGAGCTTCGGTTGTGGTTTTCTTCATAATGGAACCACCAGCTGCTGTGTCGATGTCTTTTCGTGTTGCAACGTTGACACCATGGTAGAATATTTGTACTATTTGATAAGTGTCTAAACCATGTTGTGGACATCCTCTCAACAACTTTCCAAATCTTGTCCACGCCTCATATAGAGTTTCATTTGGCTTTTGTGTGAACGTAACTATTTCTCCTTGAAGTCTCACGGCTTTAGATGCCGGAAAGAATTGTTTAAGAAATTTTTCAACTAAAACATCCCATGTATCAATCGCCCCTTCAGGTAATGATTCTAACCACTCTTTGGCTTCTCCCTTTAAAGTCCAGGGAAATAACATGAGATATATCTGTTCATCCTCAACTTCTCGGATTTTGAATAGTGTAAAAATCCTATTAAAGGTTCGAAGATGTTCGTTTGGATCTTCTTTTGGCGTACCACTAAATTGGCATTGGTTAGTTACCATGTGTAGGATTTGTCCTTTGATTTCATAATCTGGTGCATTAACATCTGGCTTAATAATGGCGTGACCTTGGCCCGTGCGTGTAGCTCTCATTCGGTCTTCCATACTTAGAGGTTCTTGATTTTCCATGATTGGATTTGTTGAATCTAAATCACTAGAGGATTCTGATTTAATGGTTTCTTCCTCGACAATCTCTGGATGAGTGATTTGTGGTTCAGGAGGAAATATTAGTGGTTCAGGATCTCTGAATTGTCCTTGAATATCCTCCGGATTCTCAATTGTGAGGTTGGGTTCAAAAAATGGATTATCGAAAATTTGAATTGGATTACTTGGTCGACTTGATGACGATTCTAAAGAAAAATCAACGGCGACAATATTGGCTAGATGTCTTGATTGAGTTACAGGTGGTGAACGTATGAAAGGTGGTGAACGTTTTGCTCGGTGCATTCACAGAATATCCTATTAGTTATAAAAAAGATAGAAAAATTATATAAGTTATCAAATTAATAGACTTTTCTGCTTTTGCCCACGTTTCGAATAGCCAAAAGATGTAGCAGGGAGCCAGAACCCTTTAAATCGGAAGCTCACAACTCAGCCACTAACAAATCCAACTATTACTACGAACCAGAAAATTTGGATGTCTATCAATTTAACCGCTTAAAATAATTTTTCGTTTTGAATTATTAGAGAAGAAATAGAGAAAATTCTAAGTCCTAAAAACTAGAGCGGCGAGAAATAAGAAAGAAAAAGAGTAGCGTCGAAAAACGTCGAAAAATAAAAAATTGAAAAATAAAATAAGAAAGTAGCGCGTTGAAACTTAAAATTCTAAAAATTAAATATTAAAAGTTGCGTCTAAAGGTATTAAAACTTAAAAGAAATTCTATATCCAAAACGGCAATATCTTAATTAGGCACTAAATTTTATTAAATACTAAAACGATAAGTGAAGTCGTAAAATTCTAAAGCGCCTAAATTTTAGTCTAAAGAAAAAATACTTAAGGGATTTTACGGTAAATCCTAAAAATCTAAAAGTATAAAAATAACTACGGCAAAAACTATAACTTAAACTAATTACGAGCGAAAAATATAAATATTACGAATAAACGATTAAAAAGATACAAAATATAGAAATAATACTTAAAGTTATGAAAATACAATTTTTATAAAAATATTATTTTTATTATTGTATAAAAGTATTTATAAAACTAATTAACACTTAAAACTTAAAATACAACTTTAATTAAACTATGACTAATTAATATTAAATATAAACCCTAATTAGATTAATTAATAAAAATAATAATTAAATTAAACCCTAAAACATAATTAATGCAGTCTGAGGTTCAGGCGTGTCAGGCAGCTCCACGAGTGCGGAGGTCTGCTGCCCAAAAACTCCGCGAGTGAGGAGGATGCAGATTCAAACGAGCTGCAGGCCCAAATTACGCAGGTCCAATTTTTATTTTTATTTTATAATCTTTACAAAATTAATATAAGTAATATTTATTAAAGTAAACTTATGTTTTTAAGAACTAAAAAAAATATTTTTATACTTTATATAAATTATATAAAAATATATTTATTTTTTTTTACTTGAACACTTAAATAGATATATGTATTATTTTTTTTTCTTTTTAATGTTTTTAACACTTATTATAAATACAAAATATTTTTACGAAATACGAAATAATATATTTTTACAAAAATATAGTTTACAAAAATATAGCGTTTTGCTTCGGCATCCCCGGCAGCGGCGCCAAAAACTTGATGTTATAGCGAGGGGGTACGTAATAGTTATTATTTTACTACGAAATAATATTAAATACGATACAATTTTACACAAGTTATTTATTTATTTAAAGAATGGATATACCTAAACCTTGCTACAACACTTATAGGCAGTGTACCTAATCGTAGAATAGTGTAGTTTTTAGTAAGTCTAGTTCGTTCCACAGGGAGCTAATTGAAAACGTACTATATTTTTATACAACTATATTTATATAAATATATATAATTATATATAGGTAGTATTATTATTATTATAAAAAGGGGGTTTTACCGTTTAATAACCGGTTTGTCGATTTTATATTTTTAGGTGTAAAGATAAATGACAATAATTAAAGTGCGTAAAATAAATAATGATAAATAAAATGCGATATATAAAATTTCGAGTAATAAAATGACGGTAAATAAAAGTACGATGAAATATGAAATAAAAGTATTATGCTTATTTAAACTTCCGTAATCATGATGTTCGACGTGTTGATTTTAATTTATTATCATGGGTTAATTGTCCTTTGTCCTGGTTTATTCGATATGTACATACAGTTTTTGTCCATAACGGTCCATCGGTCATAAATATAAAGTGCGAGTGTCCTCGTCAAATTAATCTTATACCCGAAGTCAAATATTCCAACTAATTGGGGATTCGAACTATAACAAGGTTTTAATACTTAGTTTAATGAATACATCAGGGTATTGACTGCGTGCAATCCAAGGTTTTAATACTTTGTTAACAATTACACCAATTATCGTTGTATGTAATCCACTCCTGTTTTAATGAGATATGAATATTAATTTATCCAATTGATCAGTTTGAATAATCAATTACCCAACCCGAATAATTAATTAAATGATTGTAAAGGATGTCGTATAAACGTCACTAAATAGGACATTCGTAATCATTTAAATAAGTATTAGATTAACTAATTTGAAGATAGGTTCGACAGATTCCAATGAGTTGTCGCTCAATTAGCCAATACCCCCATCTATTAATAGTCATAGTCCAATGTCCACAAGTGTCGGTCTTTTGTCCAAACGCGAAATTACTTCGATTTAAATAAGCATAATAATAACTTAGTTACGAGACATTAAATTAAAAAGGAAGAACATAGCTTACAGTGATTATTAATAGCGTAGCGTTACACGGATAGAGTTTCGACTTACAAACTTAAAACATTCGCCACTATAACCTTATTATTATTAACTTAAATTAAAATTAAAATTATAAATATAAATATATATATATTTTACGTAGATAGAAAGAAAGAAAAAGGGATGGTTCATCGAGCAGAATTCGCGAGCTTTTATAGGCCCAATTTGAACTGTACAGCTCCACGAGTGCGGAGCTTTTGTGCTTCACAGCTCCGCGAGTGCGAAGGTTCGCATTCCAGCTCACACAAATTGAATCCTAGGCTGCCGACGTTTATTTTTATAATATATAAATATAATATATATATATATATATATATATATATATATATATATATATATATATATATATATATATATATATATATATATATATATATATATATATATATATATATATATATATATATAATTTACATAATTAATTATATATTATATTATATTTATGTGCATAGTTGACTTGTAATTTTAGGTCCGTTGCGTCGTGCATTGAAAGTTGGTTCATGTCTCGGTTCCGGATTTTCGAACGCCTTTTCGTACGATTTAATATCTTGTACTTTACGTTTCATGGCTTATACTCTTGTCATTTTTAGGCGTTTCTCATCAATAATTTGAATCTCTTTGATTGTACTTTGTACTTTTTGGCGTTTTGATCATTTGCGTCTTCAATTCGTCGAATCTGCCTTTTGTCTTCACCTTTTATTATTTAAACGAATATCACTTGTAAATAGAACAATTGCAACCAAAAGCTTGTCTTTCTTGAGGGATAATGCTATGAAATATATGTTCATTTTTAGCATTATCACTGTCCGTTAAGGATGGCCTCGACATTTCAATGCAACCTACGAGTCACATCACTAGGGTACACACTCTTGCAAACAAACAACATCCGCGTGTCTCTACGGGAGACAGTCAGAACCGAAACTCTCCGCCTCACAATCGTCCATAAAGTGGAATGATCCACTGAAAATTTCTAAGATCACTTTTCCCGACAGGGAAAATACAGCATTCGCCACGATATCGAACTCGTTCCCATCCACTAATCCTATCCGGGTTTCATGACAACCCAGATTTTTCACTACGAGAGCACCCGCAATGACAGCTTCCTTTTCTCACTTCCGAGGTCTCCAACTGCATACTTGATCTCATAGTACTCTTTGGTACCACACGACCACCTTACGTAAGAGATCTTACACCACACTCGGTTCTAACATCCCAATCTCCACACATATCATTCCGGATTCGCAACTCACAATCGTAAATACACGATCTCGAGTCGACATAGCCAACCCGTCACTCTTCCTCGTTAGGAAATCCGAATTCCTGCTGAGGCCTAGCACGGTACACCCCGCCATTTCACTATACAAACACCACCGAAGCTTTCTCGGGCGGAAGTAAAAACTCCCCCACTAAGGATTCAGCTCCACATTCTCACCACTAAGATGATAACATCCCACAAAATTGTCGTTCCACGGAACACATGACCATTCTCATCGTTGGTCACATACTCCACATTACTCCAAATTCACTTCAGGCTCTCAGAGCCGACATCCACATTCACTTGGAATATCGTACACGCGACGACATCATACCTTCTTACCACAATTTACAGTCAACTGCCTTAATCGTTCGCAAAGCGAACTCCACCAAAGTCCCACATACGCCTCTAAGCCTAGGCATATGCCACTCCACTTAATCAGTCATGCATCTCAGTCGAGATCACCCGACCTTCCACGCCACGAACCTTTATCAGCAATTGCACACTCTCATGGAGAAGAGTGACCAATCCGGCACAATAATTGCATCGACCGCAATATCAACACTTCATCATAACCTTCGGCCTAACCGACCATTAGGTTTGTCACCGACTCACCGGTCATCTTCACCCATCCATCACTTAAGAGCAACAAGATTCACTCATCCGTCACTTCATAAGAAGTATTCATCACAATGTTCTTAAACTTCGACTTTCGCAACCGTCGAATTGCTATCACCCGTCGATCACTATTATAATCTCCGATGCTTCCAAGGGTATTACACGGGCACCCTAAGCACAAAGTGATCACACCACTACCGGAGTTGAACATTACACTAGCAGGTATAAAAAGGCACCTGACGCAGTGTCATGAAAACTCCCACCGCAGCCTATCGAGATTTAGGAACTCGATCCTTGGGTTTTATACACCCGATATCACCTACCTCTCAATAATAATGACCTGAGGTCATACCTTCCCGAAAAACCTTACGGTTTATTATCTTATCGAAAGTTTCTACCGATCACATGCTACCCGCAATTTTCCACAAGGCCAAATGATATAGCCCAACGAAACCTTCCGTCTAATGCTAAGAGCTGCTTGGAACACCAAGTCTTACACCCTTCCAAATGTCGACACAACCACTACAACACGGGATATTTCGTTAGGAATGTTACCCTATAATCCATAACACGCTAACACACTGACGCAATCATCGTCATACGGGTCCCACTCCCATGAGTTTAATGACCCAAAGACTCCTCGGTTTGCCGATTTCAAGGCGACTCACAACTAGAACCCTTACATGATTCTCTAACCACACACTCTACGGAGTGTAACCCAATTCTACAATCATTAGACTTGATACATCCCATTACGGGATTTAAGTCCTCGTCGCACACACATACACACTAATCAGTTATCCAAGTTACGATGGGTAACTACAACCAATGACGATCTCAATAGTGCACCCATTACTTAGGGTGACTAAGTACACGCTGAACTTGTGAGTTTGCTCACTCATCTCAACTAACCGAATCCACCGTAGCAATTTCTGACTCACAACAAATCCGATGTGGCAACAAGCACATCACCCGAGACCACTATATCCTAGGAACCAATAAAAGATTCCTACTTGTCCCGATTCTACCTCAACCATGCCACGTTTCCTCCGCTCGGTACTCGTCATGTCATGCTTGGTGCCAAGATACACGGTTGTAATAACGGTGATCAGTCACTATTACAATTGCGTACCTTACCATTTTCGCATGGTCACGCAAAGTACTTTATCCGGACTGACGCAACATTCACACAAAATAACACGCGATAACTCCTAGTACCCGAATGACCAAAGTCCTCACCGCGAACTTGATCACTCAAATCGACAAACATGCGAATCTCTCCAATAGATTCATCCCTAAGACACCGCACCAATAGATACCTGTATATATACACCAATATACAATATAGTAATAAACGTACACAAGTACACCACAACAACAAGTCAACCTACAACCTAGGTGACTATCACTGAAACAACGTCCAAGTTCGCCTACTTACAATAGGCACTATCTGTCTAGGCACTAATTTACACACGAAATAAGGCCCCACATAATCACACTTTGGACAAAAACAAGTCCTAGTTAGTCACCTACTCTAAGGCACTAACAAATCTCAATCCGACCCGTATTCCTACAAGTCCCGCAAATAACGCACAACCGCCAATAAGTCTAAGACTAGGCACCTATTCCAAGGTCACCTAATTCCCTTAGACTATGCTCTGATACCACTTGTAACGATCCAACTTCGTTTTTACCAAAAACATGCCTTAAAAAAAAATTCCTTATCCAGATAACTGGACGCCGTCCAGATATACTGAATAAGGAAAAAAATTTTAAGGCATGTTTTTGGTAAAACGAAGTTGGTTCGTTACATGGAACATCGTTCCTTCATCATTGGGCTTCGCGTGTTCTGAACCATCGGGCTCCGCGTGTACTAAACCATCGGGTTCCCTGTCACCCGAACCATCCGGCCCATCATGTCCCGGACCATCGTACCCCCGATCCTCGTGTCCCGGATCATCAGGCTTCACCAAGCCTAACCTTTTGGGCTTCTTTCCCGGTTTCTTGTAACCCGGTGTAGTGTACGAGGGGCCTCAAATAAGGACAACTACCCCCATTTCTCTTACTTTTTCTCATGACGCGCGGAGCAGACTTAATGTGCTCCTTTGATGCGGACTTAATGTGCTCCTCCGATGCAAACTTAATGTGCTCCTCCAATATAGGCAGAATATCCATCACGTAATCCAAGTGTATATCGTCGCCTACATAACCGTCATCATCGTCGTTATCCTGTTAATTCCATCACATACACAACATTTAGATTAATAAAAGTACTTTAATCATTTTCTATGTTACGAAATTAGATGGTATATATTTTGTACATCAATTTTGTCAGGCTCAAACAAATGGTTTTCTATCTCAATGATTCGGGCATCCTGATTCTTGATGCGTTCATCATGATCCTTAATGCACTCATCCTGATCCTTGATGCAGACGGCATGGTCCCTTATTAGCTCCCCCTGATCCTTTATTTGGCGTGCCTGATCATCAAACCGTCGCACCAGGTCACCAATCCTTCGCTCTACCTCCAAAATGCGATCCGGGCGACCCTCACTCGCATGATCATAGTCAATGGAATCTCAATGCCATCACCCCCCACTACCATCAACCTCTATCCCATGGCCTCAATCTGTTAGTTATCAAGTGCGTGGTCCTCGTCTCCCGCCTCCTCCTGCCCGACCAAAAATGAAAAACTATTCAACCACCTCCCACAAGCCGCCTCAGTCCCGGTGGTCTTCAAAACACTCAATGGTTTAACCTTCTTCGGCGCATCATCCTGTCAGTTTACTTGTTGGTACCAGGGTTTTATTATTAAATACTATTTTTCAAATTATTGAAGACCTCAACATGTAGTAGTCTCGTGTAATGTTCATAGATAAACGATGCTCCCGTTTTGTCCCAGAATTCGGGAATCGCCGTGTCTCTCTTAACCACAAGTTTTGAGATAGTCTCACGTTAAGCTTCCCAAATCCAAATATACAAGTAATTAATTAATAAAAATAATACATCACAGTTCCCAGGATTTATAGATTATACATGATTAAATTACCTTAAACGCCCACATAAAACCGCCTAATATGTACTTCTTCCCAGACTATAATATACTAGCCTTCTACCTTCCTATAATTAAATTAGGATAGGTAGTGTCTCAAACACGTGAACCCCAAGGAAAAAAGTTAAAAGAACTGAAATTCTCTACCAACTGCAGTAAGTACGGGTTGACAATGTGAGCCCTTTGCTTACCCATAAAACCCCTCCTGACAATCAGTATAAGTGCCAGTCGGACTTGATCATCGTCACTGGTATTTAACGCCTCGTTCGTTAACTGGTTGGTAACATCCTGTATTATTACCGATCGTGTGGGTTAAAGGGTAGCGAAACAATGAACCCTAATGGGTGGGGTCTTCCCTTTCAGTGTTGGCCTTATAAAGTTCGAAAAGTTTGTATATTTGCCGAATTTGAAACTTGTAACCAAACAAAACTCTCTTCGGCCAAACTGAATACAATACTTACGCCTCACCCTAAACCATAAATCACCCTCCTCCTCTAAGTGTTTATCAACATCCCTTCGGAGTTTATCACAGCCTAACTGTAGCATACGATGCACGAGACCCCGATCGTTAGTCGGACAACTAAGATCTAACCACGACCCAAAGCATATCCCTTGAAATATAATATTATGTTCTTTTATCAAGGTGGTGTTCACAAGAGCTACATGCGTGAGCTTGTTCTTCAGATTTAATGAACTAAACGATCGCCCCTGAAATAGTTCAAAATAAAATGTTTTTGTTACTAAAAGTCACAAAGTCGTACCCAATACCTCACGAATCATGAATAACACAATCACATGGTTTTGACACAAGGCTTGCGAGCTACGCGACAACACAAAAATTTCTTATTATACACGCCAACTGTTCGAAGAAATGCTCTTAAGAAAAAACCAAGTTTGGAGAATATTTTCCTCGTCCTCTTCCATTGTACATACCTATGGGCTTTAACACTTGATATGTCTTAGATATGGAACCTTCGAACCCGATCAATTGGATGTTCTTCTAGGTTGCACCTTATATTAAGTCAAAGAATTTCGAAATCGAAGTTTTTTTACGACGGCGGTGGCGGTTTCTTTTGGTTGTTTAGTGTTTAGTAATTGTCGTAATTGAGAATCAAAAGAGTGTTTGAACGTATTTGGTTGGTAACCATTTGTAACGGGCGCGCAATGTCGCATAAACGTAAATTTCGCATGGTGAACGCGTTTGTAACCGCAATGTTTGTTTTGCGTAATTGTAATAATAAGTAGTGTTGGTGCATTTATTGTAATCCCTAGTTCTTTGTTCGAGATACGTTTATTTCAGTCATTTCTTGTATGAACAAATATGTTTGAATGTTGGTTATTACTTATTAATGTTTATCTTGTTAAACCAATACCGTAGGATAAGTTTTGAGTTGTTGGTTGGCAACTCAGACCATCACCCGATGGAAGGCACCATTAGACGAGGGACGACGAACATCGGCCGATGGTCTAGGACCATCGCCCGATGGTCACTGCAGATTTGTATAAATAGAGGTGACGGGTTACATTGATAGGTTACACACCCTAATCACTCTTGTCGTCTCTCTGGTCGTCTGCTAGCGTTCCTAACACAACCCCAACCGAATAGCAACGTTAGACATCGATCTAATCTTCTAGAGGTTTGATTCTTCGATCCCGAAAGTGTTAATCTTATTTGGCTCATTCCAATCTAGTGTATTCCGCCTATAGATTTGGTATAACGTTTGATCTAAGATCTTAGCGTCTACAAGTAGTCCACAAAAGTCTCAACTCACAAGGTTCGGATGAGAAGACCCTGCGATCATGCGACCCGCTGTTTTTTCGTCATTTGCGTAAACTCTTCATAGCGACTTGAATTTATCAGTCATTAGTCAAAATCACGAGTCACATAGTCGAAGTGTGACCTTGCGACTTGTAAGGGCATTTTGACATCATTATTTTTTTAGAGGCAAATCGTTATAATTAATTGGTAAAATGAACGTTTTAATTAATAGCCGTAAAAGTTATCTCATAAAATAAGAAAATCACAAAAGTTACAACTTCGTACAACTTTAAATTTTAAATAAATTTATAGTTACATAAAACGTTGATATAATTATTTTAACAAGCATGAATATATTAAATTGCTTTCCGCAAAAATGAATTGTATTAAATTAATATTATTTTAACAAAAATGTTGTAGGTACGACACTAAGTAAGTTAAGGTCACTCCCTATCGTAACTAAACTATTCATCCTCTTAATCTTTCACATCAGCGCCACATCAACACCAATATCCTATAACTAACTCATAATTAAACACTCCCTATAATGGCTAAAACAATACTCCTCTTAATATACAGCGTACAAGCAATAAAGCATCAAGTCCAACAATAAAAAGTCACTGGACCCACAATTCCTATAACTAAACCTAAAACTTCCGTTAAATCCATGGTGAATGCGGGTAACTAAAGCGGGTAATGAGCCCGTGCCTATGGTTAGTTACGGGTAATGACGGGTAATGTGCGGGTAACGGACGGGTAACTAACGATAGGGGGTGGTCTAAAAACTCGCTTTCTTGTTTCAGCTTCACTACAGCACTATTCCCTTCCAAAACTTTAGTTTTCAGCTATTTTCCATCACACATTTCACGTTTTATTTTAAACTCATTACTCCACAACACTAGTTTATATACAACATTATATACCACTTAACAAATCATCCCATGCGCACACTATTCTTATCTTCGTATATCTCTTAACAAATATCACCATGACTTCCTATACAAATTCCTACTCGTTCTCCAAACCCGACATCGATGAAGAAGAATGGGTCGAACACATCCGTAAAACGATTGTCGAACAAGAAGATGAAGAAATGAACAAAATCCCCGTTTGTGTCTTCACTGTCCCAAAAGTGCTTCTAGCCACCAATCCAGAATCATACATCCCACAACAAGTCGCATTAGGCCCGTTTCATCATTGGCGCCCAGAAGTTTATGACATGCAAAGGTACAAACTTGCAGCCGCACGAAGAACACAAAAACGCATGAACGTTAGCTTCGATCGTATCATCGAGATAATGAAGGTAATTAAATTCGTTTTACTTGATTGATTATGATTTGTTAAACAAAATTTCATTATCAATTCTTCATTCCCAGAAACAGTCCTCTAGATATGTTTATTGAATTCAAAACAGGTTTAATAAATGTCAGTTTTGTCTTTATATTCAAAGTTAGTTTAACTTAATTTATTTTAAAAATATATAATTCAAAGTACTAAAGGCGGGTAAATTGAAAGTTTAATGATATTTATTAGTTGTTTTTTGCATGTTAACAATTATTTTGAGACATATATATGAATTTGAAAGTAAGTTTTTTTTTTTTTTTTGGGACGTATGTAGTATTAGTACATATATAAGTGGTAATAACTGCTACAAGCGTAACTGCTAATAACTCAACAGGTAAACGATGAGGCTCGAATTCGTGCATGTTATCATAAGTTTCTTGATATGTCTGGGGACGCTTTGATTTGGATGATGGCGGTTGATATGTCATTTTTACTCGAGTTTCTGCAAGTGTATTCCAAGAACCAAGAAGGACAGAAGCTAAACAAGGTGACATCTTCGATATCGCATTTGGTGGATGTTTCAGGGAAGAAACTATCGCATATGGCGATTCTTCGTGATTTGGTGATGGTAGAGAATCAAATTCCTTTGTTTCTAATCAAAACGATGCTCGAACATCAAATCGAGGACGAGAACGAGAACAAGTCGGCTGCCGAGACATTAAAAAGCATGTTGATGGGGTTGTACCGTGAACTTTCTCCATTTCAAGGACAAGAGTTGCCAGATGTCGATATCGAAGATTGTGATCACTTGCTCGATTTTTTCTACCATATGACGGTCCCGAATATGAAAGAGCTACATATCGAAGCCATGATTGAGATCGAACATCACGGTATTAATAGAATGATATTTATTTCTTGAATAATGATATGATCCATGTGTAGTTTTAATGAACTAACTTCAAATTTTGATCTGTTATGTTAAAATTGAAAGAAAAAAAATCATAATTGTAACAAAAAGATCATAAAAAGCTATTTTTTGATTTGCCTAATATATTATTACTTAAATTAAATTAAATTTTGAATTCGGCTTTCAGTTTAACTGATTTTAAATTTGTAATTCGAATTGAAACTGAACTAAAAACTGAATTCAAAATCAGTTTGATATTTTTATTTTCATTCGGTTTTGTTTCAGAATAAACGGTTTAACACTTAATATTGAACACAGGTATGAATGAAGTTGCCGTCTCTGATGGTGATCAAGAAGAATCCTTTGCAAAGCCTAGCGATACTCGACGTTGCTTCAAAGTCTTGTTAAGAATTCTTGCTAAATCGAATGCAGGGTTTTTGAAGATTATAAAGAAAATTATATTTGGTAGACCGATGAAGTTGGCGATGAAACTTCCATGGATGATCATATCTAAGTTGCCTATACTTAATCTCATGAAAGAGCCACTTGAAAACATGCTTGAAAACTTTCGTGGCGAACAAGGGGAGAAATCTAATGAAGAAGGTAGCGAATCTAAGGCGCCATTAATCGAAGAAATCACAATTCCATCGGTTATAGAATTAATTGACGCAGGGATCAATTTCTCACCCATCAACGGTGGAATATCTGATATAAAATTCGATAATGCAACGTCTACACTTTACCTGCCTGTAGTCGAATTGGACGTGAACACGGAGGTTTATTTAAGAAACTTGGTAGCGTACGAAGCGTGTGTTGCATCTGGCCCGTTAGTCGTGGCTCGTTACACCGAGTTAATGAATGGGATTATCGACACGGAAGAAGATGCGAAGTTGTTAAGCGAAAGAGGGATAGTTTTGAACCATTTGAAGAGTGATAAAGAGGTTGCTGATTTGTGGAATGGGATGAGTAAATCGGTGAAGTTGACAAAAGTACCAAAAATGGATAAAGTGATTGAAGATGTGAATAAAAGGTATGGTCAAACATGGAAAGTCAAATTGTCAAAGTTTATGAAGAAATATGTGTTTGCATCTTGGAAGATTTTAACATTGTTGGCTGCATTGTTTATGTTGTTTTTAACATTTGTACAAGCTTTTTGCTCAGTTTATAGATGTGCAAGGGTGTTTCATCAACTCCCCGAAATACCCGGAGATGGTGCCTAGTGATCTAATCATGTATTGTACGAGTATGTGTTTTAAAGTTTAATGTATTATAATATACTAGTGAAATGACCAGTGAAATCACGGGTTTGTTTAAACGAATTAGTTTAATGATATGTTTTAGAATGCTAAAGTTATTTAGTTTAATGACCCGTGGGATCACAGAGTCCGACTAAAAAACTCGTCAGCTGAACATTTCATCAAACACTTAAAATGCATATTAAACAATCCACATACAATCATAAGAGATGATATTGGTTGTCATTTTATTTTAAAAGTGTAAATCAAAATATAAATTTAGAAATTAGTTTACTTCTGCCTAGCTTTTATACCTTCCCGTACTCAATTCAAAATAATTAATTAAAATAATTCAAAATTATTTAATTTTAATAATTAAAATAATTATTAATAAGATTTAATTTTAATAATTAATTAATACGATTTAATTTTAATTCAAAATTATTTAAATTAATGACATCACCTACCATGCTTAGATTTTTTTTCTTTTTCTTTTTGAATTTTTCTTAATAAAGAAATTAGTTTAATAATGACATCATCATTTTAACATTTTAATATTAACTGAAGATAGATAGATAGATAGATAGATAGATAGATAGATTATATATTGTTAGTTCCCAATGATCACGACATTTAGAATGAACAATTTTAGATAATGCGTAAGATTTTATAATTTCTAATTGGGATTATCTCATTTTTTTATGGACGATATATCATCCCTCTTACAATCTTTTAGTATTGATTGGTTTGATTGTCAAATCTTATCTAAATCTTATCTAAATGCAATGCGATGTTTAATTTACAACATTCAATTGCTTCGACTTAGTTAATCATTAATAAAAGTATATTATCTACGAATAATAACTGATCAAATATGAATTAGGAGATGTCATTCATCCAGTTATTTACATTATACGAATAATAACTGATCAAATATGAATTAGGTGATGTCATCTATCCAGTTATTTACATTTATATCTATTTAATTTTTATTATTATATATTCGTTTAATTTTATTTTATCAATTCATATTCATATATAGATTAAACGAGTTAATGAGTATCCATCGGATATTCCATAAAATATTAATATAACTACTATTTTGAATTTCATGCAGGTTTAAAACGCATGAAAATTTGATTCTACCATTTTCATGGTGTCTTACACTTTTTATTTTTATTTTATTTTTTAATCTACTTATTGTCGGAGATTCATTCGGAAGCAATATCTCTATCCATAGAACATTGAGAAAGTGGACTTTCTCTCCTCTTAAGGTGTTTCATTCCGAATAGAGAAATAAGTTTTCTTTATTTTAGGATAGGGGAATGATTGTCTACATCTTACCTCCACATACCCCACTTATGTGGGATTGAGTTCTGTTGTTGTTGTCGTTGATTATAACAAATGTAAGTGTTTAATCTTTATATTTATTGTTTATTACACATGTTTGTAATTTTAATTAGCAAAATATGTTACAATATAAGTATATACAAGTTTAAACCAATCTATATATGTTACGTTGAATATTATTTGTAACAAATTAATAATTGTAACTTTTATAACCCTTATTTTTGTTAATAATTATAAATTTTTGAGGTTGTATGTATATGTGTATATATGTGTGTGTGTGTGTGTGTGTGTGTGTGTATATATATATATATATATATATATATATATGTATGTATGTATGTATGTATGTATGTATGTATATATATATATATATATATATATATATATATATATATATATATATATATATATATATATATTGGCTCTATTAATCGAGTCAATAGCAAGCGTCGATTTATTGACGACTTGACTGTCGCTTAGACCCTAAATTGAACTTCAGACAGGTTTAAAGCCCATAAAAATTTGATTCTACCATTTTCATGGCGTCTCACTCTGTTTATTTTTTATTTTTTTCAACCTACTTATTGGCCGGAGGTCCATTCGAAAGCAATCTCTCTATCCATAGAACATTGAGAGGGAGGACTTTCTCTACTCTTGGGAGTGTTTCACTCCGGGTTGAAAAATGACTTCTCTTTATTCTAGGACAGGGGAAAGATTGTCTAAATCTTACCTTCTCATATCGCACTTTTGTGGAATCTGAATTTTGTTGTTGTTGTTGTTGTGTGTGTGTATAATATATATATATATATATATATATATATATATATATATATATATATATATATATATATATATATATATATATATATATATATATATATATAAGTTAGTGTATATGCATATATTTTAGTACGTATATATTAATGTATAATTCTATTTCGGGTGATAATGGATATATATCTGTCACATAACCTAAATGGGACCGGGGGTATCTGTGACTAACCAATACCAAAACACAAGTGTAGAAGCGAGAACGACTCTAAATGAGACGTTTTTATTAAAAAACCAAATGTATTAAAGCAGCGAAATTAAATTGTCATTACATTGATATTCAAAATGAAAATAGTAAATTGTTCATATGCAAAAATGTAAATAATAATGCGGACTCCATAGCAGCATTCAAGAGCACCAAGTACCAAATACAGCTTATCAATCATCACCTCAGACAAAACATGCTTAAAGTGTCAACCAAAAATGGTTGGTGAATTCATAGGTTTATATTGGTAAACTACCAAAGTTTTTAGACCACAAGATTTAGTTATAAACAGTTGATATATCCATATCAGTTGAAAGTAGTGCTGAAGTGTATGATATCGAGACTAAACAAAGTTTACCCCATGACACTTTATCCGTTCGTGTCGTTATATCATTATTATATATCATTATTATGTATCCATTGACCAACGTTATATTATTTTACATATTTATTTACTGGTCTTAAGTTAAACATAATATAATTTGATTAATATAATATATATATATATATATATATATATATATATATATATATATATATATATATATATATATATATATATATTATGTCGAAATTGTATATATCTTATCTAATTGTATTTTTAATTCAAATAAATACCAAATAAATATGGATATAATTTTAATAAATTTATTTCAGTATATTAAACTGTAGAAAATTATCTATCACGTTTTTATATTTATTTTGTATTTATCTTTGTTTTTATTCTTAATTTATCCATAGAACAAGTTTAATTCCATATAAAATACTGGTTCGACCCAAATAAATATATCTTCAATTTTAACAAACTTAGATAAATATAAAAATTTTATTTATAATTTGTATCCTTTTATTTTATTTAATTACGAATTAAATGATATATACTATATATATCGAATAATAAATTAAATAAATAGATTAAACATTCCAAAAATTTATATAACTCAGTAAATATATGCTAGAACATGTTTAAGTTTTTTACATGTAATATATTCTGTTTTTGATAATTTTTAACAATTAAATTTTATTTATTCATTATTTACATATTAATCGAATGGTTTTAATTAAACAATAATTCTTCTACTGATATATAAGTTATATAAAATTTTTTATAACTCTGATATAATATAAAAATAATTTTTATCAGATCCTTATGTTAAAAATATTTTGATTCGAATTTTTATAGATTTATTTGTTTAGTAGATAGTTTCCAAATACAAATAAATAGAGAATAAATATGTAGAATAATATATAAATTAGGGTTTTGACTAAAATAACTTTTATATGATTATTAGAGTCTGTAAAAATTATTTTTACTATTTTTAAGTATTTATAGAATTTAAAAATCAATTTACATATTATTTATGTATACCAAATTATAAATAAATGAATAATAATTATTCTAATGATTTTTAAAAATAAATAAATTATGTTAGTATATTAGAATAATAATAATATAATTTTCAAGCAGATCCTATATATTTATCAAGTGCTTTTCGATTTATTATAATTTTTATATGTTTTGGTTCATATTAATACAATTAAATAAATAAAACTATATATAATAATTTATAAAAATTATTCTGGGACCAGAATAATATGTACATATTTATCATGAGTTTGATATGTATTTTTCATAATTTAATTCAAAATTTTAAATTTATTTATATATATACCGTAACATATACATATACATGTTTTAATTTAAAAGAAAATATAAATACTATTTACAAATTAATATAATTTTTTTTTTCAGGTTATATTAATGTATAATATCTATTTTAACAACTTAAGATTAATTGTTTATGAGTTGATTCGATTTATAAACAATTAAACAAAAATAAAGCTTTCGGTAAAAATAAAAAAAATAAAAGGAAAGAAAAAGGAAAAAGACTTACAATTATTTTTGTGTGTAGAGAGAAGCCTCAAAGTGTTTGTGAAGAATTTATGAAGCCTTGTATGTGTATTTATACTAATAAAATGTTTGGAGAAAAAGATAGAGGTTTAAAGGATAAATACAACATTTAATTTTTTTTCTTTTAAAATGGTCGACCCCTTTTATGGGTTTTTAAAAAAAATATAATTTTTTTATCTTATCTTTTAGATCCTTCTAGATTTTTTTTAAAAGTTTGATATTATCCTTTCTCTTTATTTAAAATATCAAAATTATATATATATATATATATATATATATATATATATATAATATTTTTGGAAATTTTTATATTTATTATTAATATTTATAATTTTTATTTAATTACATCTACAATCTTATAGTTTTATTAGTTATATAAAGGTCACATCATATTTTTAATACTTTAATATATATATATATATATATATATATATATATATATATATATATATATATATATATATATATATATATATATATATATATATATATATATATATATATATATAAGGTTAATTATAAATTAATATTTCATATAGTTTCTTATTACATAAATACTTACTATATTATATCGATTTAATTGTTTTTCAATAACAACCCTATAATGAATACTCACATAATACTGAGAACCCTAGAGGCAATTTAGTAAATTTAGAAGTGGAAAATTGAGGGTTGTTATAATGTCCATGGATTATAAATTATCATTCATATTGTAACATCCCAAAAAATGGGGTATTATTTTATTATATTTAAATAGTAATTTAATGATACGGGGGAGATCGAGATGTTTCGGGAAGTAGAGGCGACTTGAAATATTATTATTCTTAGTGATAATATAGTGTTTGATGTGTCGGGTGTTAGATGTACAAAAGTTTGGTGTATGTTGCGAGGTTATGCGCACTTTCACCAATTTGGTCATAACTTTCTCGTACGGACTCGGATTGAGGCAAATCAAAAGCCCAGACGACCGTAATTCGAGCCCAGACGTTTTTAATTTCAAGTTGTGAGCTAGAAGGCTCCACGGTGCCACTTTGGTCTAGAAGGGCTGCTTTTGTGCCTGTTTGGGTACTGATTATATTTTTTGAACATTTAAATGAGGGGCATTGTGGTCTTTTTGCATGTGGACAGATTTTAGGCTAATAAACAGATCTAGATCAGCTTATTCCTCATTTCATACCATTCTTCACCTACCAAACAACAACTAGAGAGAGAAAGAGATTTCTAGAGTGAGAAAGTTCAAATCTAGTGAAGAAGAAGAAGACTTGGTGTGCCCAAATTGAAGTCTAGTCTAAGTGTAGCTGCTCTTAGCTTCTTTCTACACTTTTGGTGAGCACCAAATCCGAATTTATCTTGTTTAATTTCATGTATTAGTTAGGGTTTGGGTTGGTATGGTGTCTAAGACCCAATTCCTTGTAGAGTTTGGGTTCTTGGGGTGTTAATTGGGTGTGTAAACCCTATTTGGTGACTTAGGGTTCTAGATGACGAATTTGTAAGACTTGGGTCTTGCATGAGCTTGATAGTCACTAGATAAATTGTTTCTTGGTGATTTGGATGTTCATAAGAACAAGTATGGGTGTTAGTTGGTCAAAAGTGAGTCATGCTCACCAAGTGTTTGATGAAATACCTCAACTAAGTCTTGTGTTGTTAATGATGAGTTTTGTTGTCAAAATGAGTTCTCCGAAGGTGTATAAACTGATTTTAATCAAGTGAAAGTGTTGTGGTTCGTTTTGGGTCGAAATGGTGTCTTTTTGGGTGAAACCCGTCACTATAAAAACTGCACGAAACATGATTTTGTAAAGGTCCTATCTTGCAAACTGTGACTTCGTTTGAGGTGTGTAAATACTTTTCGGAAAGGTCTTTGAGAGTACTTTCTAAAGAACAAGTTTGTACCTACTGATTTGGAGGTTAAATGGGTCAGAATTTCTGTGGAAAAGGGGCTTTCTGGTTTGGGGAAAATTGGGTGGAAATGGTTTAAAGTGTTATTGTTTGGGACTTTGAACATGGTTTATGTGTCTATACTTTTTGGGTGTTGTTGGGCTCAAATTACCATATGTAGTGGTGATGGTTCGAGTCTTTTGGGTCGAGTGCAATTCGGTTGAACGGCACTTGTGGTGTGTGGGTTGAAATTACCACCCATAGTGGTAATTTAGTAATGTCCATTTAGATGTCTAAATGGGTGAGTGTTAGTGAGAAAGGTGGAAACCCTTGGTTAAGGGTGTTGATATTAAATTCTCTTTTAGAGAATAAGTGTTTATATGTTTGTGTGCCTATATCTATATAGGTGATTTCTTACTTGGATGCGGTGGCGATGGTATTATATACATGGTGTGTGCTTGCGTCCCAAGGTGAGTGGAGTATTTATATGTGCATGTATATAAGTTGTTTGCTTTGTAGGGATTAGTGGCGAGTACTATCCAATTGTGAAGGATTTTACTCTTTGTTGGCCACTTAGTGCATTGTGATGAGTGATGTCTCTAATAATGACTCGCTCTTTATTGGCCACATTGCGTTTGGGGAACAGAGACGGATCTTGAACGACTTTAGTGAGAGGGCCAAAATCATTTCAAAAACTTATATAAGAAAATTTCTAAAATCTTGGAGGGGCTATTATTTAAAATATATATATTTTCGATCCCAGAAAATAAAATTTATACTAAGAGAACAAATTATTGGAGGGGCCACTACCCACCCCTGCCACCCCAAAGATCCGTCCCTGTTGGGAAAAGTGGTGAGTGCGATTACTTTGAAGTCCACTCTTTGTTGGCCACTTGTGAGGATGTGGGAAGTGTTACCAATTGAGACCACACTTTTCGTTGACAACATTCGGGTGTACATGGTGGTGCCATCCGGTAGGAACCTTTGTTGGCCATGTACACGGGTTGTTGGTGCTATTCATGTGATGATTAGTACATTTAGGAATGGTTAACCATTTTTGCTTTGTATGATGTATGTTGGTAGTGTAGCGTGTTTTATTCTTGTTTATGCAATTAACATGCTAGCTTGTACTCGGTTGTGTTTATTTGCGTTAGTGATGCTAGCTTGTATGCGGATTTGTGTTAGTATGCAGTTGCTTTACTAGCTTGCATGCGGAATTATGTTGGATTGTGCAAGGAAGCAGGTTATGTATGTATGCATATAAGTATTGCACTCACTAAGCTTTTGCTTACTCCCTCATTGTTTACCATTTTGTATAGGTACCGTTTGATGTATTGGAGGATTCTAGTAGCTTGGCTAGGTTGCTAAAAGTTGGCTTATGATGGAGTAGCATTGGCTTTGGATGGGTTGGGGGTTTGGTAAAATCCCCGGGATCATGCTCATGGTATTGGTGTCACACCCCCAAAATGGACCAGGGGTAATTGTGACCAATCATATCATAACACAGTTGTATAAGCGAGAACGACTCTAAATGAGACGTTTTATTTATTAAATAAACAGCGGAAGCATTATTCAAAGTTTTACATCATAAGAGTACAGTAAATGGAAAATGTCTTAAACAAAATGATAAATATGAATGATGGACTCCATGCAAGCAGCAAAGCATACATCAATCATCTAGTAGCAAGTAGCAGCTAGTTCAATCATCACCTGAGACAAAACACGCTTAAGGTGTCAACCAAAAAGGTTGAGTGAAATTCATAGGTTTATAAATAATATCTAAAGTTTTAGACCACAAGATTTAGTTTAAAGTTGATTGATATAGAAATATCAATCTAAAAGTGTTGCTGCATTTTGTAATATCGCTACTAAACAAGTTTACCCTATGACACCTTGTACTGTCAGTGTCGTGAAATCATTATTATGTAAGCAAAGACCAATGGTCGAATGGTTAGAGACGTTACTCTCAATAGGCCTACTCACAATAATTAAGTTTGCATTTAAACGTAGCAATTAACGATATTACGGTAGGGATTTAGCATGAATCAAAGCATGACAACATAGTTAACAATTTAGTACTTGTGTCTAAGCGTAAAACAGTTATAAAGCAAGCATGTGTCTCACCCCAAAAGTTATAAAACAGTTATGAAACAGTAAAAAGTGGGGCTATGAAGTTCACCTTAGTAGCACACGAAAGAATTGAACGGAAGGACGTGACCGAGATCTCAACCTAGAGATAGAACGTATAATCAGACATTGCCTAACATATAATAGTATATAGTACTATATTGATAGTAATGGTTCACTAAAGAATTTCCATTTTCGGAAGGTTACTATTTATGGAAAGTTTCCACTTATAGTAATTTTCCAATTTTAGAAAGTTCTGGTTAATCTTTAGCAAGACGTTGTATAACTTTACTCAAACTTCGTTGCTATCAAATAAGTCAGGAATGACCAGATGTAACCGGGGGCCCAGGATTCTTGACCAGAATCTAAGTCATGGCATTCGAGATCCACAAGCTTACCCATAAATGGCAACCTAGACATCATTCACTTACGACTGTGAGTAGCATTGAAGTTCACATGAATTATACATTATCTTTGATTAACCTTCACTTTAGGTGTATACACACAACGAATTATTAATGTACTTAATAATTATATATTTGATAATATAACCTAAGTTTTATTTAATATTTAGTTATTATACCTTAGTATGTCTTATATATATTAAATATAATTACCTTTAAATAAATACCTAAATTACTTCAAAAATAATAGTGTTTTATTAATCAAACATTATTCAAAAATATCTAAATAATAAATTAAATATCTAAAAATTACATACATAATTTTTATAGTCTTAATTAATCGTATAGATTAGTAGAAAAATTTAACAAAACTTTTTTATTATATTTTTGTATTTATTTTTGTTTTTACCCTTAATGTATTCACAAAACAATTTTAATTCTACATAATTACTAAATTAACCCAAATAATTATTTTTATAATTTTTATAAGTTTATATCAGTCTAATAACCTGTAAAAAAATATTTAAAAAAATATTTTTTTATTTTTTATATTTATTCTTAATTTACCTTCGAATTACATAATAATAGAGTTTAATTATATAATAAATACCAATTTGACCCAAGTAATTATTTTTATAATTTTTTTAGATCTATATAAGTTTTAAAAACTCAGGAAAAAATTATATATATTTTATTTTTGGTTAAAAGTATTTATTACGAATTTTACATTATTTTTACGTTTAAACACTACATAATTCGTATTTAATTATAAATAATATTCCATAAATTATCAAAATTATTTTTATGCATCATAACACTTATAATACTAATTATAACATATAAACATAATTAATTTCGAATTTTACAAAGAATATACAATAAATATAAATATAAATGACAATATTGAAAAAAAATAATAAAAATAGAAAGTACCTCAAATTTTCTTCAAGGTTTTGAGAGAATAACTTAAGTTTTTGTGTTTGGCAAGAAAAAATGAATGAGGAGTCATGTATTTATAGGTAAAAAATGGTTGGTGAAAAGAAAAAAAATAATAAAATAAAGGTGCCAATTTTGACAAAATAATAAAAATATGTTAAAAATGTTTTTAATAAGTTTTTGTTTTTGAAAATATTTAGACAAAATTCTTGGGCTCATTATTTAATTTATAAAAAAAAATCTTATTTCTTTTTATTTTTATTTTTTATAAGCTAAATATATATAATGATTAAAATAACTTTTCATTTAATTAATAATTATGTTACATATAGTTTTAAATATAATACGCATTAATATTAACTAAAGTTATTTTATATAATTAGTGTAAACTTTAGTTAACAGAACGTGTCAACTAAAAATAAATATTTGATCAACGTCGAATTTAATTATATATCACGTATGGATAACAACCCTATAGTCAAATTAGTCAATTCAGGTATGGAAATATGAGGGTTGTTATAGTACCTACCCGTTAAAAGAAATTTCGTCCCGAAATTTAGTTGTTGCCATTAATCGGTGTTGTTCGTACATAGGCGAGGATATTTACGTTTTATTTGATTTTCATGTTCCCAGGTATGCTCGGGGCCTTGCGTGAATTCCAACGGATAGAATATTGTTCTGCTTCAAGAATTAAAATCATACATGCCATAATTTCTACAAGTTCTTCTACGAAGTACATTTTATTATTAATGCGGAGATCATTCAAAATGATAATGTTATACAAATCATTTCAGTAAATTGGATATATAAAATGTGTTATGAATAATATCGAGCTCATTTAAACCTTGAGCGTTTATGCCACAATGTTAGGGTAGACAAAACAGAGAGTAGTTCATGAAAATTATAGTCATGAAGTTTAATAGAGATCATCATTGTTTACAACAAGAATATTGTAATGATGAATATAAGTTGAAGAATAAACTTTTATCACTATTGAATAATATGGATAGAACGATTCGATTATAGAAAGAGTATAAACGAAGCTATCGTAAAAGAGTGAATGAGTAAATTAAATGTTCGCCTTAACTTTTGACGTAGTCACGATTGATTTCCGGAATTCAAGGGATTAAAGGAAATCTTCGTAATCTATAAGATTTGATTATCCGGTATTTACGGAATTTTGGGATTTCTTTGATTAAATGCGATGAATTGCCTCGATTGCTGTGTTTAAAAATTTTGATATAAATTAGCTTCTTCCGTTTCATTATCTTCACCACTTCTATATTTTCTTCCTAGATTCATACTTCCAAAAGATTTGTTAATATGCTCAATCCCGTATTGATATTTGTTATTATATTGACCATATATGCAGTCATGCTTCTTTTTCTTTTACCACCAGAGGAATCTGTTTACTTCTACTATGCTCTTGGGGTTATAGTGTTTTTAATTCTCTCGTGTCTTTATGTTGCTATACGCATTGATATACACGATTTGTAATTTCCATGTTGTTATCGGGCTTTGTATTTTCCCTTATATGTCGGAGCTCTTTACCTTTTTATTCTGCTCTCGACTCTAAGTTAAGCGAGTAATGGTCCAGAATTTGTAGGTATGAAGTTTCGAATGAACCTAATGTTCTAAGCGTAATATCACGATTTGATTTGGTAAATTACCAGAATTACTGAGGATAGAACTATCAAGAATAAATGTTCTTGATATGTTCAGAGATTAAGTAGAATGTAAGAGTCGTGTAACATGGAAAATAATGATTATAAAGTCTATGAATCATCATCTTCCATTAAAAATTTAGCATGACTTACTGTAATATAATCACGTTGGCCTGACGTCATTATATTATACTAACTCATGCTTCAATTTCCAACATTTCTTCAAAACATTTATAATTTAAACTTGAATTTTACTGAATATAGAAACTAAAATAGTTTCCTTTATAAAGATATCGCAAAGAGATACTTAATTGTGGACAAGAATCGTTATGAAAATATCTTCAGAAATATAGAGGATATTTATAACGACATTTTGGAATTTCTAAGTTCGAAGGTTGATGAAGAAAAGTTTTTCGCAAGCTTTTAACATAACTTCGGAGCAAGATATTCTCTAAAGATTTCATCGGATCTAGAATTACCTGGATTCTTTGAATATAGGGTTTGGTCCTTGTATTTGTCCTTGGTCTCCTCCATGGTTAGCTCAATCCGTTTTTCAGTTCCAAATTTTCTTTTGAGCTTTTCCAATGTACCATTCTTTATTATCAAACTTTTGGCCATTGAGACCATCTACAATTTTGCTGTTTCCTCTGCATTTAATGCAGCCATATTTGATTCATCGGTTATCAATCCGAGATGGTTTCAAGAAATTTCATTTTTAGATGATTAAACGCTGATTGTAATCGTCAACGGTTCTAATGGTTGATGAATAGGCGTTGTTGATTTCAAAAGTAATGAACGATAATTTCGGTGGTTTGATGTGATAATTCATCATAGAATACGAATGAATATAATTCATGAATGTAGTGATCTTTAGGAAGATTACACTTGCTAAAGCTTTACTTGGATTCCGATATGTCCAAATCAGAATAGGTAATTAAATTTGTATGAAAATGATTGTTCTTTAGTGAACAGATACATATGTGGATGTAAGTAGTATAGTTACTAATTATTGAATTAGAATTTGAAGAATGTACGATGTAAGATATTGATGTGAGATATAAATATTTCTCGGGTTTTACCTACCCGTTAAAATATTTTCACAATTAACAGTTTGTACAAAAGGATTTTTAATTACAATCTTTATGAAGATATACGTTCATATATGTATTCTTCACGTATAATATAGATTTAATGAGTTAATATACTATTAAAATCATTTGATTTGCGGTTGAAGCGAGAATAAATAATCTTCAAAACTTGAGAGATTACATAATCATCGCAGAATCTTTCTTTAATGAAGTTATAAATCAATACTCCATCGTTCATTGTTATTGATATACCTCGGTATATGATGTTGATGCTCGTGGAATTCTTGTGAAATTCACAAGGCACGAATGATGTTTTCTAAAGAGTTTTGAGTACATCGAAAATGAAAGTGTAAAACCAAACATGTATTTGAATAATACACTTAGTTTATTATGAAATGGAGTTTATTGTGATGAAGCAGTGATTAACGAGGAATGTATATCATAGCATATTAGTGATATGAATTAACCAAGTAGTACATACTATTTAAGATTCACACGTAATAGCTTCATACGAAAATATTTATTATTGTTCCAAACCATATATATATATATATATATATATATATAAAGTATACATATATAATTTTCAGGAAGAATGAGTCAATACATCTTAACTCATTATTACTAATATTCATTGGTATCTATGGGGCGTATGATGTTGATATCCGAGGTACAGATTATGGTGTTTGTTGTTGGTGAAGCTGATGTTGTTGGTGGTGATGCTGGTTATGCTGCTGGTGCTCGTAGGTTTCGCACCATATTCTCCAGAGCCACCACTCGAGCGCGAAGCTCATTGACTTCTTCTATTATTCCGGGGTGATTGGCGGTTCGGACAAGTGGATGAATAAGATCTAGAATTTTAGATATTATATATTCGTGACTGGATACCCTGGAAATGAGGGTGAAAATAGTGTTCCGAACGGGTTCGCCGGTAAGTGCTTCAGGTTCTTCACCAAGAGGTGAATTTGGTTGGTGGAAGGGATCACCTTCTTCTTGTCTCCATTGATTAAGTTTACTACGAACCCATCCCCGATTCATCCAAAATAGATGATGACTAATTGGTTGCTTCATTCCGGTTATGCTGCCATTGGAGCTCGAGGAGTTCGAGGAATCATGTGAGAAATCCATATTATCTGATCGGAATAAGGGTTTTTGTTATGAGATGAGTGTTGAATATTGAATGATATATTTGTCTTCTTGGTATACGTATATATAGCAAAAAGATTTCCGTAATTTACGGAGGAAATTTAGGAAAAGTGTTAGACAAAGTTTATTAAGATAGATATGATAAGATATAATAAGATATGATGTGTCTATAATCCAATAATAGTAGTATGACATGTTGAGATCATAAAATGATAAGTATGTAATCTGATAATGTTTCGATTAAAGACTTTCAATTCGTAATGGTCTATTCAGGTCTAGGGGCTTGAGCTATAGGATCCTTTAAATCGGTAATCCAAACCCTTCCATTCTAGAGTTTCGTAGACGCCATCCGTCAAGAAAATTCAATAACGAGAAATAAAAGGTATAAAAGTAATGAATATGAGTAGTGATGACATTATAATGTCTTTGAAATTCTCGATAACTCAATGACATTTTTCGGTTCGCAAACTGATGCATAAAGGCATAAAGCATATAGGTACGTGATATAACAGGGAGTTATATACGTTTGAGTATGAATAGTAACAAATATAGGAGTTTTAAAAATTCATGGATAATATTTCATGTAATACATATGTAATACACAAAACCATGATAAATGACATAGGAATGTCGAGAACGGTGTCGCATTTAAATGTGGTGGCGGAATTGAATAGTACTTAGGAGAATGAGCAGAGTTCTTAGATTGGCTCGGCATTCTAAGATAAGTAAAGTTTTTAAAGTATAGTGTAGCATTTAACAGTTAGAGGCAACAATTAAAGGCACTATAGTCAAAGGAAGTTGTAGTCCTACATTGCTAAGGTACCTAATTGTATAAGGCACACATAAGATGCAATCCTGGTTCTCTACAACAACCTGACTCTGATACCAATCTGTCACACCCCCAAAATGGACCAGGGGTAATTGTGACCAATCATATCATAACACAGTTGTATAAGCGAGAACGACTCTAAATGAGACGTTTTATTTATTAAATAAACAGCGAAAGCATTATTCAAAGTTTTACATCATAAGAGTACAGTAAATGGAAAATGTCTTAAACAAAATGATAAATATGAATGATGGACTCCATGCAAGCAGCAAAGCATACATCAATCATCTAGTAGCAAGTAGCAGCTAGCTCAATCATCACCTGAGACAAAACACGCTTAAGGTGTCAACCAAAAAGGTTGAGTGAAATTCATAGGTTTATAAATAATATCTAAAGTTTTAGACCACAAGATTTAGTTTAAAGTTGATTGATATAGAAATATCAATCTAAAAGTGTTGCTGCATTTTGTAATATCACTACTAAACAAGTTTACCCTATGACACCTTGTACTGTCAGTGTCGTGAAATCATTATTATGTAAGCAAAGACCAACGGTCGAATGGTTAGAGACGTTACTCTCAATAGGCCTACTCACAATAATTAAGTTTGCATTTAAACGTAGCAATTAACGATATTACGGTAGGGATTTAGCATGAATCAAAGCATGACAGCATAGTTAACAATTTAGTACTTGTGTCTAAGCGTAAAACAGTTATAAAGCAAGCATGTGTCTCACCGCAAAAGTTATAAAACAGTTATGAAACAGTAAAAAGTGGGGCTATGAAGTTCACCTTAGTAGCACACGAAAGAATTGAATGGAAGGACGTGACCGAGATCTCAACCTAGAGATAGAACGTATGATCAGACATTGCCTAACATACAATAGTATATAGTACTATATTGATAGTAATGGTTCACTAAAGAATTTCCATTTTCGGAAGGTTACTATTTATGGAAAGTTTCCACTTATAGTAATTTTCCAATTTTAGAAAGTTCGGGTTAATCTTTAGCAAGACGTTGTATAACTTTACTCAAACTTCGTTGCTATCAAATAAGTCAGGAATGACCAGATGTAACCGGGGACCCAGGATTCTTGACCAGAATCTAAGTCATGGCATTCGAGATCCACAAGCTTACCCATAAATGGCAACCTAGACATCATTCACTTACGACCGTGAGTAGCGATGAAGTTTACATGAATTATACATTATCTTTGATTAACCTTCACTTTAGGTGTATACACACAACGAATTATTAATGTACTTAATAATTATATATGTGATAATATAACCTAAGTTTTATTTAATATTTAGTTATTATACCTTAGTATGTCTTATATATATTAAATATAATTACCTTTAAATAAATACCTAAATTACTTCAAAAATAATAGTGTTTTATTAATCGAACATTATTCAAAAATGTCTAAATAATAAATTAAATATCTAAAAATTACATACATAATTTTTATAGTCTTAGTTAATCATATAGATTAGTAGAAAAATTTAAGAAAACGTTTTTATTATATTTTTGTATTTATTTTTGTTTTTACCCTTAATGTATTCACAAAACAATTTTAATTCTACATAATTACTAAATTAACCCAAATAATTATTTTTATAATTTTTATAAGTTTCTATCAGTCTAATAACCTGTAGAAAAATATTTAAAAAAATATTTTTTTATTATTTTATATTTATTCTTAATTTACCTTCGAATTACATAATAATAGAGTTTAATTATATAATAAATACCAATTCGATCCAAGTAATTATTTTTATAATTTTTTTAGATCTATATAAGTTTTAAAAACTCATAAAAAAATTATATATATTTTATTTTTGGTTAAAAGTATTTATTACGAATTTTACATTGTTTTTACGTTTAAACACTACATAATTCGTATTTAATTATAAATAATATTCCATAAATTATCAAAATTATTTTTATGCATTATAACACTTATAATACTAATTATAACATATAAACATAATTAATTTCGAATTTTACAAAGAATATACAATAAATATAAATATAAATGACAATATTGAAAAAAATTAATAAAAATAGAAAGTACCTCAAATTTTCTTCAAGGTTTTGAGAGAATAACTTAAGTTTTTGTGTTTGGCAAGAAAAAATGAATGAGGAGCCATGTATTTATAGGTAAAAAATGGTTGGTGAAAAGAAAAAAAATAATAAAATAAAGGTGCCAATTTTGATAAAATAATAAAAACATGTTAAAAATGTTTTTAATAAGTTTTTGTTTTTGAAAATATTTAGACAAAATTCTTGGGCTCATTATTTAATTTATAAAAAAAATCTTATTTCTTTTTATTTTTATTTTTTTATAAGCTAAATATATATAATGATTAAAATAACTTATCATTTAATTAATAATTATGTTACATATAGTTTTAAATATAATACGCATTAATATTAACTAAAGTTATTTTATATAATTAGTGTAAACTTTAGTTAACAGAACGTGTGAACTAAAAATAAATATTTGATCAACGTCGAATTTAATTATATATTACGTATGGATAACAACCCTATAGTCAAATTAATCAATTCAGGTATGGAAATATGAGGGTTGTTATAATTGGGTTGGGATGTCGAGTCTTAATCCTTGATTTAGTGCAGTTGGGTCGAAATTGTCACCTTAATTATAACGGGTCTCTTGTCGCAACTAATGATTTGTTCATGTATTTGTAAGACTTAAATGTGAGAACGTATGTAATTTGGGTCACATTAAACTTGTGTTTGAGTCATGGAATTGTAAACGTGTGTTTGGGTTTAAATGAGTTGGTTGAACACTTGGCAAAATTTGAACCTGCACCTGTTCAGGACCAAAAGCGCCGCTTTTAATCTTAAAAGCACCGCTCTTTGTCTGCAGGTTGTAGCCTTTTTGATCAGTCGGCAGAAGCGCCGCTTTGGCAGCAAAAGCGTCGCTCCTGTGTTACAAAAGCGCCGCTCCTATTGTTGATAGCGTCGCTCCTATTTAAAAAAAACAAAAAAATTTAGTCGGTTTTTAATTAAACGGTTTGGAGTCGTTTTATATATCCGCTCCATAAAATATTTATATCATCCATATCTATAATCATTATTCGTTCACTTTAATCATCGGTATCTATTATAAATGGATCGGATCAGATGGATATTCATGAATGAAACATCCATTGTCATCCCTAATAGTATATGTCCCAACTTTACTAGTAAATCATATTTCTCTTTATATTGAATTTAATTAATATTCAGCTTACTCCGTAAATAAATTAATAAAAAATGAAATACAATTTTTAATATCATTACTTTATGCTTGCACAACAAAAAAGTATGTCGAGAATAATGAACAAAAGGAAAAAGAATGATAATAACATTTTTTAATCCGTATGTTTTTGTCTTAAGAATTGTTAAATTGAGACCAAGGGAGTAGGTTATTTGGAGCTCTATATTCAAAAATGTAATGTAAATACTACTACTTGTATTTACAAAAATACAAATTGAATACGGATCTTTCTAACACGGTCTTTATCACTATCACGTTTAAAAGTACCGTACAATACTTTATAGTGTATTAATGACTGGCTAAGGGTTATCGTTAAAGAACTTTATTTATTAGTTGTCCACTGAAAAAAAATAAAAATATAAAGTGTGCAAAACATATAAAACTCCAATCACACGAGCCAAATCTTTATTTAATCAATCAAATATCTTCAAATATTACAATCTTCAATAAAATCCGAAATTGTGCAATCCTTATAATGAAATTGAGACAGAAGTAAGAGAACAGTCTACAAGTTGTAACAGGAGAATAAAACTTATAACAAAATTGATCGGATGAAAAATACAAAGAAAATAATATAAACGAGATGATAACTCAATGAATTAGGAAACCCTAATTTCCTTTTTATTATAATCTTCAATGTGACACTTAGCACCCTTGAATTTAGCAATATAGCCACCGACATACTTAACTTCACTTTATAAGAGCAACATCAAAGTTGAAACCAACTTTAAATATGCATTAAACAAATTAAGTTAAAACATGAACATATCATGGATAAGATTGCCTTAAGTCCATAATTTAACACCCTTCCTCAATCTTATCCATGTACACATCATTAATACTAAGTTGGTTACAAAAATATTCATGTTGTGATCTGCTAAGAGCTTTAGTAAAAATATCTACAACTTGCTTTGTTGTGTCAACATACTCAGTTTGAATCATTCCATACAAAAATTTTTCTCCAACAACATGAACATCTATTTCAAAATGTTTGGACTTTTCAAGAAAAACAAGATTCACAGTTAACAAAAGTGCAGACTTATTATCACAAAATAACTTTATAGGAAGAAGGTTATCAACTTTAAGATCAGTAAGTAACTTTATAACCCACATTATTTCACAAGTAGGAAGTGCTAAAGATCTATATTCAAAACTCAGTAGAAGACCTTAACACAATATGTTGCTTTATTGCTTTTCCAACTAATTAAAGTATCAAAGAAATAAAGATAGTATCCAGAGAAACAGACCTTCTTACGGCTAGGCCCGATCTAAAGATGTTACATATAATTACTAACAAGATATTTAACCTTATAAGCAACATCATAGTCTTTAAACTTAGTAGGAAAAACTTTAGGTTTTACAGACCTTCTAAGTCCATCTTCCGTGCTTTCATTATTATTAATATTATTGTTGGTTACCAACGGATCTTCGGTCCAGTGGTACCGCGGTTACACTTGTGTACTCGCAGGACTAGAGGTCTCGGGTTCGAACCTCGTCACCCGCTCTAGGAATTGAAATATATTCCTTGAAGGTGGCCCAAAGGGAAGGTTTTACCGACCCGCTCCGGGACTAAGGTCCGGCTCGCCTGCCCCTCGGGATGGTTTAAGGGTCGGATCCTCAGAGTGTGGTTCGGGTTTCCTGCCCGAAAGCGCGTGTGTGTGTGCAAATAATGACTAGGCTTCGGTCCGGACTGATGCAAGCTTGCCTTTAAAAAAAAAAAAAAAAATTATTGTTGGTTTGATTTTCAAGAACATTGCCCTCACGAGATTTTATCTCATTATCTTGTGAAGTAGTGGTATCTCTATGATCTGAGAAAGATTCCTCGTGATCACTATGATCACTGCAACTACTCTCATATGTTGTTCTTCTCGCCTCATCATTGCGACTTTGAACCTTTGTGTTTTCAGAAAAGAATAAAAAAACTTTGAATGATTAAGTCATTTGAACTTTCAGAAAAATCATTTGAACTAGATTTAAGATTGAAAGGAAATACAGTTTCATAAAATTTGACATCTCTAGAAAACAAAATAGTTTTTGACTCTAAGCTATATAATTTGTAACCTTTTTTATAATTAGAATAACCAATAAAGACACATTTTTGATACTTATTATCAAATTTATCATTGTTATTTAAAACAATTGAATAACATAAACAACCAAAGGCTCTTAGGTGAGAGAAACTAGGCATAAAGCCATAAATCTCCAGAACGGTAGTGGGGGGGGGGGGGGGGAGATTATGCAACTACGGTAGATGAAAGCGTGAGTGGTTAAGTCCCCCAGGGTAATTCCAAACTGATGTCCAAAAAAATAAAGCCATAAATCCAAAGGGAGATTTTCCAGAACGCACATAAGATGGAGTCCTATTAATCAAATAAGCAGCTGTTAAAATGCATTCACTCCACATATTAAGTGGAACACCACTTTAAAACAATAAAGATTTAGCAACATTCAATAAATATCTATGCTTTCTTTCAAAAACACCATTTTGTTGTGGTGTACAAGCACAACTTGTTTGATGAACAATACCTTTGTTTTTACAAAGATTGATAAACTTATTGTTTATAAACTCTGTTCCATTATCAGATCTTATTATCTTGACAGGTTTATCAAATAAGTTAATATCATATTAACAAAAGTTTCAAAGTTATAAAAAGCTTCATCCTTTGACTTAATAAGATAAACCCATACAACCCTTGTGAAATCATCCACAATAGTTTAAAAATATTTCAAACCATCTTTACTAGTGATTCTATATGGCCCCCACAAATCTAAATGTATTAGTTCACCTAAAACTTTAGATTTGTGATCACTTAAGGGAAAAGGTTCTGTTGAGTCCCCAAAATAATTAAGGATTTAATTATGACAAAACTGTAATTTATTTGCACTAAAGTATTATGTGTAGTCAGCACAAGTTTGTTCATGTATAGACAGCAGATATTGTTGTGTCGAGTGTTTAGTTTGCTGCTCAGTCTACCAGCACAAGGTAGACAGCGTTCTTCAATCAGCACAGGATGTGTACTCAGCAAATCAAGAACATGAAGTGGCTCAGCAATGAAGAACCAGCACAGCTGGAATGCAGCTCACTACACAAGACAGCTATGCTCCATTATAAGCATAGTCATTTCCCGAGTGGTCTACATCAATGGTACTATTCAACAGAAGTCAAAGACAAAGTTGAACAGAAAAGGACACGCGTCGGCGGCTGACAAGTGACCTTACAAGACCACGTGGGAATGCAGAAGTTTAACGCATGTGCAGACATGGGTTATACTTTGTCATCACCTAGGGAACACAACACCCTATTTGTTTAATCAAATAGTGGTACCAAACTGAATTGGGGTGTTCCTGCAAATAGCTACCAAAGAGGAAAGAAGAGAGCATGCTCTCTGATATAGTTGTCTCCACAAGTACAGACATCCTATGTACCAGTGGACAATAGAACCATTACACGGTTAATAGGACTACTATAAATTGTTGTATCCACTATTGTAACAACTAGTGGTGTGGGTTTATTTTATAGAGTCAAAACGTGTAATAGCTGTTAGTTTACCTCTTAGCTATAATCTAGGTAATCTGTATCAACCAACTATCATTCCGCCAAGGATAGTTGTGATTCTTTGTGATTCAATCAATAAAGAATAACTGTTGAAAATTACCTGCGACCCTATTTATATGCATGCTTAAATACTAATCGAGTTTAACTATTTTGTTAATTGAAAAGAAATTGTATTCACCCCCTCCCCCTCCTCTACAATACTCCTGTTGTTATCAAGGGACCAACAACTAGTATCAGAGCTTCAGTCTTGATAATTAATATCTTAGATCTGAATTCTCTCATGGCAGCATATTCTAATACAGCTTACCTTGAAAATAGCTCATCCAATAGACCACCCAAATTTGATGAAGATAAGTATGAAACTTGGAAGGCAAGATTCATGCTTCACCTTGAGTCTATTGACCCACTCATGCCTGGTATCACCACAGATGGTCCATTTGTGCCTACTGAGACTATTGGTAGTGCACCAGCTACAGCTGACACTCCTGCTGTTCCTGGCAGAGAGGTTATTCTCACTCCTTCTAGATGGGATGCTAAGGATAAACGTCGTGTTGGACTTGACCCTAAGATCAGAACCTTGTTAGCTATAACTTTACCTAACCCACTGTTCAAACTGATTAAGGGAAAAGAAAATGCCAAGCTTATGTTGGACTATCTAGATGTTACCTATGAGGGTATGGGAGAAGTTAGGCAGAACAGAATGATTGCTTTAAAACATGAATATGAAATGTTCTTTGCCTACAAGAATGAAACCCTTAAGCAAACATTCATTAGGTTTAACTCCTTGATTGCTGACCTGATCACTTTGAATGTCACCTATATTGAGTTTGAACAAGTTAACAAATTCATAGATTCATTGCCTACTAAATGGAAATCTGTTACTGACCCCTTAAGAACCACTCAGACCCTAAAGAACTTTAACATGTCTTCTCTCTACAGTTCACTTTAGAACCATGAGAAGCAGAGGCTAAATTTGAACTTAACTTGAAAGAAAACTTTAGGTCTGCCCCTACCACTTCAAAATCTTCTAAGACAGATGATACTGCTCTTATTGATGCCGCTAAAAAGAAAGCTCAAAAGGGTTTACTGGTTCAAAAGATGCTGGCAGAAGAAGAGTCAGCTGGGAGTGATGTGGATAGTGGTACTCGGTCTGAAGAAAGCAGTGATGATGAAAGTGATGCAGAAGGGTTTGCTAAAGGTGTGGCTTTGCTGGCTAGGCAGTTCAAAAGGTTCAATCGTAATAGAACCAGCAAGTCATACAAAGGGAGTAAGAAACCGAGTGCTAGGTATAGCAGCAAGTCAGTCAAGGGTTCTAAATATGAGTGTTATAATTGTGGGAAGGTTGGACATTTTGCTGCTGAATGCATGTCCAGGAAACCTTCAACTTCACAAGCTAACTCTTTTTCAAAAGCTGACAAGTACAAGAACAAGTACAAAGCTATGAAAGCTCAGATGAAGGAAAGTGCTAAGACTGATAAGAAGGGTAAAAAGCCAGAAAAAGTTCTAGTTGCTGAGCATCATGATTGGGATGAAACCAGCTCGTCGTCTTCCTCTGATAGTGATACTGATGATGATGGTGCTGGTTATGCTCCAGAAAAGAAGCTGTGTTTAATGGCCAAGGAGGTCAAGGAGTCTGATGAGGATGATAGTGGTAGCAAGTTTTTGGCTGATATGAGGGAAGCTGATCAGAAAAGAGATTCTCCTCAATGAAAAACTGAATTGATGTATAAGGTTGATAATTTTCGAACCTATACTGATTATGAAAAGGCCGAAATGTTTGACTACCTAAGAGTTGACTTATGCAGAGGTAGCAAACGTGAAGAAGTTTTGATAACAGACAACAAATCTTTAAATGAGAAACTTAAATGCAAAAATAATGAAATTAAAATCTTGAAAGATGATATTTCCAAACTTGAAAAACAAAATTTTGCTTTAAGGTCTCTTCACGTTGAGG
Source organism: Rutidosis leptorrhynchoides (assembly GCF_046630445.1). Taxonomy (NCBI): domain Eukaryota; kingdom Viridiplantae; phylum Streptophyta; class Magnoliopsida; order Asterales; family Asteraceae; genus Rutidosis; species Rutidosis leptorrhynchoides. The sequence goes on along the minus strand of NC_092334.1, from coordinate 481,682,527 downwards.
CAGCAGAAGTCAAGAACCAGCTGGATAATCTTAAAAAGGTTGTCGCTTCATGGTGTACATCTGCTCAATGCACAGCAAAGTGTGTTAACGAGCAGGTGCCTGCTCAAGTTGAAGCTTTCTTTGCTGGTGACTATGCTGCTGCTGCTATTGCAGAGGTTACTTTCATGGACCCAATTCTTGAAACAGATCCTGAAACTGTCTTGCCAAATACTTTTGCCAAGATAGTTAAAGGTAAAAAGGTCTTGACAAATAAATTTGTTAGACCTGCTACTGTGTCCCCACCACCTGCCATGAAAGAGATTTTGGAGGATGAGGTTAGAGCAAGAGAAGACAGTACCTCAATTGATGAGACTACTGACCCCTCAAGCATCTACTACATGACTCCAAAAGAAAGACGTATCAAAAGGGAAATCACTGAAAATAATCTTAGAAAAATTAAACCTACTGATTCCCCTTCGTGTTCGAGTTCCAATTGTGCTGAGCCAGCTGATGACAAACTTACTGGTCAACCAGAAGCTACAGACAAGCCAAACGTAATACTGGCAAGTCCAAGGCAGCAGGAAAAACTTCTTCTAGTTCATCAGCTTCAAAAGACAAGCCAGTAACTTCCCACGCTGGCTCGTCAAATGATAAAGGCAAAGCAATACGTCATGACTATGGTACTGGTTCCAAGAAGAAAGCTGCCCTTAAGGGAAAAGCAAAAGTGGACTCGAATGAAGAGCTGTCTATCACTGAGATTATGACAGTCAAGCTTGACCAGCTAATTGAGGCAGTAACCAAACATCGCCCCGATCCTCTTTACAATGTGTATGACCCATCACCGATACCAAATGTGAGAAAATGCTACAAATGTGGCAGCAAGTTTCACTTAGCCAACCGGTGTCCTTTTACCCCAACCCCGTCTGCTGCTGCTTCTTCAAGCAAACTAGCAGACAGGAAGAGATCATCAAAGATGACCCTTCCAGAACCCATCCTTGGATGGGTTCCCAAAAAGAACTAATCTCTTAGCTACTGTACAGGGCATTCAAAATAAGCAAATCTGGTATCTCGATAGTGGATGTTCGAGACATATGACCGGATGTAAGTCCCTGCTGATGGACTATCAAGAAAAAGATGGTCCAGTTGTTTCGTATGGAGATAATTCATTGGGTTACACAAAGGGTTTTGGTACTTTGACTAATGGGAATGTCACATTCTCAAATGTTGCATATGTAGTTGGGCTTAAACATAATTTACTCAGCATAAGCCAACTGACAAGCAAGAACAAGATAGTCCAATTCAGAAGGAAAATTGGCACTATTTTTGATAAGACAGGGAAGCCACTGCTGACTGCAAAACGTCATGAAAACATGTATCAAATTGACATGAACACAGCAGTCACAACAACTGATACTTGTTTCTATTCGAAGGCAGCAGACAACCTGAAATGGTTATGGCACAAGAGACTCTCACATCTCAACTTCAAAGATATTCACAAATTATCCAGTAGAAGTTTGGTGTCTGGGCTACCCACCATGTCTTATGTAAAGGACAGACTGTGTCCTGGTTGTGAAAAGGGAAAACATCACCATGCCTCATTCAAATCAAAGAAAATCTCATCTGTTGAGAAACCATTTCATTTACTTCATATGGATCTTTTTGGTCCAGTTAATGTGGCCAGCTGTAGTGGGAAGAAGTATACACTGGTTATTGTTGATGAATATTCCAGATACACCTGGGTATTCTTTTTGAAGCAAAAAAGTGAACTGCTGATGAAATTATCAATTTTATCAAAAGAATGGAGCTTTTAAATGGGCAACTGGTGAAACAGCTAAGAAGTGATCATGGTACAGAATTCAGAAATGCTATATTAGAAGAATTTTGTGCTGATAAAGGTATTTCACAGAACTTTTCTGCTGTGAGAACACCTCAACAAAATGGTGTTGCAGAAAGAAGAAACAGAACTCTCATTGAAGCAGCAAGATCTATGTTAGCTGAGTCTGGGCTGAAAAATTCATATTGGGCAGAAGCTGTGAACACTGCATGTTTTACCCAGAATAGATCTCTAATTGTGAAAAGACATCAGAAAACTGCTTATGAAGTTCTCAAAGGAAGAAAACCCTCAATCTCATTTCTTCACGTTTTTGGCACTCCCTATTTCATTCTAAACAATAGGGATCAGTTGGGCAAGTTTGATGCTAAGGCTGATGAAGGTATATTCTTGGGATATTCCAACATGTCAAAGGCATATAGGGTTTTCAATAAAAGAAGGGGTTGTTTTGAAGAATCAATTAATGTTACATTTGATGAAACTGCCCCAGCCTCATCTTCCAGTCAAGAAGATAAAGAGTTATTATTTGAAGAGCCTTCTCAGCAAGCTCTTGACGATGAAGAGGAACCAGCTGCAAATCCCTCGCCAATCCATGTTGCTGGGTTCTCTGATGATGAGATGGAACATTCTGTTCCATCTGTGTAAACCAAGTGGACCTACTGGCTCTACTGAAGTCCTACAACTTGAGCATAGGTCTACTGGTTCTGAAGGATCACAAGCTGGTACTGGTTACATTAATACTGAACAGCTGTCTCCAATTGTTGCTCATACCTTTGAACCAGCTGATGATCAAGATGCTGTGTGTTTCACGACAAGCTCACCTGTTCATAACACTAGATGGATAAAAGAGCATCCAATTGAGCAAGTCATTGGTAATCTGGCTAGTGGTGTTAAAACAAGAAGGCATGCAACCAGCAATTTCTGTATGCATGTAAATTTTGTGTCTACCATTGAACCTAAATGTCCTGATGAAGCAATCAAAGATCCAAGCTGGGCAGGAGCTATGCAAGAAGAGATCTCCCAGTTTGATAGGAATAAGGTTTGGACATTGGTACCTAAACCTGATGATGAAAATAAGAAAATCATTGCTACCAAGTGGGTTTTCAAGAACAAGATGGATGAAGATGGGATTGTGATCAGAAACAAAGCTAGATTGGTAGCTCAAGGGTTCAAACAGGAAGAAGGATTGGATTATGGAGAGACTTATGATCCAGTGGCTAGGATGGAAGCTATCAGACTGTTCTTGGCGTATGCTGCTAAGATGAACTTTAGGGTATTCCAGATGGATGTTAAATCTGCATTTCTAAATGGGAAGCTGCAAGAAGAAGTTTATGTCAAACAGCCTCCGGGTTTTGTAAGCAGTAAATATTCAGACCATGTTTACAAGCTAGACAAAGCTCTTTATGGCCTCAAACAGACTCCAAGAGCATGGTATGAGACACTTCATGTGTATCTCACTGGTATAGGTTTTAAAGTTGGAACAATTGACACCACTCTGTTCTCAAAAGAGACAGATGGTGATCTCTTGCTGGTACAGATATATATGGATGATATTATTTATGGATCTAAAAATGAGAAACATTGTCAAGATTTTTCAAAACTTATGTCAAAGACATATGAAATGAGCTTACAAAGAGACTTGCAATACTTTTTGGGATTGCAAATTAAACAACTTGATGATGAAATTTTTATAAGTCAGGATAAATATATCAAAGATATGCTAAAGAAATTTGGTCTGACCTGTTTAAAAGATATAGGGACTCCAATGGCAGCAACTATTAAAATAGATGCTGATCCCAATGGTGAACCAGTCAATATCACTGAATATAGAGGTATGATTGGATCCCTACTTTATCTCACAGCTAGCAGACCAGATATTATGTTTGCCACATGTCTCTGTGTCAGATATCAAGCTGATCCTAAAGAGTCACACTTGCTAGCAGTCAAAAGGATATTTAGGTATCTGAAAGCTACTGCTAAACGTGGTCTTTGGTATTCCAAAGACCAGGATTTTGAGCTAATTGGGTATTCAGATGCTGATTTTGCAGGGTGTAAAATAGACAGGAAAAGTACTACTGGTGGTTACCAGTTACTGGGTGGTAGGCTAGTCAGCTGGACGAGCAAAAAGCAAAATACTGTGTCCACCTCTACTGCTGAGGCAGAATACGTTTCTGCTGGTAGTTGTACTGCTCAAGTACTGTGGATGCAAAGCCAGCTGAAAGACTATGGTGTTCATGTTACAAAGACTCCAATCTACTGTGACAACACAAGTGCAATAGCTATCACCAACAATCCTGTGATGCATTCAAGAACAAAGCACATTGACGTTCGATATCACTTCATAAGGGATCATGTTCAAAAAGGAGATGTGGAGCTACACTTTATTTCAACAGACCAGTAGTTAGCAGATCTATCCACAAAGCCCTTAGATGAGAAACGTTTTAACTATCTCATCTCTGAGCTGGGTATGCTTGAACTTTAAATAAAAGATAATTTTTGTTGGTGTGCTGGCTCTACAACATGTAGGGCAAACCAGTAAGTCATTTTTGATCTCTTACTGCCTACATGTAAAACACTCAGCACAACAAGGTCTTTTATACTTTGGTTACTCAAAATGCTTTAATTGAAATAATAAATAGCTCACAATATTAAATGATTCCTTAAATCTGAAACTCATTTACTCCCAATGATTTAAATTAAATTCATAACATATTAAATATTAAATGTAACAAAGTATTTTGTATTTAATACAAAACTTATTTTGTGGTTTTTAATTTTTTTTTGAATTAAAACCTGCTGCATTTAATGTTGAATGGGAGGTATGAGTGTTCAAGCCGTATATACGTCAAATTATCAGTCTGTGTCCCCTTGAGTTTGCCAGTCTGTCACATCTGCCCACGCGCCTGCTAATGGTAGTTGTCATTTTCTCTCTCCTGCCTTTTTCACCCAATAACAACGGTTAAAAGAGTGTTTTATCTTCAATAATAACCTTCGGTTATTCAGTTTTCAAATTCACACTCTTCTCTCTAAAAATACCCAAATCTTCAAATCAATTCATACATCCATCTTCTACGAAATCATCAATGGCAGAACAACAACAACATCAATCACCACCTGCTGCAAACCAGCCAGAGGAACAACAACCACAGAAACAACAACCGGTAGCACCACAACAACCGGAACAGCAACCACCACCGGTCATCGAAGAACAAGTGGTGCAGGGCCCTCTGTTCAACCTGCACACAAGCCTTGTTAGGGCTGCAAATGCACCAGAACACTCTTCCATTCGCCTATCAAGAGGCAATGCTGCTCATGCCCTTTCAATTCCCAAATCCAAAGCCAACTTGGGCTATGATACACTTATCGATTACATAAGATAATCACCACTGGCTCCAGCTATTACCGGCATACCTTCTCGTCTTTATCTGGCTTGTTTGGCCAGATTCTGGTATACTGCCACCACGGCCACCACTCAACAGAATGTTTCATATATTCATGGCATGGTGACTGAAACCCTAGCCTGCTCTATCACTGTTGATGCCATCCGACGTGCTCTCCAATTACCCATTGGTCCGTTCATTAATTCACTAACCAGTGATGAGTTTAGAAGAGAGGTACTGGAGATTATAGGGTTTGATGGACCAGTGGCTCATACGCCCTTAAGGAAGCAGATGCCACCTCTATGGGACTATTTCTTTGGCTTGCTGACTCATTGCATCAGTCAGAAGTCCGGGATCTTTGATCAGTGCTCAGATTTTGAGCTGAAGATTGGTCATGGGATGCTGTTCAATCGAAATATTGATTATGCCGGTGAAATTTACTTAAGGCTAAGGGAAATGGTGCTTGCACCTAAACGAACACACTTAATCCCCTTTCCAAAGTTTTTTAGCCTTGTTTTTGAAAATGAGCTGGGTGAAGCTTACCAGCAGATTGCTGATGAATCATTCGACCTGCCTCCAAAACAAGGGGGAATGCCAAAAGATGCTTCTGCTGCTCCATATAATGTCCTGACACCAGGCATGCTTGAGTATCTTGCTGCTCGAGGTGGAGTGAACCAACCGGCTACCTCTGGTGCTGCACCAGCTGAGGGGGAGGGACCTCAGCCAAAGCCAGCTGTAAAAAAGAAGAAGCCAGCTACCTCAACTAGTACAGCCACCGTCTCACATACTGGTAAAGTAGTAGTTGTATTAGAATCTAGTGCTCTCTGATCATAAAGAACAACCCTAGTCTTATATACTGACTATCCACTTCTAGTATTGGAATCCGTTGCTTAACTATTTCTTGGTAACAGGCAAATCCAAACGAGCAAGAGCTGGCTCCAGGCTCACCACAGGGGAGATTGCACCAGTCTCAACTGCTGCTCCTGCAAAGGATGTGGCTATGGAACCTGGTGCGTTTCTTGACCAAACAGCAAAAAATTCTAACATAATTAATAATCATTTATCTGCTGACTTGAAAAATAAAAGTGGAGTTAAAGGTATAACCCTGGCTCCCAAGCTGACTGGTTTTAAAACTAGTGTTAAGAAGAGTAGCAACACATACTCTTCTAGCCAGACACTTCCACATTTTTCAAAATTAAACTTAATGTTATATCCTCTGCTGACAGTACAACCAGCAGAGCACATACCTGACCCCCAAATCAAACTTGAGCTGGGTCCTCATCGTGTTGAACCAGCTCAGGATACTGCACAGCCATTATGTTACTCAGATCATGATAAGAGTCTCACTCCTACATCATTACCAGCCAGAACTCTTACACTATCTGGGTCAACATGTGTCGCCAATGAGTCAACAGGGTCACAGCTGTACTTACAGACACCTTATTTTGTCTCATTCAAAGGGCTAACCAATCACCAGTCTGTCCCCAGAGACCAACATCAGATGCAATTGTTGAGTCAAATTTATTTGGTTCTACAGTTGTTAACATAAAATGTTCTATTGTTTCAGTTCTTAGCAGGGTAGATAAACAGGCAGAGGGGGAGCAAGTTAAAGATGATATTATTCCTACTGAGCAGATTGCTGCCTCTGCTACTGGTATTGGTGCTACTGTTTCTCCTACTGGTGGTGTTGATGCTAGTACTGTTGCTTCTACAGCTGCTGGTGGTATGCTCCCAGTATTGCTGCTTCCACTACTACACCTGAAGTGGAAGATGAAATCATAGTGGATCCTCCTGTTCTTAAAAAGGTAATTGACAATATTGTCAAGGATGTTCTACTTGATGAACCTGTCACTCAACCAAAGGGTGACATTGTGTCTGCTGCTGCTACTGATGCACAAAATGTTATTGTGGATGCTAGTACTTGTGCTACTTTTCCATCTGATGTTATCATGGAAGCTGGTACAAGTGCTACTTTTCCATCTGATATTATCATGTATGCTGGTAAAAGTGCTACTTTTCCATCAGATTCTGGTTCACAGGGTAATACTGTTCTGGAGGGTCTTGATTGTGTTAATGCTGGCTATGTTGGCTATGTCCCCACAGAGCCAACGGTGGATACTGATGCTACTAGTGTTATTCCAGATGTTTCTGATCTTCAATCGAGACACTTTATTACTGTGGATTCCACTGGTGATCTACAGGTTTCTGATTCCACACCAGATACTTTCTTTAAAGATGCTGCAGATGCTGCTTCTTCACCTACTGCACAGTTATCTACCGCTGCTACTGGTTCTACGGAACCCATTGTGGATGTTGGTACCTCTGCTATTGGCACTACTGATTCTTCTCAGGCTTCTGTTTCTGCTGAGAAGAAACCTTATGTGTGCTAGGTACCAGATCCTGATGAAGTTGTACCTAACTTCATCTATCGGGGAGCGTCTATTACTCCCAGAGTTGCTCTGCTGGTGGATCAACTAACTATTGATCCTCAAACTGCCATAGTCTCAGCCAGCAAATTGCCTCGCGAGGAACTGACTGAACTATTGTCTCAGCTTAATCGACCAGCTCGAGAAGAAGTTTATGAGAGGCTGGCTACTTTAGAACAGATCAACGAGCAGCCATATTATCATTTTTTTGGCATGGCTCCAGCTGCTTCTCCATGGCCTGGTACATGGAGGCCTCTCAAGTTCATCAGAGATCCCTCTACTGGTAAATATGTTATGCAGAATATTCCTGATTCACCAGTACCTTCTGATTCATCAGCTTCTTCCTCATCATCTTCTTCTTCTGATGGTGATGCTGATAAAGGTACTGGTAAGGATGAACCAGTCACTCATGATAATGTGACTGGTACCAAAGATAAACCAGTGGATCTCACTGATGATGCTGATCTTGATGCTGACAAGGATACCAGTGGTTCTAAACCTTCGGGTGAAGGTAAAAATGATGGTGATCATGGTGACGAGTCAGATTCTGACCTTCCACCTCCACCACCCCACGGAGGTAATCCTGTGTTCGCTGCTTCTGACCACCCCTCAACCAGCTATGTTAAATTTAATGCTGATGAGGTGGCTGACATCTCCACCCTGGTTGTCTATAAGACACTAGCCGAGGTTACACCTGATCTACAATCCACCATTCGCACTGCTATTGTTGATAGTGTGACTGAAGCCATACGTAACGTTGGGCAAGCTACCACTTCCAATATTGAAGCCCAGCTCAAACAAGTATGTGCCTTTGCAGATCTTGCGGTGGCTGCCATTGTCAAACAACATGAAGAGGAGGAGGACTTAAAGAAACGAATCATCTCTCACAATGAGTATACTGAGGACATTGCCCGTCTTCAAGCTGATTTAGATGCTGCTAATCGCAGAATTCTTTTTCTTAATGAAGAAAATACAGTGCTACATGAGAGATTGGATTCACAGGAAAAGCAAATGGCTAACATGATTCTTGCTTCTGCCTATGTTCAAATGGTTGAAAATATGCATCGACTGGCTACCCTACAGGGTGATGTTAGGGCCATGGTTGAACAGAGGGCTATGGGTGTTGCAAGGAATGAAGTTAGGTCTTCCAACCTCCTTCTTCGACAATTTGGCGTGGATCCTGGTGCCCATCTCACTCCTGAAGTTGCTGACTGGAAAAATTTTGCATTCTCTGTTCCAGATTCAGATAGTGACCTTGATGCACAGGTCTCCCCTGTTCACCTTTCTGCCCCTGCTGATGACAAAAAGGGGGAAAAGAAATCTAAAAAGAAGCTCAAAAGGAGAAAACAATCAGAGGGGGAGCATGAGCATGAAAAGGCTCCAAAACAACCAAGGAGAGATGGTGATGGTAATGGTGGTGATGGTTCTACTGGTCAAGACTCTAGCACTAAGCCCAGCAACGCTCATACTGAAGCTGGTGTACAGGCAGCTGGTAAATCTCAACCCAGTGTGTCTGCCACATCAGTGGATGATATTGGTTCTGTCAGTAAGCTCGATGATGTGTCTGCACTGGCTGTTGCTGAAGCTTTTGTTGTCTCTCAAACTATTGAAAGAAGAATGAAAAGAAAACTGGAGAGACATCAGAAGAGACAGCAAGAATTAAATGATGCCTTCAATGTCAAATGGGATGCCTATGTTGCTCTTAAATGCCACAGAATTGAGCATAGGAGATGGCTGACCCCGAAAAAGAGGGGCATTGATGATGACCTGATTGGCATTGATAAATTCAAAAAGGATGCACGAAAAAGAAATGCCAAATTCATGGTCAAATACGACAAAAAGAGGGTAAATCTGTATGCTGAGCGAGCAGATAGGATCAGACGGATGACTCCAGAAGAAATGAAAGATTACCTTGCATCTACTGAGTCAGGGGGAGGAGTTAGAGCTGACATTTTTATGAAGTGGTTAGATGCTATGTTAGAAACCAGCTCATCTTCTCGCCCAACATCTTCTGCACAGCCAGCTGCACAACATAAGCCAGCAGAAACAATCAATCTTGATGATGATGATATTCAGGGGGAGCATCTTGCTATCGTTCCCTACCTGCCTCCACTTGTGCCAGTATCAACACAAGAACCATCAGCTAAACCCATGCCCATAGATAAACAAAGGGTGAAATCTGCTCCTAGGGACAATCAGCCCCTAAGGAAAGGACCCTTATTTGAGGCAGCTGATGAAGATATTGAGGTAGTTCTACCAGCGGATACAAAGTAGTCAGCTGGTACTGAAGACACATCAAGGAGTGCTGTGAATGAAGACCCAGCCAGAAGTGTACTGCTGGGTGTTACAAGTGTTGAAGACCCAGCCAAGGTGGTTGAGCTGGGTGCTAATCAAGATGATGATACGGTTAATTCTGCTGACTTTACAGTCTAGGGTAGTGGAGATCATTTATTTGTTCAATCACCTATCTCTCCCCAGACCCTCACTTACTTTAACAAAACAAAGGATAATCGTGTCAATCAGTTTCTAGTGAGTTCATCTGGCATAGGTGAATCAATCATGTATCCTCCATCTTCCCCAAAACATCATGGTAAACACAGAACTTGGGAAGATGATTCAGTTACCCGTGGTGAGCCAGATTTATTTAAAATGAATCCAGATGAAAGAGATGCTTACCGGCTAGAGATCACTGTACAGGAATTGCTTGAGCAAAGACAAGCTGCTATCAATGAAAGGATACACCAAGTTAGATTGCTGCATCATCCCCTTGATCAGCCACTCTACATCACTGCCTTGACTTATGGCATTGAAATTAGTGTATACTTAAACAACAGTGGTCAAAGGCTCTCTACTGATGAGGAGAAATCTCAATTTCAAGAGGCTCACCAGCTGGGTATGAATCTAAGGGAGTATCGTGCTACCCTTAGAACTGAAGAGGGTAGAAAGATGATTGAAACAGCAAAATCCCTGAAAATCACTGCTAACGATTATTTGTTGGGTCTACAAGCTGAAATTCAAAGAAGGGAGGCTGCTGATGAAATGTCCCGTTCTTATTGATTAAAAACGTTCCATATTAATTGATTTCGTTGCGAGGTTTTGACCTCTATATGAGACGTTTTTCAAAGACTGCATTCATTTTTAAAACAAACCATAACCTTTATTTCATAAATAAGGGTTTAAAAAGCTTTACGTAGATTATCAAATAATGATAATCTAAAATATCCTGTTTACACACGACCATTACATAATGGTTTACAATACAAATATGTTACATCGAAATCAGTTTCTTGAATGCAGTTTTTACACAATATCATACAAACATGGACTCCAAATCTTGTCCTTATTTTAGTATGCAACAGCGGAAGCTCTTAATATTCACCTGAGAATAAACATGCTTTAAACGTCAACAAAAATGTTGGTGAGTTATAGGTTTAACCTATATATATCAAATCGTAACAATAGACCACAAGATTTCATATTTCAATACACATCCCATACATAGAGATAAAAATCATTCATATGGTGAACACCTGGTAACCGACATTAACAAGATGCATATATAAGAATATCCCCATCATTCCGGGACACCCTTCGGATATGATATAAATTTCGAAGTACTAAAGCATCCGGTACTTTGGATGGGGTTTGTTAGGCCCAATAGATCTATCTTTAGGATTCGCGTCAATTAGGGTGTCTGTTCCCTAATTCTTAGATTACTAGACTTAATAAAAAGGGGCATATTCGATTTCGATAATTCAACCATAGAATGTAGTTTCACGTACTTGTGTCTATTTTGTAAATCATTTATAAAACCTGCATGTATTCTCATCCCAAAAATATTAGATTATAAAAGTGGGACTATAACTCACTTTCACAGATTTTTACTTCGTCGGGAAGTAAGACTTGGCCACTGGTTGATTCACGAACCTATAACAATATATACATATATATCAAAGTATGTTCAAAATATATTTACAACACTTTTAATATATTTTGATGTTTTAAGTTTATTAAGTCAGCTGTCCTCGTTAGTAACCTACAACTAGTTGTCCACAGTTAGATGTACAGAAATAAATCGATAAATATTATCTTGAATCAATCCACGACCCAGTGTATACGTATCTCAGTATTGATCACAACTCAAACTATATATAATTTGGAATCAACCTCAACCCTGTATAGCTAACTCCAACATTCACATATAGAGTGTCTATGGTTGTTCCGAAATATATATAGATGTGTCGACATGATAGGTCGAAACATTGTATACGTGTCTATGGTATCTCAAGATTACATAATATACAATACAAGTTGATTAAGTTATGGTTGGAATATATTTGTTACCAATTTTCACGTAGCTAAAATGAGAAAAATTATCCAATCTTGTTTTACCCATAACTTCTTCATTTTAAATCCGTTTTGAGTGAATCAAATTGCTATGGTTTCATATTGAACTCTATTTTATGAATCTAAATAGAAAAAGTATAGGTTTATAGTCGGAAAAATAAGTTACAAGTCGTTTTTGTAAAGGTAGTCATTTGTAGTCGAAAGAACGACGTCTAGATGACCATTTTAGAAAACATACTTCCACTTTGAGTTTAACCATAATTTTTGGATATAGTTTCATGTTCATAATAAAAATCATTTTCTCAGAATAAAAACTTTTAAATCAAAGTTTATCATAGTTTTTAATTAACTAACCCAAAACAGCCCGCGGTGTTACTACGACGGCGTAAATCCGGTTTTACGGTATTTTTCGTGTTTCCAGGTTTTAAATCATTAAGTTAGCATATCATATAGATATAGAACATGTGTTTAGTTTATTTTAAAAGTCAAGTTAGAAGGATTAACTTTTGTTTGCGAACAAGTTTAGAATTAACTAAACTATGTTCTAGTGATTACAAGTTTAAACCTTCGAATAAGATAGCTTTATATGTATGAATCGAATGATGTTATGAACATCATTACTACCTTAAGTTCCTTGGATAAACCTACTGGAAAAGAGAAAAATGGATCTAGCTTCAATGGATCCTTGGATGGCTCGAAGTTCTTGAAGCAGAATCATGACACGAAAACAAGTTCAAGTAAGATCATCACTTAAAATAAGATTATTATAGTTATAGAAATTGAACCAAAGTTTGAATATGATTATTACCTTGTATTAGAATGATAACCTACTGTAAGAAACAAAGATTTCTTGAGGTTGGATGATCACCTTACAAGATTGGAAGTGAGCTAGCAAACTTGAAAGTATTCTTGATTTTATGAAACTAGAACTTTTGGAATTTATGAAGAACACTTAGAACTTGAAGATAGAACTTGAGAGAGATCAATTAGATGAAGAAAATTGAAGAATTAAAGTGTTTGTAGGTGTTTTTGGTCGTTGGTGTATGGATTAGATATAAAGGATATGTTATTTTGTTTTCATGTAAATAAGTCATGAATGATTACTCATATTTTTGTAATTTTATGAGATATTTCATGCTAGTTGCCAAATGATGGTTCCCACATGTGTTAGGTGACTCACATGGGCTGCTAAGAGCTGATCATTAGAGTGTATATACCAATAGTACATACATCTAAAAGCTGTGTATTGTACGAGTACGAATACGGGTGCATACGAGTAGAATTGTTGATGAAACTGAACGATGATGTAATTGTAAGCATTTTTGTTAAGTAGAAGTATTTTGATAAGTGTATTGAAGTCTTTCAAAAGTGTATAAATACATATTAAAACACTACATGTATATACATTTTACTGAGTCGTTAAGTCATCGTTAGTCGTTACATGTAAGTGTTGTTTTGAAACCTTTAGGTTAACGATCTTGTTAAATGTTGTTAACCCAATGTTTATAATATCAAATTAGATTTTAAATTATTATATTATCATTATATTATCATGTATGAATATCTCTTAATATGATATATATACATTAAATGTCTTTACAACGATAATCGTTACATATATGTCTCGTTTAAAAATCATTAAGTTAGTAGTCTTGTTTTTACATATGTAGTTCATTGTTAATATACTTAATGATATGCTTACTTATCAAAGTATCATGTTAACTATATATATATCCATATATATGTGATCATATAGTTTTTACAAGTTTTAACGTTCGTGAATCACCGCTCAACTTGGGTGGTCAATTGTCTATATGAAACATATTTAATTAATCAAGTCTTAACAAGTTTGATTGCTTAACATGTTGGAAATATTTAATCATGTAAATATCAATCTCAATTAATATATATAAACATGGAAAAGTTCGGGTCACTACAGTACCTACCCGTTAAATAAATTTCGTCCCGAAATTTTAAGCTGTTGAAGGTGTTGATGAATCTTCTGGAAATAGATGCGGGTATTTCTTCTTCATCTGATCTTCACGCTCCCAGGTGAACTCGGGTCCTCTACGAGCATTCCATCGAACCTTAACAATTGGTATCTTGTTTTGCTTAAGTCTTTTAACCTCACGATCCATTATTTCGACGGGTTCTTCGATGAATTGAAGTTTTTCGTTGATTTGGATTTCATCTAACGGAATAGTGAGATCTTCTTTAGCAAAACATTTCTTCAAATTCGAGACGTGGAAAGTGTTATGTACAGCCGTGAGTTGTTGAGGTAACTCAAGTCGGTAAGCTACTGGTCCGACACGATCAATAATCTTGAATGGTCCAATATACCTTGGATTTAATTTCCCTCGTTTACCAAATCGAACAACGCCTTTCCAAGGTGCAACTTTAAGCATGACCATCTCTCCAATTTCAAATTCTATATCTTTTCTTTTAATGTCAGCGTAGCTCTTTTGTCGACTTTGGGCAGTTTTCAACCGTTGTTGAATTTGGATGATCTTCTCGGTAGTTTCTTGTATAATCTCCGGACCCGTAATCTGTCTATCCCCCACCTCACTCCAACAAATCGGAGACCTGCACTTTCTACCATAAAGTGCTTCAAACGGCGCCATCTCAATGCTTGAATGGTAGCTGTTGTTGTAGGAAAATTCTGCTAACGGTAGATGTCGATCCCAACTGTTTCCGAAATCAATAACACATGCTCGTAGCATGTCTTCAAGCGTTTGTATCGTCCTTTCGCTCTGCCCATCAGTTTGTGGATGATAGGCAGTACTCATGTCTAGACGAGTTCCTAATGCTTGCTGTAATGTCTGCCAGAATCTTGAAATAAATCTGCCATCCCTATCAGAGATAATAGAGATTGGTATTCCATGTCTGGAGATGACTTCCTTCAAATACAGTCGTGCTAACTTCTCCATCTTGTCATCTTCTCTTATTGGTAGGAAGTGTGCGGATTTGGTGAGACGATCAACTATTACCCAAATAGTATCAAAACCACTTGCAGTCCTTGGCAATTTAGTGATGAAATCCATGGTAATGTTTTTCCATTTCCATTCCGGGATTTTGGGTTGTTAAAGTAGACCTGATGGTTTCTGATGCTCAGCTTTGACCTTAGAACACGTCAAACATTCTCCTACGTATTTAGCAACATCGGCTTTCTTACCCGGCCACCAAAAATGTTTCTTGAGATCCTTGTACATCTTCCCCGTTCCAGGATGTATTGAGTATCTGGTTTTATGAGCTTCTCTAAGTACCATTTCTCTCATATCTCCAAATTTTGGTACCCAAATCCTTTCAGCCCTATACCGGGTTCCGTCTTCCCGAATATTAAGATGCTTCTCCGATCCTTTGGGTATTTCATCCTTTAAATTTCCCTCTTTTAAAACTCCTTGTTGCGCCTCCTTTATTTGAGTAGTAATGTTATTATGAATCATTATATTCATAGATTTTACTCGAATGGGTTCTCTGTCCTTCCTGCTCAAGGCATCGGCTACCACATTTGCCTTCCCCGGGTGGTAACGAATCTCAAAGTCGTAATCATTCAATAATTCAATCCACCTACGCTGCCTCATATTCAGTTGTTTCTGATTAAATATGTGTTGAAGACTTTTGTGGTCGGTATATATAATACTTTTGACCCCATATAAGTAGTGCCTCCAAGTCTTTAATGCAAAAACAACCGCGCCTAATTCCAAATCATGCGTCGTATAATTTTGCTCGTGAATCTTCAATTGTCTAGACGCATAAGCAATCACCTTCGTTTGTTGCATTAATACACAACCGAGACCTTGCTTTGATGCGTCACAATAAATCACAAAATCATCACTCCCTTCAGGCAATGACAATATAGGTGCCGTAGTTAGCTTTTTCTTCAATAACTGAAACGCTTTCTCTTGTTCATCCTTCCATTCAAATTTCTTCCCTTTATGCGTTAATGCAGTCAAGGGTTTTGCTATTCTGGAAAAGTCTTGGATGAACCTTCTGTAGTAACCAGCTAGTCCTAAAAACTGGCGTATGTGTTTCGGAGTTTTCGGGGTTTCCCACTTTTCAACCGTTTCTATCTTTGCCGGATCCACCTTAATACCTTCTTTGTTCACTATGTGACCGAGGAATTGAACTTCTTCCAACCAAAATGCACACTTTGAAAACTTAGCGTACAATTCTTCCTTTCTCAATACTTCTAACACCTTTCTCAAATGTTCACCGTGTTCTTGGTTATTCTTTGAGTAAATAAGTATGTCATCAATGAAAACAATGACAAACTTGTCAAGGTATGGTCCACACACTCGGTTCATAAGGTCCATGAACACAGCTGGTGCATTAGTTAAACCAAACGGCATGACCATAAACTCGTAATGACCATAACGTGTTCTGAAAGCAGTCTTTGGAATATCATCTTCTTTCACCCGCATTTGATGATACCCGGAACGTAAGTCAATATTTGAATAAACAGACGAGCCTTGTAGTTGATCAAATAAGTCGTCGATTCTCGGTAGTGGGTAGCGGTTCTTGATGGTAAGTTTGTTCAACTCTCGGTAGTCGATACACAACCTGAATGTACCATCTTTCTTCTTGACAAACAAAACAGGAGCTCCCCACGGTGATGTGCTTGGTCGAATGAAACCACGCTCTAAAAGTTCTTGTAATTGGCTTTGCAGTTCTTTCATCTCGCTGGGTGCGAGTCTGTAAGGAGCACGAGCTATTGGTGCAGCTCCTGGTACAAGATCTATTTGAAATTCAACGGATCGATGTGGGGGTAATCCCGGTAATTCTTTCGGAAATACATCGGGAAATTCTTTTGCAATGGGAACATCATTGATGCTCTTTTCTTCAGTTTGTACTTTCTCGACGTGTGCTAGAACAGCATAGCAACCTTTTCTTATTAGTTTTTGTGCCTTCAAATTACTAATAAGATGTAGCTTCGTGTTGCCCTTTTCTCCGTACACCATTAAGGGTTTTCCTTTTTCTCGTATAATGCGAATTGCATTTTTGTAACAAACGATCTCTGCTTTCACTTCTTTCAACCAGTCCATACCGATTATCACATCAAAACTCCCTAACTCTACTGGTATTAAATCAATCTTAAATGTTTCGCTAACCAGTTTAATTTCTCGATTCCGACATATATTATCTGCTGAAATTAATTTACCATTTGCTAATTCGAGTAAAAATTTACTATCCAAAGGCGTCAATGGGCAACTTAATTTAGCACAAAAATCTTTACTCATATAGCTTCTATCCGCACCCGAATCAAATAAAACGTAAGCAGATTTATTGTCAATAAGAAACGTACCCGTAACAAGCTCCGGGTCTTCCTGTGCCTCTGCCGCATTAATATTGAAAACTCTTCCGCGGCCTTGTCCATTCGTGTTCTCCTGGTTCGGGCAATTTCTAATAATGTGGCCCGGTTTTCCACATTTATAACAAACTACATTGGCATAGCTTGCTCCGACACTACTTGCTCCGCCATTACTCGTTCTGACACCATTTGTTCCTTTCGTTCTATTAACCCCTGGTCCGTAGACCTCACACTTCGCCGCGCTATGACCATTTCTTATACACTTGTTGCAAAATTTGGTGCAGAACCCTGAGTGATACTTTTCACACCTTTGGCATAGCTGCTTCTGATTGTTGTTGTTGTTGCGGTTATTATTGTTGTTGGGATGATTGTTGTAGTTGCTGTTGTTGTTGTTGTTGTTGGGCCGTTTGTTGTAGTTGCGATTGATGTTGCGATTGTTGGGATAATTGTTGCGATTGCTGTTGTTGTTGTATTGGTGATTCTTATCACCATTTTCCTCCCACTTTCTTTTGACTTGCTTCACATTGGCCTCTTCAGCAGTCTGTTCTTTAATTCTTTCTTCAATCTGGTTCACTAGTTTGTGAGCCATTCTACATGCCTGTTGTATGGAGGCGGGCTCGTGTGAACTTATATCTTCTTGGATTCTTTCCGGTAATCCTTTCACAAACGCGTCGATCTTCTCTTCCTCATCTTCGAATGCTCCCGGACACAATAGGCACAATTCTGTGAATCGTCTTTCGTACGTGGTAATATCAAATCCTTGGGTTCGTAACCCTCTAAGTTCTGTCTTGAGCTTATTGACCTCGGTTCTGGGACGGTACTTCTCGTTCATCAAGTGCTTGAATGCTGACCACGGTAGTGCGTACGCATCGTCTTGTCCCACTTGCTCTAGATAGGTATTCCACCATGTTAACGCAGAACCTGTGAAGGTATGCGTAGTGTACTTCACTTTGTCCTCTTCAGTACACTTACTTATGGCAAACACCGATTCGACCTTCTCGGTCCACCGTTTCAATCCGATCGGTCCTT
The DNA here is from genome assembly GCF_046630445.1 of Rutidosis leptorrhynchoides. NCBI lineage: Eukaryota > Viridiplantae > Streptophyta > Magnoliopsida > Asterales > Asteraceae > Rutidosis > Rutidosis leptorrhynchoides. Next base: position 481,664,227 of record NC_092334.1, on the reverse strand, counting down.
CGGTTCCATCAAATTCCAAAGGTTTGCAGGCAGTGAATTCTTTGTAGGTGCATCCTACACGATTTCCTGTACTGCTAGATCCAAGGTTATTGTTGGTATGTAGCGCAGCCTGTACTGCGGCTATGTTTGAAGCTAGAAAAGTACGGAATTCCTCTTCATTCATATTCACTGTGTGTCGAGTAGTCGGTGCCATTTCCTTCAAAATAGTCAAATGGAACAAGTTAATCATACAGAATATTAAGAGTAGTTAATAGTATTTCGTAGCATAATATGAACTCATTTATAAAAGCTTTTTCTTCATATTAGCGTTTTATAAGTTTAAATTCGGGTAGTACCTACCCGTTAAGTTCATACTTAGTAGCTAATATACAATTCAACTACTACAATTCTATATGAAAAACTGATTATAATAATATTTCGCGTTCAAACTTTTATACAATATTTTACAAACTTACAATACCGCTTATTTTACATAAAGCATGAAATATAGCACACAATAACTTTGATACAAGATAGTTGTGAAGATAATTCTAGCTAGTACACAAGTCGTTCAGCAAAGGCAATAAAGACACGTAATTCATACGTCCAGAAACAAGTCATGCATTCTGGTTTTACTAGGACTACTTCCCATCCTTGGTCTTGTGCAACATAACCTTTATGGCCATTGATAAGACAGCGTGTTGTAACGTCGTCAAAGGGACGAGGGTTACGTAATGTCCAACAGTCCCGTAACAATCTAAAAACCTCATTTCTTACCCCAATTACCGACTCTGTCACTTTTGGGAACGTTTTGTTTAATAGCTGTAGCCCGATGTTCTTTTTCTCACTTTGGTGAGAAGCGAACATTACTAACCCATAAGCATAGCATGCTTCTTTATGTTGCATGTTAGCCGCTTTTTCTAAATCATGAAGTCCTATATTCGGATACATTGAGTCAAAATAATTTCTTAACCCGTTGCGTAAAATAGCATTTGGGTTCCCCGCAATATATGTGTCAAAGTAAACACATCGTAACTTATGGGTTTCCCAATGTGATATCCCCCATCTTTCAAACGAAAGTCTCTTATAAACCAAGACATTCTTGGAACGTTCTTCGAATGTCTTACAAACTGATCTCGCCTTAAATAGTTATGCCGAAGAATTCTGACCGACTCTAGACAAGATTTCATCAATCATGTCTCCGGGTAGGTCTCTTAAAATATTGGGTTGTCTATACATTTTGTGTTTTTATACTGTAAAATAGACAAGAGTTAGATTCATAAAAAAAATACTTATTAATACAAGCAATTTTTACATATATCATAAAGCATAAGCACACTATATTACATATATTACACCACACGAATACAACTATCTTATTCCGACTCGCTTGTTTCTTCTTCTTCGGTTTTGGTTCGTTTTGCCAAGTTTCTAGGGATATATGATGTTCCCCTAATACGAGCCGTCGTGATCCACATTGGTTTAGAAAAATCTGGTGGTTTAGAGGTTCCCGGGTCATTGTTACAACTTAAGGACTTCGGGGGTTGACGATACATATAAAGTTCATCGGGGTTGGAATTAGATTTCTCTATTTTTATGCCCTTTCCCTTATTATTTTCTTTTGCCTTTTTAAATTCAGTTGGGGTAATTTCTATAACATCATTGGAATTCTCGTCGGAATCCGATTCATCGGAGAATTGGTAATCCTCCCAATATTTTGCTTCCTTGGCGGAAACACCATTGACCATAATTAACCTTGGTCGGTTGGTTGAGGATTTTCTTTTACTTAACCGTTTTATTATTTCCCCCACCGGTTCTATTTCTTCATCCGGTTCCGATTCTTCTTCCGGTTCCGATTCTTCTTCCGGTTCCGACTCTTCTTCCGGTTCCTCTTCGGGAACTTGTGAATCAGTCCATGAATCATTCCAATTTACATTTGACTCTTCATTATTATTAGGTGAGTCAATGGGACTTGTTCTAGAGGTAGACATCTATCACATAATATCAAACGCGTTAAGAGATTAATATATCACATAATATTCACATGTTAAAAATATATAGTTTCCAACAAAATTTGTTAAGCAATCATTTTTCAAGTAAACACGGTCGAAGTCCAGACTCACTAATGCATCCTAACAAACTCGATAAGACACACTAATGCAAAATTCTGGTTCTCTAAGACCAACGCTCGGATACCAACTGAAATGTCCCGTTCTTATTGATTAAAACGTTCCATATTAATTGATTTCGTTGCGAGGTTTTGACCTCTATATGAGACATTTTTCAAAGACTGCATTCATTTTTAAAACAAACCATAACCTTTATTTCATAAATAAGGGTTTAAAAAGCTTTACGTAGATTATCAAATAATGATAATCTAAAATATCCTGTTTACACACGACCATTACATAATGGTTTACAATACAAATATGTTACATCGAAATCAGTTTCTTGAATGCAGTTTTTACACAATATCATACAAACATGGACTCCAAATCTTGTCCTTATTTTAGTATGCAACAGCGGAAGCTCTTAATATTCACCTGAGAATAAACATGCTTTAAACGTCAACAAAAATGTTGGTGAGTTATAGGTTTAACCTATATATATCAAATCGTAACAATAGACCACAAGATTTCATATTTCAATACACATCCCATACATAGAGATAAAAATCATTCATATGGTGAACACCTGGTAACCGACATTAACAAGATGCATATATAAGAATATCCCCATCATTCCGGGACACCCTTCGGATATGATATAAATTTCGAAGTACTAAAGCATCCGGTACTTTGGATGGGGTTTGTTAGGCCCAATAGATCTATCTTTAGGATTCGCGTCAATTAGGGTGTCTGTTCCCTAATTCTTAGATTACCAGACTTAATAAAAAGGGGCATATTCGATTTCGATAATTCAACCATAGAATGTAGTTTCACGTACTTGTGTCTATTTTGTAAATCATTTATAAAACCTGCATGTATTCTCATCCCAAAAATATTAGATTATAAAAGTGGGACTATAACTCACTTTCACAGATTTTTACTTCGTCGGGAAGTAAGACTTGGCCACTGGTTGATTCACGAACCTATAACAATATATACATATATATCAAAGTATGTTCAAAATATATTTACAACACTTTTAATATATTTTGATGTTTTAAGTTTATTAAGTCAGCTGTCCTCGTTAGTAACCTACAACTAGTTGTCCACAGTTAGATGTACAGAAATAAATCGATAAATATTATCTTGAATCAATCCACGACCCAGTGTATACGTATCTCAGTATTGATCACAACTCAAACTATATATAATTTGGAATCAACCTCAACCCTGTATAGCTAACTCCAACATTCACATATAGAGTGTCTATGGTTGTTCCGAAATATATATAGATGTGTCGACATGATAGGTCGAAACATTGTATACGTGTCTATGGTATCTCAAGATTACATAATATACAATACAAGTTGATTAAGTTATGGTTGGAATATATTTGTTACCAATTTTCACGTAGCTAAAATGAGAAAAATTATCCAATCTTGTTTTACCCATAACTTCTTCATTTTAAATCCGTTTTGAGTGAATCAAATTGCTATGGTTTCATATTGAACTCTATTTTATGAATCTAAATAGAAAAAGTATAGGTTTATAGTCGGAAAAATAAGTTACAAGTCGTTTTTGTAAAGGTAGTCATTTGTAGTCGAAAGAACGACGTCTAGATGACCATTTTAGAAAACATACTTCCACTTTGAGTTTAACCATAATTTTTGGATATAGTTTCATGTTCATAATAAAAATCATTTTCTCAGAATAACAACTTTTAAATCAAAGTTTATCATAGTTTTTAATTAACTAACCCAAAACAGCCCGCGGTGTTACTACGACGGCGTAAATCCGGTTTTACGGTATTTTTCGTGTTTCCAGGTTTTAAATCATTAAGTTAGCATATCATATAGATATAGAACATGTGTTTAGTTTATTTTAAAAGTCAAGTTAGAAGGATTAACTTTTGTTTGCGAACACGTTTAGAATTAACTAAACTATGTTCTAGTGATTACAAGTTTAAACCTTCGAATAAGATAGCTTTATATGTATGAATCGAATGATGTTATGAACATCATTACTACCTTAAGTTCCTTGGATAAACCTACTGGAAAAGAGAAAAATGGATCTAGCTTCAATGGATCCTTGGATGGCTCGAAGTTCTTGAAGCAGAATCATGACACGAAAACAAGTTCAAGTAAGATCATCACTTAAAATAAGATTATTATAGTTATAGAAATTGAACCAAAGTTTGAATATGATTATTACCTTGTATTAGAATGATAACCTACTGTAAGAAACAAAGATTTCTTGAGGTTGGATGATCACCTTACAAGATTGGAAGTGAGCTAGCAAACTTGAAAGTATTCTTGATTTTATGAAACTAGAACTTTTGGAATTTATGAAGAACACTTAGAACTTGAAGATAGAACTTGAGAGAGATCAATTAGATGAAGAAAATTGAAGAATTAAAGTGTTTGTAGGTGTTTTTGGTCGTTGGTGTATGGATTAGATATAAAGGATATGTTATTTTGTTTTCATGTAAATAAGTCATGAATGATTACTCATATTTTTGTAATTTTATGAGATATTTCATGCTAGTTGCCAAATGATGGTTCCCACATGTGTTAGGTGACTCACATGGGCTGCTAAGAGCTGATCATTAGAGTGTATATACCAATAGTACATACATCTAAAAGCTGTGTATTGTACGAGTACGAATACGGGTGCATACGAGTAGAATTGTTGATGAAACTGAACGATGATGTAATTGTAAGCATTTTTGTTAAGTAGAAGTATTTTGATAAGTGTATTGAAGTCTTTCAAAAGTGTATAAATACATATTAAAACACTACATGTATATACATTTTACTGAGTCGTTAAGTCATCGTTAGTCGTTACATGTAAGTGTTGTTTTGAAACCTTTAGGTTAACGATCTTGTTAAAATGTTGTTAACCCAATGTTTATAATATCAAATTAGATTTTAAATTATTATATTATCATGATATTATCATGTATGAATATCTCTTAATATGATATATATACATTAAATGTCTTTACAACGATAATCGTTACATATATGTCTCGTTTAAAAATCATTAAGTTAGTAGTCTTGTTTTTACATATGTAGTTCATTGTTAATATACTTAATGATATGCTTACTTATCAAAGTATCATGTTAACTATATATATATCCATATATATGTCATCATATAGTTTTTACAAGTTTTAACGTTCGTGAATCACCGCTCAACTTGGGTGGTCAATTGTCTATATGAAACATATTTAATTAATCAAGTCTTAACAAGTTTGATTGCTTAACATGTTGGAAATATTTAATCATGTAAATATCAATCTCAATTAATATATATAAACATGGAAAAGTTCGGGTCACTACAGTACCTACCCGTTAAATAAATTTCGTCCCGAAATTTTAAGCTGTTGAAGGTGTTGATGAATCTTCTAGAAATAGATGCGGGTATTTCTTCTTCATCTGATCTTCACGCTCCCAGGTGAACTCGGGTCCTCTACGAGCATTCCATCGAACCTTAACAATTGGTATCTTGTTTTGCTTAAGTCTTTTAACCTCACGATCCATTATTTCGACGGGTTCTTCGATGAATTGAAGTTTTTCGTTGATTTGGATTTCATCTAACGAAATAGTGAGATCTTCTTTAGCAAAACATTTCTTCAAATTCGAGACGTGGAAAGTGTTATGTACAGCCGTGAGTTGTTGAGGTAACTCAAGTCGGTAAGCTACTGGTCCGACACGATCAATAATCTTGAATGGTCCAATATACCTTGGATTTAATTTCCCTCGTTTACCAAATCGAACAACGCCTTTCCAAGGTGCAACTTTAAGCATGACCATCTCTCCAATTTCAAATTCTATATCTTTTCTTTTAATGTCAGCGTAGCTCTTTTGTCGACTTTGGGCAGTTTTCAACCGTTGTTGAATTTGGATGATCTTCTCGGTAGTTTCTTGTATAATCTCCGGACCCGTAATCTGTCTATCCCCTACCTCACTCCAACAAATCGGAGACCTGCACTTTCTACCATAAAGTGCTTCAAACGGCGCCATCTCAATGCTTGAATGGTAGCTGTTGTTGTAGGAAAATTCTGCTAACGGTAGATGTCGATCCCAACTGTTTCCGAAATCAATAACACATGCTCGTAGCATGTCTTCAAGCGTTTGTATCGTCCTTTCGCTCTGCCCATCAGTTTGTGGATGATAGGCAGTACTCATGTCTAGACGAGTTCCTAATGCTTGCTGTAATGTCTGCCAGAATCTTGAAATAAATCTGCCATCCCTATCAGAGATAATAGAGATTGGTATTCCATGTCTGGAGATGACTTCCTTCAAATACAGTCGTGCTAACTTCTCCATCTTGTCATCTTCTCTTATTGGTAGGAAGTGTGCGGATTTGGTGAGACGATCAACTATTACCCAAATAGTATCAAAACCACTTGCAGTCCTTGGCAATTTAGTGATGAAATCCATGGTAATGTTTTTCCATTTCCATTCCGGGATTTTGGGTTGTTAAAGTAGACCTGATGGTTTCTGATGCTCAGCTTTGACCTTAGAACACGTCAAACATTCTCCTACGTATTTAGCAACATCGGCTTTCATACCCGGCCACCAAAAATGTTTCTTGAGATCCTTGTACATCTTCCCCGTTCCAGGATGTATTGAGTATCTGGTTTTATGAGCTTCTCTAAGTACCATTTCTCTCATATCTCCAAATTTTGGTACCCAAATCCTTTCAGCCCTATACCGGGTTCCGTCTTCCCGAATATTAAGATGCTTCTCCGATCCTTTGGGTATTTCATCCTTTAAATTTCCCTCTTTTAAAACTCCTTGTTGCGCCTCCTTTATTTGAGTAGTAATGTTATTATGAATCATTATATTCATAGATTTTACTCGAATGGGTTCTCTGTCCTTCCTGCTCAAGGCATCGGCTACCACATTTGCCTTCCCCGGGTGGTAACGAATCTCAAAGTCGTAATCATTCAATAATTCAATCCACCTACGCTGCCTCATATTCAGTTGTTTCTGATTAAATATGTGTTGAAGACTTTTGTGGTCGGTATATATAATACTTTTGACCCCATATAAGTAGTGCCTCCAAGTCTTTAATGCAAAAACAACCGCGCCTAATTCCAAATCATGCGTCGTATAATTTTGCTCGTGAATCTTCAATTGTCTAGACGCATAAGCAATCACCTTCGTTCGTTGCATTAATACACAACCGAGACCTTGCTTTGATGCGTCACAATAAATCACAAAATCATCACTCCCTTCAGGCAATGACAATATAGGTGCGATTGCTGTTGTTGTTGTATTGGTGATTCTTATCACCATTTTCCTCCCACTTTCTTTTGACTTGCTTCACATTGGCCTCTTCAGCAGTCTGTTCTTTAATTCTTTCTTCAATCTGGTTCACTAGTTTGTGAGCCATTCTACATGCCTGTTGTATGGAGGCGGGCTCGTGTGAACTTATATCTTCTTGGATTCTTTCCGGTAATCCTTTCACAAACGCGTCGATCTTCTCTTCCTCATCTTCGAATGCTCCCGGACACAATAGGCACAATTCTGTGAATCGTCTTTCGTACGTGGTAATATCAAATCCTTGGGTTCATAACCCTCTAAGTTCTGTCTTGAGCTTATTGACCTCGGTTCTGGGACGGTACTTCTCGTTCATCAAGTGCTTGAATGCTGACCACGGTAGTGTGTACGCATCGTCTTGTCCCACTTGCTCTAGATAGGTATTCCACCATGTTAACGCAGAACCTGTGAAGGTATGCGTAGCGTACTTCACTTTGTCCTCTTCAGTACACTTACTTATGGCAAACACCGATTCGACCTTCTCGATCCACCGTTGCAATCGGATCGGTCCTTCGGTTCCATCAAATTCCAAAGGTTTGCAGGCAGTGAATTCTTTGTAGGTGCATCCTACACGATTTCCTGTACTGCTAGATCCAAGGTTATTGTTGGTATGTAGCGCAGCCTGTACTGCGGCTATGTTTGAAGCTAGAAAAGTACGGAATTCCTCTTCATTCATATTCACTGTGTGTCGAGTAGTCGGTGCCATTTCCTTCAAAATAGTCAAATGGAACAAGTTAATCATACAGAATATTAAGAGTAGTTAATAGTATTTCGTAGCATAATATGAACTCATTTATAAAAGCTTTTTCTTCATATTAGCGTTTTATAAGTTTAAATTCGGGTAGTACCTACCCGTTAAGTTCATACTTAGTAGCTAATATACAATTCAACTACTACAATTCTATATGAAAAACTGATTATAATAATATTTCGCGTTCAAACTTTTATACAATATTTTACAAACTTACAATACCGCTTATTTTACATAAAGCATGAAATATAGCACACAATAACTTTGATACAAGATAGTTGTGAAGATAATTCTAGCTAGTACACAAGTCGTTCAGCAAAGGCAATAAAGACACGTAATTCATACGTCCAGAAACAAGTCATGCATTCTGGTTTTACTAGGACTACTTCCCATCCTTGGTCTTGTGCAACATAACCTTTATGGCCATTGATAAGACAGCGTGTTGTAACGTCGTCAAAGGGACGAGGGTTACGTAATGTCCAACAGTCCCGTAACAATCTAAAAACCTCATTTCTTACCCCAATTACCGACTCCGTCACTTGTGGGAACGTTTTGTTTAATAGCTGTAGCCCGATGTTCTTTTTCTCACTTTGGTGAGAAGCGAACATTACTAACCCATAAGCATAGCATGCTTCTTTATGTTGCATGTTAGCCGCTTTTTCTAAATCATGAAGTCCTATATTCGGATACATTGAGTCAAAATAATTTCTTAACCCGTTGCGTAAAATAGCATTTGGGTTCCCCGCAATATATGTGTCAAAGTAAACACATCGTAACTTATGGGTTTCCCAATGTGATATCCCCCATCTTTCAAACGAAAGTCTCTTATAAACCAAGACATTCTTGGAACGTTCTTCGAATGTCTTACAAACTGATCTCGCCTTAAATAGTTATGCCGAAGAATTCTGACCGACTCTAGACAAGATTTCATCAATCATGTCTCCGGGTAGGTCTCTTAAAATATTGGGTTGTCTATCCATTTTGTGTTTTTATACTGTAAAATAGACAAGAGTTAGATTCATAAAAAAAATACTTATTAATACAAGCAATTTTTACATATATCATAAAGCATAAGCACACTATATTACATATATTACACCACACGAATACAACTATCTTATTCCGACTCGCTTGTTTCTTCTTCTTCGGTTTTGGTTCGTTTTGCCAAGTTTCTAGGGATATATGATGTTCCCCTAATACGAGCCGTCGTGATCCACATTGGTTTAGAAAAACCTGGTGGTTTAGAGGTTCCCGGGTCATTATTACAACTTAAGGACTTCGGGGGTTGACGATACATATAAAGTTCATCGGGGTTGGAATTAGATTTCTCTATTTTTATGCCCTTTTCCTTATTATTTTCTTTTGCCTTTTTAAATTCAGTTGGGGTAATTTCTATAACATCATTGGAATTCTCGTCGGAATCCGATTCATCGGAGAATTGGTAATCCTCCCAATATTTTGCTTCCTTGGCGGAAACACCATTGACCATAATTAACCTTGGTCGGTTGGTTGAGGATTTTCTTTTACTTAACCGTTTTATTATTTCCCCCACCGGTTCTATTTCTTCATCCGGTTCCGATTCTTCTTCCGGTTCCGATTCTTCTTCCGGTTCCGACTCTTCTTCCGGTTCCTCTTCGGGAACTTGTGAATCAGTCCACGAATCATTCCAATTTACATTTGACTCTTCATTATTATTAGGTGAGTCAATGGGACTTGTTCTAGAGGTAGACATCTATCACATAATATCAAACGCGTTAAGAGATTAATATATCACATAATATTCACATGTTAAAAATATATAGTTTCCAACAAAATTTGTTAAGCAATCATTTTTCAAGTAAACACGGTCGAAGTCCAGACTCACTAATGCATCCTAACAAACTCGATAAGACACACTAATGCAAAATTCTGGTTCTCTAAGACCAACGCTCGGATACCAACTGAAATGTCCCGTTCTTATTGATTAAAAACGTTCCATATTAATTGATTTCGTTGCGAGGTTTTGACCTCTATATGAGACGTTTTTCAAAGACTGCATTCATTTTTAAAACAAACCATAACCTTTATTTCATAAATAAGGGTTTAAAAAGCTTTACGTAGATTATCAAATAATGATAATCTAAAATATCCTGTTTACACACGACCATTACATAATGGTTTACAATACAAATATGTTACATCGAAATCAGTTTCTTGAATGCAGTTTTTACACAATATCATACAAACATGGACTCCAAATCTTGTCCTTATTTTAGTATGCAACAGCGGAAGCTCTTAATATTCACCTGAGAATAAACATGCTTTAAACGTCAACAAAAATGTTGGTGAGTTATAGGTTTAACCTATATATATCAAATCGTAACAATAGACCACAAGATTTCATATTTCAATACACATCCCATACATAGAGATAAAAATCATTCATATGGTGAACACCTGGTAACCGACATTAACAAGATGCATATATAAGAATATCCCCATCATTCCGGGACACCCTTCGGATATGATATAAATTTCGAAGTACTAAAGCATCCGGTACTTTGGATGGGGTTTGTTAGGCCCAATAGATCTATCTTTAGGATTCGCGTCAATTAGGGTGTCTGTTCCCTAATTCTTAGATTACCAGACTTAATAAAAAGGGGCATATTCGATTTCGATAATTCAACCATAGAATGTAGTTTCACGTACTTGTGTCTATTTTGTAAATCATTTATAAAACCTGCATGTATTCTCATCCCAAAAATATTAGATTTTAAAAGTGGGACTATAACTCACTTTCACAGATTTTTACTTCGTCGGGAAGTAAGACTTGGCCACTGGTTGATTCACGAACCTATAACAATATATACATATATATCAAAGTATGTTCAAAATATATTTACAACACTTTTAATATATTTTGATGTTTTAAGTTTATTAAGTCAGATGTCCTCGTTAGTAACCTACAACTAGTTGTCCACAGTTAGATGTACAGAAATAAATCGATAAATATTATCTTGAATCAATCCACGACCCAGTGTATACGTATCTCAGTATTGATCACAACTCAAACTATATATAATTTGGAATCAACCTCAACCCTGTATAGCTAACTCCAACATTCACATATAGAGTGTCTATGGTTGTTCCGAAATATATATAGATGTGTCAACATGATAGGTCGAAACATTGTATACGTGTCTATGGTATCTCAAGATTACATAATATACAATACAAGTTGATTAAGTTATGGTTGGAATATATTTGTTACCAATTTTCACGTAGCTAAAATGAGAAAAATTATCCAATCTTGTTTTACCCATAACTTCTTCATTTTAAATCCGTTTTGAGTGAATCAAATTGCTATGGTTTCATATTGAACTCTATTTTATGAATCAAAATAGAAAAAGTATAGGTTTATAGTCGGAAAAATAAGTTACAAGTCGTTTTTGTAAAGGTAGTCATTTGTAGTCGAAAGAACGACGTCTAGATGACCATTTTAGAAAACATACTTCCACTTTGAGTTTAACCATAATTTTTGGATATAGTTTCATGTTCATAATAAAAATCATTTTCTCAGAATAACAACTTTTAAATCAAAGTTTATCATAGTTTTTAATTAACTAACCCAAAACAGCCCGCGATGTTACTACGACGGCGTAAATCCGGTTTTACGGTGTTTTTCGTGTTTCCAGGTTTTAAATCATTAAGTTAGCATATCATATAGATATAGAACATGTGTTTAGTTTATTTTAAAAGTCAAGTTAGAAGGATTAACTTTTGTTTGCGAACAAGTTTAGAATTAACTAAACTATGTTCTAGTGATTACAAGTTTAAACCTTCGAATAAGATAGCTTTATATGTATGAATCGAATGATGTTATGAACATCATTACTACCTTAAGTTCCTTGGATAAACCTACTGGAAAAGAGAAAAATGGATCTAGCTTCAATGGATCCTTGGATGGCTCGAAGTTCTTGAAGCAGAATCATGACACGAAAACAAGTTCAAGTAAGATCATCACTTAAAATAAGATTGTTATAGTTATAGAAATTGAACCAAAGTTTGAATATGATTATTACCTTGTATTAGAATGATAACCTACTGTAAGAAACAAAGATTTCTTGAGGTTAGATGATCACCTTACAAGATTGGAAGTGAGCTAGCAAACTTGAAAGTATTCTTGATTTTATGAAACTAGAACTTTTGGAATTTATGAAGAACACTTAGAACTTGAAGATAGAACTTGAGAGAGATAAATTAGATGAAGAAAATTGAAGAATGAAAGTGTTTGTAGGTGTTTTTGGTCGTTGGTGTATGGATTAGATATAAAGGATATGTTATTTTGTTTTCATGTAAATAAGTCATGAATGATTACTCATATTTTTGTAATTTTATGAGATATTTCATGCTAGTTGCCAAATGATGGTTCCCACATGTGTTAGGTGACTCACATGGGCTGCTAAGAGCTGATCATTAGAGTGTATATACCAATAGTACATACATCTAAAAGCTGTGTATTGTACGAGTACGAATACGGGTGCATACGAGTAGAATTGTTGATGAAACTGAACGATGATGTAATTGTAAGCATTTTTGTTAAGTAGAAGTATTTTGATAAGTGTATTGAAGTCTTTCAAAAGTGTATAAATACATATTAAAACACTACATGTATATACATTTTACTGAGTCGTTAAGTCATCGTTAGTCGTTACATGTAAGTGTTGTTTTGAAACCTTTAGGTTAACGATCTTGTTAAATGTTGTTAACCCAATGTTTATAATATCAAATTAGATTTTAAATTATTATATTATCATGATATTATCATGTATGAATATCTCTTAATATGATATATATACATTAAATGTCTTTACAACGATAATCGTTACATATATGTCTCGTTTAAAAATCATTAAGTTAGTAGTCTTGTTTTTACATATGTAGTTCATTATTAATATACTTAATGATATGTTTACTTATCAAAGTATCATGTTAACTATATATATATCCATATATATGTCATCATATAGTTTTTACAAGTTTTAACGTTCGTGAATCACCGCTCAACTTGGGTGGTCAATTGTCTATATGAAACATATTTAATTAATCAAGTCTTAACAAGTTTGATTGCTTAACATGTTGGAAATATTTAATCATGTAAATATCAATCTCAATTAATATATATAAACATGGAAAAGTTCGGGTCACTACAGCTGATGCTGAACTCGCTGAGAGGGTAAGGCTCCAGGATATAGAAGACAAATTGGCTGCTGATAGAAAGCAAGAGGATGAGTCCCTAGAATTAGCCAAAGCCATTGTCAAAGAACAGGATAAGGCATTTGATAAGATGGAAGCTGCTGAGAAAGCACCTGCTCCTATAGAATCTGTTCGTACCAGTGAATTTCTTGATCATTATTATAGGAGTAGGTATGGTGATGTGATGAATAGAAGATCCAATCCCAGTAGGATCATCAAAGTAAACAGAGGGTCAAAAAGAGCGTTCAATGTTGTAAGGGAGAATAAAGTTCAAGAAAGAATAAACCATGATGAGTTAAGATCCCTTGGATTTAGTGAATGGATGGAGATCTTGGAGTATTTCATTAGTAAAGGTGAAAGTGCTATCAAAAATACACTTAAATCTGAACTCCAACAGCTCTTCAAGAAAGCAACAAGGTTTGGGAATGCACCAGTGGTGAATGTAGATGAAGTCCTCTCTCAAAAACCTAAAGGAAAGCAATCCACTGGTGAAGGACCAACCGGAAAAGGCCCCATCATTCTACCTCCCCATATCCCTGTATTTGACCCTGCTGATGTACCTTATCAGTTCCCTGAAGCCTGGAGAATCAAACAAAAGGAGCTATCTAAAGAAGAACGAGAAAAAGATAAAGATAGATAGTCTCCTATGTGCTCAAATTGTATCTTTTGTTTAATTCACTTTTCATTCTGCTGTTGTTGTAATTACTGTACATATTGTGTTGTAATGAAAGTGAAATGAGTTTATCTTCCAAATCATATCAAATTATAAGATATGGATAACTCAGCAAAAGATCCCAAAACAAACTTAAAAAGGGACAAATTTACTGCCTATTCTTATTAGGTCCCTCCATGCTGACTTTAGTGTTTTCTCTACATGTTATAGGTTTTTTCATCATCAAATAGGGGGAGATTGTTGAGTCCCCAAAATAATTAAGGATTTAATTATGACAAAACTGTAATTTATTTGCACTAAAGTATTATGTGCAGTCAGCACAAGTTTGTTCATGTATAGACAGCAGATATTGCTGTGTCGAGTGTTTAGTTTACTGCTCAGTCTACCAGCACAAGGTAGACAGTGTTCTTCAATCAGCACAGGATGTGTACTCAGCAAATCAAGAACATGAAGTGGCTCAGCAATGAAGAACCAGCACAGCTGGAATGCAGCTCACTACACAAGACAGCTATGCTCCATTATAAGCATAGTAGTTTCCCGAGTGGTCTACATCAATGGTACTATTCAACAGAAGTCAAAGACAAAGTTGAACAGAAAAGGACACGCGTCGGCGACTGACAAGTGACCTTACAAGACCACGTGGGAATGCAGAAGTTTAACGCATGTGCAGACATGGGTTATACTTTGTCATCACCTAGGAAACACAACATCCTATTTGTTTAATCAAATAATGGTGCCAAACTGAATTGGGGTGTTCCTGCAAATAGCTACCAAAGAGGAAAGAAGAGAGCATGCTCTCTGATATAGTTGTCTCCACAAGTACATACATCCTATGTACCAGTGGACAATAGAACCATTACACGGTTAATAGGACTACTATAAATTGTTGTATCCACTATTGTAACAACTAGTGGTGTGTGTTTATTTTATAGAGTCAAAACGTGTAATAGCTGTTAGTTTACCTCATAGCTATAATCTAGGTAATCTGTATCAACCAACTATCATTCCGCCAAGGATAGTTGTGATTCTTTATGATTCAATCAATAAAGAATAACTGTTGAAAATTACCTGTGACTCTATTTATTTGCATGCTTGAGTACTAATCGAGTTTAACTGTTTTGTTAATTGAAAAGAAATTGTATTCACCCCCCCTCTACAATACTCATGTTGTTATCAAGGGACCAACAGGTTCCCTAGTTTAATTTGCCTTATGGCAAGTATCACAAATAGAATTTAAAGACTCATATTTCCAGCCAAGATTGTTTTTTAATAGATTAAGCACAGGCTTAGCAGGATGACCAAGCATGTGGTGCCACAGATTGAAAGAAGCATAACACTTAGATAAACAAGACAAATTATCACCTTTAGCATCATCAAACATATATAGACCGTGATTAATACTACCAGTCCCAACTATCCTCTTTTCCAACTAATCCTAAATGTAACAGTTAGAATCGTTAAAACCAACAAATATCCTTCTATCTTTAGACAATTGATGGACTGATAACAGGTTAACACAATATCCAGATACAACCACAAAATTTTCAACAAAATATTACTATTAAGTTTTAAATCTCTAATTTTAGTAATCTTAGCAATAGTACCATTAGGATGACCAACAGTCATACCTAATCTGGTAACATCAAATATATTTTTCGTTTTAAAATTAGACCCAGTCATGTGTTATTCTGAACTGATTTTGAAAAATTATTATTATTTTGAACAGATTTTGAAAAATTATTATTGTTTCTTTTTACCCACCCATGTGGATATCCCAAAATATCATAACATCTCTCAATAGTATGAACAATCGTGTTACACTTAGAACATTTTAAGTTTAGATTTGGGTCTTTTCTAAAATTATTTATTGTTATCAAAGGTTTTAGAAACCAAGAATGCAGATTGAGGATTTTTATCAAAAACAATAGAGACAGAGTTCTTATGAGACTCTTCCCTTGACACAATTGAAGAAGCAGCATGCACACTTGGTAAAGTCTCTCTAGTTAAAATATTACTTATTACAGCACTATAACAATCATCCAAACCCATCAAAAATTACGATGATTGTATTAAATCATTATTAGCTTTAAATTCAGGATTGACACAACCACAAGAGGGTAGTTTGAAAAAAGCATCAAACTGTTTTCACAAAGAATTAAGTTTATAATAATAATCTGATAAAGAATCACCATTTTGAGAAATAATATTAATTTTTTATGAAGGTTAAAAGTAATTGACCCATCAATTTTATCATATGTTTCCTTTAGTTCATCCCAAACAGTTTTATCATGTTTTGAAAACACTTGTCCAGAAAACAATTCTTCACTCACAGAATTAAGAAACCAAGATAAACCACTATAATTACATATGTTCCACTGTAATGCAAGTACATCATCGGTAGTACTTTTAACAACAGTACCATCATTAAACCCAACTTTGTTCTTGGATTGTAATGCCAACAACATAGCTCTACTCCACACATTATAATTCTCTGCACCCTTCAATTTAAGGGATATAAGAGCAGTAATACTAGTACTACTAACATGCAAATAAAGAGGATTACCAAAATTAAGATCACTGTGAATGACCTTGAATCCTTCACCAGATCCATTAACCATAATGAACAATCAACAGATAACAAACAACAAACATGAAAGTCAAATAATCAACAGATAAACAATAAAAACAAGTAAACAAATAAAAGATGACCATTACATATCAGAAATTACAAATTACCCAATCAACAAAGCAATTGACTAAATAGTAAAATAATCTGCAACAAAAAAATATAGTAATAATGATGCAAAACACTCGGATGCCTAAAACAAATGCAGACCTAAAGGATAGTTTGAGTAGTGATCCAGATAAACAGAATCTCAAGGGATTCTGTTCCAAGTCTTACTCAGAGTCCTCTCTTCTACAAAATAAATAATCAACCTAAATAGACAGTATACAAGATAAACAGGAAATTAAAAGAGGTGTTACAGAGTACGCCCTGCTCGGTTGAAAGTAAAGAAAAGAATAACAGCATCAGAAGAACCAAGAAACTTCTCTGGATCAGCCAAGAGAAATAAGATTCAAACCCTAACCCTAATTTACAAAAAAAATTAGGTTTACGCAAAAGGAATCGCCCAAAAAATCCACAAATCAGTGTCGAACCCGACAAACAAAAACAAGATCAGAAGAATCTGATCAATACCCAAAAATACTTGATGTGTGCGAGGTGTAGTACGAAATAAATTATATTTTACTACGAAATACTATTAAATACGCAACAATTTTACACAAGTTATTTATTTATTTATTTATTGAATGGATATACCTAAACCTTGCTGCAACACTTATAGGCAGTGTACCTAATCGTAGAGTAGTGTAGTTTTTAGTAAGTTCGGTTCGTTCCACAGGGAGCTAGCTGAGTTTAACGCTATATATATTTTAATCTATATTTGTATAATATATATATATATATATATATATATATATATATATATATATATATATAAATATATATATATATATATAAGTAGTATTATTATTATTATAAAAAGGGGGTTTTACCGTTTAGTGACTGGTTTGTCGATTTTATGTCTTAAGTCACAATTAAAACCTAATGTAAAATATTAAATATAAAAATAACTTAATTTAAAGCGTAAAATAAATGATGATAAATAAAAGTGCGATAAATAAAATTGTATTAATTTAAAGTACGATAAATAAAATGACGATAAATAAAATGACGGTATATAAAAGTACGATGAGATATAAATTAAAGAAATTATGCTAATTTAAACTTCCGTAATCATGATGTTTGACGTGTTGATTTTAATTTATTACCATGAGTTAATTATCCTTTGTCCTGGATTATTAGATATGTACATCTGGTTTTTTCCATAATATTCCATCGGTCATAATTATAAAGTGCGAGAGTCTTCGTCAAATTAACCTTATACCCGAAGTCAAATATTCCAACTAATTGGGGACTTAAACTGTAACAAGGTCTTAATACTTTATTTAATGAATACACCAGGTTATCGACTGCGTGTAATCCAAGGTTTTAATACTTTGTTAACAATTACACCAATTACCCTTGAATGTAATTCACCCCTGTTTTAATGAGTCCATTGACTATTAATCCATCCCCGTGTCCAGTCAAATGAATAATTATTAGTATTTATAGATATCCCGCCCACCGTACCTAGTCAAGCGTATGTGGTTAAATATAAATACGTCAAATTATAAATCTCTATATTAAATCAACGAGATATCATTTAATTAATATAAAGCCCATTAATAGCCCATAGTCCAATTTCCACAAGTATCGGTCTTTTGTCCAAACCCCAATTATGGTCCAAACCCCAATAACCCAGTCTTAATATTTAGTCCAACATCACGATTACTTCAGCTTAAATAAACATAATAATAATTTAGCTACGAGACATTAATTTAAAAAGGTTGAATATAACTTACAATGAGTATTTATCGCGTAGTGTTACACTGACAGAGTTTCGACTTACAAACTTAAAACATTCGCTACTATAACCTTATTATTATTATTAACTATGTTGAGAGAGTGCAGAGAAGGATGATGAAAATTGTGTCTATTCTTCGTCGAATAAGCTGGCTATTTATAGGACCTGACCAAGTTTTTGAGGCCATGCGATCGCATGGGATATGTGCCTTCTGGCCATGCGATCGCATGGAGGCCTAAGACAGCTCACTTCATCTTATTTTCTAGCTTGCCGAAGTTTTTATTTAATAATATAAATATAATTTATAGAATTATTTATATATTATATTATATTCGTGTGCATAGTTAACTTGTAATTTTAGGTCCGTTGCGTCGCGCGTTTCTTCTCGGTTTATGTCCCAGTTTCATATTTTCGAACGTCCTTTCGTACGATTTAATATCTTGTACTTTGCGTCTTGTGGCTTGTACTCTTGTAATTTTTAGACGTTTCTTATCAATAAATTGAACACTTGGATTGTATCTTGTATATTTGAGCTTTTTGGTCGTTTGCGTCTTCAAATCGTCGAATTTGTCTTTTGTCTTCACCTTTTATTATTTAAACGAATATCACTTGTAAATAGAACAATTGCAACTAAAAGCTTGTCTTTCTTGAAGGATAATGCTATGAAATATGTGTTCATTTTTAGCATTATCAAATATTCCCACACTTGAGCGTTGCTTGTCCTCAAGTAATATAGAACTTGAATATAACTTTACTAAAATCACTTCTTTATTCTTCACACTTTGTACATCAGTGATTTTGATACGGCGGTATGAACAATGATAGTAACGTTGTGGTTTATAGTCCCACATGACTATAAAAATTTAGATCCTTTAGGAAATTGGATCTTTATGAAAATATTTGATCTTTTGAAAATACATTCTAGCTTTTACCCTAGATAGGTTTTCCGAAATAACCCTTCACCAGTGTTTGCAAAATGTTTTTGTGAGTTTTGTGGGTTTCCTTTTTTTAAAATTTTAGCTCAAAACTTATGGTTTTGTGTCACCCACTTGCTAACCTTGTATTGGGAAAGCAACACGTCCAGTATACTTGCTCCGTATATTACCTTTCGGTAAACTACCGTCCGGTTGTAAAGGAAAGCGTTGAACAAGCAACTGTTAAGGTAATGTCTAATAACATGCTTTTAATTATGGTCTATATCATGTCAGATGCAATTACTATCCTTTGTAGGAGCAATAGTAAAGATCACCCTATAGTTTTTCGGTCTGGCACAAGGTCCTGTCTTCGACCATGATATGCAACCACCGTTCTTACGGTTGATACCCGATTTGGTTCAGGTGACCTAATGAATTCCAGTTGAATTCCTAGGATTTTACGTTCAATGGTAATGAACGCATTGAAAATAGGTTTTCAGAAAACAAATCGGTTTGTAATTTTGGTCAAAATATTTTCTCGTTCAAGTTCGAGTTTAGATATCATCGAATTCCATGAGTTTGAATTCTCAATCTTTAAGGTCAATCTCAAGGATTGAGTAATATCAGGCTTAAAAGCTGATTTTTAATCTTTAAGGAGATTATCCTTTCTAGGGATCTGATTCATTAGTCTTATAAGCTAATTTGCACAGTACCCCCATTGTACGAGACAGATCCTCTCATGGTTAGGATAAGTCTGACCACATGGCAACCCTATTTGATGCTGAGGTCCGTGGATTTCCTGCTGATTTTAGAGATGACTTTTCTATATTTTTCGTCAACCTACAGCTGGTCTGGATGACAACTTCCTGACCTAAATCAAGAAGCGTGTGTCTTTTTCTCGGAAGACTTTACTTCCTTTTAAGTTCCATTTATATTACAATAAACTGGGTAAAACTGATTAATATCGTCCAAAACAAAAGTATCTTCAATTATTTGTACAAAAATATGTGATGTATGTTCTAAATAACTTGGTAAATTTTTCCCACACTTGGCTTTTATTTTTCTTTCTTTGCCTTTTTATTCTCTTCTATTCCATTTTAAATGAATTCAAGCATTTTGGGTTGTTTCTCAATATATGTCCTTTCCGAGGTAACAATAATTTCGGTGTTAACACCTAGTTTTATCGTTCATAAATATGTATAAACATGATTTTGAGTTCATTTAGTTGAAATTTTTTTAAAAATTTTACTAGAAGTGGGTAGTCAGTATATAAGACTAGGGCTGTTCTTTATTATCAGAGAGCACTAGATTCTAATACAACTACTGCTTTACTAGTAAAATTTAACAGTGGCTATTAAACCAAGTGTATAAGTCAAATGTTTAAAACCGAAAGAATTTAATCCCTTCCCACACTTAAGATCTTGCAATGCCTTCATTTGCAAGAAATCAGTAACAATTTAAATTATTGATGGTAATTAGTGTAGAAAAATAATTAAATTTTACCAAAGTTTCCAAACATATTATTGTTTGTTTGAATGATAAATGGTGCACTTCATTTGTTCATTCCTGCAGTTGTTATATCACATTTGTTTTTCGTCTTGTCGTCAAAATTAATAGCTTTTGCTGAACTTAATGTCAGTCTTTGAAAATGCGCTGTTTTACCCTGTTTTGTACATGAGATAAAACACATACAATACAAATATAAACATGCATGGTATTTTGAAATGGGACTTAATATGCCACTTTCAAATTACAAAAATGAAATATTAGTACAAAATAATAAAAATGTTAAACATTGCATAAAAGTATCAAAATGTTAAATGTTTAACATAAATAGATAAAAATAATAAAAGATAAGAAATCACCAATGGAACACTATCAATTTGGATATGGATTCCAGTTCATATCATCGCTCGGGTTCCATGGTTGGTGATAGGTGTCCTGATAGGCTTGATTGGGGTCGTACAGGTTAAAGGGCGGTCGGATGTCAGGCTGATGTGGTGGATAAAAAGCAGGCCGAGTCAGGATGTAGTTATGTGGTACCTGATATGATAGCTGGCTCATGATTTGGTGCTGATGAACTTGCCAGCTATCGTGTTGGCGTCGCATGGATTACTCATACTCATCTGCGGCTCTCCACTGCTCATACTGACGATGCCTAGCCTGGTTATTCATTTCCACCTCATCTACATGCTGGAAGACATCAGTATAACTATCCCTAATGACATCTCTAATGTCATCTGCTTCCTCCATATCCTCATCCAAACCCCTCTCTACCTGTGGATGGGTGCCCTGATATGGTATTGGCATATTGTGCCTCCGTTTTAGTACCTTTGCACCTTGATAAACCTGCAAGCCTATTCTCTCGACTTGTTCCTCAATCTCTACCATCGGACCTCCATGCTCTTTATCTACACCTAAGTACTCTCCAATGAGAGTAACAAAAATACCTCCCCCTATAATACTTCCTGCTTGCATACCCTCAACAACTTTAGATAAATAGTGGCCAACGCAATAAGGAATGTTAACAAAGCTCCTCGGGTCTCGAATACACTTAAGGTAAAATAAATCGTTTAAGGTCATTTTCTCATTGTTTCTACCCCGTTGTGTAATCGAGTTCGCTAAGAATCTATGTATTATCCGGAGCTCTGCTCTATCAATATCTAAGTAGGAGTGTCTTTCACCCCGCGTAAACTCCCTAAATCTTGACATACGCCTCCATATGGCGTTAGCGTCAAAATTCCTATCTACTCTTTCACCTTCAGCAATTAAACTATTACAATCAAGTGTAATAATCTCAGCGGGGGTGTAGATCAGTAAATCTCTAGCCATGTCCAACATGAACATTCTGTACATTGTACCTCCTAAAAGAAATCTAATAAAACTTTTATCTCCTAACATAGTAACCTGATTATTTAACTCTATAGTGCTAAGCAATTCCACACACCATTCTCTATATATAATTCTACGCGTAGTAAATAAGCGGATCCAATCGTTAAATGTAGAGTTACCATACATCTGAACTAGTGAATCCCTAACCGGTTCGGCTAGGTTAACCACTTCCAAAGGCTCCCAATCGATTACCCGAGGCATTTCAATATTTTTATGGTAAAGAATGTGCATGTTCTTTTGAAATTTTGGGTATTCTGTCCAACAACGATCGAATCTTAGGTTAGGATGTAACTGTTGGTCATCGATAAGTGGGTGCATAATCCTCGAGTGAGGCTGAAATTGACAATAATGAGTGTAAAACAGTGGTTCCGGCTCATGATATAGCATGTGTTGATCATAATGTTGTTGTTGTTCAGGTTGTGGTTCCGGTTGTGGTTCTTGATCAGGTTCTTGTTCAGGTTGTCTAGACGATGATGCACCATCTGTATCTGTATTTCTCTGCAAAATACATTAAACACAAAATTTGTGCATCCAAATATGCATTAGTGTTAGCAAAATAACAAATTAAAACAATTACAATAACATGTTTAATCCATATTAAACTTATACTCATTTTCATATTTTTATCAATTCTACAATTTTTCAAATAAGTATATATGAAAAGGTATACAAAGTTCCTAAGCATTCAACTCAAATAACATGTTAAAATAATCATTACTAGCAATTAAACAAGTTTCAAATGGCATTTATGTCAAAATAATCAAGTTTATGAATTTTAGACTTAAAAAGTCCACTTTGATGCTCAAAAATCATGTTTAGGATCAAAGTTTTGATCATTTAGCAACCTAAACATGTTACACTACTTAATTTAGCAATAATTCATAAGAAAAATCGGCCATAACCTGTTTATATCAAAAATCCTCAAATTGCTCAAGAACACAAACCCTAGATTTCTAAAAATTTTGAAGTTTAAGGCTTCAAATTATGACAAATGGCATCAATCTAGGTTATATAAGTATAAAATACTAACAACTTAACTCTAATTAAGCTAGAAATCATCAAACTAAGATTATTGCAATTAATTGTAATTATCACAAAAATTAGGAAATTTAAGAGTTTAGGAGTGAAATTTTTACCTTTTTGCTCCCCCATCTGAAGAAAGGCATGATTGGAACGGATTATAGCAAGAAATTTCGTTGAATTTAATTGAAAAATGATGATTTTAGGGAGAGTTTTGAGAGAGTTTTTGTGTATGTGTGTGTGTAAGTGTGAGACAGAGAACCAGCTCGACTGCTTTTTGATCCTCTCCAGTTTTTGGCCACCATACGATCGCATGGTTTACAAGGCCTAACCACATGCGATCGCATGGGGTGTATTTTCTTTTTTCTTTTTTTTATAAAACCTTTAACTTATAAAACAATTAATTAATTAGTTTTAAAATTTATGTTCCTTGATATTTAGAATGAGGTCATTTCGGTAAGTTCACCTAGTTCGTCCCTCGCCAAAATTTTAAAATTTTTCATTTTTAAAGCATTGTTTTAAAAGCAAAGATTTTTGAGTTTTTTTAAATGTTTTTGGCATACTTTAAATCAATAAGATTAAAATAATGATAACAAAATTTGTCGTCCCACCCTTGGGTAAAGCAATTTCGGTTCAACGACCTAGTCTTCAACTCACGATGAATTTTAGATATCAAATTTTTAACTTCATGAAATAAAGTAAATTTTTGTTTTAAATTCACACCAAACTTAAATTTTAAAATGCATATTAATAAAATTTCATATAAATATTTATATACATTAATTTTACAATTTTATATTTAAAATAATATAGTTATATATTAATTTTAAAAACAAGGTTTAAATAAAAAAATTTTGGTCTTTTATCCCACTTTAATCAATCAAATATTTACAAAAATATACGTCCCTCTTTTGGGTAAAGTAATTTCGGCTATATTACCTAATTTTACTCATGACGAATTTTTGAAATATTTTGGGTTGATTGATTAAAGATATTTATACCTTATGAATAAATGGTAAATTTCGCAGTGATGCATTAAATTTTTGTATGATATCAATTATTTCGGTTTATTATACCTAATTTTATTGAATATCAATTTAATACTTTATAGCGAACGATTCAGCGTTTATTATCAAAAGGTTAAAAGCAATAAAAATAAAATAAAAACTGTACATACTTACCTGTGAAATAGAATTCTCAGAGTCCTACTTTAGTTGACTCATAGGAAAGTCGTTCGATTTGGTTTTCCATTGCTACATAAGCGTAACCTCGAATTTTCAATAACTTTACTTCTAAACATATGAATGGTTCTTCTCTGCATAGAGTAACGAATTCAGAATTGGAATGTGTTTGATTGTTCGAACATTTCCATTCGTGTGACCATTTTCCGCATTTATGACATCTTTCAAGGTGTCGTGCTCTTCTTTTTGTTGCGGATTTTGATTTTCCTTTACCAAAATGTGTCTTATTATGATTCTTCATGAGTTCTTTCCTTACTTCGTCCATTTTGCCTCTTATGAATGATACCAGTTCACTCAAAAAGATGTTATTATTACGTTTAGTAATCATAGCGTGTAGCAGTAGACCATGGTTCAAATCAAAGGAATTCTTCATCTCGTAAAACCTAAAAACACAAAAATTCAGAATTGAGGGAGAAGACTAGTTCTTTAGGGTCTGCTAGAGAAAGACCATTCGGATTCTATTTTCGAGAACTACACAAAAACAGAAAATCTAACTCTAGACAGCATTATATTATCCTTAAAAGATTCGATTCTTCCCACACTTAGTTAGCTGTGGTGTCAAAATTGTGATTAACTTCATCTTCAACTTCCATTGGATTATCTATGTAATGTTTAACTCTGTGACCATTGACTTTAAATTCAATCCCATTTGAATTTATTAACTCTATTTTTCCATATGGGAAAAGTCTTTTGACTATAAATGGTCCAGACCATCTTGATTTCAATTTTCCAGGAAATAGCTTGAATCGTGAATTGAAAAGAAGGACTCTGTCTCCTTCCTTAAATTCTTTTGAACTTCTGATTCTTTTATCATGCCATTTCTTCGTTCTTTCCTTATAAATTAACGAATTCTCATATGCATCATGTCTAAATTCTTCTAATTCGTTTAGTTAACTTAATCGTAAACCGCCAGCTTCATGTAAATCAAGGTTACATGTCTTCAAAGCCCAAAATGCTTTGTGCTCAATTTCTACAGGAAGGTGACATGCTTTTTCGTAAACGAGTTTAAAAGGTGTGGTGCCAATTGGAGTTTTGTAAGCTGTTCTAAAAGCCCAGAGTGCATCCTCCAATTTCATGGACCATTCCTTCGGATTTGATCCTACGGTTTTCTCTAAAATACGTTTTAATGCTCGGTTGGTATTTTCAACTTGTCCACTTGTTTGTGGATGATAAGCGGTTGAGATATTATGAGTTATTCCATATCTTTTGAGAACTTTCTCAAGTTGATTATTACAGAAATGAGTACCCCGATCACTTATTAAAGCTTTCGGTGTTCCAAACCTTGCAAAAAAGATGTTTTAAGAAGTTGACTACAACTCGTGCATCGTTAGTTGGGAGAGCTTGTGCTTCCGCCCATTTAGATACATAATCAATGGCAACGAGAATGTAGAGATTATTATGAGATTTTGAAAATGGACCCATAAAGTCAATACCCCAAACGTCAAATACTTCACATACTTGAATGATATTTTGTGGCATTTCATCACGTTGACTTATTTTTCTGGCCCTTTGACAAGTATCACAGGATTTGCAAAGAAGGTGTGCGTCTTTGAAAATTGTAGGCCAATAGAATCCAGCGTCATAAACTTTTCTTGCGGTGAGTTGAGGCCCATAATGCCCTCATGTTGGTCCTGTGTGACAATGGTTTAAGATTTTACTAGCTTCATCTCCGAATACACATCGGAGTATTATTCCATCGGGACATCTCTTAAACAAATGTGGATCTTCCCAAAAATAGTGTTTTATATCACTAAAGAATTTCTTTCGTTTTTGGTACGACAACCCTTTTTCAAGGAATCCACATACTAAGTAGTTTGCAAAGTCTGTAAACCATGGAATTTCATTATAATCGATCTTCAAGAGATATTCATCAGGAAAGTTATCTTGTATGGTCGATTCATTTAGAACTTCTAATTCAGGATTTTCAAGACGAGAAAGATGATCAACGGCGAGATTTTCTGCTCCCTTTTTGTCTCGGATTTCAATATCAAATTCTTGTAAGAATAAGATCCAACGGATTAATCGTGGTTTGGCATCTTGTTTTGAAAATAGGTATCTAAGAGCAGAATAATCAGTATAGACCACCTGTTTAGCTAGAACGAGATATGAACGGACTTTGTCAAAAGCAAAGACAATAGCAACGAGTTCTTTTTTTAGTGGTTGTGTAATTCGTTTGTGCTCCTTGTAACGTCTTACTAGCTTAATAAATAGGTTGAAATCATTTTTCAATCCTTTGTCCTAAAACGGCTCCCATTGCAAAATTACTTGCATCGCACATGAGTTCAAATGGTAGATTCCAATTTGGAGTTATTATGATCGGCGCATTAGTGAGTTTTTCTTTAATAATATTGAAAGATTTGATGCATTCATCCGAAAAGATGAATGGAGCATCCTTTTCTAAGATTTTATTCATAGGAGTGGCAATTTTAGAAAAATATTTTATGAAACGTCGGTAAAAACCGGCATGCCCTAGAAAACTCCTAACTCCTCTAACATTGGTGGGATGTGGAAGTTTAGCAATTACATCTACTTTAGCTCTATCCACTTCAATTCCTTCTTTAACCATAAAATGGCATTTCTCCCAATTAAGTACTAGATTTGATTGTTCGCATTTTAATTAGACATGTTTCAAAAGTATCACCGAAGACTGAAAAGTCATCCATGAAAACTTCCATGCATTCTTCTATCATGTCGTGAAAAATCTCCATCATGCACCTTTGAAAGGTTGCAGGGGCGTTGCAAAGTCCAAATGGCATGCGTTTGTAAGCAAAAGTACCATAAGGGCACGTAAAGGTGGTTTTCTCTTGGTCCTCGGGTGCGATTGGAATTTGAAAGTATCCGTAGAAACCGTCAAGAAAATAATAGTAACTATTTCCGGCTAATCTTTCCAACATTTGATCAATGAAAGGTAAGGGAAAGTGATCTTTTCTGGTGGCGTCATTTAGTTTTCTATAATCAATACAAACACGCCATCCTGTTACTGTCTTAGTAGGAATAAGCTCATCTTTTTCATTTGTGATGACAGTCATGCCACCCTTCTTAGGTACGCATTGAACTGGGCTTACCCATGGACTATCAGAAATTGGATAAATTAAACCTGCATCGAGCAGTTTAATAATTTCTTTCTTACCAACATCTTGCATATTTGGATTTAGTCTTCGTTGGTGTTGCACATATGTTTTATGACCTTCTTCCATAAGGATTTTATGTGTGGAATACGAAGGACTTATGCCTTTAATGTCATGAATCTTCCATGCAATAGCTGGTTTATGAGCTTTTAGCACAGAAATGAGTTGAGATTTTTTATTTTCCGTAAGAGAAGACGATATTATCACAGGTAATTCAGATTCACCATGTAAATAGGCGCATTCCAAATGTAACATCCCGCCTTTTTCCATTTTCTTTTCCGTTATACTAATTTAAACTCCGTTATATGTTTATAACATCTCCCGTTAATACGCGTTTTAACATATTCCGTTTAGGTAATTTTCGCACCCGACTACAAACTCGAGGGACTAAAATTGACACGGGGCAAACTAGTTGACTAGGTCACCTAGTCCACCCCAATCACCACCATTCAACCATCTCCATCTCTCTCTCTTTCTCTCTAGCAAGAACACACACACAAACCCATTCCATTCATTCATCATCTAAATTCAATCTTGGAAGCTCACAACAAATCCGACTACATATTCTTAATCCTCTCGTCATTCTCTACAATTTGATACTAACTTCATCGATTTTGGGTAACATTTCTAAAACTCTAGATTTCTCAAATTCGTGTTTTTGACTTGATATGTTGTTAGTTAGTGTCTATGGCTCGTGTATAACATGAATATATGATTTGTATGCTCGATCTTGATGTTTTGGTGTAACTAGCTTGAAAATGAAAAGTGTATGCTTAATCTTTGATTTTGGATGATGAAATGTGTTTAGATGTTAATGTTTGTGTGTTCAAAGTGTTAGTTACTTCAATAGCTTCGTTTTGGTGTGTTGATTGACATGAAAACCTTACATTAACATGATTAGTGATTTTGAGGTTTGGTTAGGGTTTGACAACTCTTAAAACGAACTTTTGATGCGTTGAATGCTTATTAATGTTATTGATAAGTGTTTAGTTGTATTACATGTTTCATTACCTTCAAAACGGCATATCATATGTATAAATTGGATTCCCGAAACTTAAATTGCAATTGATGAACTTGAAACTTGAAAATAAACCTTTATTGGTCACTTGACGGGATTTTGGTTATTGTATATGATGTTTTTGCTTGATGAAAAGTGCTTAGTTGCGTTCCTTGTCGAAAGAGCTTTCCGGTGATATAAGATACATGTTCTAATTGTTTGCGGATCATAAATTGTGATTGTTTGAAGTTTGGGTCGTGCACTTGTGTTTTTCTGCAAACAGGACCTGAATGCCCATTGGGACGCCGTCCTGATTTTTGGGACGCCGTCCCACTCTTCAATTTGGGACGCCGTCCTGATTTTGGGACGCCGTCCCACTCTTCATATTGGGACACCGTCCTGATTTTGGGACACCGTCCTGATACACTAAAACTGGCTGTTTGCTTGGTCATTTGACATAAAAATGTTTGCTATGCTACGGACCTCCGATTAACATGAAACTTGGCCAACATGCTCATATATGATTATATAACTTAGAAAAATTGTCGGATACCCAACCCGACCCCGTTGACTTTTCTGTTGACTTTGACCAGACCAAGTTGACTTTTAATCAAACTTAACCAAATAATTGTGCAATCGTTCTAACATGTTTTTATACTTGTACCTTGCATGAAACATGACAATTTGATTCACATGCTATTATGATCGAGTATTAATGAGCCATAGGACTAATTGAACATCTTTGACCTATCGTGTTTACCGTTATTGATACAACCTATTGTTTAGGTCAAGATTAGCATTGTTCTTTGCACACGTTTACTTGTTGAAGTACTTTACTACTCGTGCACTCAAGGTGAGATCATAGTCCCACTTTTACTCTTTTTGAACTTACATTTGGGATGAGAAAACATAAACATTTCTTTACTAAGTGAACACAAGTACGGGAAAACAAACATTCTACATACGAGTTTAGAACAAAATCCTCAATTCGATTATCATTAGTTACACTTGCCGGGTGTAAGCGAGAACTTATGTTGTATGGATCCATATGGGTTTGACAAACCCTCATTCAAACGGTTCGCTACCGTTTACGAATGAAATATATTTTCGAGAAACAGTGTATGTTCTAGCACTAAGTGATGGGGTTCTATGGAAGGAATGTTAAGCATTGATAATTGGGTGCTCGTGAAACAAACTTTTGGAATGTATTACTATTATTTCATTGATGCAAATCTTGTGGTTCACTTGTACTTACTTACTTAAACTTATGATTTCACCAACGTTTTCGTTGACAGATTTCTATGTTTTTCTCAGGTCCTTGAACGATACATGATACATGCTTCCGCAATCTTTATTTTGATACTTGCATTGGATGTCGAGTATATGTGCATACATGGAGCGTCTTTTGGCTACTTTTAAATTGTGTCGCATAAGTTTCATTTGTACTTATAACTTTGTAACGTAACTTGTGGCGGAACTATTCTTGTAAACTTTGAACAATCTTTACATTTGAAATGAATGCGACATATCTTTTGGTCAAACGTTGTTTTAAAGACTTATGACCACGTAACGGGACCTAAGTAGACGGCGCCGTCAATGACGATTTTGTCGGGTCCCTACAGATGGTATCAGAGCGTTGGTTGTAGGGATTTAGAGTTCATTGGTGTCAACCTCGAGTCATAGGGTACATTGGTGAGTCTAGACTACAACCGGCATATAGACTTGAAGTAGGAATTACTTGACTACTTGTGCATTTATACTCGAACGCTTCTACTCATATCTACTCTTAGTTCATCTTAATCTCACGTTGTTTAATTTGATTGACACGCCACCTTAACTATATGAAATGATGTCGAATGCACATATGAATCAGGGTAATATAATTTTCGGGATTATATTACGGTGACTCATATGAACGTTCCGACATTATGACATAAAGAATTTAAGGCGAGTCGAGGAAAAACTTCTCTTTATCTTTATTCTATATCACGGTTAGTATTATTGAGAATACTAATCAATGATATTCTTATGTCTTGAAGGAACAATGGCTCCTCGTCGTGTACGCCGCAATGAAACTCCCGAACAAGCTCTCGAACGGATGATAGCTACCGCCGTAGATGCGGCCATGGCCGGTCACTCATCCAACAACAATAATAATAACAACCACAACAACAACAACAACAACAACAACAACAACAACAACAACAACAACAACAACAACAATGGAGCCGGTAACTCAAACGAAGGATGCTCCTATAAAGCTTTCATGGGGTGCAAACCTCACACTTTTGATGGAACCGGGGGACCGGTCGTGCTCACCCGATGGTTTGAGCAAACGGAAGCCGTCTTTAGCATAAGCGGTTGTCGGGACCAAGACAAGGTCAAATACTCCACTCACACCTTCGCCGGTGTCGCTCTTACATGGTGGAATACTTATGTACATTCGGTGGGTACCGATGAAGCTCACGCCCTCTCTTGGGCCGACTTGAGGGAAAAGATGATTGTCGAATATTTCCCTCGTGAAGAAACCCGAAGGCTCGAACAAGAGCTAAGAACTTTAAAGGCGATCGGAAATGATCTTAAGGCTTATAATCAACGATTTTCCGAACTAGCCTTGATGTGCCCAAATCTTGTGAACCCCGAAGCTTTAAGGGTTGAACTTTACATGGATGGTCTTCCAAAGAGTATCAAACACGGAGTAATGTCATCCAAACCCCCTAATCATCAAGAAGCTTTGAACATGGCCCGCAAATTGATAGAGACAGTGGACGAAATCGTAGTACCGGCACCTAAAGCCGAGGACAAGTCGGGTAACAACAAAAGAAAATGGGAAGCTCCCCAATCAAGCAACAACAACTTTGCCAAGAAATCTTTCACCTCCGACGGCAAGAAGGGTTATGCCGGAATTCTACCTCTTTGCAACAAATGCAACAAACATCACTTTGGCGAATGTAGTAAGCTAATTTGCCATCGGTGCCAAGGAATTGGTCATAAGGCCAACGATTGTAAAAGTGCCACTCCCGTCGCTCGAAAGTGGCCCAATGCACCAAAGACGGGCACTTGTTACGAATGTGGTCAAACGGGTCATTATAGAAATGCATGCCCAAAGAAGAAAGATAACCCCAATACGCGCGGCCGAGCTTTCAACATCAACACCGAGGAAGCCCGGGATGACACTGAACTAGTCACGGGTACGTTTCTTCTCAACAATTCTTATGTCTCTTGCTTATTCGATTCGGGTGCCGATAAATGCTTTGTATCCAAGACTTTGACTCATTCTTTTAGCACTCCACCTCTTCCATTAGATACCACTTATACCATTGAAGTGGCTAACGGGAAACTATTAAGTACCGACACATATTACCGGGGGTGTACGTTAAACATTTTGGGTAAGGAATTTGAAATTGACTTGATACCCATGGAACTAGGAAGCTTTGATGTAATAATCGGTATGAATTGGTTAGTCAAAACGAAATCTCACATCCTTTGTGATCTTAACGCAATCCGAATTCCTATCGAGAATGGTGAACCTTTGATTGTTTATGGCGATAAGAGTTGCACCAGACTCAACCTCGTTTCGTGCCTTAAAGTTAGAAAACTACTCCGTAAGGGTTGTTTTGCGATCCTTGCCCACGTTAAGAAAGTCGAGTCCGATGAGAAGCATATCGATGATGTGCCAATTGTTAGTGACTATTCCGATGTATTTCCCGACGAATTGCCGGGTCTTCCACCTCATCGACCGGTTGAATTCCAAATCGATCTTATTCCGGGAGCCGCACCCGTAGCACGTGCACCGTATAGACTTGTTCCATCCGAAATGCAAGAATTGCAAAGTCAAATCCAAGAACTACTTGACCGTGGTTTTATCCAACCTAGCCATTCACCTTGGGGCGCTCCGATTTTGTTTGTTAAAAAGAAAGACGGATCCCTACGAATGTGCATTGATTATCGTGAACTAAATAAATTGACGGTTAAGAACCGATATCCTCTTCCTCGCATCGATGACCTCTTTGATCAACTACAAGGGTCTTGTGTATATTCGAAAATCGATCTCCGCTCGGGTTATCATCAATTAAGGGTTAAGGGGGAAGATGTCTCCAAAACCGCTTTCCGGACTCGTTATGGTAGTTATGAATTCCTCGTCATGCCATTTGGTCTCACTAACGCACCGGCGGTGTTCATGGATCTTATGAACCGCGTGTGCAAACCGTATCTCGATAAATTCGTTATTGTGTTCATCGATGATATATTGATCTATTCTAAAAATGAAGAAGAGCACGAACAACATCTCCGACTTGTGCTTGAACTCTTGAGACAAGAACGACTTTATGCCAAATTCTCCAAGTGTGAATTTTGGTTGAAGGAAGTTCAATTTCTTGGTCATGTTGTAAGTGATCAAGGCATTAAAGTCGATCCCACGAAGATCGAAGCCATTAGTAAATGGGAGACTCCTACTACTCCTACTCACATTCGTCAATTCTTGGGTCTCGCCGGGTACTATCGTAGATTCATCGAAAACTTCTCTTTGGTTGCACGTCCTCTAACCGCATTAACTCACAAGGGAAAGAAATTCATTTGGGCGACCGAGCAAGAATCCGCGTTTCAAATCTTGAAAACGAAGCTAACCACCGCTCCTATCTTGTCACTTCCCGAAGGCAATGATGACTTTGTTGTATATTGCGATGCCTCGAAACATGGTTTTGGGTGTGTATTGATGCAACGAACGAAAGTCATTGCTTATGCTTCTCGACAACTCAAAATTCATGAACGAAACTACACGACGCATGATCTCGAACTCGGAGCCGTTGTCTTTGCACTTAAAATGTGGAGACACTATCTTTATGGAACCAAGAGTACTATCTTTACCGACCACAAAAGTCTCCAACACATTTTCGATCAAAAGCAACTAAACATGAGACAACGACGGTGGATTGAAACTTTGAACGATTACGATTGCGAGCTTCGTTACCATCCCGGGAAGGCAAACGTAGTAGCCGATGCCTTAAGTCGAAAAGAAAGAGCGGTGCCTCTTCGTGTCCGAGCTTTAAACATCACCATTCACACCAACCTTAATAGCCAAATTCGGGTAGCCCAAGATGAGGCTCTCAAGGATGAAAACGTTTCACACGAGCTCTTGAACATTCTCGTCTCTCGATTCGAAACTAAGGAAACCGGACTCCGATATTTCGCCGGAAGGATTTGGGTGCCTAGTTATGGGAACCTACGAAGCCTCATTTTAGATGAAGCCCATAAGTCACGATACTCGATCCACCCCGGTGCCAATAAGATGTACCACGACCTTAAACAACTATATTGGTGGCCGAACATCAAAAAGGACGTAGCTACTTATGTTTCCAAGTGTTTGACATGTTCCAAAGTCAAAGCCGAACACCAAAGACCGTCCGGACTACTTCAACAACCCGAGATCCCGCAATGGAAGTGGGAAAGAATAACGATGGATTTTAACCAAAAACGACGGGCGGTTATGATACCATTTGGGTTATTGTTGACCGTCTCACCAAATCCGCACACTTCCTTGCATTGAAAGAAACGGACAAAATGGAGAAACTTGCACAACTTTACATTAAGGAGATCTTAGCCCGACACGGTGTACCTTTATCGATTATCTCCGACCGAGATGGCCGTTTCGTTTCTAGATTTTGGCGTACATTGCAAGAAGCGTTGGGGACGCGTTTAGACATGAGCACCGCATATCATCCTCAAACCGATGGACAAAGCGAACGTACAATTCAAACCTTGGAGGACATGTTACGAGCTTGCGTGGTTGATTTCGGAAAAGCTTGGGACAAGCACTTACCTCTCGCCGAGTTCTCTTACAACAATAGTTATCACGCGAGTATTGACGCCACACCATTCGAAGCATTATATGGCCGAAAATGTCGTTCTCCTCTTTGTTGGGCCGAAGTAGGCGACAAACAAATCACCGGTCCCGAACTTATTCATGAAACAACCGAGAAGATCGTTCAAATCCGAGATAGGCTTAGGACGGCCCGGAGTCGTCAAAAGAGTTATACCGACAAACGACGCAACGACCTCGAATTTCAAATCGGTGACCGGGTAATGTTAAAAGTCGCACCTTGGAAAGGTGTAATCCGTTTCGGGAAACGCAGGAAGCTAAATCCGCGGTATATTGGTCCTTTCGAAATTTTGGAGCGTGTTGGAACCGTTGCTTATCGTTTAGATCTTCCGCCTCAACTGAGTTCCGTTCATCCTACCTTCCATGTATCTAACTTGAAAAAGTGTCTTGCCGAACCCGATATCGTCATCCCTCTCGAGGAACTTACTATTGATGACAAACTTCATTTTGTGGAGGAACCGGTTGAAATTGTGGACACCTCCGTCAAGACTTGGAAACAAAGCCGAATCCCGATTGTTAAAGTCCGTTGGAACGCCAAAAGGGGACCCGAGTTTACTTGGGAAAGACAAGATCAAATGCAAAGGAAGTATCCTCATCTATTCGTGAATTCGGAAACGCAAGATCTCGAGGAAGAAACAACGACTACTACGCCTACTTAAATTTCGAGACGAAATTTCTTTTAAGGAGTAGGTAATGTAACATCCCGCCTTTTTCCATTTTCTTTTCCGTTATACTAATTTAAACTCCGTTATATGTTTATAACATCTCCCGTTAATACGCGTTTTAACATATTCCGTTTAGGTAATTTTCGCACCCGACTACAAACTCGAGGGACTAAAATTGACACGGGGCAAACTAGTTGACTAGGTCACCTAGTCCACCCCAATCACCACCATTCAACCATCTCCATCTCTCTCTCTTTCTCTCTAGCAAGAACACACACACAAACCCATTCCATTCATTCATCATCTAAATTCAATCTTGGAAGCTCACAACAAATCCGACTACATATTCTTAATCCTCTCGTCATTCTCTACAATTTGATACTAACTTCATCGATTTTGGGTAACATTTCTAAAACTCTAGATTTCTCAAATTCGTGTTTTTGACTTGATATGTTGTTAGTTAGTGTCTATGGCTCGTGTATAACATGAATATATGATTTGTATGCTCGATCTTGATGTTTTGGTGTAACTAGCTTGAAAATGAAAAGTGTATGCTTAATCTTTGATTTTGGATGATGAAATGTGTTTAGATGTTAATGTTTGTGTGTTCAAAGTGTTAGTTACTTCAATAGCTTCGTTTTGGTGTGTTGATTGACATGAAAACCTTACATTAACATGATTAGTGATTTTGAGGTTTGGTTAGGGTTTGACAACTCTTAAAATGAACTTTTGATGCGTTGAATGCTTATTAATGTTATTGATAAGTGTTTAGTTGTATTACACGTTTCATTACCTTCAAAACGGCATATCATATGTATAAATTGGATTCCCGAAACTTAAATTGCAATTGATGAACTTGAAACTTGAAAATAAACCTTTATTGGTCACTTGATGGGATTTTGGTTATTGTATATGATGTTTTTGCTTGATGAAAAGTGCTTAGTTGCGTTCCTTGTCGAAAGAGCTTTCCGGTGATATAAGATACATGTTCTAATTGTTTGCGAATCATAAATTGTGATTGTTTGAAGTTTGGGTCGTGCACTTGTGTTTTTCTGCAAACAGGACCTGAATGCCCATTGGGACGCCGTCCCACTCTTCAATTTGGGACGCCGTCCTGATTTTGGGATGCCGTCCTACTCTTCATATTGGGACACCGTCCTGATTTTGGGACACCGTCCTGATACACTAAAACTGGCTGTTTGCTTGGTCATTTGACATAAAAATGTTTGCTATGCTACGGACCTCCGATTAACATGAAACTTGTCCAACATGCTCATATATGATTATATAACTTAGAAAAATTGTCGGATACCCAACCCGACCCCGTTGACTTTTCCGTTGACTTTGACCCGACCAAGTTGACTTTTAATCAAACTTAACCAAATAATTGTGCAATCGTTCTAACATGTTTTTATACTTGTACCTTGCATGAAACATGACAATTTGATTCACATGCTATTATGATCGAGTATTAACGAGCCATAGGACTAATTGAACATCTTTGACCTATCGTGTTTACCGTTATTGATACAACCTATTGTTTAGGTCAAGATTAGCATTGTTCTTTGCACACGTTTACTTGTTGAAGTACTTTACTACTCGTGCACTCAAGGTGAGATCATAGTCCCACTTTTACTCTTTTTGAACTTACATTTGGGATGAGAAAACATAAACATTTCTTTACTAAGTGAACACAAGTACAGGAAAACAAACATTCTACATACGAGTTTAGAACAAAATCCTCAATTCGATTATCATTAGTTACACTTGCCGGGTGTAAGCGAGAACTTATGTTGTATGGATCCATATGGGTTTGACAAACCCTCATTCAAACGGTTCGCTACCGTTTACGAATGAAATATATTTTCGAGAAACAGTGTATGTTCTAGCACTAAGTGATGGGGTTCTATGGAAGGAATGTTAAGCATTGATAATTGGGTGCTCGTGAAACAAACTTTTGGAATGTATTACTATTATTTCATTGATGCAAATCTTGTGGTTCACTTGTACTTACTTACTTAAACCTATGATTTCACCAACGTTTTCGTTGACAGATTTCTATGTTTTTCTCAGGTCCTTGAACGATACATGATACATGCTTCCGCACTCTTTATTTTGATACTTGCATTGGATGTCGAGTATATGTGCATACATGAAGCGTCTTTTGGCTACTTTTAAATTGTGTCGCATAAGTTTCATTTGTACTTATAACTTTGTAACGTAACTTGTGGTGGAACTATTCTTGTAAACTTTGAACAATCTTTACATTTGAAATGAATGCGACATATCTTTTGGTCAAACGTTGTTTTAAAGACTTATGACCACGTAACGGGACCTAAGTAGACGGCGCCGTCAATGACGATTTTGTCGGGTCCCTACACCAAATGGGTTGGAAGTGGCTTTAATTCTAATATCGGTGGTTCTTCTATCGATGATTTGTATCGATATCTGTCTTCCTCTTTTAGCATTTGAAGTTCTTCTATTGTTGGTTCGTATTCATTAGCCATAAGTGTAGCTAATATTTCAGCTTCATCAATTGGTTCAGTTCCTTCTCCTAAAGAACATTCTCCTGTTCCTTGTAATTCTGAAAATTCTTGTAACAATTCTGCATGTGAATCTATAGTTTGAATATAATTACATGTATCATCTGCAGATTGCGGTTGTTGCATGGATCTATCAACAGAAAAGGTAACACTCTCGTCCTCTATACTTAGGGTCAGTTTCTTACCGAACACGTCTATTATTGCTTTAGCCGTGTTTAAGAATGGTCTTCCTAATATAAGAGGAACTCGAGAATCTTCTTCCATGTCCAGAATAACAAAGTCTACTGGAAATACTAAAGTACCAACTTTAACTAGCATGTTCTCCATTATCCCTCTAGGATATTTTACTGATCGATCGGCTAGTTGTATGCTTATTCGTGTTGGTTTCAATTCTCCAAGGTCTAGTTTAGCGCATAGTGAATACGGCATTAAATTTATACTAGCACATAAGTCTGCCAATGCTTCTATTGAATTAAGACTGCCCAGAAAACATGGAATTGTGAAACTTCCTGGATCTGATAATTTTTCTGGTAGTTTATTCAACAGCACTGCAGAACAATTAGCATTCATTGTAACAGCCGAGAATTCTTCCATTTTCTTTCTATTTGTGATTAGATCTTTCAGGAATTTAGCATATCTTGGCATTCCTGAAATCACATCAATGAAAGGAAGATTGACATTTATTTGTTTAAACATATCCAAGAATTTGGATTGCTCGGTTTCAAGTCTTTCTTTTCTCATTTTACTCGGGTAAGGAAGCGATGGTTGGTATGGTTTAACATAAGGCTTTTCCTTAACTATGTTATCTTCATTAACCTTTTCAACTACCGGTTCTTTTTCCTTATCTTGCTCAGGCTGTGGTGACTGTGTAGTAGGAATAGAGTCATCAGAAATTATAGGCATTTCAAGTGGTTTAAGTGTAATACCACTTCTTGTGGTAATGGCTTTAGCTATTTCATTTCGGGGGTTAGCATTTGTATCGCTAGGTAGACTCCCCAGTTTTCTTTCACCTATCAACCTTGCTAGGTTGCTCACTTCTTGTTCCAGATTTTGAATCGAAGCTTGTTGATTTCTAAATGCTTGAGCATTTTGTTCATTAGTTTATTTCTGAGATGTGAAAAACTGCGTTTGAGATTCAACTAGCTTTGACATCATATCTTCTAAATTTGGCTTTTTATCATCGGTTTGTGGTGGTTTATTTGGAAAAATAGGTCTTTGCTGGTTGTAAGTATTGTTAGATACTTGTTGATTGCTAGAACCTTGTTGGTTGTTATATGGAACATTTCGGTTATAATTCTGATTTTGATTGTAGTTTGGTCTTGGCAGTTGATAATTATTTTGATAATTATTTCCAGGCCTTTGGTTTATATATGAAACATTCTCTCTTTGTTCCATTGTTTGTTCAATACTGAGACAATCTTTTATCAAATGTGGTCCTCCACACTGCTCACGACTAATTCGTATTGCATGAATATCTTTAGTCATCTTTTCCATTCGTCTCTCGAAAGCATCTAACTTTGCGGAAATGGAATCAAAATCATGGCTAGAATCGGCTCTAGCAGCTTTAGATGAACGAAGAATATCTTTTTCTTGATGCCACTCATGTGATTGGGATGCTGTGTTATCAATAATTTTGTGAGCTTCAGTTGCGGTTTTCTTCATAATGGAACCACTAGCTGCTGTGTCGATGTCTTTTCGTGTAGCAACATCGCATCCTTGGTAGAATATTTGTACTATTTGATAAATGTCTAAACCATGTTGAGGACATCCTCTCAACAACTTTCCGAATCTTATCCACGCCTCATATAGAGTTTCATTTAGCTTCTGCGCGAACGTAACAATTTCTCCTTGAAGTCTCACGGCTTTAGATGCCGGAAAGAATCTTTTAAGAA
Organism: Rutidosis leptorrhynchoides; assembly: GCF_046630445.1. Lineage (NCBI taxonomy): Eukaryota > Viridiplantae > Streptophyta > Magnoliopsida > Asterales > Asteraceae > Rutidosis > Rutidosis leptorrhynchoides. The sequence goes on along the minus strand of NC_092334.1, from coordinate 481,624,512 downwards.
ATTTCTCAACTAAAACATCCCATGTATCAATCGCTCCTTCAGGTAACGATTCTAACCAATCTTTGGCTTCTCCCTTTAAAGTCCAGGAAAATAACATGAGATAGATCTGTTCATCCTCAACTTCTCTGATTTTAAATAAAGTACAGATCCTATTAAAGGTTCGAAGATATTTGTTTGGATCTTCTTTTGGCGTATCACTAAATTGGCATTGATTAGTTACCATGTGTAGGATTTGTCTTTTGATTTCATAATCTAGCGCATTAATGTCTGGTTGAGTAATGACATGACATTGACCAGTGCGTGTGGCTCTCATTCGATCTTCCATACTTAGAGGTTCCTGCTTTTCTATGATTGAATTTGTTGAATCTGAATCACTAGAGGATTCTGATTTAATAGTTTCTTCCTCGACAATCTCTGGTTGAATGATTTGTGGTTCCGGAGGAATGATTAGTGGTTCAGGGTCTCTGAATTGTCCTTGAATATCCTCCGGGTTCTCAATTGTGAGATCGGGTTCAAAAAATAGATTATCGGAAATTTGAATTGGAGTACTTGGTCGACTAGATGATGATTCTAAAGAAAAATCGATGGCGACAATATTTTCTAAATGTCTTGATCGAGTTACAGGAGGTGAACGTATGAAAGGTGGTGAACGTTTTGCTCGGTGCATTCACTGAATATCCTATTAGTTATAAAGATAAAAATTATATAAGTTATCAAATTAATAGACCTTTCTGATTTTGCCCACATTTTGAATAGCCAATAAATGCAGCAGGTAGCCAGGACCCTTTAAATCGGAAGCCTACAACTCGTCACTAACAAATCCAACTATTACTACGAACCAGAAAATTTTGGATGTATATCAATTTAACCGCTTAAAATAATTTTTCGTCGAAATTTAAGAAAAATATAGAAAATTCTATGTCCTAAAAACTAGAGCGTAGAAATGAGAAAGAAACAGCGCGTCAAAAAAAAGATGTCGAAAATAAGCGTCGAAAAATAAAAATTCGAAAAATAAAAATAAGAAAGTAAAGCCTCGAAACTTAAAAGTCTAAAAACTAAATATTAAAACTTGCGTCTAAAGGTATTAAAGCTTAAAGGAATTCTATATCCAAAACGGCAATAACATAAATAGGCACTAAAATCTATTAAATATTAAAGCGATAAGTGACGTCGTAAATTTCTAAAGCGCCTAAATCTTAATCTAAAGAAAAAGCACTTAAGGGATTTTACGGCAAAGCCTAAAAATCTAGAAATATAAAAGAACTACGGCAAAAACTAATCTTAAAACTAATTACGAACGGTAAAAATACAAATTACGAATTAAACGATAAAAAAATACAATTTATAACAAGAATGATAAAAATACAAATTTTATAAAAATATTATTTTTATATTATTATTTTATAAAAGTAGTAATTTATATAATTAATAATAATTTTAAAACTTAATATTACTATTTATAAACTAAAACTAAAATTAAAAACTAATTAATTAATTAAACCCTAATTAGGTTAAACAATAATAATAACTAAATTAAAACCTAACCGTCATTAATTGATGTACGAGGTTTGGGCGTGTCAGGCTTTTCCATGCGGTCGCATGGGTTTAACCCTGCATCTCATGCTATCGTATGAGCTGCAGATTCAAATTAGATTCAGGCCAAAAAAATGCAAGTTCAAATGGTTTTTTTTTTTACGTTTTACTTTATAATCTTTACCAAATTAATATAAGTAATATTTAAAAACTTATATTTTTAAGAGGGCAAATGGCCCGAAAGGATAACCTATGTTGTCAAATTTGACAATCAAGGTAACCCCCAATTTCAGTAAGCCCAAAAAGGACTCAATTTTATTTTTTGCTCGCAAAAAGGACTGCGTGTTCAAATTTTTTAAAATTGAGGTAATATCAGACGATTTTTTTTTAAATCGCGAATTACTTCAAACTGAGACTCGAAACAAATTCCTAATGCTCCGAATTTCATTTTTTGTAAAGCAACTAGATCCAAAACATCACGAAAAGCAATGAATCGAGATGAACAAGTCGTTTGAACAAGTCGAGATGAAAAAGTCGATTCAACCTTTTTCGTGATATTTTGGATCTAATTGCTTCACAAAAAATGAAATTCGGAGCATTAGGAATCTGTTCCAAGTCTCAATTTGAAGTAATTTGCGATTTTTAAAAAAAAAATCATCTGATATTACCTCAATTTTAAAAAATTTGAACACGCAGTCCTTTTTGCGAGCAAAAATTAAAATTGAGTTCTTTTTGAGCTTACTGAAATTGGGGGTTACCTTGATTGTCAAATTTGACAATATAGGTTACCCTTTCGGGCCATTTGCCCTTTTTAAGAAGAAAAAAAAATACTTTTATACTTTATATAAAAGAAAATTATATTTTCTTTTCACTTGAACACTTAAATAGATATATATATTATTATTTTTTATTTTTTTAATATTTAAAACTTATATAAATATATTTTTACAAAAATAGCTTACAAACTAAATATATATATTTTTTTATATAGCGTTCGCTTTCGGGTCCCCGGCAGCGGCGCCTGTAACAGACTGAAACCCGGGCTAGTTGTAAGTTGCCTATTTTGCCCTTAGGGTTTGTGCTTAGTCTTAAGTGCTTTTATTTTAATTATTTTATTAGTGTTTTATTATATTTGTGTTGTGACCAGTTTGTGACAAGGGTCCCAGAACAGGTTTGTTTATTTTAATTGGACCTCGTTTGGGTTACCTTATCTTGTGCGAAAGATATCAGATAAATGGTAAATACCTGTGTGATATGGGGTATGAGTTTGTAACTCATTTAAGTATATGTTTCTGGATATTTATATCTATTTCTCATTTCATCAATAACACACACACGAACGCATACACAAACACACACATAAACCCTAATTCGATTTTGTGAGCTTTTGGATTAATTAAAGTTAGCAATCGATTCCTTGTGTTCTTGTGATCATCTTAAGGTACGTATTACAAAGATTTATGTATTAATCTTGTTGAAAATTGGTTTATAGTGTTCTTATGGGTTTTTGAAAAAATTAGCTCAAATCTTGTTGTTTAATGTTCCAAAAACATCAATAGATGTTAGAAATAGGTTGTATATATGTTTAGTAGCTTCCATGTGCTTAAAATTTGATCAAAATCGCTCAAAAATCGAGTTTTGGGCGAAAAATGTTCGAAATCAGCGAACTTGTTCGAAACCAGTTGCTACAGTATTTTAATACAGTATTTGCTACAGTACCCGAGTTGCTACAGTGTCACTATTTGCTATAGTACCGTGTTACTACAGTGTCACTATTTGCTACAGTACCGAGTTGCTACAGTACCACTATTTGCTACAGTACCTTTTATGAAATTGAAACGGGCGTAACTTTCAAAACGTAACTCCGTTTTTGATGAATAAACTATCGTTAGAATCGTAATAAAGAATAATTTTCAATGGTGAACTTTTAAGAAACTAGATCAAATTGTTTTTAGGCCAGAAAAGGAGTTATAGTGTGTATGTCGTGTTTTGCACGCACCTGTATGCCATTATTGAGTGAAGTCATGATGTAGACTCATAAAATTATGAATATATGGTGTTATGACCTAGTTAATCGTATGAAATGATTATATTATTTATTGGATATGTATATTAACTTTGTTTGTGTTGTTCTCAGGTTATAAGGACAAGGAGGAAGCTCAGAAATAATAACTGAGCAGTTGTTGGTAATTGGTGAGTGGGTCTATCTCCGGATAGAGTTTGAGTAGCATATCATACTACTGTGGTTAACTCTTTTACCATGCATAGTATAGAAATTGCCATGTTAGAATAATATAGTATGCCTGATGTTGTATGTGATTTATGTGTACACTGTGTGAATGGCAGCAGTCGGGCTTAGGGAGACTGAGGACTCGAGACCTTGCCTAGGAGAGGTTAGAGTCTGTATGAGGTCAATCGTGCCTAGGGGAGGTTGGGTACATAGGCAACTGATTGTGGAGTATAGTGTGAACGATGCATCCCCTGCATCTGGATAACTATACTGTGAATTGAGTAGCAGGGACTATCGGTAGACTTAAGTCCGATCAGCTAGGAGTCGTGTGCTCGTACAAGCCGCTGATCCTCGTATTGTCTTATTGTATGCTAGTTGGTAGTTAGCTTGTGTTGTTGTTAGTATATAGCTTGTGTGTGACTTAAGCTATATCTGTTAGATAGATTCCATTCACTTAGCGGTGCGCTAATCCCCCACATAATTACCCCTTGCAGGTTTAGGTACTGCTAGTCGGGATGGGTGCTGATGCAGAAGACATGTTTGACAACCCTACTATGATGTGGACTCTTGTTTAAATTATGTTTTGTAATAACGTAATGCCGTTGTGTAAACTAAACTTAATTACTCAGATTAATGTAATGACGCGACTTATGGTGTGTTTGTTAATAAAGTCTTCCGCTGTGTTTTAAAAAAAAAAAATTTCCGATGTTACAAGTTGGTATCAGAGCATGGTTTGGCAGCAAATATGTGTGCGTATTTTGTTCCCAAACCCTGAGGCAAGTCAAACATGTCTGTGGAAGTAGGGGCTAAGTGGAAAATAGGATATACGTGTATTAGTTGTGATTGAACTAACTGTTATCCACTAAGCTTTTGTGTGAGATGTTTTGTAGGACAGGTATGGCTGATAGAAACGCAACTGGCCCCTCCAACCCCGGAACATTCAGAGCACCAGAAGAGGGTGTTGAGTCGGATGATGATCAGAGTAGTTACATCCATCAGTTAGAAAGCAAGCTAAAAGAGGCCGAGGACAAAATTAATGAGCTTGAATTGGCGAGGCATTCTGGAAATGATGATACACCACCTGGATTCCCAACCGCGCAATCCCAAACGATACCTAATGTACCCCAGAACCAGTTTCAGAATCAAATACCTAACCAATATTATATGCCACCACAAAACACCTTTACTTCCCAAAATCCCATGATGATGAATCCATACCAAATGCAAATGTTCCAACAACCTTACATGCAACCATCCAAAAGGTGTACTTATAAAAATTTTCGTGATTGCAAACCCTCCGAGTTCTCTGGAAGTACTGATCCGACTGTAACTCTCAATTGGTTGCAAGAAGTTGAAAGGGTATTTGAAGCGTGTCAGTGTGAACCCGAGCTGAAGGTAACATATGCTAGTAGACTATTGAAAGGTAGGGCTATGATTTGGTAGGATTCTTTGATTTCCAGTATACCGAAAGAGCAAGTGAGTATGATCACATGGGAGCAGTTTTATGGGAAGGTGTGTGAACAGTATTGTAATCCGTTTGATATGAACCGAATCAAGACTGAGTTTCTTGAAATGAAGATGACAGCTCAAATGACGATCGATGAGGTAGTAGAGAAGTTTATGGATAAACTAAGGTTTGTACAATAATGGGTGCCAGAAGAAGCATCTCGTATTCAGCATTTTGTTAATATTATTCTGCCAGAGTACCGAACTTTTGTTAGAACAACTACACCGTTGTCTCAAGCTGTTGTGATGGCTAAGATGGTAGAAAGTGATGTTCAGGCCGCCAGAAACAGAATGTTTGGTAATGTGCTACAACAAGGTGGGCAAGTATCTGGTCAATCAGGATCTAAATCCAAGAAGTCTAGTGGGTTTAAATCGAAGGGTAAAAGTGGTCAGAGTAGTACTGGATTTGGATCAGGTAAAGGGAATTGGTGTCACACGTGTCGATCTTCTCACAGTGGTCAGTGTTCTGAGGCTACAAGAAGATGCTTAAAGTGTGGTGTTGTTGGGCATGAGTCTTCAGTATGTTCGTATCTGAATAGTGTGTGTTGGACTTGTCACAAACTAGGGCATCGTGCAGTTAGTTGTCCGTCAAAGAGTGGTAGTTCCGGGGCAGTGTCAGGGGCGCGTTCGGCATCAGCCGTAGGGTCAACTGCCTCAAGTGGGCAAAAGAGGAAGAACCCTCCAACAGCAGAGGCTAGAGCTTTTCAGATGTCGGTTGAGAATGTTGTGGCAACCGACGAAGTGATAACCGGTATGTTCCTAATCAACTCAATACCTGCTCGCGTATTGTTTGACTGTGGTGCCAATAGGTGTTTTATGTCCCTAGATTTCTGTGCTAAGTTTAATTTACCAGCTACTGTGTTACCCAAGCCGGTTAGTGTAGAAGTAGCCGATGGTAAGACCACACCCGTCACAACCTATGTGACTGGGGTTTGTATAGAGATCGAAGGGAAGTCTTTCCCGGTGACTTGTTTAGTGTTACCTATTCCTAGCTTTGATGTAGTACTAGGAATGGATTGGTTGAGCTCGCTTAGGGCTAATATTAAGTGCAATAGGAAAATGATTACCTTTCGCCCGACCGATGGAACCCGTGTTGTGGCCCGAGGGGAGCGGAGCGGGTATAATCTTCCGTTGATAACCATGATGAAAGCGAAAAAGTCAATGGGAAAGGGTTGTGAATCATTTCTTGCATATGTAATTGATGCGAAGAAAGAAAAGAAAACAGTGGCTGATATTCCGGTAGTATCAGAATTTTCCGAAGTGTTCCCAGATGAGTTACCAGGTCTGCCGCCGGTAAGGGAAGTCGAATATAAGATTGAGTTGGTTCCTGGAACAACTTCAGTTGCAAAAGCCCCATACCGATTAGCGCTGTCTGAAATCCGTGAAATGATGTCACAGATTCAAGAACTATTAGATCGTGGGTTTATCCGACCGAGTTCTTCACCCTGGGGTGCTCCGGTATTGTTTGTTAAAAAGAAAGATGGGTCAATGCGTATGTGTATTGATTATCATGAATTGAACAAAAGAACAGTGAAGAATAAGTATCCGTTACCTCGAATAGACGATTTGTTCGATCAGTTACAGGGTGCTTCATTCTTTTCTAAGATAGACTTACGATCCGGATATCATCAGGTTCGTGTTGCCGAATCAGATATACCGAAAATAGCGTTCAGAACAAGGTATGGTCATTATGAATTTCTTGCCATGCCGTTTGGGTTGACGAATGCGCCAGCAATCTTCATGGATCTAATGAATAGAGTGTGTCGCCCGTTCTTAGATAAGTTTGTGATTGTGTTTATAGATGATATACTAGTGTATTCAAAGACCGAAAGTGAACATGCTAAACATCTGAGACAGGTTTTGAACATGTTGAAATGTGAACAACTATTTGCAAAATTTTCAAAGTATGAATTTTGGTTACGTGAAGTGCAGTTTTTGGGTCATGTGATTTGTGCCAAGGGTATAAAAGTTGATCCGACAAAGATAGAAGCGGTAATGAATTGGAATTCTCCGAAGACTCCGACTGAGATTAAGAGTTTTCTGGGATTAGCCGGTTATTATCGCAGATTTATCAAGGATTTCTCGAAAATAGCGGGTCCGTTGACTAAGTTGACTCGTAAAGATGTAGCCTTTCGATGGACTGATGAACAGGAAAAGGCTTTTCAGATTTTGAAACAGCTACTGTGTCAGGCACCAGTATTAGCTTTACCAGAAGGTTCAGACGACTTCATGGCATACTGTGATGCGTCATTTGCTGGGTTGGGTTGTGTATTAATGCAAAGAGATAAAGTAATCGCTTACGCCTCGCCACAGTTGAAAGTTCATGAGAAGAATTATCCAGTGCATGATCTTGAAATGGCTGCAGTAGTGTTTGCTTTGAAACTGTGGAGACACTATTTGTATGGAACCCATTGTGTTATATGTACAGATCACAAGAGTTTGCAGTATATCTTCTCACAGAAAAAATTGAATATGCGTCAGAGACGATGGCAAGAGTTGATCAAAGATTACGATTGTGAAATTAAATACCATCCGGGTAAGGCAAATGTGGTTGCAGATGCGCTAAGTCGTAAAAAGTCAAGTGAAAATGTGAAATTTCTTCGTTTGAATATAACTTCAGATTTGATTAACCGCTTAAGAACCATTCAGGCCTGTGCTTTAGAGGACGAACATATTAAATCTGAACAAATAACCAAACGAAAAGTGGACTTAATTGATGACTCACGTGGACTAAAGACCTTAAACAGTCGTGTTTGGGTGCCTAAGCTTGGAGATTTGAGGGATTTAATCATGACAGAAGCTCACAAATCCAGATTGACAGTACATCCGGGTAGTAATAAGATGTATCATGATTTGAAAACAGTGTATTGGTGGCCAACAATGAATTCAGATTTCGCCCGTTATGTCGAAAAGTGTCATATATGTGCTCAAGTGAAGGCAGAACATCAGAAACCTTATGGTTCGTTACGTCAGTTACAGATTCCAGAGTGGAAATGGTAATATATAACGATGGATTTTGTGACCAAATTACCTCGAATTCAGAAAAGACATGATATGATTTGGGTAATAGTGGATCGTCTAACTAAAAGTGCTCATTTTCTTGCTACTCGTGAGACAGCTTCGTTAAGTGAGTTAGCCGAATTGTATGTGAAAGAAATAGTTAGTCGTCATGGTGTGCCGTTATCGATCGTTTCAGACAGAGATTCCAGATTTGTGTCAAATTTTTGGAATAGTCTTCAACAGAATCTGGGTACACGTGTGAATTTAAGTACAGCTTATCATCCTCAGACAGACGAACAGAGTGAAAGAACGATACAGACTTTGGAGGATATGTTAAGGGCTTGTGTGTTAGAATACGGTGGTTCGTGGGATACACATTTTCCGTTGGTCGAATTCGCGTATAATAATTCATACCATTCGAGTATAGGGATGCCGCCCTATGAAATTTTATACGGTCGTCGTTGCAGAACTCCAACTTGTTGGTTAGAAGCCGGGGAGAAACAGTTTGCAGGTCCCGAAATTATTCAAATGACAGCCGAAAAAGTTGCAATTGCGAGAGAAAGGTTGAAAGCCGCTAGAGATAGGTAGAAAATGTATGCTGATCCACGTAGACGTCCGGTAACCTTTAATGTGGGTGAACGAGTGTATCTGAAAGTTTCGCCGTGGAAAGGGGTTATCAGATTCGGTAAACGTGGTAAGTTAGCACCGAGATTTATTGGTCCGTTTCCAATCAGTGAAGTGTTGAATGATCAGACTGTGGTGTTAGATCTTCCGTCAGAGTTAGCCAGTATTCATAATACATTCAACGTGTGTTATCTTCATAAGTGTAAAGTCGACGATGAAACACAACTTCTTCCTTTAGAAGATTTAAGGGTCGATTTGGATAAGAAATTGGTGGAAGTGCCGGTCCGTGTGGTTGACCAAAAGGTGACTAAGCTGAGAAAGAAAGAGATTCTGATGGTGTTGATTGAGTGGAAACACAGTTTGGGTTCTAATCTTACGTGGGAAACGGAAGAGTTGATGAGAAAACGCTACCCTCATTTGTTTGACCAAGACCAGATTCCGAGGACGGAATCTTCTTAAGGGGGGTGGATTTGTAACAGACTGAAATCCGGGCTAGTTGTAAGTTGCCTATTTTGCCCTTAGGGTTTGTCCTTAGTCTTAAGTGATTTTATTTTAATTATTTTATTAGTGTTTTATTATATTTGTGTTGTGACCAGTTTGTGACAAGGGTCCCAGAACAGGTTTGTTTATTTTAATTGGACGTCGTTTGGGTTATCTTATCTTGTGCGAAAGATATCAGATAAATGGTAAATACCGGAGTGATATGGGGTATGAGTTTGTAACTCATTTAAGTATATGTTTCTGGATATTTTTTATATCTATTTCTCATTTCATCAATAACACACACACGAACGCATACACAAACACACACATAAACCCTAATTTGATTTTGTGAGCTTTTGGATTAATTGAAGTTAGCAATCGATTCCTTGTGTTCTTGTGATCATCTTAAGGTAAGTATTACAAAGATTTATGTATTAATCTTGTTGAAAATTGGGTTTTAGTGTTCTTATGGGTTTTTGAAAAAATTAGCTCAAATCTTGTTGTTTAATGTTCCAAAAACATCAATAGATGTTAGAAATAGGTTGTATATATGTTTAGTAGCTTCCATGTGCTTAAAATTTGATCAAAATCACTCAAAAATCGAGTTTTGGGTGAAAAATGTTCGAAATCAGCAAACTTGTTCGAAACCAGTTGCTACAGTATTTGCTACAGTACCGAGTTGCTACAGTGTCACTATTTGCTACAGTACTCGAGTTGCTACAGTGTCACTATTTGCTACAGTACCGTGTTGCTACATTGTCACTATTTGCTACAGTACCCGAGTTGCTACAGTGCCACTATTTGCTACAGTACCTTTTATGAAATTGAAACGGGCGTACCTTTCAAAACGTAACTCCGTTTTTGATGAATAAACTATCGTTAGAATCGTAATAAAGAATAATTTTCAATGGTGAACTTTTAAGAAACTAGATCAAACTGTTTTTGGGCCAGAAAAGGAGTTTTAGTGTGTATGTCGTGTTTTGCACGCACCTGTATGTCATTATTGAGTGGAGTCATGATGTAGACTCATAAAATTATGAATATATGGTGTTATGACCTAGTTAATCGTATGAAATGATTATATTATTTATTGGATATGTATATTAACTTTGTTTGTGTTGTTCTCAGGTTATAAGGAAAAGGAGGAAGCTAATAAATAATAACTGAGCAGCTGGTGGTAATTGGTGAGTGGGTCTATCTCCGGATAGAGTTTAAGTAGCATATCATGCTACTGTGGTTGACTCTTTTATCATGCATAGTGTAGAAATTGCCATGTTAGAATAATATAATATGCCTGATGTTGTATGTGATTTATGTGTACACTGTGTGAATGGCACCAGTCGGGCTTAGGGAGACTGGGGACTCGAGACCGTGCCTAGAAGAGGTTAGAGTCCGTATGAGGTCAACCGTGCCTAGGGGAGGTTGGGTCCATAGGCTACTGATTGTGGAGTATAGTGTGAACGATGCATCCCCTGCATCTGGATAACTATATTGTGAATTGAGTAGCAGGGACTATCGGTAGACTCAAGTCCGATCAGCTAGGAGTCGTGTGCTCGTACAAGCCGCCGATCCTCGTATTGTCTTATTGTATGCTAGTTGGTAGTTAGCATGTGTTGTTGTTAGTATATAGCTTGTGTGTGACTTAAGCTATATCTGTTAGATAGATTCCATTCACTTAGCGGTGCGCTAATCCCCCACATAATTACCCCTTGCAGGTTTAGGTACTGCTAGTCGGGATGGGTGCTGATGCAGAAGACATGTTTGACAACCCTACTCTGATGTGGACTCTTGTTTAAATTATGTTTTGTAATAATGTAACGCCGTTGAGTAAACTAAACTTAATTACTCAGATTAATGTAATGACGCGACTTATGGTGTGTATGTTAATAAAGTCTTCCGCTGTGTTTTAAAAAAAAAATTGCCGGTGTAACAGCGCCAAAAATACTTGATCTGTGCGAGGTGTAGTACGAAATAAATTATATTTTACTACGAAATACTATTAAATACGCTACAATTTTACACAAGTTATTTATTTATTGAATGGATATACCTAAACATAGCTACAACTCTTATAGGCAGTGTACCTAATCGTAGAGTATTGTAGTTTTTAGTAAGTCCGGTTCGTTCCACAGGGAGCTAGCTGAGTTTAACGCTATATATATTTTAAACTATATTTGTATATATATATATATATATATATATAAGTAGTATTATTATTATTATTATAAAAAGGGGGTTTTATCGTTTAGTGACTGGTTTGTCGATTTTATGTCTTAAGTCACAATTAAAACCTAATGTAAAATATTAAATATAAAAATAACTTAATTTAAAGCGTAAAGTAAATGACGATAAATAAAAGTGCGATAAATAAAATTGCATTAATTTAAAGAACGATAAATAAAATGACGATAAATAAAATGACGGTAAATAAAAGTACGATGAGATATAAATTAAAGAAATTATGCTTATTTAAACTTCCGTAATCATGATGTTTGACGTGTTGATTTTAATTTATTACCATGGATTAATTGTCCTTTGTCCTGGATTATTCGATATGTACATCTGGTTTTGTCCATAATAGTCCATCGGTCATAATTATAAAGTGCGAGAGTCTTCGTCAAATTAACCTTATACCCGAAGTCAAATATTCCAACTAATTGGGGACTTAAACTGTAACAAGGTCTTAATACTTTGTTTAATGAATTCACCAGGTTATCGACTGCGTGTAATCCAAGGTTTTAATACTTTGTTAACAATTACACCAATTACCCTTGAATGTAATCCATCCCTGTTTTAATGAGTCCATTGAATATTAATCCATCCCCGTGTCCGGTCAAATGAATAATTATTAGTATTTATAGATATCCCGCCCACCATACCCAGTCAAGCGTATGTGGTTAAATATAAATACGTCAAATTATAAATATCTATATTAAATCAACGAGATATCATTTAATTAATATAAAGCCCATTAATAGCCCATAGTCCAATTTCCACAAGTGTCGGTCTTTTGTCCAAACCCCAATTATGGTCCAAAGCCCAATAACCCAGTCTTAATATTTAGTCCAACATCACGATTACTTCGGCTTAAATAAACATAATAATAATTTAGCTACGAGACATCAATTTAAAAAGGTTGAACATAATTTACAATGAGTATTTATCGCGTAGTGTTACACTGACAGAGTTTCGACTTACAAACTTAAAACATTCGCTACTATAACCTTATTATTATTATTAACTTAAAATTTTATATATATATATATATATATATATATATATATATATATATATATATATATATATATATATATATATATATATATATGTGTGTGTGTGTGTGTGTGTGTGTGTGTGTGTGTGTGTTTGTGTTGAGAGAGTGCAGAGAAGGATGATGAAAATTGTGTCTATTCTTCGTCGAATAAGCTGGCTATTTATAGGACCTGACCAAGTTTTTAAGGCCATGCGATCGCATGGGATATGTGCCTTCTGGCCATGCGATTGCATGGAGGCCTAGGACAGCTCACTTCATCTTGTTTTCTAGCTTGCCGACGTTTTTATTTAATAATATAAATATTATATATATATATATATATATATATATATATATATATATATATATATATATATATATAATTTATAGAATTATTTATATATTATATTATATTCGCGTGCATAGTTGACTTGTAATTTTAGGTCCGTTGCGTCGAACGTTTCTTCTCGGTTTATGTCCCAGTTCCGGATTTTCGAACGTCCTTTCGTACGATTTAATATCTTGTACTTTGCATTTTGCAGCTTGTACTCTTGTAATTTTTAGACGTTTCTTATCAATAAATTGTACCACATGGATTGTATCTTGTATATTTGAGCTTTTTGGTCGTTTGCGTCTTCAAATCGTCGAATCTGTCTTTTGTCTTCACCTTTTATTATTTAAACGAATATCACTTGTAAATAGAACAATTGCAACTAAAAGCTTGTCTTTCTTGAAGGATAATGCTATGAAATATGTGTTCGTTTTTAGCATTATCAATAATCACGAACAGAAGAAACCCTAAATTGAGTTTTCTTAAAAAACTTAATCAATAATCGATGAAAAAACCAAGATCGATATTAGAAATTACCACCGTAAGCTCTGATATCATGTACAAAACATATAAAACTCCAATCACATGAGCAAGATCTTTATTGAGTCAACCAAAAAAAAATTAAATATTACAATATTCAACTAAAACTAAAATTGTGCAATCCTTATAACAAAATTGAGACAGAAATAAAAGAACAGTCTCCAAATTGTATAAAAAGAATACAACATATAACAAAATTGATAAGGTGAAAAATACAGAGAAAACAATATGAACGAGATGAATGAGATGATAACTGAATGAATTAGGAAACCTTAATTTCCTTTTTATTACTCCCTCCGTCCCATATTTATTGTCACCAGACAAAAAACACACAGTTTTAGAAAATCTCACTAACTTTATTTTTTCACCAATGAAATATCTTCTCTCTCCAGATCCACCAATGAAATATCTTCTTTCATTTTCTATTTATGGAAGTGGACAATTAATTTGGGACATCCCAAAATGGAATAATGGATAATAATATAGGGACGGAGGGAGTATAATCTTCAATGTGACACTCAGCACCCTTGAACTTTAGCAATATAGCCACCGACATACTTCAACTTCACTTTATAACAATAACGCCAAAGTTTAGTATTTTACATTTCAGACACCAACTTTAAATCTGCACTAAACAGATTAAGTTAAAATATGAACATATCATGGATAAGATTACCTTAAGTCCATAATTTAACATAAGGTACAAAAATTTAGATCATTAAAATAGAAATCAAATATCGCAGCTTAAGTACATAATGTAGTATTCCAGAATTAGTACTCCTTCTATTTCAATTTAATCATCTTCAGATAAAAAACACACCGTATTATAAATATCATCATTACACTGTACTTTTTTCGTACTTTACAGTTTTACTTTTCACTTTTTATCTATTATTTTGTCATACATACACATATTAGGTATGTGTATAAATGAACTTTACCTCATTATTCTTATATATTTATAAAAATTGACAATTAATTTCAAACATCTTAAAAAAGAATAGAGAACAATAAATATAGAACAGAGAGAGTAACCCAATAGACCTCCTCACAACATTCTTCATGTGGCTAAGGCAGATAACGGACACTCAATCCAATAAGATTAGTTCTAAAGTTCTACGTCATACCTCTATCTCCAAGAGACATTCATTACGGCAAGAAGTACTAATTCGATCACTTCATGTAAAGACTTTTCTATCAGGTTTTAGGATTTTTAGATCTGATAGTTGTTGAGTGGCTACCTCAAGCTAGTCTAATGGCCCGTAACTTTGAGTTAACATATATATTGCGTGTGGCACTATAATTAGTTGGTGTATATGTATACATATTTTAAGAATCAAATTTTATTTATTAATTATTACTTATGTTTTAATTAAAACGCACAAAACATTATAATTATCAATATTCAGTTTTTTTTTTTTTTTTTTTTTTTTTTAGGTAAAGCCCCAAAAAAACATAATGAATATTGATAACTCCAATTTTTGTGTGCTTTAATAACAACATATTACACTTAATCAATTTTGGACAACATAGATATCTTTTGAATTCATTTTAATTATCTGTCTTACTATTATTTTCTGCTTAAAAAGTTACTATAGATTACTTTTAGCAAAAATAAATAGTAATGATCATTAAGTGTAATACTTTACCTTCATTATTACTTTTAATTTTAATTATTTAATTTTTTTAATAGATATGAAAGTGTCAAAACTAACCATCATCAACCTATCATTAGCAAGAAAATTTGTTAACTAAGTATTTTAGTACGGAAAGAGTACTAAAGTTTTTTTTTTTTTTTTTTCAATGGTCAAAATTAATTAAAATTTATCAGGGAGAATGAGATGAAAATAAATACAAAGTAGGAAGTGGTTATTGCCAGAGGCGGAGCCATGAATCAAGTTATGGGGTCAAGTGACCCCACTCAAACATCAATATATATGTATATATGTCTCTAGGTATTATGTATAAGTTATTGTAGATCAGTTGGTTAGGTCCCTAGTTCAGTTTACCCTTTGCACTACCTTTTTTATTTTAAATCAATTATGGGTCATTATTTCGTTTAAATCCACCTGTATTGGTGGAAACATAATATGATAATTGGAGCCATTATTTGAATCTATTCAATATTCAACCTAATATCAGCTTACATTTATATTTTTCAAATTTTAACGGTCAAAAAAATGAAGTATTAAAATTAAAAGGTCTTTTGAAGTTCACTAAAAAGATACAGTAATTATCTATAAATTTCTTATCTATATAGTCTAATAAACTTCTAAGATGATGACATCATCATTAAGCTAAATTACCCTTTACTTTTTATAATAATGATGTCATAATTAGATATTAATTTAATTAAAAAAATAATACAAAATCTTTTATAAAAGGAAATATTAATCTCTCTTAAATATTAATTTTATTTTCTAAAAAAATTTAAAAGACATTTATTATTATTAATAATTATTATTATTATTACAAATATAAATGTAAATATTCAACTTTGAGCGAATTTTATGTTTGTAAAATCAACGACATGTTTTTCAGTCGGAATCCGTGGTTCCACGAGGCAATAAACTAAATGACTTAACATTTACATTACTTAATACCTAAAACATATCATTAAACTGTTTTGTTTAAAAAACCCGTGTTTCCACGGGTCATTTCACTAGTTTATTAAATATTATACATAACATCTATATTAGAAGGTAACTTGATTTATTTATGTTTGTACTTAATATCACTTCTTCAACTAAAATTTAGTTACTGTTATAATTCAGTAGGCTTATAACTACCTTTAGTGGTTTGATTCTTGATGTTATAATTCAGTAGGCTTATAACTACCTTTAGTGATTTGATTCTTGATTAAGAATACTAATAATGAAGTGTAAGAATAAAGATGATAATGGAGAGAAAGAAAGAAACACTTTGTAAGTGTGAGAAAATGGTGCAAGTTTAATGCTTGCATTCATGAGTATTTATAGCCTAAAATCTCAATATAAAAATACATACTTTGTGTACCAAAATTGACTATATGTATACACCAAAATTGACTATCCATATCTATATTATTATTATTATTATAACACTCCCCCTTGGATAGCAATTTTATTTTGTTGAAGATCAACTATAAATTACTGCCTCGTTAAAAACCTTGCTAAAGAAAACCCAGTGGGAAAAAACTTTAGCTAAGGGAAAAAGAGTGCAGCATGGAGTTGACTCCCCCTCAAGTAGACATCGCTTCAGCTGTTACATCTTTTGAACATGTCTCATGCCAATGTTATGAACGTGTGTTCTGAAAATAGCAGTTGGAAGTGCTTTCGTGAAAAGATCAGCAGAGTTTTTGCTGGATTGAACATATCTCATTTCAATCTCGTTGTCCTTAATGAGATTTTGAGTGTATGAGAAGAATCTAGGAGGTATGTGTTTGGTTCTGTCACTTTTGATATACCCTTCTTTCATCTGTGCTATGCAAGCTGCATTATCTTCATAGATAATTGTTGGACTTTTATCGCGTTCTAGTCCACAAGAATCAGTAATGATTTGTGTCATTGATCTCAACCAAAAACATTCCCGAGTAGCTTCATGTAATGCAATCACTTCGGCATGATTTGACGATGTAGCAACAAGTGTTTGTTTTTGAGAACGCCATGATATTGCAGTACCTCCATTTAGGAATACATATCCAGTTTGAGATTTAGCTTTATGTGGATCAGATAAATAACCTGCATCTGCATAACCAACCAAATCTTGTTTTGATTCTTTAGAATAAAATAATCCTAAATCAGTAGTTCCTCGAAGGTATCGAAATATGTGTTTGATCCCATTCCAGTGTCTTTTGGTAGGAGCAGAGCTGAACCTTGCCAACAAATTAACTGCAAAAGAAATGTCAGGTCTTGTACAATTTGTAAGATACATAAGAGCTCCAATTGCACTAAGATATGGTACTTCTGGTCCAAGAATGTCTTCTTGATCTTCACATGGACGAAATGGATCAGTTTCAACATTGAGTGATCTAACAACCATAGGAGTACTTAATGGTTTTGCCTTGTCCATATTGAAACGTTTCAAAATCTTTTCAGTATATGTTGTTTGATGTACAAGTAAACCATTAGGCATATGCTCAATTTGTAAACCAAGGCAATACTTGGTTTTTCCGAGATCTTTCATTTCAAATTCTTTCTTTAGAAGTTGAATGGCTTCATAGATCTCTTTATTTGTACCTATGATGTTAAGATCATCAACATAAACAGCTATGATCACATATCCGGATGTTGTTTTCTTAATGAAAACACAAGGGCAAGTAAGGTTATTTGTATACCCTTTGCTTATCAAGTAATCACTTAATCGGTTATACCACATACGTCCCGATTGTTTTAACCCATATAAAGATCTTTGTAATTTAATCGAATACATTTCTTTGGGTTTTGCATTTGATGCTTCTGGTACCTTAAATCCTTCAGGTATCTTCATATATATATCACTATCAAGTGATCCATATAGATAAGCAGTCACAACATCCATGAGATGCATTTCTAAATTTTTAGAAACTGCCAGACTGATTAAGTACCTAAAAGTAATTGCATCCATAACAGGAGAATAAGTTTCTTCATAATCAATTCCCGGTCTTTGAGAAAAAACCTTGAGCTACAAGTCTAGCTTTATACCTTGTAACTTCATTTTTCTCATTTCTTTTTCGGACAAAAATCCATCTGTATCCTACAGGTTTCACATCTTTAGGAGTGAGAATGATGGATCCGAAAACTTTTCTTTTATTGAGTGATTCTAATTCAGCTCGTATTGCTTCTTTCCATTGAGCCCAATCATGTCTATTTTGACATTCAACCATAGATGTTGGTTCTGGATCATCATCATTATTCATGATGTCATATGCAACATTAAATGAAAATTTCTCATCAAGATTTTTCATTTCATTTCGGTTCCATAATATTTTTGAATATGCATAATTGATTGCAATTTCTGTATTGACATCATCAATCTCCTCTGCAGTAGGAGTACTGATTTGTGGTTCTTCTTGAACACTTTCTTTTACTTCATTATCAGCTGATTTTCTTTTTCGAGGATTTTTATCCTTTGAACCGATTGGTCTTCCACGTTTCTGACGTGGCAAAGATTCATGAGTGACGTTATTGCCAGCTTTTGGAATTTCAATTCGAGCTGGAGTATTTACTGCTGGTATATATGATTTTGTCACCGTTTTTGTATCTGTAAATGCATCAGGCAATTGATTTGCAAGTTCTTGTATATGCATTATCTTTTGAACTTCTGTCTCGCATTCTTTTGTGCGAGGATCAAGATACTTTAATTGAGGTTCACACCATGAAACATCATTTTCTTTATTTTTCATTTCTCCCCCTAATCTAGGGAACAATGTTTCATTAAAATGACAATCAGCAAAACGTGCTGTAAAAACGTCACCTGTCATAGGTTCAATATACCTTAATATTGAAGATGTTTCATATCCAACATATATTCCCAACCTCCTTTGAGGACCCATTTTTGTACGTTGTGGTGTCGCAATTGGAACATACACTGCACAACCAAATGTTCTAAGATGGGAAATATTTGGCTCTTGACCAAAAGCAAGTTGTAGGGGGGAATATTTATGACTTGCACTTGGTCTGATGCGAATCAATGCAGCAGCATGTAAAATTGCATGACCCCATATAGATACAGGGAGTTTTGTTCTCATTATCAATGGTCTAGCGATTAACTGTAAACGTTTAATCAATGACTCGGCTAAACCATTTTGTGTATGCACATGAGCAACAGAATGTTCAACAACAATTCCTATAGACATGCAATAGTCATTAAATGCTTGAGATGTAAATTCACCAGCATTATCAAGTCTCACCCTTTTAATGGTGTAATCAGGAAAATGAGCTCTCAATTTAATAATTTGGGCAAGAAATTTTGCAAATGCCACATTACGGCTTGATAACAGACAAACATGAGACCATCTGCTAGATGCGTCTATTAGAACCATGAAATATCTAAATGGTCCACATGGTGGATGAATTGGTCCACATATATCACCTTGAATTCTTTCAAGAAACATTGGTGATTCTTTCTCAACCTTAAGTGGTGAGGGTCTAGTTATCAATTTTTCAAGAGAGCAAGATGTACATGGAACCATTGTATCATGATGGATTTTTCTATCCTTTAGTGGATGTCCATGAGTACATTCAATAATCCTTTTCATCATTGTTGATCCTGGATGGCCTAATCTGTTATGCCATAAACTGAATACACCAGGATCAATATATTTTTCGTTAACTACCATATGTATTTCTGGTACATTTATATGTGTATAATGTAATCCAGAACTAAGTCTTGGCAGTTTTTCAACCACATGACTCTTGTCAGTGATACTTAAATATTTCTCATTTTCTGTTGTCACTGACTGATAATCATACCCGTTAAGGTATATGTCGGAGAAACTCAATAAATTTCTGCTTGACTTGGGAGAAAATAAGGCATCATTTATTAAAAATTTTGTACCATTTGGTAGTATGAAATTTGCCTTTCCTATCCCTTTTATCAAGTTAGCAGGTCCTGATATTGTATGTATAGTTCCTTCCGTTGGTTTTAGATCAATAAAATATTTCTCGGATTTAAGTATAGTGTGTGTAGTTCCACTGTCTGCTATACAGAGATCTCCACCACTTGATTGATGTTGTATTCCAGCAAAATTCATATTGAACTTCATATATAAGAAATAAATAGTGAGTACATTAATATTACACAATATTTTAAACGCAAATAGATAGTACTGAAACATTTAGCAAACATAATGACAAAGACAGACGATATTAAATCGTTTATTTTTCAAAAGACACACAACTTAAACATTCAAGAAATCTTCATATAAATCAGATGGTTTCTCAGTGACTGTTGGATCAATATTATCCACAAAATTTACTTCCTTTTCTTTACCTTTCAGCGAATCCTGATACATCTTAACAAGATGTTTAGATGTTCGGCAAGTATTAGCCCAGTGGCCCATTCTACCACATCTGTAGCAAGATTCTTCAGAATTTTTAGAAGAATTTTCTTCAACATCTTGTTTAATGGGCTTGTTTTGTGGTTGATATTTATATTTTCGTGGATTACTATTTCTTTGACCACCACGGCCACGACCACGTCCACGCCCATTACCATTACCATAAGGATGGTTTCTACCATAGTTATGGCTTTTGGCATGATGATGGTGATGGTTATTATAACCACGACCTTGCCCGCGTCCTTGTCCCTGTTTATAATTATTTGCAGTATTTGCTTCAGGGATTGCAAGTGTACCAGTAGGACGGGATTGCTGATTTTTCATTAATAGCTCATCATTTTGCTCTGCAACTAAGAGATATGAATTAAGTTCAGGATATGTTTTGAACTTTAGCATTCTCAAATTTCTTTGCACTGTGATGTTTGCAGCATTCATTGTGGAGAAAGTTTTCTCCATCATGTCTGCATCACTAATTTCATGTCCACAGAATTTAAGTTGTGAACATGTATTATACAGAGCTGAGCTGTATTCATTTACTTTCTTAAAGTCTTGGAACCTTAATGTTCTCCATTGTTCCATTGCAGCTGGAAGTAAAATTTCTCTTTGATTATTGAATCTGCTTTTGAGACCTTCCCATAAAACATGGGGATCTTCTACAGTCACATAATTATTTTGTAAGCATTCATCAATATGTTGATGAATAAAGCAACATGCCGTAGCTTGTTCTTTTTCAGAACAAGTGTTGTTTTCATTTATGGTTTCAAGAATGCCCATTGATTTAAGATGCATTTTTACTTTTATAACCCATGGCATGTAGTTGTTTCCAGTTGATTCTAAAGGAGTAAATTTAAGCTTTTCCAGATTCGACATTTTCTTTTATCAAAAATTAAAACAAACATCATGATAAATTAGAGTCAATTTATATTCATAAGTATATAAACATTAAACATAAATTTAATATAACATAAATGATAAGTAGGTGACAGTGTCGACCATGTGTAAGCAATCATAAATAAATGTTATATAACAAAAATATAAATATTAGTAAACATAAATGAAAATTTGGCGACAGTGTCGACCATATATTTTTTCAGGTGGTATAACCGACCTATATCATTCTGGTGGTATAACCGACCATATATCATTTTGGTGGTATAACCGACCATATATCATTTTGGTGGTATAACCGACCATATATCATTTTGGTGGCAGAGCCAACCATATTTAGTATTAAGATTATCGTGCTGATAACGTGTTATAATTCAGTAGGCTTATAACTACCTTTAGTGGTTTGATTCTTGATGTTATAATTCAGTAGGCTTATAACTACCTTTAGTGATTTGATTCTTGATTAAGAATACTAATAATGAAGTGTAAGAATAAAGATGATAATGGAGAGAAAGAAAGAAACACTTTGTAAGTGTGAGAAAATGGTGCAAGTTTAATGCTTGCATTCATGAGTATTTATAGCCTAAAATCTCAATATAAAAATACATACTTTGTGTACCAAAATTGACTATATGTATACACCAAAATTGACTATCCATATCTATATTATTATTATTATTATAACAGTTACTCACTATATTTCACTATTATTACGTGACCCCATTCATCTTAGATCCTGGCTTTGCCTCTAATTATTGCAACCACATTTTCGAGTTAGTCATGGATCTCACATATCTACTGGAAATTCAATCAAAAGAATAGAAAACAAATATTATCTTTAAGGTGACATTTTCTAGGTGGCATTACAACGATGATATTGTTGTCTTAGGTTGCAAATACCACGCATATGCCGGGGGTCTTATGGGCCGTTTGTTTTGCAAGTTTTTTGGGCGGGTTAGGGCAAACCACATAAACCATCGCATTACGATACCCAATCACAAATTTTATTTCTTACCTTAGTTAATATTAAAATCCTATAATAATTATGTCATTATTAGGTTAATTCATTTTTTTTTAAATCAAAAAGAAAAAAAAATCTAAGCATGGTGGGTGATGTCATTAATCTAAATAATTTTGAATTAAAATTAAATCTTATTAATTAATTATTATTAAATCTTATTCTTATTAATGATTATTTTAATTTTTAAAATTAAATAATTTTAAATTATTTTAATCAATTATTTTGAATTGAGTACGAGAATGTATAAAAGTTAAACAGAAGAAAACCAATTCTAAATTTATATTCTAATTTACAATTTTAAAATAAAATGACAACCAATATTATTTCTTACGATTGGATGTGGGGGGTTTAATATGCATTTTATGTGTTTGATGAAATGTTCAGCTAACGAGTTTCTTAGTCGGACTATGTGGTTCCACGATGATTAAACTAAATAACTATAGCATTTACGTTCATTTAATACCTAAAACATATCATTAAACTGTTTTGTTTAAACAAACTCATAGTTCCACGGGTCATTTCACTAGTTTAATTCAAATACCTTATTATGACTTAAATATCAATCACATTTAAATACATTCTACAACAATCCTCATAACACTCCACTTCTAAATTTACCACATAAAGAGTCAAAGATCTCCCATTCGTAACACTATCAAGTCAGCATTATTCTCTTCTACCATTTTACAATACTACAAGTTTTTAATTTATCACAAAGAGTGGTCTAACTCAATTTTCGTATTGAAGTTTCTTAATCTTAAATGTGAATGGAATGTATTATTTAGCTATATTTTCAATATTAAATTAAATATTACGGAGTAATAATTAAAAAATATTTTTCAACATCTCATAAAAGTCAAATATATACTATAAATTTCAATTATTTGATTTGACTTGACTTGTAAAACTTTTTAAAGTGCTCTAACATTTCTTTCTGTACTTTTTTTATTCACCTACTTTTTTTATTCACCGTCTATCAATAACTAAGGTGCTGCTTGTTTTTTAAAATGTTTTTGTCTGAAATCTGCAAATTATGACCGTAAAAAAGATGTGCTCTGAAAGTCTATAAGTTGAAGATTGAAAACTGTTTATTTTTATGTCTGCTAAATTAATTCAGATTTATTAATTTTCAGTTAAAAAAAAATGAATTAAAGAGTAATCTTGATGTATTGATTAAGAATTTCACATTGTAAGTAAAAAACCAAACATTCATAATAAATTAAATTTTCAACAACAAAACATATACGATACTAATTAAACATTCATTATACTATTTGTTCCAAAAAAAACAAAAGTCACTGAACATCACTGTAATACTTCTAAACAAACGATGCATCTCGTAATTGGAAGAATGAAAAAAAAAAAAAAAAAATAGAAGAGAATAAACAAACCTATCTATAAATATAATTTGATTCAAAAGAGAATAAACTAAATTTAACACATAAAAAGTTCAATTGATTATATAGCACATGCTCCGGTGCTTCTCCGTTGCTATTCTTGGGAGAAAAAAAATTGTATGTAGTCCCCCTGAAACTCTCAAATCGCCATTTTTCTTCTATTTATCATAATTACAAAGGAAATGAGACTCTTGTTCAAACACAGGAAAAGATTCAAGATGAAATAGAATTTATTAAAGTAAAACAATAACCTTCGATAGATGAAAGAAGCTGTGCAAAAAAATATCACGTTACTGATGTCGGAGGTGTTGTCATCGCCAGAAGTGGTGTCGCCGGAAGTGGTGTCGCCGGTGATGGTGACGCCGCTGGAGGTGAGTAAGTGGGGTGAAGAAGGGTTGGAAGAGAAAGATTAGGCTGGAAGAGAAAATGAGCAGGTTATTAAATTAAAATGTCTGCTAAAGTTTAAAGCTATGTTTTAGAGCTTCTAAATGGAAGACATCTTAAAGCACTTATTTTGTCTTATGTCTTCGAAAAAACAAACGGTCTTAAATAGTAATGTCTGCCCCATCTGCAAACATAAGACCTAATAAGGTCTTCAATGGAAAAAACAAACAACACCTAAGACTTAGACCGGATCCAACGGTCCGTCTTTAGATACGTCATTTTAGAAACTTCAAAAAAGACAACGTAGGGTGATCAGTAATTTTTAGTCATACACAATCAAATCTACTTGATAGTTTTTTACTGTATAACATCATAATGCATATTAGTTGTGTATAGTCAAAAATTAGTTGTGTACGAATCATTACCCTTTACCAATCCGACATATTAGACATTATTGTCTTTTATTTGTATATCATTGAACATGTTTTGAAGTGTTGTATTGTTGAGTTAAATAGTTTAGAGTAAAGTTTGATTTAATAATTATTGAAGGCTATGTTTGGTGACGAGCTTCTTGAAGCTTTTTAACGTTTTTTCTGGAGCTTTTAAATTTTTTGAAAAAGTACATGTATAATGTTCTACCTTCGTTCAATTGCAATAACTTTTAGCCTTTAGAAAAATTTAAAAAGCTCCAATTTTGAACGCTACAACATCAAGCGTTTAACGAAAAAAGGACTTTTGGCCAATTTATGTTGGGTAATTTTGATAGTTAAGTGGTTATCTAGGTTAAGTAAAAATAAATGCATTGTCATAAGTTTAGATTTAGTTTATTATTAGTTGATTTTATTAAATTAGGTGTCAGTTAGTTTTTGCTACTTGGAAGTAGTCTTTGCATTGAACGGATATTGTGGTCAAATAGGAACAAGTCTACTAGCAAGTATTTTGGTGCACGTTGGAGAGTGGAGAGGCAAAGTAGTTCCTATTTTTATGTTATGCAGGTGATTCCTTTAAGGCTATAAATAGCCTAGCTATGTTATTGAATAAATGCAACAAACTCTTATTCCAATATTTCCTTTACTTTATTTACATACCACAAAAGCACATTTGTTTTCTTACTCTTAATAGTTTAGCTTGTGAGTTTGTTATAGATCACACCCTACATTTGGTATCAGAGCTTAGACTCGATCATGAAGAAAGAAATGCAGTAAAGGCTGATATGTAAGCAGTTAATATCAGCAGTTAATCGCAGCAGTAAGTATCAGTTAGTTTCAGCAAAATAGCAGCAGAAAACGACCGTTAGCAGGAACAAATATCAGCAGGAAAGCAGTAAAAGATTGCAGAAAGTGGTACCAATAAGAGCAGCAGTTTATAGCAAGAAGTTGTAGCAGAAAACAGCAGTAAAAGTCAGCAGAAAGCAGTCAATTTGCAGCATAAATTAGTCGCGACAGTAGCAGTCAGTAACAAGGAGAAGAAGCAGATTTGCAGTCACTAAAAAGTAGAGAAATAGTAGCAGTTCATAGCACGAAGCATTCTTATATAAAGAGAAAAGAAATGGCAGAAAACGACCGATCTCTAACCGTTCGTGAGCAAGGAACCGTACCAATTCAATGTTCGAAATTAACCGAGACTAATTACACCACATGGTCCATTATGATCGAAACCGTTCTAAGGGCATATGGCCATTGGGATGCTATCACCCAAGATGAGGTTGATGAGAAGAAAAATTATACTACCAAAGGTATAATTTATCAAACCCTACCCGAAGATGTTCTTTTGCAAGTTTCCAAACACAAGAATTTAAAAGATGTTTGGGAATCAATCAAAACTCGGTACGTAGGGGCTGAATTGGTTCAAAAAGCAAGGTTGCAAATGTTGAGAAACGAATTCCAAATGCTAAAGATGAAAGAGAATGAATCAATTAATGATTTTTCGGGTAAGATAAATAGCATTGTTGCTAAATTTAAAAGTCTTGGTTCTACTCTTGAAGAGAAGGTGATTGTAAGAAAGTTTCTTAATTCTGTTTCAATGAAGTATTTGCCAATTGTAGCTCCCACTGAACAATATTCGGACCTTACTAAAATGCCATTTGAAGAGGCGGTTGGAAGGATGAAAGCTTATGAAGAAAGGCTTCTACGTCATGAAGAAAAAGATGAAGAACAAAATAAACTTTTGTTGGCAAGTGAAAAAAAGTATGGTGAAAGCAGTGGACGCGGAAGGGGACGTGGAAGAAGCTATGAAAGAGGTGGTAGAGGCCGAGGAAGGGGCTCGGGTCGAGGTGATATGTCACGACCCTACTTTTTCCGTTATCTTTTTCAGTTAATTATTTAACGGCCGTTAACTGTTAGTGTGTGTAACAGACCGAAACCCGGGCTAGTTGTAAGTGGACTATTTTGCCCTTAGGGTTTGTGCTTAGTCTTAAGTGCTTTTATTTTAATTATTTTATTAGTATTTTATTATAATTTTGTTGTGACCAGTTTGTGACAAGGGTCCCAGAACAGGTTTGTTTATTTTATTTGGACCTCGTTTGGATTACCTAATCTTGGGCGAAAGATATCAGATAACTGGTAAATACCCGTGTGTGATGGGGTATTGTGTTTTAACACAAATAAGAGCTGGTGACCAGCTCCCTTCTTGAAGTTTCCTGATTTTTTTTCATTTCACTCTCTCTCACTAAACCTAACCTCACCATCTCAAACCCTAAATCATTTGATCTCGAATTGAAGCTTGATTTAGGTGTCAAAACGTTCCTTGTGTCATTGTGATTCTAACAAGGTAAGGTTTGTAAGATTTCATGATCAAATCTATGATTAAATGGGTTTTTAAGTTAGTTTTTGTTAAAATGGGGTTTTGTGTAAAATTGGTTCAATTTGTTGTTGTTTGTGCATAAAAGTTGTGGGTTTATGTTTCTAAATGTCTAGTGTAAAAGATGTAACCAGTTTTGAGGTCAAAAACGTGTCCAAAGTCGAGATTTGGTGATTTTGGGTTGAAACCCGTCACTTTGCTGCTGTTGCAGCTGATGAACTACCTTCGGCCGATGGTAGTTGACCATCGACCGATGGTAGTTGACCATCGACCGATGGTGAGGGACGATCGGCCGGTGGACAGGACCATCGACCGATGGTGTATGACTTCTGACCAGCTGATGAAATTTTGACGATCGGCCGATTGGGTGTGACCATCGACCGATGGTGTGTTGACGATCGGCCGATGGATGAGACCATCGACCGATGGTCTTAGGCAGTGAAATTCTTACTAAGTGTGAAATTCTAGCCGTTATGCTGCCCGTTTGTATTTTAGTGTTCATGATGTAAATTTTGAAAGTGCATAAGTGTTAAGCATGAAAATTTTAGCGGACGCAAATTTTTACTAATTTGCTATAATTCGCTGTCAGTGTGTCTAATCTTGATGGGAACACTATTCTAACTTGGTTTTTGCTGTTCTCAGGAGATAAGGACAAGGAAGAAGCTCAGAAATAATAACTGAGCAGTTGCTGGTAATTGGTGAGTGGGTCTATCTACGGATAGAGTTTAAGTAGCATATCATGCTACTGTGGTTGACTCTTTTACCATGCATAGTGTAGGAATTGCCATGATAGAATAATATCGTTTGCCTGATGTTGTATGTGAATTATGTGTACACTGTGTGAATGGCACCAGTCGGGCCTAGGGAGACTGGGGACTCGAGACCGTGCCTAGGAGAGGTTAGAGTCCGTATGAGGTCAACCGTGCCTAGGGGAGGTTGGGTCCATAGGCTACTGATTGTGGAGTATAGTGTGAACGATGCACCCCCTGCATCTGGATAACTATACTGTTAATTGAGTAGCAGGGACTATCGGTAGACTCAGGCCCGATCAGCTGGGAGTCGTGTGCTCGTACAAGCCGCCGATCCTCGTATTGTCTTTTGTATGCTAGTTGGTAGTTAGCAGGTATTGTTGATGTATATAGCTTGTGTGTGACTTAAGCTATATCTGTTAGATAGATTCCATTCACTTAGCGGTGCGCTAATCCCCCACATGTTTTCCCCCTTGCAGGTTTAGGTACTGCTAGTCGGGATGGGTGATACAGCAGATGACATGTTTGACAACCAACTCTGATGTGGACTTTTGTTTAAATAATGTTTTGTAATAACGTAACACCTGTGGTTTGTAATAAAGTAATTAACTAAGGATTTATGGTAATCATGTTGTTATCGAATAAGGGTAATTATGTAAATGAAGTCTTCCGCTGTGTATAAAAAAAAAAAAAAAATGGCCGGTGTTACAGTGTGCCACGTCATTTCTATGACCTATATTATTATTTTTGTAATAATATATATATATATATTAATTATTGTGTGTTATGTGAATATTTGTATTCATATTTTAAATTTATACGTTTCTACGTCTCGCGAATTTCCATCCGGCGAATCTTTTTGGTTTTCAAACCAATGGTCGAGTTTTTGGGACATTTAAATCCTAAATATTTTAAATATGATATTTTAAGATCATATTATTATATAGTGTATTTATATTTATTTTTCGTCGCGCGTTTGTTATCTTTCCGGATTTTTAATCGCGTAAGTGCGTTTTCGCGTTTCGAGACTCGTTCGGGCTTTCGGGCCACAAGGATTATACATTTAAGTGAGATGGACCAAGTGGGGCCCACCCCACTAATTTTTTCGGCCGAAGCCTCATGGGAGGGGGGAGTAATTCCCTTGGTTTCTTTTTTTTTTTTGACAATTCATTTTAATCATTCCACAAAATAATCAAAACCTAACTTGCAACTTTTCTCTCTTCCTCCTCCTTGCCTAGCCGTCGCCAACCATCACCCAACATCACCATCATCATCAAAAATTAAAGCTTGGATCAAGGATTGATTAGTATAAACGCGTTCCTCTCTTCGTTCTCTACGCGATTACATAGATTGTTTCTCGATTAGGGTATAAACCCTAACCCTAGAACTTTCAACTTTTCAATTATTTTCTGTATTTTGATGTTTATTTAGTAGTATGATGTTTGTGAATTATTGTAATGATGTTTGTATGCATAGATGTACTCAAAATCACATGTTTTCGGTTTGTAAAATTCTGGACAGCAGCTAATTCGTGTATTCTGAGTTTGTGACTGATATAAATGTTAAAATAAACTATTTAGATGAATTCCTCTCATCAAGATATTAATTTAGACTTCGGATTCATGTCGTTCGATTCCCGGAGCCCTAGTTATGATCAAATTAGTATTTTGTAAAGATTGAATTGTGATATTGACATGAACCAGGTTTGGTCCGACTTTGTGACCTTCCTTGGAGTCTTTAGGGTGTGTTAGTGTGTTAGGACTGATGGTGGGACGAACTTTCATGTTCGGGTCACCTAAATCCGAGCCACGGTTCACCCGTTATGACTAAAACACGGTATTGAGTAAATTGAAGGTCCAAGTGGTGTAATGGCTGATTACCATGACTTGTGGACTGTTCTTGGTGTGTTCTTGAGTGCACCATTGTGTCGGGTGGTTTGAATAAGCGGAGTTGCATATAAGGCTCGCCAGAAATCGACACCCGGGGCTCAAGATACGACCCGATGAATTTTTGAATTAAAACTTATGATTAATTCTAAAACTTATGATAAAAATAATGAATTTCATTATTAATTAATTACTGATGATAAAAGAAGTAATTATTATTATTTAAGACGTATGATATAAATAATTATTATATCATTTAATTATTATTTATGATTTAATTAACATTTTAATTTAACTTACGATTAATAATACTTTTATTATTATTGAAAAATACATATGATAAGTATTAAATTTATTTTATGAGAATATTATTATAAGACTTATAATAAAGATTAAATAATTATTTAATTATTATAAGACTTAATTATTATTTAATTATGATTTAATTATTAAATACTTATGATTTAATAATTATAATTAGAAACTTATGATATGGTTAATAATTCATTATTAATTAATAATACTTATGATATGATTTAAAAATTTATTATTAATTAATAATACTTATATTATGATTGATATTTAATTAATTAATTAAATACTTATGATATATTAATTATATCACTTCAACTTATATTAACTTTAATAATTCATTTTATTTAATTAAACTTATGTTATGACTTAATTATACACTTTTAACTTTAATAAACATTATAACTTATGTTATTATTATAATTTACACTTTTCAAATTAATGTTGACTATGTTTGACCAAGGTTGACTTTTGAGTTGACTTTCGGTTGACTTTGACTTTCAGTTGACTTTTGTTGACTTTTTAAATAAGGAAACTTTCCTAACTTAAAAACTTTCTAGAAATAGAACTTTCTAAATTTGATAACTTTCCAAAAATAGAAACTTTCCTACAATAGAAACTTTCCAAAAATAGAAACTTTCCAAAAATAGAAACTTTCCAAAAATGGAAACCTGCTAAAAATAGAAACTTTCTATAAATAGAAAGTATGTGCCCGTACGCTGTTCCAGTCAAACCGATGCTTGCCGAGTATTGTTCTATGTCTACTTGCAACATGTACAATAGCTATCATACTAAGACTTGACCTAAGTTAGTTATTTATATCGACCTGCTTTATTTATAGGTCGGCGTTGTGATCATTCCTGATCACTTTACTCTATTTGCTGTTCGCTTGTTTGTGTGGTTCCTTCAGTTGCTTTTAAGGTGAGTTATAGTCCCGTTTTTACATACTTTTCAAAGTATATTTTTGGGATGTGATTACATGCATTTTTATTTACGTTTAGACACAAGTAACAGTTAAATTTAATTATTCATTGTGAGTTGGAAAAAATATTCCCTAGTCTGGTAACTGTAATCATTGGTTTCTACCGGTGAACGCGAATCCTACGGATAGATCTATCGGGTTTGACAACCCCATTTCGAGCTAGTCGCGCTAGCAATTTATAATCGGAATGTTTAGTACTTTGTAATTTGTTGTAGATACACTGTCCAAGTGTATATTTTTATTGTGTTTGGCAAGGGTAAATAAAGGGTTAAGTGGTTACCAGGTGGCTCATTGATAATGGAATAATGTTTAATGTTTTCTAACATTTTTTTTAAATCATGTGGTCTAAAGTTTACTTATTATTTATACCTATAATTCACTCAACCTTTGTGTTGACAGTTTACTTGCATGTTTTCACAGGTACTTGAGTTTTGTGATGCTTCCGCTGTGTTTAGAAGAGTCTGCATGCATTTGGGCAGATTTTATGAAACGATTTATGAAACTTAAGCTTGCATTCTATTTTTTGATAATTTAAATTTGTGGGTTTGTTGGCAAGGTTTTGTGTCAACTTTTGGTTTATTACTATGGTTGGTTGTTTTGAAACTACTTATTTTGGTTTGTTTCCTTTTTGGGAAACTTTTGAAATAAAAGAATGCAACTTTGTTTACTTAATTCATTTAAGTCCGATCAAGCTGTGGGACCAACTGACGGATCCATTAAGTGTTTTGACGGGGTCGTCACATGTGGTATCAGAGCGTTGGTTGTAGGGAACTAGGCGGTCTTAATGTGGTCAACCCGTGGTTATTAGGGTGCATTAGAGTCTAGTCTACAGCCCGACCTTTTTGCTATAGCATTATTATGCATTTCATTTTGTATAAGTTATATTATTAGCTTTCATATCTTTTTGGTATGTGGTTTGCGGTTTTGCTGTTTGCAGATGTCGACTTCGAGCGATAACTATGTTGCTGCTCCTGCTCCACCGTCTCCTGCTAGACGTCGTGCTAATCAACCAGAGATCAATGATCCTGTTCATTACTATTTTTCTACCATTACTCATATGAACCGGGCTTATAATGAGGTGACACGTATTAACGCCCTTAGTGATTGTTTGCGCACTTTGCCACATAATGAAGTTATGGACGAGATCCATGCCGACATGGGTAACTTTATCTCTTTCAAACATAGGGTTGAGGATGCTAACCGTAAGCGTGATCGAGAAGTTAATGCTAAGTTCGAGGCTCTCGAGAGCACTGTCCGTGGGTTGAAGGAAGAGTTGGATGTTGTGAAAGGGAAGTTGCGTAAGTATGAGGATCCTGCTGAGACTCATGCTGGATCAGCTTATCACACCCGCTCTAAGCGAATGTGATGTGATTATTCATATTGATTATCTATTTCATCAGACTTAATGTCCTTTTTATACATACATTTTGGGTTATGTACGGCGTTTTGCCGAGGATTTTATTAAGATTTTGTTATGGGATATTTTTCATTATGTATGGATGGTTATTTTTATGACATCTATTATCATTATCATGTTTTATTTCTGATGTTGTGGCTCTTGGCATATTATATTATGCGTAATATATGTTCATGTATGTTAGGTGCTATGTATGTTGTATGATGTTATCATAAAATATGTATGCATGTGATGGTTATTTCTATAACAATCATAACTGTCATGTTATTACTCATAGTGTTTGTTAACTATTATTTATGATGGTTAATCTTTTTGTGTTTTGATCTATTCCTTTATGACACTAGTATTATTCTTGGTACTAACGGATGTGTTGTTCTATTTTGAAGATCATGCCTCCAAGAGAGTCCACTGAAGCGCGTATGCAACGCCTGATCAATGAAGAAATTGCTGCTGCTATGGCAGCAAATGCTAATGTTAACGCCAATGTGAACAACAACAACCAGGTGGGATGTTCCCACAAGACTTTTATGGCTGGTCGACCCCAAGAATTCAGTGGTACGGAAGGACCAATAGGGCTTACTCGTTGGTTCAAGAAGATCGAATCTATTTTCAGGGTCAGTCGGGTCCGTGAAGAGGACAAAGTTAGTTTCGCTAGTTGCACTCTCAAGGATAGTGCCTTGACATGGTTGAACAATCTGGTTAGTAGTTTGGGAAGCGATGTAGCTTATGGTTTGGCCTGGAATGATTTTAAGGAAAGATTGATCACCCGCTATAGACCTCGGGGTGAGCTTAAGAAGTTAGAGGTTGAGCTCAAGAATTTGAAAATGCATGGCACTGAGTTAGATGCCTATGAACGAAGGTTTTTCGAGTTAACTTTGCTGTGTCCTAGGGTTTATGCGGATGAGGACCGCAAAATTGAGGCTTACATTGATGGTTTGTCCGAGAAGATTGAACACGGGGTTGAGTCTAGTGAACCCCAGACTATTGAGGCGGCTATGTCTATGGCCCACAAACTTAATGACAAGGTGTTGAGAAGAAGCAAGACTATAGTTGCTGAAACTAGTGAGGAGGTTGTCAAGAAGGCTGATAATGGGAAACGAAAGTGGGATAACAACTGCAATCAAAACCAAAATCAGCAGAAGAAATAGGATACCTCAGGTGCTAACAACAGAAATCAGCGTGTGTGTCCTCGTTGCTATAAAGTTCATGATGGTTACTGCACAGTTACTTGTAAGAGGTGCTCCAAGCAAGGGCACATTGCTAAAGATTGTACAGTGCTTTTGTCGGGTTCTGCTACTCTCGCGGCTGGTGGTAATAATAATAATGTTGGTAATAGAGGTGGTAACGGTAATGGTAATGGGAAATCGAATAATGGAGGTAATCAAAGGGTTTGTTAAGAGTGTGGGAAGCCGGGGCATTTTCGAGATGCTTGTCCCAACAAGAAGACTGCTGAAACTGTACGCGGCCGAGCGTTCAACATTAATGCTAAGGATGCGAAGGAAGATCCTAAGCTTGTTACTGGTACGTTCTCAGTCAACGATTTATCCGTTTATGTACTATTTGATTCAGGGGCTGATTTAAGTTTCGTGTCGAGTAAATTGAGTCCGAGAATCAAAACGCCGTTAACTCACTTAGACAATACTTATGTTGTTGAAGTAGCTAATGGTAAAGAACTTACTGCTAAGACTGTACATCGTAAATGTAACATTAATCTGGGTGGTAGGGATTTTGAGATAGACTTGATACCGATTGAACTTGGTAGTTTTGATATTGTTATTGGTATGGATTGGTTATCTGCGAACCGTGCTGAGATCGTGTGTTATGATAAGGCTATTCGTATTACTGATGTGATTGGAGAGCCACTGATGGTCTTTGGAGATAAGAAATGCACACAGTTAAATCTTATTAGCTGTATGAAAGTTCGTAAACATCTCCGCAAAGGCTATCATGCTATTCTTGCTCATGTTGTTGATCCTAGTAAGGAAGTGAAGAACGTTGATGACGTTCACATTGTTAGGGATTTTCCTGAGGTGTTTCCTGATGACTTACCTGGCCTTCCGCCGCAACGCGCGGTAGAATTTCAAATTGATCTTGTTCCTGGCGCTGCTCCTGTAGCACGTGCTCCTTGTCGTCTTGCGCCTTCCGAACTTCAAGAATTGTCGAGTCAACTCCGTGAGTTGTTAGACAAAGGTTTTATTCGTCCTAGTTCGTCCCCTTGGGGAGCTCCCGTTCTGTTTGTTAAGAAGAAGGATGGTTCTTTTCGTTTATGCATTGATTATCGTGAACTGAATAAGCTCACTATTAAAAATCGTTATCCTCTTCTGAGAATTGATGATCTGTTCGATCAGCTTCAAGGTTCTTCTGTTTATTCAAAAATTGATCTTCGTTCTGGCTATCATCAGTTGCGTGTTAAAGAATCTGATGTTTCAAAAACTGCTTTTCGCACCCGTTACGGTCACTTTGAATTTCTTGTTATGCCGTTTGGATTGACAAATGCACCTGCTGTGTTCATGGACCTCATGAACCGTGTGTGTAGACCCTATCTGGACAAGTTCGTTATTGTGTTCATCGACGACATCCTTATTTATTCGAAGAGTGATGAAGAGCACGAGGAACATTTGCGGTTAGTGCTTGATCTGTTGAGAAAAGAAGAGTTGTACGCTAAGTTCTCTAAGTGTGCTTTCTGGTTAAGAGAAGTTCAGTTCCTTGGTCATATTGTTAATAAACAGGGAATACAAGTTGATCCTGCTAAAATTGAGGCGATTGAAAAGTGGGAAACCCCGAAAACTCCTACTCAGATTCGTCAGTTCTTAGGGTTGGCAGGTTACTATCGAAGGTTCATTCAGGATTTATCTCGTATTGTGAAACCTCTGACTGCTTTAACGCATAAGGGGAAGAAGTATGAGTGGAAGGATGAACAAGAGAATGCTTTTCAGATTTTGAAGAAGAAGTTGACTACCGCTCCGATTTTGTCACTACCGGAGGGTAATGACGATTTTGTTGTTTATTGTGATGCATCGCGACAAGGCTATGGTTACGTTTTGATGCAACGAAAGAAGGTTATTGCGTATGCGTCACGACAGTTGAAGATTCACGAACAGAACTATACAACTCATGATTTAGAGTTGGGGGCTGTTGTTTTTGCGCTTAAAATTTGGAGACACTATCTTTATGGTGTTAAGAGTACTGTGTACACCGATCACAAGAGTCTTCAACATATCCTCGATTAGAAACAGTTGAACATGAGACAACGAAGATGGATTGAGACGTTGAATGATTATAATTGTGACCTTATGTATCACCCGGGTAAGGCCAATGTTGTGGCTGATGCATTGAGTCGTAAAGAAAGGACTGAACCTCGTAGGGTTAGGGCCTTGAATATGACAATTAGATCAAACCTCGTTAGGCAGATTCTTGAGGCACAACAAGAAGCCTTAAAGGAGGAGAATTTTGTGAAGGAGAATGTAGAAAAGGTAGCTAAGAAGTTTGAAGTACGAGCTGATGGTACTAGGTATTTTGCGGAACGTCTATGGGTTCCGAAATTTGGAGGTCTTCGACAACTTGTTTTGGATGAGGCTCATAAGTCTAGATACTCTATTCATCCTGGTTCAGGAAAGATGTATCAGGATCTTAAGGAGCTGTATTGGTGGCATAATTTGAAAGGTGATGTAGCTAAGTATGTGACTAAGTGTTTGACCTGTGCTAAGGTCAAAGCTGAACATCAAAAACCGTCTGGACTTTTGGTGCAACCAGAAATTCCCGAGTGGAAGTGGGAAGGTATCACTATGGATTTTATTACTAAGTTACCAAGAGTTTCAGGCGGCTATGATGCGATTTGGGTGATTGTAGATCGACTCACTAAGTCGGCTCACTTTTTTCCGATTAGGGAAACGGATTCGATGGAGAAACTCACCCATTTGTATTTGAAAGAGATTGTTTCTAGGCATGGTGTTCCCGTGTCCATTATTTCCGACCGAGACAGTCGATTTGTGTCGAGGTTTTGGCAATCTTTACAGGAAGCCTTGGGTACTAGGTTAGATATGAGCACCGCTTATCATCCTCAAACGGATGGTCAAAGTGAAAGGACTATTCAGACATTAGAAGATATGTTGTGAGCGTGCGTCATTGATTTTGGAAATGGGTGGGATAAATATTTGCCGCTAGCTGAGTTTTCTTATAACAACAGTTACCACGCAAGTATTAAAGCCGCACCGTTTGAAGCTTTGTATGGTAGGAAATGTAAGTCTCCTATTTGTTGGAATGAGGTTGGGGATGCTCAACTTACAGGTCCAGAGATTATTCACGAGACTACTGAGAAGATTGTACAAATTAAAGAAAGGTTGAGAACTGCTAGAAGTTGGCAAAAGAGTTATGCCGATAAGGGAAGGAAAGATGTTGAATTTCAAGTTGGTGATCATGTTATGTTAAAGGTTTCGCCTTGGAAGGGCGTAATCCGTTTTGGTAAAAGGGGAAAGTTAAGTCCTCGTTTCGTGGGACCTTTTGAGATCATTGAAAGAGTTGGACCGGTGGCTTATCGTTTGAAATTGCCACAAGAACTCAGTGTTGTTCACGATGTTTTCCATATTTCGAATTTAAAGAAGTGCTTGGCTGAATTTGATCAGACTATTCCTTTGGAGGAACTTCAAGTTGATAAACAATTGCATTTTATTGAGGAGCCTGTTGAAATCATGGACCGAGAGGTTAAGACTCTTAAACATAGCAGAATTCCTATTGTTCGGGTCAGATGGAACGCTAGACACGGTCCCGAGTTTACTTGGGAGCGTGAAGACCAGATGAAGCAGAAATACCCGCATTTGTTCCCAGATGCCGAGTCAACCCCTGCGCCTGCTTAAATTTCGGGACGAAATTTCCGTAACGGGAAGGTACTGTCACGACCCTACTTTTTCCGTTATCTTTGTCAGTTAATTATTTAACGGCCATTAACTGTTAGTGTGCCACGTCATTTCTATGACCTATATTATTATTTTTGTAATAATATATATATATTAATTATTGTGTGTTATGTGAATATTTGTATTCATATTTTAAATTTATACGTTTCTACGTCTCGCGAATTTCCATCCGGCGAATCTTTTTGGTTTTCAAACCAACGATCGAGTTTTTGGGACATTTAAATCCTAAATATTTTAAATATGATATTTTAAGATCATATTATTATATAGTGTATTTATATTTATTTTTCGTCGCGCGTTTGTTATCTTTCCGGATTTTTAATCGCGTAAGTGCGTTTTCGCATTTCGGGACTCGTTCGGGCTTTCGGGCCACGAGGATTATACATTTAAGTGAGATGGACCAAGTGGGGCCCACCCCACTAATTTTTTCGGCCGAAGCCTCATGGGAGGGGGGGGGAGTAATTCCCTTGGTTTTTTTTTTTTTTTTTTTTTTGACAATTCATTTTAATCATTCCACAAAATAATCAAAACCTAACTTGCAACTTTTCTCTCTTCCTCCTCCTTGCCTAGCCGTCGCCAACCATCACCCAACATCACCATCGTCATCAAAAATTAAAGCTTGGATCAAGGATTGATTAGTATAAACGCGTTCCTCTCTTCGTTCTCTACGCGATTACATAGATTGTTTCTCGATTAGGGTATAAACCCTAATCCTAGAACTTTTAATTTTTCAATTATTTTCTGTATTTTGATGTTTATTTAGTAGTATGATGTTTGTAGATTATTGTAATGATGTTTGTATGCATAGATGTACTCAAAATCACATGTTTTCGGTTTGTAAAATTCTGGACAGCAGGTAATTCGTGTATTCTGAGTTTGTGAATGATATAAATGTTAAAATAAACTATTTATATGAGTTCCTCTCATCAAGACATTATTTTTAGACTCCGGATTCATGTCGTTTCGATTCCCGGAGCCCTAGTTATGATCAAATTAGTATTTTGTAAAGATTGAATTGTGATATTGACATGAACCAGGTTTGGTCCGACTTTGTGACCTTCCTTGGAGTCTTTAGGGTGTGTTAGTGTGTTAGGACTGATGATGGGACGAACTTTCATGTTCGGGTCACCTAAATCCGAGCCACGGTTCACCCGTTATGACTAAAACACGGTTTTGAGTAAATTGAAGGTCCAAGTGGTGTCATGGCTGATTACCACGACTTGCGGATTGTTCTTGGTGTGTTCTTGAGTGCACCATTGTGTCAGGTGGTTTAAATAGGCAGAGATGCATATAAGGCTCGCCAGAAATCGACACCCGGGGCTCAAGATACGACCCGATGAACTTTTGAATTAAAACTTATGATTAATTCTAAAACTTATGATAAAAATAATGAATTTCATTATTAATTAATTACTTATGATAAAAGAAGTAATTATTATTATTTAAGACTTATGATATAAATAATTATTATATCATTTAATTATTATTTATGATTTAATTAACATTTTAATTTAACTTACGATTAATAATACTTTTATTATTATTGGAAAATACTTATGAAAAGTATTAAATTTATTTTATGAGAATATTATTATAAGACTTATAATAAAGATTAAATAATTATTTAATTATTATAAGACTTAATTATTATTTAATTATGATTTAATTATTAAATACTTATGATTTAATAATTATAATTAGAAACTTATGATATGGTTAATAATACTTATGATATGATTTAAAAATTTATTATTAATTAATAATACTTATATTATTATTAATATTTAATTAATTAATTAAATACTTATGATATATTAATTATATCACTTCAACTTATTTTAACTTTAATAATTCATTTTATTTAATTAAACTTATGTTATGACTTAATTATACACTTTTAACTTTAATAAACATTATAACTTATGTTATTATTATAATTTACACTTTTCAAATTAATGTTGACTATGTTTGACCAAGGTTGACTTTTGAGTTGACTTTCAGTTGACTTTGTCTTTCAGTTGACTTTTGTTGACTTTCTAAATAAGGAAACTTTCCTAACTTAAAAACTTTCTAAAAATAGAACTTTCTAAATTTGGAAACTTTCCAAAAATAGAAACTTTCCAACAATAGAAACTTTTCAAAAATAGAAACTTTCCAAAAATAGAAACTTTCCAAAAATAGAAACTTTCCAAAAATGGAAACCTGCTAAAAATAGAAACTTTCTATAAATAGAAAGTATGTGTCTGTACGCTGTTCCAGTCAAACCGATGCTTGCCGAGTATTGTTCTATGTCTACTTGTAACATGTACAATAGCTATCATACTAAGACTTGACCTAAGTTAGTTATTTATATCGACCTGCTTTATTTATAGGTCGGCGTTGTGATCATTCCTGATCACTTTACTCTATTTGCTGTTCGCTTGTTTGTGTGGTTTCTTCAGTTGCTTTTAAGGTGAGTTATAGTCCCGTTTTTACATACTTTTCAAAGTATATTTTTGGGATGTGATTACATGCATTTTTATTTACGTTTAGACACAAGTAACAGTTAAATTTAATTATTCATTGTGAGTTGGACAAAAATATTCCCTAGTCTGGTAACTGTAATCATTGGTTTCTACAGGTGAACGCGAATCCTACGGATAGATCTATCGGGTTTGACAACCCCATTTCGAGCTAGTCGCGCTAGCAATTTATAATCGGAATGTTTAGTACTTCGTAATTTGTTGTAGATACACTGTCCAAGTGTATATTTTTATTGTGTTTGGCAAGGGTAAATAAAGGGTTAAGTGGTTACCAGGTGGCTCATTGATAATGGAATAATGTTTAATGTTTTCTAACATTTTTTTTAAATCTTGTGGTCTAAAGTTTACTTATTATTTATACCTATAATTCACTCAACCTTTGTGTTGACAGTTTACTTGCATGTTTTCACAGGTACTTGAGTTTTGTGATGCTCCCGCTGTGTTTAGAAGAGTCTGCATGCATTTGGGCAGATTTTATGAAACGATTTATGAAACTTAAGCTTGCATTCTATTTTTGGATAATTTAAACTTGTGGGTTTGTTGGCAAGGTTTTGTGTCAACTTTTGGTTTATTACTATGGTTGGTTGTTTTGAAACTACTTATTTTGGTTTGTTTCCTTTTTAGGAAACTTTTGAAATAAAAGAATGCAACTTTATTTACTTAATTCATTTAAGTCCGATCAAGCTGTGGGACCAACTGACGGATCCGTTAAGTGTTTTGATGGGGTCGTCACATGATAAGAGTGGGTTTAGATGCTATGAGTGTGGAGAGTATGGACACTTCAAAAGCGAGTGTACAAAATGGAACGACAAAGAAGCACACTTGATTCGAGAAGAAGAACCGGTACTCCTTTGATGAAGATACTATCAAAATTACGGGGGTGATTGTTGGGTAATTTTGATAGTTAAGTGGTTATCTAGGTTAAGTAAAAATAAATGCATTGTCATAAGTTTAGATTTAGTTTATTATTA
This sequence comes from Rutidosis leptorrhynchoides, assembly GCF_046630445.1. NCBI lineage: Eukaryota > Viridiplantae > Streptophyta > Magnoliopsida > Asterales > Asteraceae > Rutidosis > Rutidosis leptorrhynchoides. Next base: position 481,583,753 of record NC_092334.1, on the reverse strand, counting down.
GTTGATTTTATTAAATTAGGTGTCAGTTAGTTTTTGCTACTTGGAAGTAGTCTTTGCATTGAACGGATATTGTGGTCAAATAGAAACAAGTCTACTAGCAAGTATTTTGGTGCACGTTGGAGAGTGGAGAGGCACAGTAGTTCCCATTTTTATGTATGCAGGTGATTTCTTTAAGGCTATAAATAGCCTAGCTATGTTATTGAATAAATGCAACAAACTCTTATTCCAATATTTCCTTTACTTTATTTACATACCACAAAAGCACAGTTGTTTTCTTACTCTTGATAGTTTAGCTTGTGAGTTTGTTATAGATCACACACTACAATTTATACCCTTTAGAGTAAATAAAAACCCTTGGACCTTATTTTGTCCATACGGCTCAAATAGTTGGCATAATAGTTTCTGTTGAGCATGTATTTTCACACGTTGATTGCATTCTGTTCGATCACATACGCCTCTTCTTCCACAATCGATTGCATCTTCATGGTATGTATGTTCATGTTTATCATTCAAGATCGTATTTGTTTTGGTACTGTATGTGTAAAGCATGTATTTATTTTTGTTAAAGCTTTCAGTTTACGGTATATATCTATTAAAGCTTTCATGTTTATCATTAGATATATTGCATCATTCACGAAACTGTATGTGTAAAGCATGTATATTTTTTTTATTGAAGCTTTCACGATCGTACATGTTTGAATGCTTTCAGTTTACTTTCAATGTTTAAAGCAAGAAAGTAGTTTATTTCACCGACATGTTGTTCTTCAATTTTGGTCACACATCAATCTGATTAGGTTAAGTAAAAAGCTTCTAATTTTTATCATATTAGTATTCTTAGCTTGGTGTACATACATAGCCAGTGGGTATTCCTGCTTTGGGGAATAAGATTATGTATAATTTTTATTTTTGCACAACCTGCATGGTTGTAATGTTGGTCTTAGTTGTACTTAAAATATTTAATTATGTGAGTAGAACTATTATGGTTAAATGTTTAGATATTGTACTATGGGGAGAAGCTGTTGTAGGTAGAAACAATCTCACTCACCTTAATCCCTCTTTGCATATTTCTAGAAGTATTGTGAGGAGATACCTTGTACATATCGAGCTCATGTTTTAAGTTCTTGTATAAATACACTGTTATTATTTGTTCTATAATCAAGTGTGCCCACCACAAAATTATAGCATGCTTTGTTGGTAAAATTTGTTGTTCTTTCAATTTTTATCTTGAACTGTAATTATATGTATGGACTAAAAGAAGTACGTACATTCAGTGGCGAAACTAGGATTCTCGGTCATCGGGGGCAAAAATTTTCAACAAAAGCTAAAAAAAAAAAAAAATTCAACAAATGAAACCAAAAAACGACACGAAATATACCTTAAACTAGTAATTTTCTCTACGTAAACGCATATGATGGAAACGCTTCATTACATCTTCATCTTTAACTTCGGCTAGAGCTTCTCTTTCAATTGTACAAATTAAACAAGCATTAAGAAATTCCTCCGAAATACGATTGCATAGGTTCGACTTTACAATTTTCATTGCCGAAAAACATCGTTCAACAGTTGCGGTCGCAACGGGTAACACCAATGCTAGCTTTAATAATCGATAAACCAACAGATAACTTATATATTTCCTTGTTTCCACCATCACTCTAGCAAGGTCGGCAATACCTTTCAAGTCCTTAAACTTTGGATCTTTTTGGACACTATGATGGTATATTTGAAGTTCATCCTCAAGTTCAATCTTATCCGCACTAGTAAAATCTTTTGGATATAAGTCACACAACAATCTTAATTTTTCCGAATCAAACATCGAGAATGAATCACGTGGATTCAACGCCGACATACAAGAAAGTAACTCGGTACTAGCTTCATTAAATCGATCACCAAACTCTTGAATTTGCATATCCAAAACGGTGTTAAAACACTCTATCTCATAATAATATTGATTAGTGATTTTCTCCCTTTGTCTCCTTGAATTAATACAATCTTCATTCATATTCAAAATTCGGATACCATGTTCTTCACAAAAAGATGACACTTTCGTTAAGAAAAGTTCAAACCCATTTATTCTTAACTCTTGCAATTTTTCTTTGGTTGACTCCACTAATTGAACCGCTTCTAAAATGTCTTGATCTTTTCTTTGAAGAGCTTTCTATAAAACATTTGTCAACTCTAAAATGCACAACATTAAGTGTAAATTAAAAATAAAATCAAATGACTTTAAATACTTCAAAAGACCAATCGCTTGATTTTGGTTAGAAGCGCTATTTCCTTCTTGTTTAACAAATTCAAGGACCTTAATAACGGAAGGAAACATTTCAACTAAAGGAACATGTGTATTATAGTGAGAATTCCATCGAGTATATCCGGGTCGTGTAAGAGAAAGCTCTTGATTCAATCCTGTCCCGGTTTCTAGTTTACCACTACCAATTTGTTCTTTTACCCTTTCTTTCTCCGTATCTATCAAAATATCTTTTCGTTTGCAAGAAGCACAAACAACATTTAACAAAACAGCTATCTTGTCAAAGAAGTTCACTATGCCTAAATATTTTTTGCAACCGCTACAACCACTAATTGGAATTGATGAGTAAAACAATGTACATAATATGCCGATTTATTTTCCTCCTAGATTTTTGCTTTTAAACCATTGAACTCACCTCGCATGTTGCTTGTCCATCATAACCTTGTCCTCTCAATTGTTTCATACTCACTTTATGTTTAGTAAAAAAAAAAAAGAATCAATAGAAGCTTTTAGAGAAAAAGAAGATGTATCCTTTACATGAACAAGGCCCACAAATCTCTCTTTAACAAATCCTTGTGCATCAACATATCGTAACACAATAACCATTTGTTCCTTTTTAGATACATCGCTAGACTCATCCACTAACAAAGCAAACACACCATCACCAATTTCTTTAAAGATACATTCGAGTAATTCTTGTTTAAAGCACTTAACAACATCTTTTTGAATGTATGAAGACATCAATTTGTTATTTCCCGGAGCTTTCGGTAGTTTACGGAGTTCCTCATTATGAATATAGATCACGTCCATCAATTTCAAGAAATTTCCCTTATAAATAGATTTTTCTAACTCATCATGACCACAAAATGGTAGAGAACATTTCAAACAATATCTACACGCAGAAATTGTAGCACTCAACCGCATTCGATATTTTGTTTTTGATTTTTCATCTTGCTTATTAAAGGCGTTGGCAATAGATTGATTTGGTTTCTTTAAAGATTGACATTTTTGTAGTGCCGTATTATGAAAGCTATACACATGTCCAACATGCTCTTTAAGTCTCTCTGTCTTTTTCCAATTATTGAACCCGTCCATCACGAATGCTTCACTACCACCTTGGTGCTCAAAATGATCTCTAAATAAGTAGCAACACAAACAATATGCTTTATACGCCTTAATACTATACTCGATCCAATTATATTTTTCGAACCAAGCTTTGACAAAACGCCTACCATTTGTGGATGGAAAATCATAACCTTTTGGTTGAGTAGCTCCTCTAACCCAATATTGTCTTCTTATCTCGTTTCTTTGATTAGCATTATATTGCAAAATTCTTGTTCTATCAACCGGATTTCACGGAAGATTCTCCATATCAACAACATTAATAGGAGTCGAAGAAGATGGTTTCATTCTTTTAAAATAATCTTCCATATCTATTAACAATTAACAATCAACAACATTACAAAACTAATAAGTAAACATGAATGATAACAAATCTATTAACAAAACAATTTCAAATAAATGTTACTGCCTATTTCAAATTTCAACATAACAAAACTTAGTTACTGACTTAATGTTACTGCCTATTTCAAATAAATGAATAACAAAACAATTACTACACATAACAAAATTAATAAATGATCTCTAATTCACAAATAACAATTTACAATCAAATCTATTAACAAATAACAATTAACAATAAAAAATTGTTGATTTAACAGCCTACAGGAAGCTTATTTTAGAATTTTAAACAATTACAATTCACAACAATAATACAAGATACATATTAACTGATTAAACAGAGTAAACAGAAAAATAACAAATACAATTTACAACAGAAATTGAACAAGATACAGATTTATGAATATTAAACCCTAAATTTGATTCAGAGAATTTTACAATTTTAAAAAGATCAATTACACAATTTTTTTCTTACCTTAAAGGCTTAAACTCTTAAACAAATCAGAAACAGAAAACTGGAAGGAGTGGAACTGTGGAAGCCGAAGCAGACAAGCAAGTAGATCGTCTTTTTTTTTCTTTTTCGTACGTACAGAAAGGGATGGAGAGATCAGAAGATGGGTTATAGGATCGATTGTAATACCCCGTCAGAATCCACTAACGACGTATTAACTCTGGTCCCAATGCTTGGCTTGACTTCTACATAACAGCAAGGTTCTACAGCAGAAGCAACTAATACCTGAGATAAAACATGCAAAACGGATCAACATAAAGTTGAGTGAATCTACAAGTTTGAGTAAATAGTTCTCGTATGTTTCATAAAACAGTTTCCATATATCGTTCGTCAAAAATCATTTCTCAAAATCGTTGTTCCGAATAAACCGCTAAGGTTTAATCTCAAAAGTTTGCATATAGCAAATGCTAAGTAATAAACTATTTGTAAGATGTCAAGTTTCAACTGTGAGTGACATCAAAAATTCTTTTTGTTTCATCTATTTGTAGACATTACCATGTCTAGTTTTAAGTTTGTAAACATCATGTTTAAGTAACATTCATCGTAAGTTAGGCCACGAGATTTCTAAAAAGCTTCGTAATAATATACACTTATCATGAGCACTTGATTTTAAAGCTTTAACCTTTGCGTAGGCCGAGCCCACGTCTTTAGTTTACCATATCATGGCGCTACGCCGATCAAGTGTATGAGTAACAACAAAATAAGCACCAGTTATGTTGAGGTGAGGTTTGTCAAACCTAACGGTACCGTCCCTATAAGTCGAGCTTACAAAGTAACTAATATAATCAAGCTAAGGGATTTTTGATCTGAACTCATATGTATATTCTTGGTAAGTTACTCGTGCCTAATATGTAATATAGTTGTAAAAATAGTTTTAAAATAGTTTCAAAAGCAGCATGTATCTCATCCCAAAAATGTTAATGAAAAAGGGACTGTAGACTCACCTTAGCATGAGCACCTGAAATATCTTAGCAAAACGTACTATAGTCGAACAATCTCGATCGAATAACGCAACCTAATCATGTAAGTCACCTTAAGTATACACATATAGGCCATACTATGTCAACCCATAGTGTACGCAAAGTCCTAGTGCTCAGACTGACTCAACAAACAAGTAAAAGTCAACTAGTCCAAGCAAGTCAACAAAAGTCAACCAAAGTCAAACCAAAAGTCAACTCGGTCAAAGTGGTCAACTAAAGTCAAACATCTCAGTAGGTCATGAAAACATGGTCAACATGTCAAACCTAGGTCAAGTATCACTTTACAACTTATAGTTAAGCGAATTGCACATTCTCAGTTTAAAGCATGCCTTCGAAATACGTACGTCGTAGAAAGATTCAACTATAGCTCATAACACATAAATCATAAAATTATGACCAACTCCAGATCACATCTATACTTAAAATAGATTCCAAAAAGTCTGGCCAAAGCCTCATACGATAATTAAAAGTCAGAAGGGGTCTAGTTATGGTTTACTAAATCAGTTTCAGCACACGCGTCAGTTTTGAAACATTTCTCAAAAAATATAGAAAATAGATTTTGATGAACGGCCATTTGGAGTTATCTCAAAACATTCCAAAATTTTAGTGGTGAAATAAAAAAAGACATCTCTTTAGCCAATTCGTACAGTTTAATCAATCTTTTATAGACCTTCCAGTTTTGTTCATCAAACAGACATATCACTTAGATGAGCATATATCTCATGGAAATTCACGTTTTTACAAGTTTGCATACAAATGAAATATGTCAATTAACATATAAACCTACATATTCCAAAAGATCAAAGTCTCAATCAACTCCTAGTTCACTCTAGCAATTTTTATGTAACTTTGAAAACTGATTCAGCTCACTTTAAAAACCAAATCTTTGTTTTGACATAACGGGAGCATTACAAAACCTTTTAACGCAAATCTTAAGTCCGAATTGCATAAATTTTCATTAGGAATACAATAGTACACTTTGTATAAACTAAAACACAAAGCATGCAACTCAAAAAATTCGGATTACAAGCATAACCTAGTCAAAACTTCGATTAAGCATATCTTGAGCATACGATAACGAAATCACGTAAAATCAAAGTCTAAAATTAATAACTTTTCAATATCTATCCATCTAAACATATTAAAAGATCAGTTGACATATCAATTTAATCAGGTCATTAAAATACAAATTCGTTTTTCATGCAAACCACATCAATCAAGCAACCAAACGATAAATTACAACACTAAACACCATTAATTGAGCACTAGACTTGATTACACTATGTAATTGAATAAAAATCTGAATTAATAAAATTAAGGTTACTAGTTATACCTTAAAATCACAATTTTATAGTACGTACGTGTAGAGAATGACGCAAAGAACAACGTTCGTGCACAGGGTTTCTTCTAAAATCAACTTTTGAGGGTGGTGGTGGTGTTGTGATGGCCGATGGCCAAAGAGGGAGAGGGGAGAGGTGAGTGTCGACCAAGAAAAAGAAAAGGGAGAAGGGTTTGGGGTTTAGCTTCTATTTATAGATCAAGTTAGGGCCTAATTAACCACTAATGACCTTGTAGCCCAAGTTAAGGTCCATTTAGGGAGTTGATGGGGGGTTCGGCCATATGGCCCTATAGGGGTGTTCCTGGGATCGTTTTGCTTATTTACTTGTACGCGCGTGGTCCGTTTCGAGTGCCGTTAACCGTACCGGGTCTCCGAAACGTTAACTAGTCGTTGAAACGAAATCACCGGATTTAATTCATTAAATAAATAATAAATTAAATTAGTTTTTCTTAAAGTCAATAATTATTGAAAATAATTATTTTATCGTTTTTCTGTGTTCCGTAGACTGAAAAGCTTTCTAGGCGATTAACTTAATCGTAACGTTTCCTAGTTATCTCGCTATCCGAAATAAGTTCATAAATTAATATAACATATTAATTCATGTAATCCACTAGGATCAAGTATGCATTTAATACTTTTAAATACACAAAGTCTAAGTAATCACCGTTAAATATTTAACGGAGAAGTAACGAATGTAAACGGAAAAAGTCGGGTTGTTACATTACCCACCTGTTATGAAAAATTTCGTCCCGAAATTTTAGTGCACGTCCACCGTAGCCGTCTCCTCGGGAAACAGTTGCGGATACTTTTATCTCATCTGGTCTTCACGCTCCCACGTGAATGCTGGTCCTCTACGGGCATTCCATCTAACTTTAACGATCGGAATTATGCTTTGCTTTAGTTGCTTGACCTCGCGATCCATAATCTCAACAGGTTCTTCGATGAAATTAAGCTTAGGATCAACTTGTACTTCGTCTAAAGGAATTACCAAACTTTCATCTGATAAACATTTCTTCAAATTGGAAACATGAAAAGTGTCGTGAATCTCACTGAGTTCTTGTGGTAGTCTCAGCCTATATGCTACTGGACCAATTCTTTCGGTAATCTCAAACGGTCTAATATATCTCGGACTTAGCTTGCCTCTTTTACCAAAACGCACTACACCCTTCCAGGGTGATACCTTGAGCATAACTTTGTCTCCAACCTGAAATTCTAAATCTCGCCTTCTAACGTCGGCGTAAATCTTTTGACGACTTCGCGCCATTTTCAGTTTCTCTTGTATCTGCGCGATCTTCTCGGTTGTTTCGTGTATGATCTAAGGACCAGTCAATTGACTAACTCCTAACTCAGTCCAACATACGGGTGATCTGCACTTCCTGCCATAAAGTGCTTCAAAAGGCGATGCCTTTATGCTTGCGTGATAACTATCGTTATATGAAAATTCTACTAACGGTAGATGTCTATCCCATCCAATCCCAAAATTAATAACACATGCTCTTAACATGTCTTCCAATATCTGAATGGTTCTCTCGCTTTGACCATCAGTTTGTGGATGGTACGCTGTACTCATGTCTAAACGGGTTCCCATGGCATCTTGTAAAGCTTGCCAAAATCTAGGTGTAAATCTGCTGTCTCTGTCAGAAATAATGGATATCGGCACTCCATGTCGGGAAACTACTTCCTTTATATAGATCTGTGCCAACCTCTCCATCTTATCCGTTTCCTTAATTGGTAGAAGATGAGCTGATTTTGTGAGACGATTAACAATAACATCGTAACCTCTCACAGTCTTGGGTAACTTAGTGATAAAATCCATAGTAATAGTTTCCCACTTCCATTGGGGAATCTCTGGCTGTGTCCGCAGTCCTGACGGTTTCTGATGCTCAGCCTTGACCTTAGCGCAAGTCAAGCACTTACCAACATAGGTAGCGATGTCAGCTTTCATGTTAGGCCACCAGTACAGTGCCTTAAGATCTTGATACATCTTGTCGGATTTATGGTAAATGGAATACTTTGTCTTGTGTGCCTCGTCTAGCACTAGTTCCCTTAATCCGTCAAATCTGTAACATCCCGTTTTTCCCGTACATATTTAAAGGTACAAACTTATTTATTAGTACGCTTATAACTTGTGCGTATGTGATTAAAAGACCTAAGTGCTAGTTATTGTGTAAATATATATATACGAATATGTATGTGTATATATATGTGTTTAGAATATATGCATGGGTATTTGTTGATGTTAAGTCTTGTGAGACTAAAAGATGAAGTTTAGACGTGCATAGGAAGCGTGAACAAGGTGTACAAGTTGAATAAATCGTTAAGTTGTGTAAAGATGTTGAATGGGTCAGTTGAAGGCCAATACCACGCCGCGGAAGCCTTTTTCGCGCCGCGACATTGAACTCAAACCAGAGTCAGGAGGCATGATAAGAAGGGTCGAGTTTTCCTTTAAATGTCGCGCCGCGGAGAAGAAGGCCGCGCCGCGACCAATAACTAGAATCTGAGTCAGGAGTGGTTTAAGACAGCTCGTAAAATACGTTAATTGCCGCGCCGCGACAATTGGGGTCGCACCGCGACCCACTGGGTGAGCTGGTTCCGGATTTTGTTTTTAAAATAAGTGGTTAAAGGGCAAATTCATCTTTTTACGTATAGATCTGATTGGAGCATTTAATCTCCACCACTTATCTCATTTAATTCATTTCTTTTCCATTTTCTTTCTCCAATTTCTCTCAAAACAAAAAAACCCACTTAGATTCAAGTGAGATTTGAGAGTGAAAAATTTAGAGTTGATCTTTGGAGCAAGAATTAGAGTTGTTCTCCTCGTTCTTAGCTACGAGTTGATAGTGTTGGTAAGTCTTAACTGTATGTTTTGAGTTTTAATTAGTTTATGCTAGGGTTTAGTTCATTTGGAACTTGTAAGACCCATTTGGGGGTAATATGGGTGAATTTGGGTTATGTTGATGAAAAGAAACCCTAAATAGCTATAATCTAGGGTTTGGTCTTATGAATTGAGGTTGTAAGTGTTAAATGGTGTTTTTAGTCACTAATACACTTGTAGTTGAAGGAAGAATTGTAAATGGGTCATGTTTGACTAAATATGTAAGTTTAAGTATTAAAATGGGTCAAAAGAGTAATGTTGACCTAGTTTGGGCGAAATGGGTATGAATTACCCTAAGTTTGCGTTAGATAAAGTTAGTAGACTTTAAATCACTAGCTTTAGTGATTTAATATGTGTCTTGGCCATTTATGGGCGGTTTTAGTGTAAGTGAGCTATTTAATGCTAATGGGTCATTAAATGCTCAAGTGTAAGTAATGTGGTTAGCTCCACTAGTTATGTATTGAAAGTGTACTTAATGTATTAGGTACATTGCTTTAAAGTTCGGAAGTGCATAATCATCATCCTTGTATTAAGGTGAGTGGAATAATTATGCGTGTACGTATATAATATATTTATTTATGTAGTATGAATGTGGCATTGTCGCGGTGTTCAAGACACCACATTCTAAGTAACGAGTAGTATTGTCGCGGTGTTCAAGACACTACTCATTGTTTGATTGAGAAGTAGTATTGTCGCGGTGTTTAAGACACCACATTGTCATGGGAGTGTATGTCGCAGTGTTCAAGTCACCACTCATGGTTTGATTGACATGTGGAATCGTCGCGGTGTTCAAGAAGCCACATTGTCATGAGGGTGAGTTAGTCGCGGTGTTCAAGACGTCACCCGGGGGGATTAGTGATGATGCGTTGAAACAGTACCTTTATTTATGAACGGATTTGAGTTATTTTGTTACACGAATTGATTTATTGTATATGTGGTATTTTAATGATTTTAGGTTGATTTCACACATATAGGCAACTAGTCCTATCCGCGTAGTTTAGTTTGTCGGTAAATCCGGTTCATTCCACAGGGAGACAGTGTTCAATGGTTTTTAATAGTCTTTGAAGTTAAACTTATTTTAAGGGAGTTTTGGATTAGGAATTGATAATACTACATAATAATAATAAAATATAACTTAATCCTAATTTAATTGAACTACTTATTAATTTATACGAATACATTAATTATAATTATTAATTTAGAAGTGAATTAATTGAAATCATACTAATAAGTTTATTACTAAATGCTAATTAATAAAATGATAACTTTTTAATAAAACTAATTGTTTAGAATTTTGTTTTGAGCAATTATAAAATAAATTTATTTAAATTAACTAAATAACATATTTTAACTAAATTAATATAAATTAATAAGAATTATAATAATTAACTAGTTATAAACTAATTACTAAATATAAATTAATACTAATTATAAACTAACAACTTAAATATAATAATAAAATAATTAAACCCTAAATTTTAACCTAATTCGTACAGTACCCGTATCGTACTTACGCGTTTCGCGTAGTATAATACGCGTTTCGAGTATGGTTTAATATGTACGCGTATCGTGTAGTTTTATACGCGATCCGCGTATGATATGGTTGATGTGACAAAACAGTGACGAAAAAACTGAGTTATAAAGTTGTGTAATTATTTTCTTTTTAGTTTTACTGAATAAATATACGTGAATAATAAAAATAATAATTAACAATAAATAAAATGGGAGTGTTTACTTAAATGTGTCACCTCTAGGTCCATGGATTGTTTTAAGTTTTAAGCTCGTATTAAAATGTTTAGTATAAAACTTATATTTTCCTTTCGAATAAATAATAAGTTTTGACTAACTAAATTAAATCTAATTTTCATTGGATTATATTTAGATAGTTACTAGTCCTTAAGTATTTAAATTGAGACCCAACCCAGTTTTGACCTTCGCCAAAACCCAAATCATAACGGTTTCCCTTTTTACAATTTCACTATTATATGACTAGTGATATTACCCAAACCACCGAACCTTACTTTTTAATTTACTGTTAGTAAATTAGTTATAAGTTCGTCTAGATCACTTTTAATGTTGAAGCTTAATTTATATAAATAAAAATAACTTTCGTTATTTTAATCTAACAAATTAAGTGACAAGGGTTAAATATCCAAATATATAATAATGGTTCTTTTAATTAGGCTCAATATTAAAAATACTAAAGTTATATTTTAATTTTTATAAATGATAACAATCCATTTCACTAGGGGCTCTACATCTAAGCAAACATTAGGGAAATTAGCTACTCATTATACTAGGGTAAACATAAAAATATAAATGTACAAACATAATTATAATGATAAAAACTGATAACGATAATTTTAACAGAATATACTTACGAAAATCTTCACTCTCATTTACTTTAAACGGTAGAAAATTACAATAATAACACCCCATTTGCGCATACAATAATGCCCTTAATCATGAACAATACACCCTTAATATTTGAAACTATCCTAAATATTGAACCTGAGAATTAATTTGGTACAGAATACTTAAAAATTGCAGTAACTAATGTATATTTGTGTGTGTAGTCTTTTCTTTTAAAATGTGTGTCTGCCTTCTCCCCTTTCTATCTATTAGTACTCCGTATTATTACATCTTGTGAATTGTGTAGTTGGAGAAAATGAGTGCGTAGTCTTCCTTTTTTGCTGTACCACTGATAAAGAATTCATATTTAAACACAAAAGCCACCGTCCCATACACATTGGAATCTGAATCTGGACAAGATATTACGCGTTTCGCGTAGGAGTCCACACGATCCGCGTAAGGCAAAATTACTACGCGTTTCGCGTAGGTCTTCACACGATTCGCGTAAGAATAGCCGACAGTTTTCTTGTTTTTATTTTATGTTTTGTTCTCTTTTGATCCCGCGTTGACGTTTATCGATTTGGACCTTTTCATTTGAACTCTTTTTCTTTGCTCATCTTGAACTTGTATTCGGGTAATATTATCTCGACATATATTTGGTTTAAATCCATCGTTTATCGTCTTTTCTTCAAACTTCGAGCTCGTATTATCTTTTGTCGTTTTTCTCGTGATTTATACATTTGAATGTCTTAGTAAACAGTAAAAACCTATGAAATATAAATGATATTGCGTCGAATAATATGTATGTTTAAAGCAATATCAAAATACCCCACACTTGAACGTTGCTTGTCCTCAAGCAATTACATCTTCTAAATAGAATCGGAACATTACATATTTTTCCTTATCGAACATTAAATCACACAACACACACTACACGAAATAAAACACACGCGATATGGAATAAGTTGGAAACACTACACAATTTTTATTGAATCACACGCACACCACACGAATTGAAATTCTGACAACAGAAACAAAGTTGAAATTCGTGATTAAGGTTTAAAAATTTGGATCCTTAGGGAAAATTGGACCTTGTGAAAACGTTTTATGATTTTTATAAAATGTCATGCTAGTTTTTACACTAGACACGTTTTTCGATTTTAACCTCAAATTCCGGTTGAGGGTAACTGAAAACCGTAGTCTCAGTCGGCGATTAGCAAGCTATCCGCCCCCATAATTGAAGTATCATGGAACTTGAAACCGAATGTCCTAAAAATGGTTTTACACAATATAATTCATAAAATAGCACAAGTTTTAGAGTAAAATTATATCGTGTGCAAATATCATCGGTGAACCATGAGTTTGCACACCTCAATTTATTATGGCATATGTATGTTGATCGCGGTCAAACATAGATGCGGTTGATCTTTACGGAGATCATCCATCTGAGGATTAGATTCATTAGTCTTAAAAGCTAATTTGCAACGTGCCCCCCCATTGTACGAGACAGATCCATCTCATGGTTAGGATAAGTCTGACCACCAAAAACCCTGTTTGATGCTGAGGTGAGGTGAATTTCCAGCCAATGATAGAGATGACTTTTCAAGATTTTTCGTCAACCTACAGCTGTTCTGGACTACATCTTCTAACATAGGTTAGCAAGTGTGTCATTTTGGAAGACTTTACTTCCTTAACGAGATATTCAGGTTTATACATTCCAAAGCGATGATATCTGCAATACTTCATAGAAACATGTGATAAATAGTTCTAAACATATGGGGTTTATAAATTTTGTTATACTTGGTTTTTTTTTTTTTTTTTTTTAACTTTATAATCAATTAAAACTTTAAAATTGCTTTTATAAATTTATATGTGTTGCTACGGAAATTTTGGTTCTAATACCTAGTCTTTATCCGTTTATAAATTTTAAAAATTAATTTATAAAATTTAATAATTTAAAAGTTAAATTTTTTAATATTTTATGTAAATAAAAATAAAAAACAAAAACATTCTTATTTATTTATATAATTTTTTTTATTATATATATATATATATATATATATATATATATATATATATATATATATATATATATATATATATATATATATATATATATATATATATATATATATATATATATATATATATATATATATATATATATATATATATATATATATATATATATTTTAAACTTTATAAGTACTTAAATTTCAAAATATCAATTTTAAATTTATATTTGATGTAACGGAAATTTCGGTTGTTATACCTAGTCTTTATCCGTTTATAAATTTTTAATATCAATTTATAATTTAATACTTTAAAAGTTAAAGTTTTAATATTTTTCAAAAACAACTTGAAAATGAAACACTCTAAAATTTTTTTTTTTTTTTTAAAATTTTATAGAAGAAAATTAATATTTAGAATTAAAAACAAGTACATGAAAAATAAAAATTAAATGAATTTAAAATACACTCTATATTTTTTATATATATATATACTTTTAAATCAACTAATTTTCAGACTTAAAACTTTGTTTCCTATCAACTAGGTAGAGACAATCTCGGTTTTACACCTATCATTATCCACGACAAAAGTTTACAAGTTATATATCTTTACGGTTATTGATAAAAAGTATATTTTTAGTAGTTTTAATTTTTCTTATGTTTTTAGTGGTTTACCATTTAAAAGATATATTATGAATCCAACAATAAATTTCGTGCAATTTGAAGAACGACAATTCAGTTATTACACTTAGCATTATCGTTTTCAATGAAAACAGGTTAAACTCAAGGTTTATCAATTTTAAATGGTAGACCCTTTTTAATAAAAGCACAACAAACAAATACAAACTAAAACACACCAAAACATAAACACACAAAAATTCAAAAATACAAAAATACGCAAAAATACAAAAAATGCACAAAAACACAATTGGCGAGAAAAAGACTTAGATTGTGAAATCGCGTCGATTTGCTTCATAGTGGAGTCGTACCATTTCGCCCCCATGGCTTCGTAGGCGTAACCTCGTTGGTTTAAGAGGTTTTCCTTTGAACATTTAAAAGGCCCTTCTCGGCATAAGGTTACGTACTCGAAATTAGAGTCCGTCTGGTTCTTTGGACAATTTCCATAATGAGCTGGTTTTCCACATTTTACACATTTGCCCAAATGACGTGATCGACGTTTCTTAGCTGATTTTGATTTTCCTTTGGCATAATTTTTCTCGTTAAGTTCTTGCCTTATTTCTTTACTCGTCTGATCGCATCTTCTCTTTATATCTAACACCACATCTCTCGGTAAAATTTTATCGCACATTAAAAAGAAGTGGTTGTAGACATATTAATTGCGCATCTTGAAAATAAACAATAAATAAAAACGAAAAGAAGAAAATAAAAAGGTAGAATGGAGGAAGAAGACTAGTTCTTTAGTGTCTGCTAGGGAAAGACCAAACGAACCCCACTCTTAAAGATGAAAATAAAGTTTGAGAATGGAGTTAACAAGCTTTAAAGTTACCCTGAATTTACTTGTCCTTAGGGTAGAATGTGATCTCGTCTCTTTCCGTAGTATTGATTCCTTCAAAGTATAATTTGAGTCGATGACCGTTCACTTTGAAAGTTCCACCGTCTTTGCTATATAATTCTGCATATCCAGATGGAAAAACTTGTTTTATTATATATGGTCCAGTCCATCGGGATCTAAGTTTCCCAGGTGAAAACTTAAAACGTGATTGGAATACTAATACTTTATTCCCTTGTTCAAATTCTTTCTTTTCTTTTAACCGTGCATCGTGCCATCTTTTAGTTTTCTCCTTGTATGTTTTAGAGTTTTCATACGCTTGTAGTCTTAATTCATCTAATTCATTCAGTTGCAAGAATCGGTTTTCTCCGGCTTTTACAAGGTCGGTATTACATTCTCTCAGAGCCCAGTATGCCTTGTGTTCAACTTCGACAGGTAGATGACACGCCTTACCGTAAATCAATCGCAAAGGTGTAGTATCGATGGTCGTTTTGAATGCAGTTCTAAATGCCCAAAGTGCATCATCTAGCTTTCGATGCCAGATTTTTGGATTATTTTTAACCGTTCTTTCTAAAATTCGTTTAAGACCTCTGTTCGTGTTTTCAACTTGACCACTCGTTTGAGGGTGGTAAGAAGTTGAAAAACGATGATTAACTCCGTACTTTTTAAGAACTTTCTCTAGTAGTAGATTTGTAAAATGAGTTCCACGATCACTGATTAATGCTTTTGGAATCCCAAAACGT
The DNA here is from genome assembly GCF_046630445.1 of Rutidosis leptorrhynchoides. Lineage (NCBI taxonomy): Eukaryota > Viridiplantae > Streptophyta > Magnoliopsida > Asterales > Asteraceae > Rutidosis > Rutidosis leptorrhynchoides. Next base: position 481,567,728 of record NC_092334.1, on the reverse strand, counting down.
GAGAAAAGATTTTTAAGAAAGCTGGCAACAACTCGAGCATCGTTAGTGGGTTGGGCTTTTGTTTCAACCCATTTAGAAACGTAATCGACTGCCACGAGAATGTATTTGCATTTGTTAGAAGCGGGAAATGGACCCATGAAGTCAATACCCCATATGTCGAATACTTCGCATACTAAGATGCCTTGTTGTGGCATTTCGTCTCTCTTGGAGATATTTCCAGATCTTTGACAAGAATCACAAGTTTTTACCATATTGTATGCATCTTTAAAAATTGTAGGCCAGTAAAAACCTGAGTCAAAAACCTTTTTGGCTGTATAGCTTGGTCCGAAATGTCCACCAGCCGGTCCTTCATGACAGTGCTCTAGAATTTGTTGCGCTTCTTTGCCGTATACACATCGACGAATAACTTGGTCAGCTCCTATACGAAAGAGGTTAGGGTTTTCCCAAAAGTAAAACTTCAGATCAGCAAAGAATTTCTTCTTTTGCTGATAAGTTTGATTTTTAACAAGAATTCCCGCGGCTAGATAATTAGCATAGCCCGCAAACCATGGAATTTCTTCTTCTATTTCAATTCTCATAAGGAACTCGTCCGGAAAAGTATCGTGAATAACAGATTCGTCGAGTGTTTCTAAGTTAGGATTTTCAAGATGGGATAAATGATCTGCAGCGAGATTTTCAGCTCCTTTTTTATCTTTAATTTCAATGTTGAATTCTTGTAGGAGAAGAATCCAACGAATTAGTCTAGGTTTAGCATCTTGCTTTTTGAATAAGTACTTTAGGGCTGAATGATCAGTATAAACAATTGTTTTAGATAACACTAAGTAAGATCTAAACTTATCGAAAGAAAAAACTACTGCAAGGAGCTCCTTCTCAGTAGTCGTGTAATTCAACTGAGCTCCTGTAAGTGTTTTACTTGCGTAATAGATTGGTTGAAATTTGTTATCTTGACGTTGACCTAAAACAGCTCCCATCGCGAAATCACTAGCATCACACATTAGTTCGAAAGGTTTGGACCAGTCGGGTGATACCATAATGGGCGCATTCGTAAGTTTATCTTTTAGAATGGAGAAAGCTTGTAAGCATTCATCATTGAAGTCGAATGTACTGTCTTTCTCGAGAAGTTTAGTCATGGGTCGAGCGATTTTGGAAAAATCCTTTATGAATCGTCGATAGAATCCCGCATGACCTAAGAAACTACGAATTCCTTTAACGTTAGTTGGAGGAGGAAGCTTTGAGATTACATCGATCTTAGCTTTGTCTACTTCCATTCCATCTCGAGAAATCTTGTGTCCTAAAACAATGCCTTCCTTCACCATGAAGTGGCAGTTTTTCCAATTTAAAACAAGATTTGATTCCTCACAACGAATTAACATTCGCTCGAGGTTGGAAAGGCATGAATCGAAGGAGTCTCCAAAAACCGAGAAATCGTCCATAAAGACTTCCATACTTCCTTCTATCATGTCATGAAATATTGCCATCATACACCTTTGAAAGGTGCCTGGCGCGTTGCATAATCCGAACGGAATTCGTCGGTATGCGAATGTACCAAATGGACAAGTAAATGTTGTCTTGTCTTGGTCTTTTAGATCAATGGGAATTTGAAAATAATCGGAGAATCCATCAAGGAAACAATAATATTCTTTTCCCGCTAAACGTTCTAGCATTTGATCAATATAAGGAAGTGGGAAATGATCTTTCCTTGTGGCGTCGTTTAAACGACGGTAGTCTATACAGACTCTCCAGCCAGTGACTGTTCTTGTAGTAACAGGTTCATTATCATCATTAAGAACGACAGTTGTACCTCCTTTCTTGGGTACTAATTGTACAGGACTAACCCATGGGCTATCGGATATAGGGTATATTAACCCGGTATCAAGTAATTTGATAACCTCCTTCTTGACAACTTCTTTCATGTTAGGGTTTAACCTTCGTTGTCTTTGTACTACGGGTTTAAAATCTTCTTCCATTAGAATCTTATGAGTACAATAAGCGGGGTTAATCCCTGGAATATCAGTTGTTTTCCAAGCAATTGCTTTCTTATGAGTTTTTAGAACGGACATTAACCTACTCTTTTCGTTATCGGAAAGTTTTGATGAAATTATAACAGGTAATTGTGATGTACCTTGGAGAAAAGCATACTCCAAATGTTTCGGGAGTTCTTTAAGCTCCAAGGTTGGCGGTTCTTCCAAGGAAGATTTTATTCGGAACCTGTTACCATCGGTAATTTCTTCAAAGGGTTCATCTTCTTTGGGAGTTTCTTCCTCACAATAATCTTCATCGATTACTACTTTCAATAATTCGTCAAGTTCAAGTTCTACATCGAATTCATCACCTTCACTCATTGAGGTGAAGTTCGAGGTGTCGACATTTAGTAATTCTTGCAATTCTTTTTCGATACAACAATCAACAATATCTACCTTATAACATTCGTCATCGGAAGAGATAGGTTGTTTCATAGCTTTATCTATGTTTAGGGTAACTTTGTCTTCCCCTACACCTAGGCTAAGCTTTTTGTCTTTAACACGCACAATTGCATCAGCGGTATTTAAAAATGGTCGCCCTAGAATTAGGGGAACCTTGCTATCTTCTTCCATTTCGAGAACAACGAAGTCGGCAGGGAAGATTAAATGATTGACTTTAACTGGTAGGTTTTCGGCAATACCAATAGGATAGTTAAAAGTTCTATCTGCTAGGCGTATACACATCCTAGTTGGTTTTAGATCGCCTAGGTTTAGTTTTAAGTATAAGGAGTGTGGCATAAGATTGATACTTGCGCCTAAGTCAGCTAATGCATCGTACATTACTGAATCTCCCATCAGACACGGAATAATGAAACTACCAGGATCTCCAAGTTTCGGCGGCATCTTTTGCTTTTGCAAAATTGCTAAGCATTCCTCGTTGAGGAATGTGGTTGAAACTTCTTCATATTTACCTTTATCGGCTATGAGATCCTTAATAAACCTTCCATAATTTGGCATACCCCTAAGGACTTCCGCGAGTGGCATGTTAATGCTAATTTGCTTGATCATATCTGAAAATTTTTTATATTGGCTTGCGAGTTTGTCTTTCTTTAATGCTTTCGGGTATGGAATAGGTGCTTTGTGCACCTTCAATGGTGGTTCTTCAATTTTCTTTTATATGATCTCAGGTGGATCATCTTTTTCTTGTTCTTTCTCAACATGTTCATCTATATCAACAGGGTCTTGTAAACTAGAAGAAGATAAAGGAACTTCTGAGGTCTTACTAGTTTCTGGGTTAACAGTTAAACCACTTCTAGTAGTTATAGCATTTACATGCTCATTCCTTGTTTGATTGTTGTTGGGATTCACTTGAGTATTTGAGGGGAGAGCGCCAGGTGGCCTCTCTGATAGTAACTGTGAGATCCTTCCAACATCTCTTTCTAAATTCTAAATCGTAGCTTGTTGATTTCGAATTTGTTGAGTTTGAATTTCTGCAGTTTGCTCGTGCTCAACCATAAAATCTCTTAAGAGATCTTCTAAACCGGATTTCTTCTCGGGTTGTGGTTGTATAAGTGCTTGTGGTTGTGGTTGTGGTTGATTGTGTTGGAAATTATTTTGATAAATTCGTTGAGGTTGATTTCGATTGTTTAGGTTATTGTAACCTGGTGGTGGATTTCTTTGATTTTGATTTTGATTTTTGAAATTTTGGTTGTTTTGATAAACCGGATTTCCTCCGTGATAGTTATTATTATTTAAACCTGAAGGTCCTCCAGTTTGATAGTTGTTAATTGGAGGATATTTTCGGTTATTTGCTTCTATCGCTGGAAAATCGTTGAAATTCATCTCACCTTTTCGTAAGTAACCTAGGAAATTTGCTTGCTCTTCCATCGTTGTTTTATCACAATCTCTAGTAAGATGGGGGCCTTGGCACATTTCACATCCTACCCTGATAGCATGCATTTCCTTGGTTACTTTCTCAATTTGTCTTGCTTGATTTGCCATTTGTACTTTTAAAGAAGCAATTTCATCATTGCTTTCGATATTAGCAACGGTTGATGATCTAGAGAATTCTATCTCTTGATGCCAATTATGGGAATGTGCTGCTATATCGGCAATGATTGTGTGAGTGTCTTCTGGTGTTTTCTTCATTATCGAACCACCTGCTGCAACATCGATATCTTTTCTAGTAGCAACATTTACTCCTTTATAGAATATTTGGACTTTTTGGAATGTATTCAACCCGTGTTGAGGACATACCCTAAGCATTTTGTTGAATCGGGTCCAAGCTTCATAAAGGGTTTCGTTAAGTTTTTATTTGAAATGATTTATATCACTTTGCAATTTCGCTGCTTTTGAAGCAGGGAAGAATTCTGACAAAAATTTGTCCATCATGTCATTCCAGTTTTCGATATAACCTTCTGGTAATGAGTCTAGCCAATCTCTTGCATCGTCCTTTAAGGACCATGGAAAGATTTTCAAACATGCGACTTCATCGGAGACATCCTTAATTTTGAATAGTTTGCAAATGCTTACAAACTTACGAAGATGCTCGTTAGCATCCTCATTTGGAGCTCCACCGAATTGGCATGTATTAGTCACCATGTGAAGGAATTGACCTTTTATTTCAAAGCCGTCAGTCATCGTAGGTTGGATGATTGCGTGGCCTTGACCTGTTCTTGTCGCCTTCATTAATGCTTCCATCGTTTGATTTGTAACAGCCATATCCGATTCTATGATTTGTTGAATATCTGGTTCAGAGTTAGAATCTAATGAAAGTGATTCTAAATCCTCAGCGAGAGATTCTACTTCTTGAGCTCTTAAGCGTTCGTGAAATTCTCTTTCGGGTTCAGGATATGGAGAAGTTAATTCAGTGTTGGAGGAAGGTAAATTCATGCATTAATTTCTATCATAACATTAAAAGCTTTTCTAGGAATGAATTCCTATAAAAGGATCGAATAACCTAAAGTCTATTAAAATCTTTTAAACGTAATCGTTCCCCGGCAGCGGCGCCAAAAAGTTGATGCGGTGAAACAGTACCTTTATTTATGAACGGATTTGAGTTATTTTGTTACACGAATTGATTTATTGTATATGTAGTATTTTAATGATTTTAGGTTGATTTCACACATATAGGCAACTAGTCCTATCCGCGTAGTTTAGTTTGTCGGTAAATCCGGTTCGTTCCACAGGGAGACAGTGTTCAATGGTTTTTAATAGTCTTTGAAGTTAAACTTATTTTAAGGGAGTTTTGGATTAGGAATTGATAATACTACATAATAATAATAAAATATAACTTAATCCTAATTTAATTGAACTACTTATTAATTTATACGAATACATTAATTTTAATTATTAATTTAGAAGTGAATTAATTGAAATCATACTAATAAGTTTATTACTAAATGCTAATTAATAAAATGATAACTTTTTAATAAAACTAATTGTTTAGAATTTTGTTTTGAGCAATTATAAAATAAATTTATTTAAATTAACTAAATAACATATTTTAACTAAATTAATATAAATTAATAAGAATTATAATAATTAACTAGTTATAAACTAATTACTAAATATAAATTAATACTAATTATAAACTAACAACTTAAATATAATAATAAAATAATTAAACCCTAAATTTTAACAGAATTCGTACAGTACCCGTATCGTACTTACGCGTTTCGCGTAGTATAATACGCATTTCGCGTATGGATTAATATGTACGCGTATCGTGTAGTTTTATACGCGATCCGCGTATGATATGGTTGATGTGACAAAACAGTGACGAACAAACTGAGTTATAAAGTTGTGTAATTATTTTCTTTTTAGTTTTACTGAATAAATATACGTGAATAATAAAAATAATAATTAACAATAAATAAAATGGGAGTGTTTACTTAAATGTGTCACCTCTAGGTCCATGGATTGTTTTAAGTTTTAAGGTCGTATTAAAATGTTTAGTATAAAACTTATATTTTCCTTTCGAATAAATAATAAGTTTTGACTAACTAAATTAAATCTAATTTTCATTGGATTATATTTATATACTTACCAGTCCTTAAGTATTTAAATTGAGACCCAACCCAGTTTTGACCTTCGCCAAAATCCAAATCATAACGGTTTCCCTTTTTACAATTTCACTATTATATGACTAGTGATATTAACCAAACCACCGAACCTTACTTTTTAATTTAGTGTTAGTAAATTAGTTATAAGTTCGTCTAGATCACTTTTAATGTTGAAGCTTAATTTATATAAATAAAAATAACTTTCGTTATTTTAATCTAACAAATTAAGTGACAAGGGTTAAATATCCAAATATATAATAATGGTTCTTTTAATTAGGCTCAATATTAAAAATACTAAAGTTACATTTTAATTTTTACAAATGATAACAATCCATTTCACTAGGGGCTCTACATCTAAGCAAACACTAGGGAAATTAGCTACTCATTATACTAGGGTAAACATAAAAATATAAATGTACAAACATAATTATAATGATAAAAACTGATAACGATAATTTTAACAGAATATACTTATGAAAATCTTCACTCTCATTTACTTTAAACGGTAGAAAATTACAATAATAACACCCCTTTTGCGCATACAGTAATGCCCTTAATCACGAACAATACACCCTTAATATTTGAAACTATCCTAAATATTGAACCTGAGAATTAATTTGGTACAGAATACTTAAAAATTACAGTAACTAATGTATATTTGTGTGTGTAGTCTTTTCTTTTAAAATGTGTGTCTGCCTTCTCCCCTTTCTATCTATTAGTACTCCGTATTATTAAATCTTGTGAATTGTGTAGTTGGAGAAAATGAGTGCATAGTCTTCCTTTTTTGCTGTACCACTGATAAAGAATTCATATTTAAACACAAAAGCCACCGTCCCATACATATTGGAATCTAAATCTGGACAAGATATTACGTGTTTCGCGTAGGAGTCCACACGATCCGCGTAAGGCAAAATTACTACGCGTTTCGCGTAGGTCTTCACACGATTCGCGTAAGAATAGCCGACAGTTTTCTTGTTTTTATTTTATGTTTTGTTCTCTTTTGATCCCGCATTGACGTTTATCGATTTGGACCTTTTCATTTGAACTCTTTTTCTTTGCTCATCTTGAACTTTTATTCGGGTAATATTATCTCGACATATATTTGGTTTAAATCCATCGTTTATCGTCTTTTCTTCAAACTTCGAGCTCGTATTATCTTTTGTCGTTTTTCTCGTGATTTATACATTTGAATGTCTTAGTAAACAGTAAAAACCTATGAAATATAAATGATATTGTGTCGAATAATATGTATGTTTAAAGCAATATCAAGTGATAATGCGGTGTTTAAGTAACACTAATGGATGTTATGAACTCCGACGGTCTTTTACAAGTACCGTTCCCTTGTACGATTGGTTAGCCATGGTTGTGTGAATTCATATCTAGCATAATTAAATTGTGAACTATGTGCTATTGTTGTTGCTAGCTTCTTGTGAATTGTGGATAGTAGTTTATGCATGATGTTTGCATGGTTATCGAATTGCTAGCTTGTATGCGGTATGGTAAGTGATTGCAAGTAAGTAGGTTATATATGAACATGTATAATTATTGCATTCACTAAGCGTTAGCTTACCCCTCTCGTTGTTTATGTTTTTAGATGCTGGTGCGGATAAGGGAAAAGGGGTTGTTGGGCACTAGGTGTCCTTTGATGATGTTTCGTTGGAGGTTTTGAAGTTGGCCTAGCGTTTCGGGTAGTTTAGCCCCAAACCATGCTCGAAGTGTTGTTTGGATTAAAACTATCGTTGTTGGATAGGTCAAATTTGTATCACATTTATTAATGGCCTTCGTGCCTTTTGTAAACACTAAACTCGTTGTATGTTTTAACGAAACTTGTGGAATGGTTTACAAATTTAATTGGCGTGTAAATGTGTATTATTTTAAAAAAAAAATTTATCGTATGGAATACGGGTTGGGTTGTTTCAAGTGGTATCAGAGCATGGTCTAAGGGATTTACGCGACTTGAGATAGGTGCCTAGACTTAGACTTTATTGTGTTTGCGCTTTATGCAGGGCTTGTAGGACTTCGGGTCGGATCGGGAATTGTTAGTGCATAGGTTTATGTGAACTAACCTTGCGCTATTTATTTTGTGATGTATTTGAAATCCATCAAGCGAGATAGACGTTGTACTAGCAAGCTAATGCGAGATGCTCACGTAACAATGACTAGCTACCATTGTTACGGGTGCAAATCGCGTCAAACAAGCGAAGTACGACGATTGTTGAGCAAGATGGGGCGGTAAGGTGTATATGTGTATATATGCGTGTCATGTCTTTCATTCGTTGTTTAACCTCTTTCGTTTTATAGAATGAAGTTGAGAAATGGACACGACACCGATAATGGGGGCACGAGCGAGGACCCCGAGTTCAAGGCCAAAGTTGAGGCCATTTTGAAAAGTCATCATGCGTCTTTCCTTGAAGATGTTAGGAAAATGTTTCTAGATACGATTGACGAGCAATTAGTCAACGTAGTAAAGGAGCAAATTAAAGTTGTCCTTCAAGAGGACAATGTTGGGAGACGACACTTTTTCTATAAGAATTTTAAAGATGCTCAACCTCCTACTTTTGAGGGCGAACGGGACCCACTTAAGAGTGCCCGGTTGATCTCCGATATGGAGGGGGCTTTTCGTACTTGTGAATGCCCGCTTGATAAAAAGACAAGGTATGGTTGTAGCATGTTGAGAGGTGACGCTAAATTGTGGTGGGATGCGAAAATCCAACTCTATGGTGAAGAACAATGTATGGATTTTACTTAGGAAGAGTTCAAGGCGGAGTTTTTCGACGAATACCGAACTTCGGCCGATCTTACGAGGCTTAAGGACGAGTTATGTTCCTTGAGGCAAGGGTCGATGGATTTGAACACTCTCAAATCCGTTTTCTTGTCTAAGACCCAATTTTGCCCGGAGTATGTCGGGAATGATAAAATGTTGAAGGAAGACTTCTATCGAATCTTGAATGATAGTTATCAAGAGAAGATAAGTGTAAATATGGTAAAAAGCTTTGATGAGTTGTTCAATATGGCAAAAGGTTTTGAGGCGCTCGTATTAAGAAAGAGTGGCTTTACTTTTGGCAAGAGGAAGTTCGAAGCTACAAGTCATTCGAACAAGAAGAGTAAGGGTGCAACCGAAAGTGTCGGTAGTGTGAATAAAAGTGTTCCCGGAGAGTTTCGTTATTCTTGTCACAATTGTTGACGAAAGGGACATATGGCCCGTGATTGCACCAACCCTCCTTCTACAACCAAACTCACTTGTTATAATTGTGGTAAAGAAGGGCACAAGAGGCCGGAATGTCCCAATTTGTACAATGATCACGTTAAGAAATTAGAGAAAGTGGCGGGTACGGCTAGGAGTCGCAACTACTTGATGATGAATGAAGAAGCCAAACAATCGAATGAAGTCGTCTCAGGTACTTTCATGGTTAACTCTAATTCGGCACGGATACTTTTTGATATTGGTGATAATTTGTCGTTTGTGTCTCCAAGATTTGTGCCTAAGTTGAATAAACCGCTAGCTAAGTTAAGTCATCCGGTAGAAGTCGAAATAGCGGATGGTAAAACGGTGCTAGGGGTTGATGTTTGTAAAAATTGTAATGTTGTGTTTGGTACCGAAACTTTTGAAATCGATCTCATTCCGATGACTTTGGGTGATTTTGATATTGTTATTGGTATGGATTGGCTCGATCGTAATATAGCCGATATTGCATGTCATGATAAATTCATCCGTGTGAAGACCCCAAGTGGGGGAGAGTTAATTATTCATGGCGATAAGCGAAGAAGACTTGTGCCGATATGCACTTTTGCACGGGCACGTCGTTCCCTTGTTAGTGGTGGCATGGCTTTCCTTGCCCATGTTGTTGATACTCGTGATGAGCCACCACCCATTCGTGAAATTCCGGTGGTAAATGAATTTGAAGACGTTTTTTCGGATGAGTTACCGGGTGTTTCGGCGGAAAGACAAGTTGAATTTCGCATCGAGTTGGTTCCGGGGGCTACCCCCATTGCTAAAACTCCTTATCGTTCAGCGCCAACGTAAATGCAAGAATTGTTAAATCAAACCCAAGAGTTGCTTGAAAAGGGTTATATTCGACCGAGTTCCTCGCCATGGGGTGCTCCGGTTTTATTTGTAAAGAAGAAAGACGGTAGTATGTGGATGTGCATCGATTATCGGGAGTTGAACAAAGTGACAATCAAGAATCGTTATCCATTGCCTCGGATTGACGATTTGTTTGACCAACTCTAAGGTGCAACATAATTTTCTAAGATTGACTTACGGTCCGGCTATCATCAAGTACGGGTCCGTGAGGAAGACATAGAGAAAACGGCTTTTCGAACGCGTTATGGGCATTTTGAGTTTGTAGTTATGCCTTTTGGTCTTACGAATGCACCGGCCGCATTCATGGATCTTATGAACCGAGTGTGCCAACCTATGTTGGACAAGTCGGTAATTGTGTTCATCGACGACATACTTGTTTATTCTAAGAGTATGAAGGAACACGAGCACCATTTGCTTGAAGTGTTGAAGACATTGCGGAAGGAGAAGTTGTGTGCTAAATTCTCCAAATGTGAATTTTGGCTAAGGGAAGTTCAATTCCTTGGCCATAGTGTAAATAAAGAAGGTATCCAAGTAGATCCGGGGAAGATTGAGACGATGAAGAGTTGGGGGAAACCGACTACGCCTACGGAAATTCGAAGTTTTCTCGGATTGGCCGGTTGTTATCGTCGATTTATCCAAGACTTTTCTAAGATTGCTTCTCCTTTGACGAAGTTGACAAGGAAGAACGTAAGGTTCAATTGGGAAAATGAGCAAGAAATTGCTTTTTAATTGTTAAAAGAGAAGTTGTGTCAAGCTCCGGTGTTAGTGTTTCCGGAAGGGGTAGAGGACATGACGGTTTATTGTGATGCTTCTTTAAATGGGCTCGGGTGTGTCCTAATGCAAAGGGGTAAAGTCATCGCTTACGCCTCTCGACAATTAAAGGAACACGAAAAGAGATACCCAACTCATGATCTTGAATTGGCGACGGTGGTTCATGCGTTGAAAATTTGGTGCCACTACTTGTATGGTGTCAAGTGTACGATTTATTCGGATCATAAGAGTTTGAAACATCTCTTTAATCAACGAGATTTGAATTATCGTCAACGTAGGAGGATGGATGTGGTAAAAGATTATGATTGTGAGATACTTTATCATCCGGGTAAGGCGAACGTAGTCGCGGATGCGTTAAGTAGGAAGAGTCAACATCCGAAAATACGAGTAGGATCGTTATGCATGATTATTACTAACGATTTTCTTGTAAAGCTTGGTGAGATTCAAATTAAAGCTTTTGTTAACAACAAACATGAAGAACGAATTGTGGGGAAAACGAAGTCTATTACTTTAGGCCCGCACGGCTTGTTATCTTTTCAAGGAAGAGTGTGGGTGCCTAAGATGGGTGGTTACCAACAAGTGCTCCTTGATGAAGCACATAAGTCAAAGTATTCCATTCATCCGAGTGCAACGAAAATGTACCTTGATTTAAAGAAGGAGTATTGGTGGCCGGGCATGAAACGTGATGTTGTTAAGTATGTTAAACAATGCATCACATGTTTGCAAGTTAAATCCGAACACCAAAAGCCGTCTGGTAAGTTACAACCATTGGAAGTCCCAAAATGGAAATGGGAGCACATTACCATGGACTTCATTACAAAGTTACCAAAGACGGCGAGAACCCAATATGATACGATTTGGGTGATAGTTGATCGATTGACAAAGAGTGCTTTGTTTCTTCCCATTCGGGAAACGATATCGTCAGAGACTTTATCCAAGTTGTTTATCAAAGAGGTGATATCGAGGCATGGGGTTCCCATATCTATTGTTTCGGATCGAGATACTCGTTTCACGTCTCGGTTTTGGAATAAGTTTCATGAAGATATGGGTACTTAATTGAAAATGAGCACGGCGTATCATCCTCAAACGGACGGTCAAACCGAGCGTACGAACCAAACGTTGGAGGATATGTTAAGGGCGTGTGTTATTGATTTCGGCGGTAGTTGGGATGAGCACTTATCATTGGTGGAATTCTCGTACAATAATAGTTACCACACTAGTATTGGAATGCCACCTTATGAGATGCTTTATTGGCGTAGGTGTCAAACTCCTATTTGTTGGGGTGAAGTGGGACAACGAGAAATCGGGAGTACCGATTTAGTCCTAGAGACGGATAGTAAAATTGAGATGATTCGGGCTTAACTCAAGGCGGCGCAAGATAGACAAAAATCTTATGTGGATAAAGGGAGGAAAACGATTGAGTTTCAAGAAGACGACATGGTGTTGCTTAAAGTTTCGCCATGGAAAGGAGTTATTTGGTTTCGAAAATGAGGAAAGTTAGCTCCTCGGTTTATTGGTCCTTTCAAGGTTTTGGCATGTGTTGGTGAGGTTGCCTATAGACTAGAGTTGCCCGAAGAGCTTGCGGGGATTCATAGCACGTTTCATGTTTCCCATCTCCGTAAGTGTCTTGCGGATGACTCGACTTGGGTGCCGTTAGATGAGATTACTTTGAACAACAAGCTAGAGTATGTGGAAGAACCAATTGCAATCCTTGATGAGAAGGTTAAAATGTTGCAGAGCAAAGAAGTTAGAACTTTCAAAGTGCAATGGCGACATCGAAAGGGTTCCGAGTTTACATGGGAATCCGAAGAGTTTGTCTTGGTTTATCTTCCGGCTTGTCATGCGGCTTGGATCGCGAGGACGCGCTCCAATTCAAGTGGGGGAGAGTTGTAACATCCCGTTTTTCCTGTACATATTTAAAGGTACAAACTTATTTATTAGTACGCTTATAACTTGTGCGTATGTGATTAAAAGACCCAAGTGCTAGTTATTGTGTAAATATATATATACGAATATGTATGTGTATATATATGTGTTTAGAATATATGCATGGGTCTTTGTTGATGTTAAGTCTTGTGAGACTAAAAGATGAAGTTTAGACGTGCATAGGAAGCGTGAACAAGGTGTACAAGTTGAAAAAATTGTTAAGTTGTGTAAAGATGTCGAATAGGTCAGTTGAAGGCCATTACCGCGCCGCGGAAGCCTTTGTCGCGCCGCGACATTGAACTCAAACCAGAGTCAGGAGGCATGATAAGAAGGGTCGAGTTTTCCTTTAAATGTTGCGCCGCGGAGAAGAAGGCCGCGCCGCGACCAATAACTAGAATCTGAGTTAGGAGTGGTTTAAGACAGCTCGTAAAATACGTTAATTGCCACGCCGCGACAATTGGGGTCGCGCCGCGACCTACTGGGTGAGCTGGTTCCGGATTTTGTTTTTAAAATAAGTGGTTCAAGGGCAAATTCATCTTTTTACGTATAAATCTGATTGGAGCATTTAATCTCCACCACTTATCTCATTTAATTCATTTCTTTTCCATTTTCTTTCTCCAATTTCTCTCAAAACATAAAAACCCACTTAGATTCAAGTGAGATTTGAGAGTAAAGAATTTAGAGTTGATCTTTGGAGCAAGAATTAAAGTTGTTCTCCTCATTCTTAGCTATGAGTTGATAATGTTGGTAAGTCTTAACTGTATGTTTTGAGTTTTAATTAGTTTATGCTAGGGTTTAGTTCATTTGGAACTTGTAAGACCCATTTGGGGGTAATATGGGTGAATTTAGGTTATGTTGATGAAAGGAAACCCTAAATAGCTATAATCTAGGGTTTGGTCTTATGAATTGAGGTTGTAAGTGTTAAATGGTGTTTTTAGTCACTAATACACTTGTAAATGAAGGATGAATTGTAAATGGGTCATGTTTGACTAAAATTGTAAGTATAAGTATTAAAATGGGTCAAAAGAGTAATGTTGACCTAGTTTGGGCGAAATGGGTATGAATTACCCTAAGTTTGCGTTAGATAAAGTTAGTAGACTTTAAATCACTAGCTTTAGTGATTTAATATGTGTCTTGGCCATTTATGGGCGGTTTTGGTGTAAGTGAGCTATTTAATGCTAATGGGTCATTAAATGCTCAAGTGTAAGTAATGTGGTTAGCTCCACTAGTTGTGTATTGAAAGTGTACTTAATGTATTAGGTACATTGCTTTGAAGTTCAAAAGTGCATAATCATCATCCTTGTATTAAGGTGAGTGGAATAATTATGCGTGTACGTATATAATATATTTATTTATGTAGTATGAATGTGGCATTGTCGCAGTGTTCAAGACACCACATTCTAAGTAACAAGTAGTATTGTCGCGGTGTTCAAGACACTACTCATTGTTTGATTGACATGTGGTATTGTCGCGGTGTTTAAGACACCACATTGTCATGGGAGTGGATGTCGTGGTGTTCAAGGCACCACTCATGGTTTGATTGACATGTGGAATTATCGCAGTGTTCAAGACGCCACATTGTCATGAGGGTGAGTTAGTCGCGGTGTTCAAGACGTCACCCGGGGGGATTAGTGATTACGCGGTGTTTAAGTAACACTAACGGATGTTATGAACTCCGACGGTCTTCTACGAGTACCGTTCCCTTGTACGATTGGTTAACCATGGTTGTGTGAATTCGTATCTAGCATAATTAAATTGTGAACTATGTGCTATTGTTGTTGCTAGCTTCTTGTGAATTGTGGATAGTAGTTTATGCATGATGTTTGCATGGTTATCGAATTGCTAGCTTGTATGCGGTATGGTAAGTGATTGCAAGTAAGTAGGTTATATATGAACATGTATAATTATTGCATTTACTAAGCGTTAGCTTACCCCTCTCGTTGTTTTTCTTTTTAGATGTAGGTGCGGATAAGGGAAAAGGGGTTGTTGGGCACTAGGTGTCCTTTGATGATGTTTCGTTGGAGGTTTTGAAGTTGCCTAGCGTTTTGGGTAGTTTAGCCCCAAACCATGCTCGAAGTGTTGTTTGGATTAAAACTATCGTTGTTGGATAGGTCAAACTTGTATCACATTTATTAATAGCCTTCGTGCCTTTTGTAAACACTAAACTCGTTGTATGTTTTAACGAAACATGTGGAATGGTTTACATATTTAATTGGCGTGTAAATGTGTATTATGTAGTGACCCGAACTTTTCCATGTTTATATATATTAATTGAGATTGATATTTACATGATTAAATGTTTCCAACATGTTAAGCAATCATACTTGTTAAGACTTGATTAATTGAAATAGGTTTCATATAGACAATTGACCACCCAAGTTGACCGGTGATTCACGAACGTTAAAACTTGTAAAAACTATATGATGACATATATATGGTTATATATATAGTTAACATGATATTATGATAAGTAAACATATCATTAAGTATATTAACAATGAACTACATATGTAAAAACAAGACTACTAACTTAATGATTTTGAAACGAGACATATATGTAACGATTATCGTTGTAACGACATTTAATGTATATATATCATATTAAGAGATATTCGTACATCATAATATCATGATAATATAATAATTTAAAATCTCTTTTGATATTATAAACATTGGGTTAACAACATTTAACAAGATCGTTAACCTAAAGGTTTCAAAACAACATTTACATGTAACGACTAACGATGACTTAACGACTCAGTTAAAATGTATATACATGTAGTGTTTTAATATGTATTCATACACTTTTGAAAGACTTCAAGACACTTATCAAAATACTTCTACTTAACAAAAATGCTTACAATTACATCCTCGTTCAGTTTCATCAACAATTCTACTCGTATGCACCCGTATTCGTACTCGTACAATACACGGCTTTTAGATGTATGTACTATTGGTATATACACTCCAATGATCAGCTCTTAGCAGCCCATGTGAGTCACCTAACACATGTGGGAACCATCATTTGGCAACTAGCATGAAATATCTCATAAAATTACAAAAATATGAGTAATCATTCATGACTTATTTACATGAAAACAAAATTACATATCCTTTATATCTAATCCATACACCAACGACCAAAAACACCTACAAACACTTTCATTCTTCAATTTTCTTCATCTAATTGATTTCTCTCAAGTTCTATCTTCAAGTTCTAAGTGTTCTTCATATATTCTACAAGTTCTAGTTACATAAAATCAAGAATACTTTCAAGTTTGCTAGCTCACTTTCAATCTTGTAAGGTGATCATCCAACCTCAAGAAATCTTTGTTTCTTATAGTAGGTTATCATTCTAATACAAGGTAATAATCATATTCAAACTTTGGTTCAATTTCTATAACTATAACAATCTTATTTCAAGTGATGATCTTACTTGAACTTGTTTTCGTGTCATGATTCTGCTTCAAGAACTTCGAGCCATCCAAGGATCCGTTGAAGCTAGATCCATTTTTCTCTTTTCCAGTAGGTTTATCCAAGGAACTTAAGGTAGTAATGATGTTCATAACATCATTCGATTCATACATATAAAGCTATCTTATTCGAAGGTTTAAACTTGTAATCACTAGAACATGGTTTAGTTAATTCTAAACTTGTTCGCAAACAAAAGTTAATCCTTCTAACTTGACTTTTAAAATCAACTAAACACATGTTCTATATCTATATGATATGCTAACTTAATGATTTAAAACCTGGAAACACGAAAAACACCGTAAAACCGGATTTACGCCGTCGTAGTAACACCGCGGGCTGTTTTGGGTTAGTTAATTAAAAACTATGATAAACTTTGATTTAAAAGTTGTTATTCTGAGAAAATGATTTTTATTATGAACATGAAACTATATCCAAAAATTATGGTTAAACTCAAAGTGAAAGTATGTTTTCTAAAATGGTCATCTAGACGTCGTTCTTTCGACTGAAATGACTACCTTTACAAAAATGACTTGTAACTTATTTTTCCAACTATAAACCTATACTTTTTCTGTTTATATTCATAAAATAGGGTTCAATATGAAACCATAGCAATTTGATTCACTCAAAACGGATTTAAAATGAAGAAGTTATGGGTAAAACAAGATTGGATAATTTTTCTCATTTTAGCTACGTGAAAATTGGTAACAAATCTATTCCAACCATAACTTAATCAACTTGTATTGTATATTATGTAATCTTGAGATACCATAGACACGTATACAATGTTTCGACCTATCATGTCGACACATCTATATATATTTCGGAACAACCATAGACACTCTATATGTGAATGTTGGAGTTAGCTATACAGGGTTGAGGTTGATTCCAAAATATATATAGTTTGAGTTGTGATCAATACTGAGATACGTATACACTGGGTCGTGGATTGATTCAAGATAATATTTATCGATTTATTTCTGTACATCTAACTGTGGACAACTAGTTGTAGGTTACTAACGAGGACAGCTGACTTAATAAACTTAAAACATCAAAATATATTAAAAGTGTTGTAAATATATTTTGAACATACTTTGATATATATGTATATATTGTTATAGGATCGTGAATCAACCAGTGGCCAAGTCTTACTTCCCGACGAAGTAAAAATCTGTGAAAGTGAGTTATAGTCCCACTTTTAAAATCTAATATTTTTTGGATGAGAATACATGCAGGTTTTATAAATGATTTACAAAATAGACACAAGTACGTGAAACTACATTCTATGGTTGAATTATCGAAATCGAATATGCCCCTTTTTATTAAGTCTGGTAATCTAAGAATTAGGGAACAGACACCCTAATTGACGCGAATTCTAAAGATAGATCTATCGGGCCCAACAAGCCCCATCCAAAGTACCGGATGCTTTAGTACTTCGAAATTTATATCATATCCGAAGGGTGTCCCGGAATGATGGGGATATTCTTATATATGCATCTTGTTAATGTCGGTTACCAGGTGTTCACCATATGAATGATTTTTATCTCTATGTATGGGATGTGTATTGAAATATGAAATCTTGTGGTCTATTATTATGATTTGATATATATAGGTTAAACCTATAACTCACCAACATTTTTTGTTGACGTTTTAAGCATGTTTATTCTCAGGTGATTATTAAGAGCTTCCGCTGTCGCATACTTAAATAAGGACGAGATTTGGAGTCCATGCTTGTATGATATTGTGTAAAAACTGCATTCAAGAAACTTATTTTGTTGTAACATATTTGTATTGTAAACCATTATGTAATGGTCGTGTGTAAACATGATATTTTAGATTATCATTATTTGATAATCTACGTAAAGCTTTTTAAAACCTTTATCTATGAAATAAAGGTTATGGTTTGTTTTAAAAAATGAATGCAGTCTTTGAAAAAAAACGTCTCATATAGAGGTCAAAACCTCGCAACGAAATCAATTAATATGGAACGTTTTTAATCAATAAGAACGGGACATTTCAGTTGGTATCCGAGCGTTGGTCTTAGAGAACCAGAATTTTGCATTAGTGTGTCTTATCGAGTTTGTTAGGATGCATTAGTGAGTCTGGACTTCGACCGTGTTTACTTGAAAAATGATTGCTTAACAAATTTTGTTGGAAACTATATATTTTTAACATGTGAATATTATGTGATATATTAATCTCTTAACGCGTTTGATATTATGTGATAGATGTCTACCTCTAGAACAAGTCCCATTGACTCACCTAATAATAATGAAGAGTCAAATGTAAATTGGAATGATTCGTGGACTGATTCACAAGTTCCCGAAGAGGAACCGGAAGAAGAGTCGGAACCGGAAGAAGAATCGGAACCGGAAGAAGAATCGGAACCGGATGAAGAAATAGAACCGGTGGGGGAAATAATAAAACGGTTAAGTAAAAGAAAATCCTTAACCAACCGACCAAGGTTAATTATGGTCAATGGTGTTTCCGCTAAGGAAGCAAAATATTGGGAGGATTACCAATTCTCCGATGAATCGGATTCCGACGAGAATTCCGATGATGTTATAGAAATTACCCCAACTGAATTTAAAAAGTCAAAAGAAAATAATAAGGGAAAGGGCATAAAAATAGAGAAATCTAATTCCAACCCCGATGAACTTTATATGTATCGTCAACCCCCGAAGTCCTTAAGTTGTAACAATGACCCGGGAACCTCTAAACCACCAGGTTTTTCTAAACCAATGTGGAAAACCGGGCCACATTATTAGAAATTGTCCGAACCAGGAGAACACGAATGGACAAGGCCGCGGAAGAGTTTTCAATATTAATGCGGTAGAGGCACAGGAAGACCCGGAGCTTGTTACGGGTACGTTTCTTATTGACAATAAATCTGCTTACGTTTTATTTGATTCGGGTGCGGATAGAAGCTATATGAGTAGAGATTTTTGTGCTAAATTAAGTTGTCCATTGACGCCTTTGGATAGTAAATTTTTACTCGAATTAGCAAATGGTAAATTAATTTCAGCCGATAATATATGTCGAAATCGAGAAATTAAACTGGTTAGCGAAACATTTAAGATTGATTTGATACCAGTAGAGTTAGGGAGTTTTGACGTGATAATCGGTATGGACTGGTTGAAAGAAGTGAAAGCAGAGATCGTTTGTTACAAAAATGCAATTCGCATTATACGAGAAAAAGGAAAACCCTTAATGGTGTACGGAGAAAAGGGCAACACGAAGCTACATCTTATTAGTAATTTGAAGGCACAAAAACTAATAAGAAAAGGTTGCTATGCTGTTCTAGCACACGTCGAGAAAGTACAAACTGAAGAAAAGAGCATCAATGATGTTCCCATTGCAAAAGAATTTCCCGATGTATTTCCGAAAGAATTACCGGGATTACCCCCACATCGATCCGTTGAATTTCAAATAGATCTTGTACCAGGAGCTGCACCAATAGCTCGTGCTCCTTACAGACTCGCACCCAGCGAGATGAAAGAACTGCAAAGCCAATTACAAGAACTTTTAGAGCGTGGTTTCATTCGACCAAGCACATCACCGTGGGGAGCTCCTGTTTTGTTTGTCAAGAAGAAAGATGGTACATTCAGGTTGTGTATCGACTACCGAGAGTTGAACAAACTTACCATCAAGAACCGCTATCCACTACCGAGAATCGACGACTTATTTGATCAACTACAAGGCTCGTCTGTTTATTCAAAGATTGACTTACGTTCCGGGTATCATCAAATGCGGGTGAAAGAAGATGATATTCCAAAGACTGCCTTCAGAACACGTTACTGTCATTACGAGTTTATGGTCATGCCGTTTGGTTTAACTAATGCACCAGCCGTGTTCATGGACCTTATGAACCGAGTGTGTGGACCATACCTTGACAAGTTTGTCATTGTTTTCATTGATGACATGCTTATTTACTCAAAGAATGACCAAGAACACGGTGAACATTTGAGAAAGGTGTTAGAAGTATTGAGGAAGGAAGAATTGTACGCTAAGTTTTCAAAGTGTGCATTTTGGTTGGAAGAAGTTCAATTCCTCGGTCACATAGTGAACAAAGAAGGTATTAAGGTGGATCCGGCAAAGATAGAAACTGTTGAAAAGTGGGAAACCCCGAAAACTCCGAAACACATACGCCAGTTTTTAGGACTAGCTGGTTATTACAGAAGGTTCATCCAAGACTTTTCCAGAATAGCAAAACCCTTGACTGCATTAACGCATAAAGGGAAGAAATTTGAATGGAATGATGAACAAGAGGAAGCGTTTCAGTTATTGAAGAAAAAGTTAACTACGGCACCTATATTGTCATTGCCTGAAGGGAATGATGATTTTGTGATTTATTGTGACGCATCAAAGCAAGGTCTCGGTTGTGTATTAATGCAACGAACGAAGGTGATTGCTTATGCGTCTAGACAATTGAAGATTCACGAACAAAATTATACGACGCATGATTTGGAATTAGGCGCGGTTGTTTTTGCATTAAAGACTTGGAGGCACTACTTATATGGGGTCAAAAGTATTATATATACCGACCACAAAAGTCTTCAATACATATTTAATCAGAAACAACTGAATATGAGGTAGCGTAGGTGGATTGAATTGTTGAATGATTACGACTTTGAGATTCGTTACCACCCGGGGAAGGCAAATGTGGTAGCCGATGCCTTGAGCAGGAAGGACAGAGAACCCATTCGAGTAAAATCTATGAATATAATGATTCATAATAACCTTACTACTCAAATAAAGGAGGCGCAACAAGGAGTTTTAAAAGAGGGAAATTTAAAGGAAGAAATACCCAAGGGATCGGAGAAGCATCTTAATATTCGGGAAGACGGAACCCGGTATAGGGCTGAAAGGATTTGGGTACCAAAATTTGGAGATATGAGAGAAATGGTACTTAGAGAAGCTCATAAAACCAGATACTCAATACATCCTGGAACGGGGAAGATGTACAAGGATCTCAAGAAAGATTTTTGGTGGCCGGGTATGAAAGCCGATGTTGCTAAATACGTAGGAGAATGTTTGACGTGTTCTAAGGTCAAAGCTGAGCATCAGAAACCATCAGGTCTACTTCAACAACCCGAAATCCCAGAATTGAAATGGGAAAACATTACCATGGATTTCATCACTAAATTGCCAAGGACTGCAAGTGGTTTTGATACTATTTGGGTAATAGTTGATCGTCTCACCAAATCAGCACACTTTCTGCCAATAAGAGAAGATGACAATATGGAGAAGTTAGCACGACTGTATTTGAAGGAAGTCGTCTCCAGACATGGAATACCAATCTCTATTATCTCTGATAGGGATGGTAGATTTATTTCAAGATTTTGGCAGACATTACAGCAAGCATTAGGAACTCGTCTAGACATGAGTACTGCCTATCATCCACAAACTGATGGGCAGAGCGAAAGGACGATACAAACTCTTGAAGACATGCTACGAGCATGTGTTATTGATTTCGGAAACAGTTGGGATCGACATCTACCGTTAGCAGAATTTTTCTACAACAACAGCTACCATTCAAGCATTGAGATGGCGCCGTTTGAAGCACTTTATGGTAGAAAGTGCAGCTCTCCAATTTGTTGGAGTGAAGTGGGGGATAGACAGATTACGGGTCCGGAGATTATACAAGAAACTACCGAGAAGATCATCCAAATTCAACAACGGTTGAAAACCGCCCAAAGTCGACAAAAGAGCTACGCTGACATTAAAAGAAAAGATATAGAATTTGAAATTGGAGAGATGGTCATGCTTAAAGTTGCACCTTGGAAAGGCGTTGTTCGATTTGGTAAACGAGGGAAATTAAATCCAAGGTATATTGGACCATTCAAGATTATTGATCGTGTCGGACCAGTAGCTTACCGACTTGAGTTACCTCAACAACTCTCGGCTGTACATAACACTTTCCACGTCTCGAATTTGAAGAAATGTTTTGCTAAAGAAGATCTCACTATTCCGTTAGATGAAATCTAAATCAACGAAAAACTTCAATTCATCAAAGAACCCGTTGAAATAATGGATCGTGAGGTTAAAAGACTTAAGCAAAACAAGATACCAATTGTTAAGGTTCGATGGAATGCTCGTAGAGGACCCGAGTTCACCTGGGAGCGTGAAGATCAGATGAAGAAGAAATACCCGCATCTATTTCCAGAAGATTCTTCAACACCTTCAACAGCTTAAAATTTCGGGACGAAATTTATTTAACGGGTAGGTACTGTAGTGACCCGAACTTTTCCATGTTTATATATATTAATTGAGATTGATATTTACATGATTAAATGTTTCCAACATGTTAAGCAATCATACTTGTTAAGACTTGATTAATTGAAATAGGTTTCATATAGACAATTGACCACCCAAGTTGACCGGTGATTCACGAACGTTAAAACTTGTAAAAACTATATGATGACATATATATGGTTATATATATAGTTAACATGATATTATGATAAGTAAACATATCATTAAGTATATTAACAATGAACTACATATGTAAAAACAAGACTACTAACTTAATGATTTTGAAACGAGACATATATGTAACGATTATCGTTGTAACGAAATTTAATGTATATATATCATATTAAGAGATATTCGTACATCATAATATCATGATAATATAATAATTTAAAATCTCTTTTGATATTATAAACATTGGGTTAACAACATTTAACAAGATCGTTAACCTAAAGGTTTCAAAACAACATTTACATGTAACGACTAACGATGACTTAACGACTCAGTTAAAATGTATATACATGTAGTGTTTTAATATGTATTCATACACTTTTGAAAGACTTCAAGACACTTATCAAAATACTTCTACTTAACAAAAATGCTTACAATTACATCCTCGTTCAGTTTCATCAACAATTCTACTCGTATGCACCCGTATTCGTACTCGTACAATACACAGCTTTTAGATGTATGTACTATTGGTATATACACTCCAATGATCAGCTCTTAGCAGCCCATGTGAGTCACCTAACACATGTGGGAACCATCATTTGGCAACTAGCATGAAATATCTCATAAAATTACAAAAATATGAGTAATCATTCATGACTTATTTACATGAAAACAAAATTACATATCCTTTATATCTAATCCATACACCAACGACCAAAAACACCTACAAACACTTTCATTCTTCAATTTTCTTCATCTAATTGATTTCTCTCAAGTTCTATCTTCAAGTTCTAAGTGTTCTTCATATATTCTACAAGTTCTAGTTACATAAAATCAAGAATACTTTCAAGTTTGCTAGCTCACTTTCAATCTTGTAAGGTGATCATCCAACCTCAAGAAATCTTTGTTTCTTACAGTAGGTTATCATTCTAATACAAGGTAATAATCATATTCAAACTTTGGTTCAATTTCTATAACTATAACAATCTTATTTCAAGTGATGATCTTACTTGAAATTGTTTTCGTGTCATGATTCTGCTTCAAGAACTTCGAGCCATCCAAGGATCCGTTGAAGCTAGATTCATTTTTCTCTTTTCCAGTAGGTTTATCCAAGGAACTTAAGGTAGTAATGATGTTCATAACATCATTCAATTCATACATATAAAGCTATCTTATTCGAAGGTTTAAACTTGTAATCACTAGAACATGGTTTAGTTAATTCTAAACTTGTTCGCAAACAAAAGTTAATCCTTCTAACTTGACTTTTAAAATAAACTAAACACATGTTCTATATCTATATGATATGCTAACTTAATGATTTAAAACCTGGAAACACGAAAAACACCGTAAAACCGGATTTACGCCGTCGTAGTAACACCGCGGGCTGTTTTGGGTTAGTTAATTAAAAACTATGATAAACTTTGATTTAAAAGTTGTTATTCTGAGAAAATGATTTTTATTATGAACATGAAACTATATCCAAAAATTATGGTTAAACTCAAAGTGGAAGTATGTTTTCTAAAATGGTCATCTAGACGTCGTTCTTTCGACTGAAATGACTACCTTTACAAAAATGACTTGTAACTTATTTTTCCAACTATAAACCTATACTTTTTCTGTTTAGATTCATAAAATAGGGTTCAATATGAAACCATAGCAATTTGATTCACTCAAAACGGATTTAAAATGAAGAAGTTATGGGTAAAACAAGATTGGATAATTTTTCTCATTTTAGCTACGTGAAAATTGGTAACAAATCTATTCCAACCATAACTTAATCAACTTGTATTGTATATTATGTAATCTTGAGATACCATAGACACGTATACAATGTTTCGACCTATCATGTCGACACATCTATATATATTTCGGAACAACCATAGACACTCTATATGTGAATGTTGGAGTTAGCTATACAGGGTTGAGGTTGATTCCAAAATATATATAGTTTGAGTTGTGATCAATACTGAGATACGTATACACTGGGTCGTGGATTGATTCAAGATAATATTTATCGATTTATTTCTGTACATCTAACTGTGGACAACTAGTTGTAGGTTACTAACGAGGACAGCTGACTTAATAAACTTAAAACATCAAAATATATTAAAAGTGTTGTAAATATATTTTGAACATACTTTGATATATATGTATATATTGTTATAGGTTCGTGAATCAACCAGTGGCCAAGTCTTACTTCCCGACGAAGTAAAAATCTGTGAAAGTGAGTTATAGTCCCACTTTTAAAATCTAATATTTTTGGGATGAGAATACATGCAGGTTTTATAAATGATTTACAAAATAGACA
Source organism: Rutidosis leptorrhynchoides (assembly GCF_046630445.1). Classification (NCBI taxonomy): domain Eukaryota; kingdom Viridiplantae; phylum Streptophyta; class Magnoliopsida; order Asterales; family Asteraceae; genus Rutidosis; species Rutidosis leptorrhynchoides. The sequence goes on along the minus strand of NC_092334.1, from coordinate 481,542,720 downwards.
CAAGTACGTGAAACTACATTCTATGGTTGAATTATCGAAATCGAATATGCCCCTTTTTATTAAGTCTGGTAATCTAAGAATTAGGGAACAGACACCCTAATTGACGCGAATTCTAAAGATAGATCTATCGGGCCCAACAAGCCCCATCCAAAGTACCGGATGCTTTAGTACTTCGAAATTTATATCATATCCGAAGGGTGTCCCGGAATGATGGGGATATTCTTATATATGCATCTTGTTAATGTCGGTTACCAGGTGTTCACCATATGAATGATTTTTATCTCTATGTATGGGATGTGTATTGAAATATGAAATCTTGTGGTCTATTATTATGATTTGATATATATAGGTTAAACCTATAACTCACCAACATTTTTTGTTGACGTTTTAAGCATGTTTATTCTCAGGTGATTATTAAGAGCTTCCGCTGTCGCATACTTAAATAAGGACGAGATTTGGAGTCCATGCTTGTATGATATTGTGTAAAAACTGCATTCAAGAAACTTATTTTGTTGTAACATATTTGTATTGTAAACCATTATGTAATGGTCGTGTGTAAACATGATATTTTAGATTATCATTATTTGATAATCTACGTAAAGCTTTTTAAAACCTTTATCTATGAAATAAAGGTTATGGTTTGTTTTAAAAAATGAATGCAGTCTTTGAAAAAAAACGTCTCATATAGAGGTCAAAACCTCGCAACGAAATCAATTAATATGGAACGTTTTTAATCAATAAGAACGGGACATTTCATATTATTTTTTTTTTTAAATTTATCGTATGGAATACGGGTTGGGTTGTTTCAAAATCTCGGTACCCAAATTCTATCTAAGAAGTATCGGGTTCCATTTTCTCGAATGACAAACTTCTTGTCCATTCCTCTAAGTGATTCCGTAGTAACGTTCCCTTCTTTCAATGCATCTAGTTGTGCATCGCGTATCTTAGAAGTAAGGTTCGTTCGGACAGTCATGTTCAATGCTCTAACTCGGAGAGGTTTAGCCTTTTCCTTCCTACTCAAGGCATCTGTAACGACAGTAGCCTTGCCAGGATGATAGCAAATCTCGCACTCGTAGTCATTCAATAACTCTATCCAATGTCTGTGCCTCATATTAAGCTATTTTTGGTCAAAGATATGTTGCAAACTCTTGTGATACGTGAAAACAGTAAACTTAGTACCATACAGATAGTGTCTCCACAATCTTCAGTGTAAAGACCACAACACCAAGTTCTAAATCGTGCGAAGTATAATTATGTTCATGTATCTTCAATTGTCGTGATCCGTATGCAATCACTTTCTTACGTTGCATCAACGCGCAACCAAAACCCTGTCGTGAAGCGTCGCAGTAGACCACTAAATCCTCGGTTCCTTCGGGTAAAGACAAAATCGGGGCAGTAGTTAATTTCTCTTTTAACAACTGAAATGCGGACTCATGCAGCTCAGTCCATTCATACTTCCTACCCTTGTGAGTCATTGTTGTCAACGGCCGGCAATATTAGAAAATTCCTCAATGAATCTTCTATAATAACCGACAAGACCTAAGAATTGCCGAACCTGCGTTGGCGACTTAGGAGTCTCCCATTTCTTGACCGTTTCTATCTTCGCAGCCATAAGTTACACTTCGAAAACTTCGCATACAGCTGCTCCTTCCTAAGCATCTCTAGTAGCAAACGAAGACGTTACTCATGTTCCTTCTCATTCTTAGAGTATACCAGAATATCGTCGATAAGCACAATAACAAACTGGTTTAGATATGGCTAACACACACAGTTCATGAGATCTGTTAGGACCCCGAAGTTGTATAGTGTTAATGTGAAATAAGCTTAATTGAAGGTTCCTTAGAAGAGGGCTATATAAGGAACCTAAGTAGTCCTAATTAGATAGCAATTGCATTGTAACTGAGTTCTAGAAGCTGTGGAATGTAATTGTACCGATTCTCTCTAATACCGAGTCTCATGCTTACATACCGAATCTCTCTTTATCTTATCATTTCTCTCAATCTCAACATGATCTGACCTATCATTTGGTATCAGAGCGAAAGCTCATTCGAGTGTCGATCCGAATATCGTGTGTATCTTCAAACCACCTTCATACTCTCATTTGAATCTTCAAACTAAATCTTCGAATCTTCATCATATATTCTTCAAATCTTCATCCAATCTTCATACTTATCTTCAAATCTTCAAAATACCTTCATACTCATCTTCATATCATTTACCGAATCTTCAAACTAAATTTACCGAATCTCAACAAAATTTCATTTTCACATTCACTATTCAATATCACTGTACTAGTCAACTTCAAAATCAAAATTAAAAAAAAATAAAGATACCGAGTCTATCTTTTTCTCTCACCTGACACAGACACTGTACTGAGTCTTCTGACTTCTACAGTACCGAAGACATCAATCATCACCTCTCTCATCTATTCAAAACACGTGATTCGTTCTCTCTCTTAATACTGTACATCGAAGATCAGTCATCTATATCACTCTCATCTAATATCATCGAAGATCAGTTGCTGCTGCTGGTGTTCCTATTGTTACTTTTCCACCATCACCTTCTCGTTTACCACATTTATATGATGCTTTGGAGCAAGAATATTTCAGTCGTATGTTTTCTAGAGTCAATCTAGATGTTCTTCGACGCACTTCGCTTCGAGCATTGTTTCGTGCTCATGTTCGATATCCACTTAATTCCTGCTCTTCTCCGTTGAGTCCTCACCGTGATGATGAACATGACGATTCTGATCCTCAGAATAGCCATGAGGGGGAGATAGGAGTAGATGGAGAATATCTAACGGTAAACATTTCAACTAAGGGTGGTGGTGTAAGGTCTTCATCAGCTTCACAAGCTCAACAAGTTCAGATGGAATCAGAAATGGTTACTACACATGATGAAATTGATGATAAGGAGCCTGAGCAAGTTATAATTCCAACTGTTCATAATGAGGCTGATAGTGGACTGGTAGATGAGGATTTGAACTTGAGTGATTTCTATCTTGAAGAGACGGATGACGATGGATTTGTCATTCTAAGCAAGTTATCATCAGTATCTTCAATTCTGAAAGATGTAGAGATTGTAGATGAAAAGAATCCTGAATCAGTAATAGAAAGTGATGATGAAATGGATTCTTCTGATGACGATGAAGACAATCTTTATGTTAATCCAAATGAAGATGAGATCTTTGATCATATTGAAGATGATGATGTTTGATAATGCTAAAAACGAACATATATTTCATAGCATTATTCCTCAAGAAAGACAAGCTTTTAGTTGCAATTGTTCTATTTAAAAGTGATATTCGTTTAAATAATAAAAGGTGAAGACAAAAGACAGATTCGACGAATTGAAGACGCAAACGACCAAAAAGCTCAAAAGTACAAAATACAATCAAAGAGGTTCCAATTATTGATAAGAAACGTCTCAAAATTGCAAGAGTACAAGATTCAAAACGCAAAGTACAAGATATTAAATTGTACGTAAGGACGTTCGAAAATCTGGAACCGGGACCAGAGTCAACTCTCAACACTCGACGCAACGGACTAAAAATTACAAGTTAACTATGTATATAAATATAATATAATATATAATTAATTCTTAAAATTAATATATATATTATAATATATTTATAAATCGTCGGCAAACAAAGAGCCAAAGCTAGGTGAGCTGTAATTTCAAACTCCGCGAGTTGCGGAGTTTGAAGGCAAAAAATTACGCGACTCGCGGAGTTCACCTGGACTCAAATTCCTATAAAAGCCAACGCAGTTCGACGAATAATATATCATATAATCTATCTCTCTCTCAATATATACGTAATATATATATATTTATATTTTAATTTTGATTTTAATTTTAATTCTAATAATAAGGGTACGTTAGCGAATGTTGTAAGGGTGTAAGTCGAAATTCTGTCCGTGTAACGCTACGCTATTTTTAATCATTGTAAGTTATGTTCAACCTTTTTAATTTAATATCTCGTAGCTAAGTTATTATTATGCTTATTTAATCCGAAGTAATCATGATGTTGGGCTAATTACTAAAATTGGGTAATTGGGCTTTGTACCATAATTGGGGTTTGGACAAAAGAACGACACTTGTGGAAATTAGACTATGGGCTATTAATGGGCTTTATATTTGTTTAACTAAATGATAGTTTGTTAATTTTAATATAAAGATTTACAATTGAACGTCCCTATAAATAACCATATACACTCGATCGGACACGATGAGCGGGATATTTATATGTACGAATAATCGTTCATTTAACCGGATACGGAAATGGATTAATAGTCACTAGAATTATTAAAATAGGGGTGAAATTATGTACAAGGACACTTGGCATAATTGTTACCAAAGTATTAAAACCTTGGGTTACACGCAGTCGATAACCTGGTGTAATTATTAAACAAAGTATTAAAATCTTGTTATAGTTTAAGTCCCCAATTAGTTGGAATATTTAACTTCGGGTATAAGGATAATTTGACGAGGACACTCGCACTTTATATTTATGACTGATGGACTGTTATGGACAAAAACCAGACGGACATATTAAATAATCCAGGACAAAGGACAATTAACCCATGGGCATAAAACTAAAATCAACACGTCAAACATCATGATTACGGAAGTTTAAATAAGCATAATTATTTTATTTCATATTTAATTTCTTTTATTTTATATTTAATTGCACTTCTAATTATCGCACTTTTATTTATTGTTATTGTATTTAATTGCACTTTTAATTATCGTACTTTTTAATTATCGCAATTTTATTTTATCGCACTTTTATTTATCGCAATTTTATTATTGTTAATTACTTTACACTTTAAATTAAGTTATATTTATTTTTATTATTTTACATCAGGTTTTAACTGTGACTAAGGTTTTTAAAATCGACAAACCGGTCATTAAACGGTAAAAACCCCCCTTTATAATAATAATATTACTTATATATATATTTGTATTTTTATAAAATAAAACTAATATAGCGTTAAGCTTTGTTAAAAGATTCCCTGTTGAACGAACCGGACTTACTAAAAACTACACTACTGTACGATTAGGTACACTACCTATAAGTGTTGTAGCAAGGTTTAAGTATATCCATTCTATAAATAAATAAATATCTTGTGTAAAATTGTATCGTATTTAATAGTATTTCCTTGTAAAATATAAGCTATTTTATATACCCCTTAGCTTTAACTATCAAGTATTTTTGGCGCCGCTGCCGGGGAACATCTAGCTTAAAAGCCGGAAGCGCAACGCTAATATATATAAAAAACAAAAAGATTTTTATTTTTAGTTTACTTTTATTAAAATACGCTTTTGTAAAAATACGTTTTAATATATTCGAAAATATAAAAAGAAAAACAAAAATATAAATATTTTTAAGAGTTTGTTAAATATTTAAGTTTTATAAAGTTTCTTTATTTTTATTTTATAAAAATATAAGTCTTATTTAAATATTTTGTTTTTATTAAAAACATAATAAAAAATAAAAAAAAACCGAAAAAATATATATATATATAAATCTAGTTTTAAGATTTTTATTTATAAAATTATAAAGAATTTTATTTCTATTTTAGTTTTTAAAGATAAGTTTTATTTAAATTATATAAATATATTAATTAAATTAAAAACAGAAAAATAAAAAAAAATAATAATTACGTCGAAACCTGTCAAACGAGTTCACTTAATCTGAAATTTGAAACCCCGCGACTCGCGGAGTTTGGAGCCAGGAATACCGCAAGTCGCGGAGCAGCCCTGACACGGGTACACAGGAACCCTAACAGCATTAATTACGAGATAATTATTATTATTATTAATTCTAAACCCTAATTAGGGTATTTTTATTATAATATTTAGTTTTAATTAGTTTATTTTATTTTATTTAATTTTATTTAGTTTAATTAAATTATAAAATTAATAGTTTTAATAAATAAATAATATAAAAATAATATTTTTATAAAAATTGTACTTTTTACAACTTTTAGTATATTTTTATATTTTGTCCCTTTTTATTTGTTTTAGCATAATATTTGTATTTTTCGCTCATTTTTAGTTTTAAAACATAGTTTTTGCCATAGTTATTTTTATTTCTAGATTTTTAGGCTTTGCCGTAAAACCCCTTAAGTGTGAAATTTTTTTCTTTAGACTAAGATTTAGGTGCTTTAGAATTTTGCGACGCCTTTTTGGTTTTTAGTGCCTTTTTAAGTTTTAACGCGCTACTTTCTTATTTTTATTTTTCGACGCCTTTTACCTATGTATCAATTATCATTCCAATTAGTAATCTCAATTTGCGATTATAATTTTAAGTTAGTGATAGTTATAAGGTTGGGTTAGTCGAGTGTTTTTAAGTTTTATAAGTTTCTTTCATTTTTCGACGCCTTTTATTTTTCAATTTTTTTTTTCGACCTTTTTCGACGCGCTCTTTTTCTTTCTTATTTCTCGCTATTCTAGTTTTAAGACATAGATTTTTATTCTACTTCTTATCTAAATTTCTTAAAATTACGAAAATTTATTTTAAGTGGTTAAATTGATAGACATCAAAATTTTCTGGTTCGTAGTAATAGTTGGATTTGTACGTGGACCGGGTTATTGGAGCCAAACAGTCCTCAATTATATTGAGACCAAACGAATCCTGCCCCTCTCCTGCATCTTTTGGCTATTCGAAACGTGGGCAAAATCAGAAAAGTCTATTAATTGGATAACTTATATAATTTTTCTTTCCTTTTAAAAACTAATAGGATATTCAGTGAATGCACCGAGCAAGACGTTCACCACCTTTTGTACGTTCACCACCTGTAACTCGATCAAGACATCAAGCTAATATTATCGCCGTTGATTTTTCTTTAGAATCGTCATCTAGTCGACCAAGTACTCCAGTTCAAATTTCCGATAATCCATTTTTTGAACCCGACCTCACAATTGAGAATCCGAAGAATATTCAGGGACAATTCGTAGATCCTGAACCATTAAATTTTCCTCCGGAACCACCAATCATTCAAACAGAGATTGTTGAGGAATGAACCATTAAATCAGAATCCTCTAGTGATTCAGATTCAACAAATTCAATTATGGAAGTAACAGAACCTTTAAGTATGGAAGACCGAATGCGAGCTAAACGCACTGGCCAAGGTCACGCAATTACTCATCCAGACATTAATGCGCCAGATTATGAAATCAAAGGACAAATTCTACATATGGTGACTAATCAATGCCAATTTAGTGGTGCGCCGAAGGAAGATCCAAATGAACATCTTCATACCTTTAATAGGATCTGTACACTATTTAAAATAAGAGAAGTTGAGGATGAACAGATATATCTCATGTTATTTCCCTGGACTTTAAAGGGAGAAGCCAAAGATTGGTTGGAATCTTTACCTGAAGGGGCGATTGATACATGGGACGTTTTAGTTGAAAAATTTCTTAAACAATTCTTTCCTGCATCTAAAGCCGTAAGACTTCAAGGAGAAATTGTTACGTTCACGCAGAAACCGAATGAAACTCTATATGAGGCGTGGACTAGAATTGGAAAGTTATTAAGTGGATGTCCGCAACATGGTTTAGACACCTGTCAAATAGTACAAATATTCTACCAAGGATGCGACATCACTACAAGAAAAGACATCGATATAGCAGCTGGTGGTTCCATTATGAAGAAAACCAAAACTGATGCTTATAAAATTATTGATAACACCGCTTCCCACTCACATGAGTGGCACCAAGAAACAGATATCGTTAGATCATCTAAAGCAGCTAGAGCCGATTCTAGCCATGACTTAGATTCCATTTCTGCAAAGATAGATGCTGTCGAGAGACGAATGGAAAAGATGACTAAAGATATCCACTCAATACGAATTAGTTGTGAGCAGTGTGGAGGATCACATTTGACAAAAGATTGTCTCGGTATTGAATTAACAATGGAACAAAGAGAGAATATTTCATACATAAACCAAAGGCCTGGAAATAATTATCAGAATAATTATCAACCGCCAAGACCGATTTACAATCAAAATCAGAATTATAACCGAAATATTCCATACAACAACCAACAAGGTCCTAGCAATCAACAAGTATCCAATAATACTTACAATCAGCAAAGACCTAATTTTCAAAACAAACCACCACAAACCGATGATAAAAATCCGAATTTAGAAGATATGATGATAAAGCTAGTTGAAACTCAAACACAGTTTTTCACATCTCAAAAACAAACTAATGAACAAAATGCTCAAGCATTTAGAAATCAACAAGCTTCTATTCAAAATCTGGAACAAGAAGTAAGTAACCTAGCAAGGTTAATAGGTGAAAGAAAACCGAGAAGTTTACCTAGTGATACAAATGCAAACCAATGAAACAGCTAAAGCCATTACCACAAGAAGTGGTACAACACTTAAACCACCTGAAATACCTGTAACTTCTGATGACTATTCCTACTCCACAAGAACCACAACCTGAACAAGATAAGGAAAAAGAACCGGTAGTTGAAAAGGTTAATGAAGATAACACAGTTAAGGCTAAACCTTATGTTAAACCATACCAACCACCACTTCCTTACCCGAGTAAAATGAAAAAAGAGAAACTTGAAGCCGAGCAATCCAAATTCTTGGATATGTTTAAACAGATAAATGTAAATCTTCCTTTCATTGATGTGATTTCAGGAATGCCTAGATATGCTAAATTTCTGAAAGATCTAATCTCAAATAGAAAGAAAATGGAAGAACTATCGGCTGTTACTATGAATGCTAATTGTTCAGCAGTGCTATTGAATAAGATACCAGAAAAATTATCTGATCCAGGAAGTTTCACAATTCCATGTTTTCTGGGTAGTCTTAGTTCAATAGAAGCATTGGCAGACTTAGGTGCTAGTATAAATTTAATGCCGTATTCACTATACGCTAAACTAGACCTTGGAGAATTGAAACCAACAAGAATAAGCATACAACTAGCCGATCGATCAATAAAATATCCTAGAGGGATAATGGAGAACATGCTAGTTAAAGTTGGTACTTTAGTATTTCCAGTAGATTTTGTTGTTCTGGACATGGAAGAAGATTCTCAAGTTCCTCTCATTTTAGGAAGACCATTCTTAAACACGGTTAAAGCAATGATAGACGTGTTTGGTAAGAAATTGACCCTAAGTATAGAGGATGAGAGTGTTACCTTTTCAGTTGATAAAGCAATGCAACAACCACAATCTGCAGATGATACATGCTATTATATTTAAACCATAGATTCACATGCAGAATTATTAGAAGAATTTCCAGAATTACAAGGAACAGGAGAATGTTCTTTAGGAGAAGGAACTGAACCAATTGATGAAGCTGAAATGTTAGCTACACTAATAGCTAATGGATATGAACCAACTACAGAAGAAATTCAAATGCTAAAAGAAGAAGACAGATATCGATATAAATCATCGATAGAAGTACCTCCGACATTAGAGTTAAAGCCACTTCCAAACCATTTGGAATACGCTTATTTACATGGTGAATCTGAATTACCTGTAATAATATCGTCTTCTCTTACTGAAAATGAGAAATCACAACTCATTTCTGTGTTGAAAGCTCATAAACCAGCCATTGCATGGAAGATTCATGATATTAAAGGAATAAGTCCTTCGTATTGCACACATAAAATCCTTATGGAAGAAGGTCATAAAACGTATGTGCAACGCCAACGAAGACTAAATCCGAATATGCAAGAGGTTGTTAAAAAAGAAATAATTAAATTGCTAGATGCAGGTTTAATTTATCCAATTTCTGATAGTCCATGGGTAAGTCCAGTTCAATGCGTGCCTAAGAAGGGTGGCATGACTGTCATTACAAATGAAAAAAATGAGCTTATTCCTACTAGGACTGTAACAGGATGGCGTGTGTGTATTGATTATAGAAAATTAAATGACGCCACCAGAAAAGATCACTTTCCCTTACCTTTTATTGATCAAATGTTGAAAAGATTAGCCGGAAACAGTTACTATTGTTTTCTTGATGGATTTTCCGGATATTTTCAAATTCCAATAGCACTCGAAGATCAAGAAAAAACCACGTTCACGTGCCCTTATGGTACTTTTGCTTACAAACGCATGCCATTTGGACTTTGTAATGCCCCTGCAACCTTTCAAAGGTGTATGATGGCGATTTTTCACGACATGATAGAAGAATGCATGGAAGTTTTCATGGATGACTTTTCAGTCTTCGGTGATACATTTGAATCATCTCTAGTTAATCTGGAACGAATGCTTATTAGATGCGAACAATCAAATCTAGTACTTAATTGGGAGAAATGTCATTTCATGGTTAAAGAAGGCATCGTTCTTGGACATAAAATTTCAAAAGAAGGAATTGAAGTGGATAGAGCTAAAGTAGATGTAATTGCTAAACTTCCACATCCCACCAATGTTAGAGGAGTTAGGAGTTTTCTAGGGCATGCCGGTTTTTACCGACGTTTCATAAAAGATTTTTCTAAAATTGCCACTCCTATGAATAAACTCCTAGAAAAGGATGCTCAATTCATCTTTTCAGATGAATGCATCAAATCTTTTAATATTCTTAAAGAGAAACTCACTAATGCGCCGATCATGATAACACCAAATTGGAATCTACCGTTTGAACTAATGTGCGATGCAAGTGATTTTGCAATGGGAGCCGTTTTAGGACAAAGGATTGAAAAACGATTTCAACCTATATATTATGCTAGTAAGACGTTACAAGGAGCACAAACGAATTACACAACTACTAAAAAAGAACTCCTTGCTATTGTCTTTGCTTTTGACAAATTTCGTTCATATCTCGTTCTAGCAAAAACGGTGGTCTATACCGACCATTCTGCTCTTAGATACCTATTTTCAAAACAAGATGCCAAACCAAGATTAATCCGTTAGATCTTACTCTTACAAGAGTTCGATATTGAAATCCGAGATAAAAGAGGAGCAGAAAATCTCGCCGCTGATCATCTTTCTCGTCTTGAAAATCCTGAATTAGAAGTTCTAAATGAATCGGCCACACAAGACAACTTTCCTGATGAATATCTATTGAAGATAGATTATAATAAAATTCCATGGTTTGCAGACTATGCAAACTATTTAGTATGTGGATTCCTTGAAAAAGGATTATCGTACCAAAAACGAAAGAAATTCTTCAGTGATATAAAACACTATTTCTGGAAAGATCCACATTTATTTAAAAGTTGTCCAGATGGAATAATACGCCGATGTGTATTCGGAGATGAAGCTAGTAAAATTTTAAACCATTGTCACACAGGACCAACAGGAGGGCATTATGGGCCTCAACTAACAGCAAGAAAAGTTTATGATGCTGTATTCTATTGGCCTACAATTTACAAAGACGCACACCTTCTTTGCAAATCCTGTGATGCTTGTCAAAGGGCCGGAAAAATAAGTCAACGTGATGAAATGCCACAAAATGTCATTCAAGTATGTGAAGTATTTGACATTTGGGGTATTGACTTTATGGGTCCATTTCCAAAATCTCATAATAATCTCTATATTCTCGTAGCCATTGATTATGTATCTAAATGGGCGGAAGCACAAGCTCTCCCAACTAACGATGCACGAGTTGTAGTCAACTTTTTAAAATGTCTTTTTGCAAGGTTTGGAACACCGAAAGCTTTAATAAGTGATCGGGGTACTCATTTCTCTAATAATCAACTTGAGAAAGTTCTCAAAAGATATGGAGTAACTCATAAAATCTCCACCGCATATCATCCACAAACAAGTGGACAAGTTGAAAATACCAACCGAGCTTTAAAACGTATTCTAGAAAAAATCGTAGGATCAAATCCGAAGGAATGGTCCATTAAATTGGAGGATGCACTCTGGGCTTTTAGAACAGCCTACAAAACTCCAATTGGAACCACACCTTTTAGACTCGTTTATGGAAAAGCATATCATCTTCAAGTAGAAATTGAACACAAAGCATTTTGGGCATTGAAGACATGTAATCTTGATTTACATGAAGCTGGACGTCTACGGTTAAGTCAATTAAACGAATTAGAAGAATTAAGACATGAAGCATACGAAAATTCGTTAATCTATAAAGAAAGAACAAAGAAATGGCATGATAAAAGAATCAGAAGTTCAAAAGAATTCAAAGAAGGAGACAGAGTTCTTCTTTTCAATTCACGATTCAAGCTATTTCCTGGAAAATTGAAATCAAGATGGTCTGGACCATTCATAGTCAAAAGAGTTTTCCCATACGGAATGATAGAATTAATAAATTCAAATGGAATTGAATTTAAAGTTAATGGTTACAGAGTTAAACATTACATAGATAGTCCAATGGAAGTTGACAATGAAGTTAATCACAATTTCGATACCACAACTAACTAAGTGTGGAGAGAATCAAGTCTTTTAAAGGATAATATGTATTTCTGTTAGAGTTAGATTTTCTGTTTTCGTGTAGTTCTCAAAAATGGAACCCGAATGGTCTTTCCCTAGCAGACCCTAAAGAACTAGTCTTCTCCCCCCATTCTGAATTTTTTTTTTGTTTTTACGAAATGAAGACTTCCTGTGAACTAAACCATGGTCTAATGCTACACGCTTTGATCACTAAACGTAATAATGACACACTTCTGAGTGATCTAGTATCAGTAATCAGAGAAAGATTGGACGTAGTAAGAAAAGAATCCAGATGCGAAGATAATAAGTAGCAATTTGGTAAAGGAAAATCAAAATCCGCAGCGAAAAGAAGAGCACGACACCTAGAAAGATGTCACAAATGCGGAAAATGGTCACATGGAGGTAAATGTTCAAATAATCAAACCTATTCAAACACCGAATTTGTTACTTTATGCAGAGACGGACCGTTCATATGTTTAGAAGAAAAAACACTGAATGCTCGAGGTTACGCCTATGTAGCCATGGAAAACCAATTAAACCGACTATCTTATGAGTGGGATAGATCGTATCACTAAGAATACTATCTCACAGGTAAGTCTGTACAGTTTTTATTTTTTATTTTCATTTTTAACCTTTTGATAATAAACGCTAAGTTGTTCGCTATAAAGTATTAAATTGGTATTGAATAAAATTAGGTTTGGCGACCGAAATTATTGATATCATTCAAAAATTTATTACATCACCGCGAAATTTAACGTTTATTCTTAAGGTATAAATATCTTTAATCAATCAACCCAAATATTTCAAAAATTCGTCATGAGTTAAATTACGTCATGGAACTGAAATTACTTTACCGAAAAGATGGGCGCATATTTTTGATAATATTTGATTGATTAAAGTGGGATAAAAAGCCAAAAAGATTTTTAATTTTATTTTTACCGTGTTTTTAAAATTAATATATTAATCTTAAATTAATATTGTAAACTTTTTAAATTAATATATTTAAAATTGTAAATATTTGAACAATTGATATTTTTAAGTTTGTATATATAAAAACAAAAATATAATATAAGTTTGGTGTGAATTTTTAATTTAATGCATTTTAAATTTAAGTTTGGTGTAAATTTAAAAAACAAAACTTTACTTTATTTCGCTAAGTTAAAAATATGATTTTTAAAATTCGTCGTGAGTTGAAGACTAGGTCGTTGAACCGAAATTGCTCTACCCGAGGGAGGGATGAGAACTTTTATTATCATTATTTTTAATCTTATTGAATTAAAGTATGCCAAAAACATTAAAAAAAAAAACCCAAAAATCTTAGCTTTTAAAACAATCACTACAAAAAGACAAATTTTAAAATTTTGTCGAGGGACGGACTAGGACATCGATCCGAAACGACCTCGTCCTAAAACAAAGGAAAACAAAATTTTAAATTTATTTTATATTTGTTTTATAAGTTAAGGCTTATAAAAAAAAAAACACCGCGACTCGCGGAGTTTGTAAGCATTAAACACCGCAAGTCGCGGAGGGACTAAAATCCAGAAAAAATATAACGAGCTGAACTGATCAGTCCCCATCCCCACACCACAAAAACTGCGAAAAAATACCCGAAAATACACACACAAACACTCCGAAATTCACAATTTTTCACCGTTTTTCATCACATTTTTAACTAAAATCATGTTGAGAAGGATGCTATCAAGGAATTACTCAAGAAAAACGGTAAATTTCTACACCTAAACACCATTTAATCCGAAAATTAGTGTTCTTGAGCAATTTTATACCCAATTCGATTTTGATGCTTTTTAGTGTAATTATGCTTAAATTATTTATGTATTATGCTTGTATAACATAGATTGATGCTATTTAACATGATTAAAAGCCTTAAACTTCAAATTTTGAGAAATCTAGGGTTTGTGTTCTTGAGCAATTTGAGGCTTTTTGATATAAACAGGTTATGGCCAATTTTTGTCATGAATTATTGCTAAATTAAGTAGTGTAACATGTTTAGGTAGTTAAATGATCCAAACTTTGAGCCTAAACATAATTTTTGAGAATTAAAGTGGACTTTTTCAAGTCTAAAATTCATGAATTTGATTTTTGAGAGATAATGCCAATTGAAACTTGTTTAATTGCTAGTAATGATTATTTTGACATGTTATTTGAGTTGAATGCTTATGAACTTGGCGAACATTTTCGTATATGCTTATTTGAAAAAGTGTAGATTTGATAAAAATATGAAAATGAGCATAAGTTTGATATAAATTGGACATGTCATTGTAATTATTTTGATTGATGATTTTGCTGACACTAATGCATATTTGGATGCACAAAAAAATTGTGTTTGATGTGTTTTGCAGACTGAAAGGGGTGAATCTTCATCCCAAGCTCGAATGCTCCTCCTGAGAATGCGGAACAACAGGATGTTGATAGCTATTACAAACAAGATATACCTCATCCAGTTATTACATTTTCAGATATGCACTTGGAAGATTTGCACCCGAACTTGAGATTTGACAAACGTTGGATAGATTATCCAAAATACCAAAGGGGCTTGCATACTCTTCATTCTAAAGTTGTTGAAGTACCTAGGGCAATAGAATGGGGACCATTAGAAGCTGTAGAATTGGCCGGGCTAATTAGAGAATTACTTACACAGAGGTATGGTAATTCTACTTTTAACGATTGGGTATGATTATTCAGCATGCGTAGACCTGTATATAAAGTATGGTGTGAAGAATTATTGTGTAGTATAGAAATAAATGATCGGGTAGCTAGTTTAACCGATCGATCTTTTATTAGATTTTTGTTAGGAGGTTTGATGCGCCACATGTCTCTACTAGACATGGCTCAGGCCATACGTATATATGCGCCTGAGGAGTTAGCATCTGCCGATTGTAGAGGGTTGATATTGAACGGTAGGAAAATTGATGAAAATTTTGATACGCATGGTGTATGGAGTCAAATGACTAGCCATCACCGATTTAAAGGGGGAAATTACTCTTATTTGGATATAGATAGAGCAGAGTTAAGAGTAATTCATAGGTTTTTAGCTAATTCGATTACACAAAGAGGTAAGAATAAGGAAAAGGTAAATGAACAGGATTTGTTTTACCACATGTGTATTCGAGACCCATAAAGCGCTGTAAGTATACCTTATTGTGTGGGTTATTATTTATCAGCAATGGTTAGGGGGATGAGACCGCATAGCATAATAGGAGGTGGTATATTTATTACTTTGATTGCTGAATATCTCGGTGTGGATATAAGTCGGGGGGGGGGATTATTAGTCGAAGAACCAGAACCCCGCGATACAATAGGTTTAAATGTATACCATGGTGCGAAGGTTTTGAAGAGGTGAAATAACGCCGCAGTACAATACCATGGTAGACATCCACAGGTTGAGAGAAACCAACAGCCAGGAAATGTGGGAGGGGGAAATGAAATGACAGAAATGCAAAGGTTTATAGCTTCACAAGAGTATGAAAATGCTAGACATCGAGCATTTGAAGATTGGCAAGTTCATCAAAACCAAATCATAGCTCATTGCCAACATGTAGGTAAAAACTATATTCCTACTCCATCGCCCGTATTTCCTCCATGGTCTATAGAGATCAAACCACCGTATCCTACGTATAACCCAGCCGAAGCATTTTATAACACATATGGTTATGCATGGAACCCCTACTGGTATCAGTATCATCCATAGTTTACTTAGTTTTATTTATTTTATAATTTGTAATGTTGATACATTTAATACTTATGTTAATATTGTAATAGTTTTTATAATTTTCTAATTTTTTTTTATTAGATTTTAATAATTTTTGAATGTGGGGTAATATACCAAACTTCAAAATATGTATATATGTTTGCAGTTTATCTTATGTACACAACAGGGTAAAACAACGCATTTTCAAAGACTGGCATTAAGTTCAGCAAAAGCAACTAATTTTGACGACAAGATGCAAAATAAATGTGATATAACAACAAAACGGAATGAACAAATGATATGCACCATTTATCATTCAGCAAACAAACACAAATATGTTTGGAAAATTTGGTAAAATTTAATCATTTCTAGGCTAATCACCCTCAATAATTTAAATTGTTACTGATTTCTTGCAAATGAGGGCATTGCAAGATTTTAAGTGTGGGAAGGGGTTAAATTCTTTCGGATTTTTAAAAATTTTTATCTTAAACACTTGGTTACCATTAAAAATACTAGTAAAGCAGTAGTTGTATTAGAATCTAGTGCTCTCTGATAATAAAGAACAGCCCTAGTCTTATATACTGACTACCCAATTCTAGTAAAATTTTTCAAAATTTTCAATTAAATGAACTCAAAATCATGTTTATACATATTTATGAATGATAAAATTAGGTATTAACACCGAAATTATTGTTACCTCGGAAAGGACATAAATTGAGAAACAAACCAAAATGTTAAAATTTATTTAAAATGGAATAGAGGACAATAAAAAGGAAAATAAAAGCCAAGTGTGGGAAAAATTACCAAGTTATCTTAAACATATGTCACATATTTCTGTAACAAATAATTGAAAATACTTTTGTTTTGGACTAAATTAACTGTTTTACCCGATTTACTATAATGAAAGATGGATCTACACGATGAATCAATTCCATCATTAAAAGGAAGTAAAGTCTTCTGAAAAAGACACGCGCTTCTTGATTTAGGTCATGAAGTTATCGTCCAGACCAGCTGTAGGTTGATGAAAAATCTAGAAAAGTCATCTCTAAAATCAGCAGGAAATCCACGGACCTCAGCATAAAACAGGGTCGCCAAGTGGTCAGATTTATCCTAACCATGAGAAGGATTTATCTCGTACAATGGGGGGCACCGTGCAAATTAGCTTGATAAGACTAATGAATTAGATCCCCAGAAAGGATAATCTCCTTAAAGATTAAAAATCAGCTTATAAGCCTGATATTACTCAATCCTTGAGATTGACCTTAAAGATTGAGAATTCAAACTCATAGAATTCAATGATATCTAAACTCGAGCTTGAACGAGAAAATATTTTGATAAAATTACAAACCGATTTGTTTTCTGAAAACCCTATTTTCACTGCGTTCATTACCATTGAACGTAAAATCCTAGGAATTCACCTGGAATTCATTAGGTCATCTGAACCAAATCGGGTGTCAACCGTAAGAACGGTGGTTGCATAGCATGGTCAAAGACAAGACCTTGTGCCAAACCGAAAAATCATAAGGGTGAGCTTTACTATTGCTCCTACCAAGGATAGTAATTGCGTCCGACACGTTATAGACCATAATTAAAAGCATGTCAGGGGACATTGCCTTAACAGTTGCTTGTTCAACGCTTTCCTTTACAACCGGATGGTAGTTTATCGAAAGGTAATATACGGGACAAGTGAACTGGATTTGTTGCTTTCCTAATACAAGGTTAGCAAGTGGGTAACACAAAACCACAAGTGTTGAGCTAAAATTTTCAAATCTGAAACCCACACAACCCATAAAAGTATTTTGCAAACACCGGTGAAGGGTTATTCCGGAAAACTTATCTAGGGTAAAAAACTAGATTTAATTTTCAAAAGATCAAATGTTTTCATAAAGATCCAATTTCCTTAATGGATCTAAATTTTATAGTCATGTGGGACTGTAAACCATATCGCTACTACCATTGTTTATACCGCCGTATAGAAATCACTGATGTACAAAGTGTGAAGAATAAAGAAGTGGTTCTAGTATTTCAAGACTATATTGCTTGAGGACAAGCAACGCTCAAGTGTGGGAATATTTGATAATGCTAAAAACGAGCATATATTTCATAGCATTATTCCTCAAGAAAGACAAGCTTTTAGTTGCAATTGTTCTATTTAAAAGTGATATTCGTTTAAATAATAAAAGGTGAAGACAAAAGACAGATTCGACTAATTGAAGACGCAAACGACCAAAAAGCTCAAAAGTACAAAATACAATCAAAGAGGTTCCAATTATTGATAAGAAACGTCTCAAAATTGCAAGAGTACAAGATTCAAAATGCAAAGTACAAGATATTAAATTGTACGCAAGGACGTTCGAAAATCCGGAACCGGGACCAGAGTCAACTCTCAACACTCAACGCAACGGAATAAAAATTACAAGTTAACTATGTATATAAATATAATATAATATATAATTAATTCTTAAAATTAATATATATATTATAATATATTTATAAATCGTCGGCAAACAAAGAGCCAAAGCTAGGTGAGCTGTAATTTCAAACTCCGCGAGTTGCGGAGTTTGAAGGCAAAAAATTACGCGACTCGCGGAGTTCACCCGGACTCAAATTCCTATAAAAGCCAACGCAGTTCGACGAAAAATATATCATATAATCTATCTCTCTCTCAATATATACGTAATATATATATATATTTATATTTTAATTTTAATTTTAATTTTAATTCTAATAATAAGGGTATGTTAGCGAATGTTGAAGGGTGTAAGTCGAAATTCTGTCCGTGTAACGCTACGCTATTTTTAATCATTGTAAGTTATGTTCAACCTTTTTAATTTAATGTCTCGTAGCTAAGTTATTATTATACTTATTTAATCTGAAGTAATCATGATGTTGGACTAATTACTAAAATTGGGTAATTGGGCTTTGTACCATAATTGGGGTTTGGACAAAAGAACGACACTTGTGGAAATTAGACTATGGGCTATTAATGGGCTTTATATTTGTTTAACTAAATGATAGTTTGTTAATTTTAATATAAAGATTTACAATTGAAGGTCCCTATAAATAACCATATACACTCAATCGGACACGATGGGCGGGGTATTTATATGTACGAATAATCGTTCATTTAACCGAACACGGGAATGGATTAATAGTCACTAGAATTATTAAAATAGGGGTGAAATTATGTACAAGGACACTTGGCATAATTGTTAACAAAGTATTAAAACCTTGGGTTACACGCAGTCGATAACCTAGTGTAATTATTAAACAAAGTATTAAAATCTTGTTATAGTTTAAGTCCCCAATTAGTTGGAATATTTAACTTCGGGTATAAGGATAATTTGACGAGGACACTTGCACTTTATATTTATGACTGATGGACTGTTATGGACAAAACCAGACGGACATATTAAATAATCCAGGACAAAGGACAATTAACCCATGGGCATAAAACTAAAATCAACACGTCAAACATCATGATTACGGAAGTTTAAATAAGCATAATTATTTTATTTCATATTTAATTTAATTTATTTTATATTTAATTGCACTTCTAATTATCGCACTTTTATTTATTGTTATTGTATTTAATTGCACTTTTAATTATTATACTTTTTAATTATCGCAATTTTATTTTATCGCACTTTTATTTATCGCAATTTCATTATTGTTATTTACTTTACGCTTTAAATTAAGTTATATTTATTTTTATTATTTTACATCAGGTTTTAACTGCGACTAAAGTTTTTATAATCGACAAACCGGCCATTAAACGGTAAAAATCCCCCTTTATAATAATAATATTACTTATATATATATTTGTATTTTTATAAAATAAAAATAATATAGCGTTAAGCTTTGTTAAAAGATTCCATGTGGAACGAACCGGACTTACTAAAAACTACACTACTGTACGATTAGGTACACTGCCTATAAGGGTTGTAGCAAGGTTTAAGTATATCCATTCTATAAATAAATAAATAAATATCTTGTGTAAAATTGTATCGTATTTAATAGTATTTCCTTGTAAACTATAAGTTATTTTATATACCCCTTAGCTTTAACTATCAATGTTCCAAATAATGATGCAACAAATCCTACTGGCCATTCATCAAATTCTACACCCTCATCGAATTCAAATCCAACAAATACTAATGAAAGTTCAACTTCTGGTACATCCACATCAAGTGAAACAGTGAATTCCAGATTCAAATACAATCATGGAATATTCTTTAAGAATCAGGAGCAAAGATTATTGTTGGGAGTAGAACATGATTTTATAACGTTACGAAACACATTCATCGAAGAAAATGCTTACAAGATCTTCCGCATCAATGAATTACCAAGGAGTAAAAGGTTTACTTATATAGGTTCACGATTGCTTCCAGCAAGTGAAACGAATTGGTATGAGTTTATGTGGAGGAAACATATCAACAAAGATGAAGATGATTTGTGGCTTCAAAGAAAATATCGTATTTCAGAAGTGTTGAATATTACTCGAGTCGGAGTAGAGATAAGCGAAAAGAAAGACGTCATCAGTCAGTTCCACGTTATCAGAGAAGATGAGAAAGAGTACAAGTTCACTGAAACAGATTTTCATAATCTAGATATGCTTGACATCATTCACATCTACAACTACCTCAATATCATCACCATACGACCTTTTGCTAAGGCTCAAGCTTTGGAAGCTGTGAAAAGATACATGAGGGAGACAATTGAACTGATGAGACGTGAAGATTTTCAAATAGGTCTCGAAGCAAAAAGGAAAAAGATTCGAATTACGTGTCCGAATCAATTTACAGAGGGACTGAATGATATGAGGTTGTTTCAAATGCAATTCGAACCCGAAGGGTTTGTTTTTGTGAATTCTCAAAAAGAAAAGGTGTTCATTCGTACTGAAGAGCTAAACAAATATTCAGATGGAACACTTAAGGCTGCACTGAAGTATCTTAAGATTCATCAAAGCAAGTTCCATGACATTGACATGATAATGGGTCTTGGAAAATTCATAAAGCATATAAGAGATCGTCTGAAACTCCGGGTTCGTACAAGACAGTTTGAGATACTTCGTGGACAGAGAAAGAGAAGATATTTCAAGGAAATGGATGAATATCCATTATATGAGGGAGATCCAAGAAAAGCATGGGGTGTCTGGAAACCTTCTAAGCAAATTTTAGAAAATCAAGTAGAAGTTTCAAAACCAGATGGCACACGATGGAAACTAACGTTTGGACCTCTCAAGATTACAAAATAGGATTATGTTGTAAAGTTCACATTTAACACTAAGGGGGAGATTGTTAGGACCCCGAAGTTGTATAGTGTTAATGTGAAATAAGCTTAATTGAAGGTTCCTTAGAAGAGGGCTATATAAGGAACCTAAGTAGTCCTAATTAGATAGCCATTGCATTGTAACTGAGTTCTAGAAGCTGTGGAATGTAATTGTACCGATTCTCTCTAATACCGAGTCTCATGCTTACATACCGAATCTCTCTTTATCTTATCATTTCTCTCAATCTCAACATGATCTGACCTATCAACTTCCTTAGATGCCGAAGCACCTTGCTTTGTAGGATTTATTATTAAGTCATGTTTAGATTGGATGGGCTTAGTGGTCTTTTTACCATCCGTGCATTTAGATCTCTTGCCTACCGAAGCTTGCGCTTCATTTAGCGTAGGGCTTACTGTTATTCTTGGATGTGATATGGAGATAGGTGAGGGTGACCTAATTGGCTCTTGGTCTTGGTCCGTATCACCAATGGTTAGAGTAACTATTTGGCGGACGATGGGTGTCGAAGTCCTAGATCTAGTTACTCGTTGGGTTGGCGGAGTCTGAATCATTTCATCAGGCATGTATCGAGTTCTCTTAAGAGAATGTTCAGGAGATGATTCAGATGTTGTTGCTGAAGTGTCACTGCTTACTTCGGGTGTTGTGGAAAGGGTTGGTTCAATCCTAGTTGGACTAGGTTCCCTGATCCTCACGGGTTGAGCTTGGTGTGCTACCCTAGATCGTTTGAGGTTCACCCTAAGTGAAGGATTATCTGGCCCGGGTGGTTGAACTACAGGTTCCTATACAACCTCTGGGGCTGGAACCACGGCAGGTTCAACTTGTTCTTGTTGTATCAGGTTCGGAAGAGGTATTCCTACAGCCTGAAAATAAGAACGCATACCAGCGTCTTGGGGTTCAGCTAGCCTCACTAGCCAATTTGGAATTGGCGCAGTGAATTGATTATCAGACACCATAGGGGTGTTCATCTTCAGCTCTCCAAACCTTTTCATCTGTAATCCATGTGTACCTGGTAAAAATATATTTGCATTTCTGCAAGCATTTACAGCATCATGGATAAATATACAGAAAAACCTTTCGCAAGGGATGTATGAACCCCTTGGCTTATCAACTTGAGCTTGAACCAAATCCCATAAAAGCTCAGCATAGGCAGGAGCCTCTACTCTTATGAAAGAGTAGAATACTTTCAGCATTGGCACAGTCAAGCTATCAGATCCACTCCTTGTCATCAGCAAGCATCTGTTGATGTTTGAGAAGATCACATACCACCTTGAGTGCAGATATTTCTTCTGAAACTTAGGTGGTGGAATGTTGGTAGCTCCAACATAACCAAGATCAAAGACAGAAGTCATCATTTGCTGAGTAGCAGGAAAAGCAGGAGCATTCTGTACAAGAGGAAGTCTGAAGACCCTCCTGAAATCAGCTTTAGTGAAACTCCTCCTCCCTTAAATTCCTCTTAGTTGAAATTCAAAACGAGCTTGTGTTCCCTCTGGATTTTCAGTAGTAGGTTGTATAGCTTCCACAAACCTAATTGTTCTGTTAAGTAACTCCAGATCTTTTGCAGCTACACTGGCAGTAGTATTGAGAGCAGGCCACAGTGTCTGCCTCTCTAGAATTGCTGTCCAGTAGTTGCAGGGTATACTGGTTTCAGAGTTGATGAAGTGATTGTTCGCCATTTAGCTGTGTAAATTAGGAATAGAAGACCACAAGATATTTAACAAAAAGCATATATCTCTATTCTTATTTGCCTTTGAAATCCTTTTTATATTTTTAAATTTTAAGATTTTTATGGTTTTTCAAAAATATAAAAGTCTTTTATTCTCAAATATGAACAAATAATTGACAACCATGACATTCATATGATATTCATCTTAGTACAAAATCATCATGCAAAGTCAATTACATAACACAAGGACTCAGAATAACACTTAGTCAATTTTTAAACACATTTCAAGCAGATTCGGTAGTTATGAAAACTTTAGATTCTGTAACTAAATAAGCTTGAGTTTTCATATCAGAAAGATATAGAATAAACATGTTAAGTGTTTGAAGATAAATATCATAAAATTTCAAGGTACCAAATTTCAGACTCGGTATCAAGAAAGAAAACCAGATTCGGTATCTTCAACAATTAACAGAAAGTCACTCAAACATGCATATTCTATCATATATCAAGTAATATCACAACCATGATCAATTAACCATTCAATTACAAGTATATTAACATGTTAATTGTATGAACAAACTCGGTATCAGGATAAGAACACATTCGGTAGATACAGAATTCATCAAATAAGCAATTAAACATGTAATCAGACTCGGTCAAATGATAGATCAGTCAATTTAACTCAGATTAGACAAGATTTCATGTTGATTTTCCAAATCAATTGAGTTTAATCAAAGATTAATTGAAATCGACTCAGACTCGGTATAATCAACAAGATTTCAAAAATTAAAGGTCATAATCCAGTTATTTTGATCTTTTCTGGTTGATAAAAACTTAATTATCTCAGATCTACAATTATATATCTTAAACATTGATTAAAATGAACAATTACCAAGAATTTGAAGAAACAGAATGACGGACTCGATAGAATTAGGCAGATTCGGTATAATCAACAGACTCGGTAGGTAATTAATAACAGTAAGAGAGTAATGTTTGACTTTGACTCTCCTTTTATAGATACCGAAAGTAAAATACCGAATGGGCTTTACAGAATGGGCCTAAAATACCGAATACAGTCCAATTTTTCTAAACTTTAACAATTTAACTCCAAATTTTGACAAATTGATTTTTCCTCTTGAAATCCATTTCAATCTTTTTGTGAAAAACAATTCTGAGACAATTTCTGAAAACTTTGAACTTACCGAATCTGTACTGTTGGTTGTCAGACTTGGTAAAATGCTAAAAATAGCATTTATTCAGAAAAGATTAAATATTTTTGGATTTTATCTTTTCCAATTTTTATGAATTTTTCAAAATAAGATTTGTACTTAAAAGAACTTTGAATTTTATACAAAGTAAAAATCTTCAGTGATACCAATTGTTGACACGGGTTGCATACTGAGATGTATACAAGCCATAGTGAATTATTTCAGATAAAAACAAAGAAATTTTGAATTCAGTTTTGAAAAACAATATTTTTGAATTATTTTCTCATTTTCTCCCTTTTTCTCCCCCTCAAAATGTGATATACAAGAAAGTAAATCAGCATTTTGATTATATTTCCAAGAAAATAAATTAACTCCCCCTTGAAATAGGATATCAATGAGTTACCTCCTCCTTGTGTAACCATTGAACAAATATATGTAGGAAGTTATCATTAATCTAAAGGCAGACCCTTAAAGAAAAATTATCTAAAGCACTGAAACTTAGTTGCTCTCCCTAGAAAGTATCTACTCCCCCTAAACACAAGATCCCAAAAATAAGTTCCAACAGATCTAAGGAATATCAAGCACTATACTATATCATGCCAATCTCTTTGATCAAGAAATTTAGCCTAAGTTCATCTAAAGGTTTAGTGAACATATCAGCTAATTGCACTTTAGTAGGCACAAAGTATAACTCTATATCCCCTTTCTCTACATGGTCCTTAATGAAATGATAACGAATATCTATGTGTTTAGTTTAAGAATGCTGGACCTGGTTGCTTGTTATTGCAATAGCACTTTGTGAATCACAATAGATCGGGGTCTTAGAAATCTTAAAGCCATAGTCCAAGAGTTGAGTTTGCATCCACAAAACTTGTGAACAACTGTGAGCAGTAGCAATGTACTCAGACTCAGCTGTTGATAAAGACACACAGTTCTACTTTTTGGATGACCAACCAACTAGTCTATTCCCCAACATCTGAATTGATCCAGATGTGCTCTTTCTATCAACATGGAAACCACCATGATCCGCATCAGTATAAGCAGTGAGATTGAAATCGGATCCATGAGGATACCAGATCCCAAGGTTAGGTGTACCTTTAAGGTATTGAAAAATCCTAACAACCGCTTTGGAGTGAGATTTCTTAGGGTTGGACTGAAAGCGGGCACAGACAGTTACGGCAAGTGAAATGTCTGGTTGACTCGCAGTCAGATACATTAAAGAACCAACCATGCTTCGATAAAGCGTAATATCAAAGGGTTCCCCATTAGTATCAGCATCCAGTAAAGTCCTCATTGGGGTTGTCATTGGTTTTAAAGCAGTCATTTTAAAACGTTTTAGCATATCATTGATATACTTTGTTTGACTGATAAAAATCCCATTTGGTAATTGTTTTACTTGTAACCCCAAGAAGAAAGTTAACTGGTCAATCATGCTCATTTCGAATTTACTGGCCATAAGGTCACCAAATTCTTTGCATAAGGCCGGGGACGTGGAACCAAAAATAATATCATCAACGTAAATTTGAACCAAGAGAATGTGACCGTGGTTTTTACGAGTGAATAGCGTTGTATCAATCGTTCCACGAGAGAAGCCATTGTCTAGCAAATACTTTGCTAAGGTCTCGTACCATGCACGCGGTGCTTGCTTCAGACCGTATAAAGCTTTCTCCAAGTAGTAAACGTGGTTTGGATGAATGGGATCGACAAAGCATTCTAGTTGATCAACATAGACTTCCTCTTGAAGATAACCATTCAGAAAAGCAGTTTTGACATCCATTTGAAACACCGTGAACTTCATATGAGAAGCAAATGCAAGGAAAAGACGAATTGCCTCAATCCTAGCAACCGGAGCAAACGTTTCGTCATAATCAATGCCCTCTTGTTGTAGATATCCTTTGGCCACAAGACATGCCTTATTTCGAACCACAATTCCATCAGAATCCTTCTTGTTCTTGAAAATCCACTTAACCCGTATTGGTCGTTGACCCGTTGGTCTTGGAACTAATCGCCATACTTTCAATCGTTCAAATTGATTGATCTCGTCTTGCATTGCAACTACCCAGTATGGATCTAGTAAAGCTTGAGCAACCGTTGTTGGTTCAATCTTACTAAGAAAGGCTGTGAATAGACACATATTCTGAGTAGCCCTTCGAGTTGAAACTGGAGCAGATGCATCACCAATAATAAGATCTATTGGATGAGTTTTAGTCCATCGGGTGTGTGGAAGAGATTGTACATCAATTGTATCCATCGAAACATCAACCGTTGTTGACGTTGAGCCTTGATCTGCTTGATCTGATGTAACAGTATCTAATGGATTCAATAGAGTATCTGGAGAAACAGCTGGAGTTGTATCAAATGACGAATCTTGATCTTGTTCAAGATTATCAATAACAGGAGGTTGGAGGGAGGATGAAGAAGCAACAGGTGAATTAGTTGGTGTTGAATCTTCATCAAAAAGACTTTGAAGAGTCTCCACAGTAGTTGACTGTGATGGTGTAACTGGTACGGTTTGAACATTTGAATCCCGTTGAGGAGTATAAAGACTATCAAACAAGATATCTAGTTCCTCTGATGTAACCGTAGGAACACCCTTCTTCGAGAAAATTGAGTTTTGCGTGGAAGAAGTAGTAGCCAGGTTAGGATCGGGTTTTGAACTGAGTTGTTCAAAATCCATTCCCGAAAATTCATCGAACTTGACGTTAATGCTCTCTTTAATCATCATTGTCCGCTTATGATAAACACGATAAGCAACTTTGTTCGAGGAATAACCAAGAAATATGGCTTGATCGCCATGAGGATCAAACTTTCCGGGGCTGTCAAAATCGTTAAGCACATAGCATATACAACCAAAAACACGGAAATATTTGACATTCGGGCGTCTACCATATAATAACTCATATGGAGTTTTATCAAAACGTTTGTTTACAATACAACAATTTTGGGTATAGCATGCAGTTGAAATGGCCTCCCCCCACATTTTTAGAGGTAATTTGGAGTATGCAAGCATCGTTCGTGCTGCTTCGCACAACGTACGATTACATCATTCGACTACTCCATTTTGTTGGGGGTCCGAGCAGCAGAGAACTGATGTTCAATGCCTTGGTCTTTCAAATAACTATCAAGCGGGTCATTCTTAAATTCTGTCCCATTATCAGTTCTGATGCTCTTAACATGTTTGTTAAAAGAGCGTTGAATCTTTTTAATGAATTCAATGATAATGGCAGGGGTTTCTGACTTAGTTCGCAAAAGAAAAATCCATGTAAACCGGGTATAGTCATCAACAATCACAAGCACATGTTTCTTGCCACCGAGGCTAGAAATACGCATGGGTCTACATAAGTCCATATGCAATAATTGCAAAGACGATGAAGTACTGGGGTTTTGCTTAAGTGGATGATTAGTCCATTTCAGCTTACCCATCACACATGATGGACACACATGATTCTTATCATATTGAAAGGTTGGAATACCATCAACTAAATCTTTAGAGACTAATCGATTGATACCCTTGTAATTCAGGTGTGACATCCGATGATGCCATAACCATGAATTTTCTTTAGTAGAACGAGTGGCCAAACACATGGTTGCATGTGATGGTGCATCATTGAGGTCAATAGTATATAGTGAAGCACAACGTTTACCAACAAGAAGATCATTCCCTTCGGTGGATTGCATCGAGCATTGTCGACGTTCAAACAAAACTTTGAGATCTCCATCGCAGAATTGGCCCACACTAAATAAACTGCACCCCAAACCCTCAACATATGAAACCCATTTGATTGTTATGCCATTTTGCACAAAATCTCTGTAACCCGTTATTGCTGCAATCTCATTGTTTCCGAATGCAACCGTTCCTAGGAATTTGTCAATGAAGTTGACAAGCAAGGATTTATCGCCCGTCATGTGTCGAGAACAACCGAAATCGATATACCAAACACAAACGTCGAAACCCTGTAAATGTGAATTCCCTAGAGTTTAGGTACCCAAAGTTTCTTGGGTCCTTTTCCGTTAATACCAGCAATAAACTTTTGATTAACAATAAACTTTGGATCAATGATGAAATAATCACGTAAAGCATCATGCAGTTTAGACAATAAAGCATCATTTAAAACCACATTACATGAAGCATCATATGCAATATCAATCTTTACATCGTTATCAGAAGTCTTAACACACAATTTATTCCAAGTAGATGTTTTGTTCACAGACGAAAATTGAAAAACATGAGATAATTTCCTAGGCCGACTAGTAGATTGCTTTGGTTTGGTTGCTACTTTCTTAGTCGTGGACTTAGGAACCCATACAGATTTGTAATTCAAGTTTGGATTATGACCTGTGACACGAAAAACACCTTTGTTAGTTAGACGTCCAAACTTTTCAGTTGACACATGAGATGACTGATTTTGCAGAATTTCCAATTTGATTGTACGTTCTTTTGCATCATACTCACTTAAATCAGGTTTAGAACTTGTGTGTGTTGTGGACTTAACTGATTTCTTTAAAAGACTCACTTTTGAAGTTTTTGTCATAGGAATCATAGGAATCTTTTCAGTTAACACAGAACCGTTTGGAGAATGAACCTTTTTAACAATATATTGAGTTGTAGAAACAACTTTCGAACCATGATTGCCAAATTGAGAACGTAGAGGATTTTTAAGAATAGTAATGGGTTTTACATCCTTAGATGTTGTTGTTCCCTTCCCCTTCTTAGTAATCCCACCAGTACATTCAAGCACATTGGTTGCAACATTAGACGTTTGCTTAAGTGTGTTAGCCTGTTTCATTTGAATTATCTTTTGTTTTAAGCTTTTAATCTCAAGACATAATTCTTCAGCAGAAACTATCACTTCACCCTCCTTAAAAGCATAAGTACATTCTTTCTTAGGCAGTGAAGGCAATTTATCACACAAAGCAAGCATTTGTTCTAATGATTGGCACTTAAGTTGCAAGTCAATATTCTCCTGTTCAAGTTAAGCTACTATACGATTCAAATTATGTACAGCAGGCAAATGCAAGTAATAATCATGTAAAGGATCAAGTTGACTTTTAAAATCTATCAAAGGTTTAATGTTCGGTTCATCCTGAGGTTCTAATTTTTCATCTAAAGAATTTTGACCTAGAGAATCTGTCTCAAAGAAGACAGTTACTTCATGTGCTAGGTCTTTACGGAAAACATCATCTGAACATGCAGGTAAAGTTGGTAGAATTGGTTTCACATCAAAAATTGGTTCATCAAACACCTCATCTGTTGCAGTAATGCTAGAACTAGGTTTGTTAAACACTTCATTCTCAAGCATTAAAATGTATTTCTCTAGCCTGAGTGTTGGGATATAAACCAGTCTATGCTTAGGCACATAATCTTCACGTTGCATGTTCTTTTCAGTTTCAACAAGATTTTTCAAGAAATCAGGATTCGATTTACCTATCTTAGCATTGATTTTTTCATACATTAAGCTAATTTGATAGTATTTCCTAGATTTACGATTTACAATAATATCATCAAAATCAGCATCAGAAGCATGTACAAAATGCGATGGTAAACCGGCTTGAAAATAATCAGAATGATATAATCCTGGAATCTTTTTGGAAGCATCTTCCAAAATTTTCGGATCTTCATAACCCAACCCCCACTTTTCACCATGAATCGTTTTTGGTCTAATCATGAAAATCATTTGTTTTGAAAGTTCCATATCCATGATAGCTTTAGATTGCTCTGTTTGATAGAGTTTTTCCTCATATCGAGCAAGTTGAGCTTTCATTTGAAAAGATTCTTTTGACAATAAAGAAATTTCAATGTTTTTTTCAATTATGGTGTTTTCCAATTGAACGATTTTCTTGTTTAGTTTTGAAAGTGTGGGTTCATGTTGGTTTTTCAAATCAGAAAGATCTTTTTCTAAAAATTGAACTTTTTCTGCAAGTCGTTCCGATTTTAAACGATAATCAGTTCTTTCAACTTTAATTGGATGAATTGTCTTTTTTAGATCTTCCAACTCAGTTTCCGTAGAGTTGAGTTGGAGAGTCAATTGTTGCACATCCGTTTGCAATTTGGATGAGGAAGGTCTGGTCTCATTCATTTTGATTTTATCTTTTAAAACCTTGTTTTCAGATTTTAAGCCTTTGACTTCTTTTGACATTGAGACCAGATTCTTCATCAAGTCATTTTGCATTTTTATAAAATCAGGTAAGATTTCAGTTGATTGTACCTCATCATCATCGGATGTTGAGTCAGAATTCTCCATTGCTTCCTTAGCTTTGATGACCTTTGTCACCTTGCAAACATTTGCATGTTCCACCTCTGAATCTGAATCGTCAGTCCAGTTAAACCATGTATCATCAACCGATTTTAGCTCTCCCCCAGTTTCCACAATCTTAGCCATCAACATTTTCTTCTTGTAGTAAGCTGCGTCCTTCTTCTTAGGCATCTTGCACTCATGAGAGTAATGACCAGCTTTGCCACAATTGAAACAAACTGAATCTTCCTTCTTGGAATCATCAGCACGTTGTTATTTAGATTGATCAGCTTTCTTGTAGTACGAGGAAGATGACGAGTTTTTGCGTTGATTGCTTGATTTGCCTTTAAACTTGTGTTTGTTCAAGGCTTTTATGAACATGGCTGCCATCTTGACTAATTCAAGGTGAGAATCATCAACATCGGAAAGATTCAAATCTTCTGAATCAGTTGATTCTTCTACAAGCACTTTCTTGGACAAGCTTTTGAAAGACGTCAATGATTGCTCTTCTTTTTGGCAATTAGAGCAAGTGGATCGCCCGGAGAAGATCTTTCCTTCCTTCTTGAAGTTTAGACACTTCAGGTTGGTAATGCATAAGAACTCCAACAAGCTCATGAATAGTCAACTTATCAATCTCTTTAGTAGATCGAACAATGGTTCCATAAGGAAGCCAATCAGCATTGAGCTTTTTGAGAAACTTCATGTTGACTTCAGCATTTACTTTTATGATCTTGCACCTTTTCAACTCATTGAGAACACCATTGAAACGACGATAGGTATCCTTGAGTGGTTCATCAGTTTTCTGCTTGAAATCTTCATAGAATCCCAGAGCCTTATTCAATTTAGTAACGTCTGACATGTCATAACCTTCTTGCTGTCGTTTGATCTCATCCAATATATCTTTTGCTGTTGTGTTGCTATCAACATTTTCAAACAATTCATACGGGATAGCTTGCATAACAATATTCTTTGCCTCTATGTCACCCCGAGCTCTCTCACGCTTATCACCAGAAAGTTCATAGACTGGAATTGGCATACCAGTATCCGGATGATAATCCACAACTGGACCATCTCTCAGAGAAGCCCAAATGTACTTTGCTTTCTCACCCTTATAGTCTATGTACTGAGTGATACGGTGAAGCCACTGAGTGTACTTTCCATCAAACAACACTGGAGGACGGGAATCTGATCTAATGATCAAAGTATCTTGAGTAGACATCTTGAAAAAGAGGTAGATTCAGTAAAGATTCTGTATTACACAAATCTAAGATGAAAAATCACAAAAATCTGATCAGAATGTCAGATTCTGTGTCAGATTCGGTACTGTAGCAGATTCGGTACTGTAGCAGATTCGGTAAAGATTCTCTATATCAGATTCTGTAAAAGAAACTGATCAGAAATACAAGAGACACACTCATATTCAGTATAGATTCGGTAATCACAAGAATTGTAGCCTGTAACCACTTAAAACAATGGATTAAGTGATACAGAAACTCAAATTCTGTATTTGATTCGGTAGTCAGATTCTGTATGAATTTGAAGTTCAAACTCAATTCAATCCTTTTGAATTAGATTCTGTAACCTTGCTGCATAAGGAAACACGTTAGTATCACACAAAATATCAAAGATACCGAAAGTATAGGATACCGAATGTCAACTGTAGCAGTTGACAATACCGAGTCTAAGTTTAAAACTTAGAAATATGACAAAATCCTTTCTCAAACCACACCAAGTAGCTGCGTATAATCAAACTGAATGTGATAGAATCACAATCACACCACAATCTGCAACACTTAAGATGAATTTAAGTAATGAAGCAGACTCGGTATGACAGTTACGATACCGAGTGTTGATCAAATCTTCAAAACTTGATGAATTGAAGAAATTGAACCGTCAGAAATGTGATTTAACACCTCACGAACACAACTGAATCCTTAAATCTTCACAAAAATCTAGAATCAAGCTTGAATTAAGCAATACCGAGAGTTTTAGCCACAAACTCTAAAAATCAACTTGATTCTCCATAATTGAAGTTAAAAAGCTATAATGATGATCGAAACTCTTTCTAAAATACCTAATGCACCTTCGCTGAACTTATCACAAGAATCTGAACGTCAGATTATCAAATTCGATAATACCGAATGTGATTCAAAATACCGAGAGTATTCAGATTCTGTAATCTACAATCTCTGGATCGATATAGTGATGTAGATTCACTTCCTGGAAGCTCTGATACCAAATGATAGGTCAGATCATGTTGAGATTGAGAGAAATGATAAGATAAAGAGAGATTCGGTATGTAAGCATGAGACTCGGTATTAGAGAGAATCGGTACAATTACATTCCACAGCTTCTAGAACTCAGTTACAATGCAATGGCTATCTAATTAGGACTACGTAGGTTCCTTATATAGCCCTCTTCTAAGGAACCTTCAATTAAGCTTATTTCACATTAACACTATACAACTTCGGGGTCCTAACAGAAGTAAAGTATTACTCTGCAGTAAAGTCTGCGTTGACTCAATCGATTAAGGAAACTCAATCATTGAAGTCCAGAACGGCCGAAGGGGAGCCGAAAAATCTTGAAAAGGCACCCTGCGTATCGGCTGGAAATCCTCCTGTACCTCAACGTACAACAGGGTCTCGAGGTCCGGCTTATCTTGATGAGGAAGATCTGCCGTGTCCCATGGAAATGAGTCAACATAACAATCCTTCGGGATATTTATCAGACTTCCAGCAGACTGTTCCCTTGGTTCATGAAAGTGATCAATTGGTTCAAACCACTTCTCTTCCGGATTCTGAATCTCAGGGTCTGGAGGAAGAGTCTTTAACTGAAAGAGATGTACCACCTCATGGTATATCAATGATTTCAGGAGTTGGGGATAGCAATATCTCTGCGAGAACTAAACCGACGGGTAGTCCTGCTACTTTGTCAGAGTCCCATGAGACCAAAGTCATGGAGGCGGATGCTTTGAAAGAAACTTCGCCGGTGACAACTCCGGTTGTTACCCAACCTCCATCAGAAGGGGATATCACGAATCTGACTAGTAGTATGTATGGCTCTACATATAAGAATAATACCGCACAATCATCCTTACCTACCCTCACGGCAACTCAAACACTTCCACCAACATCGCCTTCAATAATTGCTGCTGATGCTGCTTTTGTTCATGGTTACACTGTTGTTTCACCAACTAGGTCACCTTCTCGAAGTTCAAATAGATATGGATTACAGTATCTCTCTGTCAATGAGGTGGAGGAGCTCTATCTTGCTGAGTTTGCTAAATGAACTGATCTTGATGAAGTTCGCGAAACTATGATGATTTATCTTGAGCAAGCAAGGATAGTGTATCCTTTATCTCCATGCAAGTCACCTGGTCCAATTCACATGCCTGATCATGATGATTTCGATCCCGACAATCTTCATGAGGGGGAGAATAGACAAGGTGGTTATCGGTCCAGTGTTTTTCAAAGATCAACTTATGAAGCTGGTACATCTAGTCAACGGAAGGATAAAGATGTTGTTGATATATCTGATTCCAGTGATGAAATTGAAGAAATTCAGTGTGAAAGTTTTCTAGATGAATCAGAAAGTCAGAGAGAGGGTGATTCAGGAATGTTAATGACTATGGATTTAGCTGATCAATCAGAGAAAAAGTTAACTCAAGAGGACAATCAAAACTTTGACAACATTGAAGATATTTTGAAGGGGTCATCAAGTGTCGCCAATGAATTCAATGATCATTAATTTGTTAATTTGACATCTCCAACTGACGAATTTGGAATACACTTCGAAAAGGAGATTTTCTCTAATGGCAAAGAAGATACCACGACTCCTCCCGATTTGAATGTTCCTTTTCAAATTGTAGAGATTGTTCTTGAACGTGATGCTAATTACCAACTGAGTGAGGATGAAGAGAAAGATATTCTTCATTCACCATTCATTGAACAACAAGCATATAGAATTTATGGTGATTCTGATCTCGTCCTTTCTGCATCAATGAGTGTTCTGGGTGCATGGAAATTTCAAAAGAAACCAGAATATCTCAAAGCTTATCTGAGTGTTCATGACAAATTCAAATTGAAGAATGAAGAGAAACTTCAAATTCAGCGGAGTTCAGAGATTAAAATCATAAATAAGATTTCGATGATTAATAAGGATGGAGTGAAGATGCCATTGTTTCAAGTTACAAGAATGGATGATGAGGATTACCAATTCTCAGAAGCGGATTTTGATAAACTGAAGATGGATGACATTATTTTCATTTACAACTATCTGATTAACTTGAATGAATCTGCAACAATTTATCATGCTACTGCAATGAAGGCAGTCTACAGGTTTATTCTTGATTCGATGAGATGGATGTCAGTTCATGATTTTCAGTTGGGATTGGAATCTGGACACAAAAAGCTCGGAATCAAACCACCAAATCAAGTGATTGAAGAGCTAAGATACATGTCCTTACTTGAAGTGAGCGACTGTCCATATGGATTTGTATTTGTCAATTCTTACTATACAAAGATCTTCATCAGAGTCTCAGATTTCAGAAGATACTCAGACGGAACGTTGATGTATGCTTTCAAGTACATGAGATGGAGATTGATCAATAACTGCTATTCAACTGAAGATATTGAGATTGTCAAATACATTCTCACAAGATTAAAAAGTTGTCTCAAAACAAGAGTGAACATACGAAGATATGAGAATCTTAAGGGATTCAAATCCAAAGTTCACTTCAGAGGAACAAAGTTCCTTTAGATGTTTTAAATAGGATTATGTTGTAAAGTTCACATTTAACACTAAGGGGGAGATTGTTAGGACCCCGAAGTTGTATAGTGTTAATGTGAAATAAGCTTAATTGAAGGTTCCTTAGAAGAGGGCTATATAAGGAACCTAAGTAGTCCTAATTAGATAGCAATTGCATTGTAACTGAGTTCTAGAAGCTGTGGAATGTAATTGTACCGATTCTCTCTAATACCGAGTCTCATGCTTACATACCGAATCTCTCTTTATCTTATCATTTCTCTCAATCTCAACATGATCTGACCTATCAAGATCCATGAACACTGCCGGTGTGTTCGTCAATCCAAACGGCATTACGGTAAATTCATGATGTCTGTAGCGTGTTCTAAACGCTGTCTTCGGTATGTCTGTCTCTTTTACTCTCATCTGATGGTAACCTTACCTCGGATCATCTTAGAGTAACATCCAGATCCTTGCAACTGATCTAACAGATCATTGATTCTCGGTAGCGGGTATCTATTCTTGATACAAGGTTTCATAGATCCATCCTTCTTCCTAACAAAGAGCACAGGTGCTCTCCATGGTGAAGAGCTCGGTCGAATGAATCCCTTATCTAAAAGCTCTTGTAACTGACTAGACAACTCTTGCAATTCTGAAGGTACAAGTCTATTCGGTGCATGTGCTATTGGCGTCACTCCTGGTATTAAGTCAATCTGAAATTCTAAGTCACTATACGGTGGAAGACATGGTAATTCTCTCGAAAGGACCTTAAGGAAAATTTCTAACGATTGGGACATCTTCGGGTCTCTTAACTGCTGATTCAACTTTGCTCACATGTGCCAGAATCGCGAGACATCCTTATCTCACGTACTTTTGGACCTTCGAACAATTAATGTAACGCAACGGTGTACTTATCTTCTATCTGAACACCATCATTGATTCGTCTTCAGTAAAAGGAATTCGAATGGCCTTCTGGTCGCAAGAGCCTCGGTTGTGTCGTCAGATAACCAGTCTGTAGTGACCTAGAAAATTTCGACTAATTTTAAATCAAACTCTCGATATGATATTGTATTTTCAACACGATAAGCAAAGTCTGTTAGGTTGGATCTCAAAATTTTTGAACTGTTTTCATATATTCAATTGACCTTCGACCAAATTCTGACGATTCATGAACAGATAATTGTAAATAGATTTATGTGTATTTAAATATATATATATATATGTATATATATATAATAATTTGGAAATATAATTTTAAATATTATATGTCATTGTTATTAAATTAATTATGTAAAATAAAAATGAAAATATGATATTATGATTATTATTATTTAAAACATATATATAAAGGTATATTAAATTTATATTTTGTGATTTCGAATCTATTTAGTAAACGACGGTAACACTCAAATGCCATTCGTTGGATGTTAAGCAAGTTAAATTCAAATTTATATGATTTTAAAATAAACGGTTAGCCGAAAATGAGTTTTACAAATTATAGGTTTATTAAAAATGTATTTAGGAACTATTTGTTGAATTTTAAAACTTTTTATATTTTACTTAGGGATGGGAGTAAATAATTAATGTAATTTTTATTTAATAGTTAATGACCGAATTTTATATCATAATGACTAAAATAAATAAATATAATTAAAATAAAAGTTTGGAATTTTTCTGAAAGACTTTTATCCGCCACTGATTTATCAACGGAGCACGAATTTTAGTCCGTGAATGAAATAGTAGACGACGGCTAACCAAATGCACGTTTAATTTCTTTAATTATATTATAATCATTATTATATTCAATATTACTATTTATGATTGAATTATAATTGATTTACTGTGTCTAATTGAGAATATGCGAACCATTTCTTTTGTTTCATCTCACTTTTTGTTACACTGAGCTATCTATCTATCCTATCTATTGCATTTCTTTTCTATCTATCATATTATATTATATATATACATGGACATTTGCATTCACCAAACCAAGAAACAACCGAAGTCATATTGTATTATATATTATATATATTCTTCCACTTGTTTTACTACTTTATATATACATACATATGCATATGAAGTTTAACAACCACTATCATCTATCTCCTACACTTGTTTCTACTTACTTCTGCAGTCGACAAAACCAACACCCACACCCTCTCCAAATCAAGAACCATTGCCCATTTATGAACTCATTCAACTCTACAAACCCGTCACCATAAATCACCATGACCTTCACCATCACCACCTCTCTCTCTCTATCTCTCTCTCTCTCTCTCTCTCTCTCCCTCTCTCTCCCTCTCTCTCTCTCTCTCCTTATTTCTTGTTTGTCTTCTTCGTGAAACCACCAAAATAATCACCACAAAACCCATTTTTTTGCTGCAAATTCTCTGTCTGTTATGCTGCTGTAAACAGCCACAAAACTATCACCAAAACAGCCCCATCATCGAACTACAGTTGTGTTCTTCTTATCCTTTTGTTTTCTGTTTAATCACGATTGAGGCATCACAAAACCCATCATATTTTACTGTTACTGCAGCCCACTTGTTTCCGTTTCCAATAAGGATACTACGCTGCAACTGCAGCTGCAATTTTTCTATTTGGATCGAACAAACACAAACACAAGAAATCACGTATTGTTTCGTTCCTATTCAACCATAACCACCATGTTTATGAGCTTATGTTTTTCTGCTATTCTGTCGAAACTAAACTCGCTGATGCTCTCCTTTGTTTCTGTTACAAATTCAATAACAAGGATGAGAAAGAATAATGATGTTATAGGACGAGGAAAATGATGAATAGTGGTGTTGTGATTATGATGGTGATGATGAAGTATTACGATGTTAATGATGATTACGGATGATGGTGATAACAAACGATGATGATTCACAGAGGTGAAGACGATGACAGTATAGATATATGATGATACAGCGAAGTCGTTATATGAAGATGATGTTATCATTAAAGTTATGATTAAGATTATGATTATAATCCATGATTTTATGTGAAAGTTATGATGATAAATAATATCATGATATATGATAATCAATGACGATAAAAAAAATGATGATAATGTTAAGGTGAGGATTCACGATGAATATAGTGATTATGAAGTTAACGATGATGAGTTGATATAGTTAGGATGAAGATATAAATGATTATTTTGATGATGATGAATAGTTCTGGGTTTAGTATTTTGAGGAAGAAGATGGAACAGAAATAAAGGTTATATAAATTTAGGAACCAGTTAAGTAAGAAAAACAGAAGACAGATCAATAGTTAGGGTGTTGTTAGGCAAACAAGAGGTCCTGAGTTCGAATCTAGGCGGCTGCAAATTATTATTTTCTTTGTTTTTACAAAAGAAACTGACTGGATAGATGGACCAGTTGGGCTGATTATTTAAAAACGGAATTGGGCTTGTTAGATGGCTAAGTAGACTACTATACTTTGGGCTGTTGATAAAAACCCACTTAGTTCTTAATCAAACATATAAGAAATAAAGGAATTTATGGAGCTAAATAATTCAGGAAGTACCAAACAGCTTACTGGTCGGGAGTGTGTTTGGGTTGAGCAAAAGGTCGTGGGTTCGAGTCCGGTCTATGGCATTTTTTTAGAAAGCTTGTTCTTTAAAGGTTGTGCTCTATTTTTATTTTTATTATTATTTGTATTATTATTATTATTATTATTATTATTATTATTATTATTATTATTATTATTATTATTATTATTATTATTATTATTAAATTTATCATTTTTATTATTATTATTATCACTAGTAATGTAAGTAGTATTATTATTGAAACTAACATTTTTATCAAAATTATCATTTTTCTTATTAAAACTATCATTATTATTATTATTATTATTATTATTATTATCAGGATTATCGTTATTTTTGTCATTATTATTATTATTTTTAACACTAATATTATTATTTTTATCATTATTATTATTAGTATTATTATATATCAACTAAAGATTTTCTATATAAAAATATGATATTAACATAAAACATAACTATATTAAACTTTTTGTAATAAATATCTATTCAATGCATATAAAAATAAATATAATTAATTTAGTTATTAATGAAACGTACAAGTTACTAAAATAACAGTTAATAATAATACCTGAATTTGTTCTATTACGATTATATGTTTTAATATATATAAATGATATAGGTTCGTGAATTCAGGGCCAACCCTACTTTTGTTCAATGTCGTCGTATGTATTTTTACTAAAAAATACAATAGGTGAGTTCATTTGATTCCCTTTTACTCTTTACATTTTTGGGACTGAGAATACATGCGCTACTTTTACAACTGCTTTATTAAATGCTTTTGAAATACTTTTTGAACTGCGAATACATGAAATGCTTTTATAAATGTTTGACGAGATAGACACAGGCAAAACATTCCTCGAATGAATTATGTAGACGTGATAATTACCACCATTGAATTATGTGGACGTGATAATTGCCACAATTGATATGTATATTTTTCCCCTGATTATTATTGCTTGGTAACCTAAGAATTAGGGAACATCACTAATTTTGAGAATTAGTGCACGCCTAATTGACGCGAATCCTAAAGGTAGTTACCGGGTTTAACACCCCCACCCAGAATGTTCACTAGACGGAAGGGCTAGTGGGCGTGGTGTTTAGTACTTTGAAGTTTATATGATTATTATACAGACGAGATGTTCTGTTTTGGGGATATTATTATGCGCATTATATGTTAAGGTCGGTTACCAAGCCAAACTATGAAAGCAAAGTGAATGTTATGTATCGAGAGAATGATTTTAGACACAGGTTATGTGTATGTTATTTTTGTGCACGAGATATGCGTACGGTTACTAAGATTTGTGAAAGATGATTTCGTACACGAGAAAGGTGTACTGTATTTAAAAGATATCGCATGTACATTACAGGTGGGTATAGGATTCGGGCCCATTTGTACCATGCAGGATTTAAATCTTGTGGTCTATCAATATGATGAATTTTATTGTTTTATGATAAACCTATGAACTCACCAACCTTTTGGTTGACACTTTAAAGCATGTTTATTCTCAGGTATGAAAGAAATCTTCCACTGTGCATTTGCTCATTTAAGAGACATTACTGGGAGTCATTCATGGCATATAGAGGTCCGTTCATCGCAATGGTACTAGATGTTATTGTATTCGTTCAGAAAGATTTTGGACGGGGTATGACATGTGGTATCAGAGCGATGGTCTTAGCGAACCAGGTCTTGCATTAGTGTGTCTAACTTGTAGTTGTTTAGATGCATTAGTGAGTCTGGACTTCGACAGTGTCTACATGTCAAAAGTTTTGCTTATCATTTAGTGTCGAAAATTATTTTCTTATCATCCTTAAAGTCTAGACACGTCTTACTGCCTCTATTGCATAGACTGTGTATAGATAAATTCATATCTTAGTGTATCTGTTATTGTTACCTTTGCCTGACAGCTTCCGTAGATTTCTCAGTAAGTTATGGGATTTTAGTATTATATATGTATATGTAAATTATGTATTGCAGGGTACTAATCTACATCCTATAATCTATTTCTTATCGAATATCCTTCATCTGATCGTACGAGATGAATCCCTCAACCAGTTCGAATTCCTCGAATTCCGACAGCTAATCCGATATGGAGTTTCACCTAAGCTCTGAAAGCAGTGTCACCAGAATGAGTCAACCAATTCTTTTGATGGGTTCGTAGCCTACTTAATCATTGGAGACAAAAAAAAAGATGATCCTTTCCATCAACCAAATTCACCTCTTGGCAATGAATTTGAAGCACTTACCGGTGAACCAGTCCGAAATATCATTTTCACCCTCATTTCTCGAATATCTCATCATGATTACATAATATCTCAGATTTTAAACCTTATTCATTCGCTCGTTCCAACCGACAATCATCTCGGAATAATAGAAAAAGTCAACAAACTTCGCGCTCGAAAAATAAATTTGGAGAATATGGTGCATAATTTACCAGTTTCAGCAACATCACCGGCACCAACAGTACCACCAACAACCCAAGTTTCAACATCACATGCCTCAACATCTCATTCTGTACCTCGAGAATAATCATCGTTCTACGTATCGTTCTACATCAATTATCTTCGTTCTTCAGGGCGATTATGTAATCTCTAATGTTTTAGATGTAACATCCCGCGTTTTTCCGTTAAATTTATTTTAATACCGTCTTTTTTTTTATTTAAATAATATCCCTCGTTATTTAATTTTAACGTCACCCGTTTACAAGAGCGTTTTTAAAATATTCGTTTGGTTAATTCCCGCACCCGCTTTGAAACTCGAGGGACCAAAGTTGCAAAGGGGCCTAACTAGTGACTAGGTCAACTAGTCAAACCCCATCTCATCCATTCATTATCACCACCCACCTTCATCCTTCCCTTTCTCTCTACTTCCCATTTTTGAACACAAACCCCAACTTCATAAAATCATCATCTAAATTCGGGATTGGAAGCAAACTTCAAAACAAATTACATTTTCGTGATCCTCTCTTCATCCTCTACATTTTGATACCAATTTCATCAAGTTTGGGTAACTTTCTAAAAACTCTAGATTTCTATAAATTCGTGTTTTTGACTTGAAATTGTGTTAGTTAGTGTCTATGGCTCGTGTATAACATGAATATATGATTTGTTTGCTTGATTTGTTGATTTTGGTGTGACTAGCTTGAAAATGAAAATCGTATGCTTAATCTTTGATTTTGGATGATTAAATGTTGTTAGATTGTTAAAGTTCATGTTTTAATCGTGTTACTAGTATCATTAGCTACATTTTGATGTGTAGGTTGATTAAGAAAACTTCAAAAACCCGATTAAGGATTTTGTGATGTTTGACTAGGGTTTGATAGTTCTTGACATGAACTTTTGATGCTTGAATGCTATGAAATGTTAATTGTTAGTGTTTAGTAGTAATGTATGCTTCATTACCTTCAAAACGGCATATCATATGTGAGAATTGGATTCCCGAAACTCAAAATGCATTTGAGGAACTTGAAAATTTGAAAATAGACTTTTATTGATCACTTGACGAGAAATCGGTTGTTGAAAATGATGTTTTTGATTGATGATATGTGGTTAGTTGTATTCCTCGTCAAAATACCTTTTCGACGATATATGATAGGCATTATAAGTGTTTGCGGGTCAAGAGTTGGGTTGGAAAATGTTTTGGTTCGTGCATACTTTGAAAAACAGGAAAGTGTCTGCCCAGATGGTGGCGCGGCGCGCCCCATCCCCGCACGGCGCGCGGATTGGCCTGGCCAGATTCTGCTTTGTTTGGCGCATTTCACGCGAA
Source organism: Rutidosis leptorrhynchoides (assembly GCF_046630445.1). NCBI lineage: Eukaryota > Viridiplantae > Streptophyta > Magnoliopsida > Asterales > Asteraceae > Rutidosis > Rutidosis leptorrhynchoides. The sequence goes on along the minus strand of NC_092334.1, from coordinate 481,500,188 downwards.
ATGTTTGACTAGCTATCGACCTCCGATTCACATGAAACTTGTTTTAATATACTTGTATATGAATAACTAGCACAGAAAAATAGTTCGGGACCCAACCCGAACGTGTTGACTTTTCGTTGACTTTGACCAAGTTTGACTTTTAGTCAAACTTAACCAAACTTTTATGCAATCGTTCTAACATGCTTTTATACGTGATTCTTGTATGAAACTTGACAAATTGATTCACATGCTATATTTAATCGAGTCGTAACGAGCCATAGGACTAATTGAACACATTTCACCCGACCTTGTATCGTAACCGGTTAATTGACACAACTTACTTGTTTAGGTCAAGGCTAAGCAACTTTCATGCATACGTTACTTTGTGAAGTACTTTTATACTCGTGCACTCGAGGTGAGATCATAGTCCCACCTTTTCAACAACTTTTTATACTTTTAAATTGTGGGCTGAGAAACATATACTTTGTTACATTTTGTACTACTTACTTTTATACTTTGAACACAAGTACAAGGAAAACAAACATTCCACAGCGAGTTAGAACAAAAATCCTCAATTCGATTATCATTAGTTACACTTGCAGGGTGTAAGCGAGAACTTATATTGTGTGGCCATACGGGTTTGACAGACCCTCATTACGGACGGTTCGCTACCGTCTACGGATGAAATATATTTTCGAGAAACAGTGTATGTTCTAACACTATTGTGATGGGGTTCTATGGAAGGAAACGTTAAGTCTTGATAATTGGGTGCTCGCGAACAATACTTTTGGAATGCAAACGATTTTGATAATCAACTATGGGAATACTAAATCTTGTGGTTCAAAAACAACGTTTACAAATACATCTATGATTTCACCAACGTTTTTCGTTGACAGTTTTCTATATGTTTCTCAGGTTCATACTCGGCTACTTGATACATGCTTCCACACTCTTTGATTACTTGATTGGAGTCAACCATGCATGCATACGCTAGGGATAGCACTTTTGGATTCAAACTTTTGTTTACATACTTATGCTATTTATAGCAACTGTGTTTTTAAACTAATTATGTCGCAAGTTATTTCATTTATACTTTATGACTTTTGTAAACTTAGACTTGTTGTCGAACGGTTTTGTAAACTAAACTTGCAAGTCTTGTACCTTTTAAATGAATGCGACATAATTTTGGTCAAACGAGTCTCATATAGGGACTACGACCACGCAACGGGACCTAAGTTAACGGCGCCGTCAATAACGGTTTTGGTCGGGTCGTTACAAGTGGTATCAGAGCGTTGGTTGTAGGGATCTAGGATGTGCATTAGTGTGTCTGACAGAGTCGTTAGGACGCATTAGTGAATCTAGACTACAACCGGATAGTTAGCCATTGCATTCTGACATACATTTGCTATAGATAGCACTTACTTGAATACTTGTGCATTATACTTGAATCATTCTTAGGCAAACTTTATAATGGTACCCAACCTTCATCATACGAACTCGTATTCCGCCACTTTTTGGTAATACACGTGAATTCAAGGTTTATACGCGTACGGATGACCACGACTTCGTTAGTCACTCTAGTTCGGGAATTCTGACTCCTTGGTTGTTATCCACCCCGTCTCAGCTTACTATCCACAAGTGTTGTAAAGTTACCACCACCACTCTAGATGAGTATCGTCATCACTATTTATCACTACGGTTGCGCACTACTTGTTATCATGACTCGTTACTCTTTTCATACCTAAATACATTATTGTCTGAATCGAACCGCATTGACGTGAACAATCATTTATACACTTCCCTCGGGGAACGCTTCCTTAGAGTTGCAGAAATTCTTTCAATTTAATACGAGTCACGTTTGAGACGTCGTTACACTTTGTTCATTCTAGATCTTCACAGTTACACGAACTTGATGTTATGGAGTGATGTGGGAATGGAGGTATGAGTTAGCGTAATATAACGACACTCGATCAACGTGGTTATATTACGGTAAGCCATACCAAAGTTCTAATGACTCGTGATGGTGATTGGACTCGATCAACCTAATCACCACCATGTGCCATGTACATGACTTCATCTATTCATGTTTGGACATCTGAAAACTCCGAAAATACTGACAACAACCATACCGGGGACACACCTTCGAATATTGTCGAACCATATTTATGCTTCCGAATGAATGACGAATTCTTTCAACTTCAAACATACGTTATACATGAATACTATCTCGTCCTCGCACAGTTTTATCAACGAACTACAATATACCTGTTATACTCACACCGAGGTGGAAATTTCTCTCGTATTACACTCGTACTTCCGTATAAGGAAATCTTTTATTTTAAATTCTCAATGGAGAGAGACTCTTCACGTTATACTAGTATTCGCCTCGAGGGTGAATAGTCTCGACGAACGTATTTGGAAACCGATAAATCTTCCGCGACGCGAATTTTCTTGAGAAACTTGTCCTAACAAACTTGTTCAAATATACCTTACGGAATGTACTTTGTTTCGGATCGAGATCCTCGTTTCACTTCTAGATTTCGGAGTGCCTTACAAAAAGCCTCGGGACCACGTTTATACATGAGTACCGCGTACCATCCGCAACCCGACGGACCGAACAAACATGCGATTTAAACCTTGGAATCCATAATACGAGTTGTATTACTAACTTCAAATTTACTTGAGAAAAGTATTTTCCTTTAGCTTAATCCTCGTACTACAATGATTTTCATTCGAGTTGTAACGTCACACCTTTTGAAACCACATGTGACCGGAAACGTCATCCTCCTTTTTGTCGAAACCAATTAACGATGATCAATTCACCGGGGCCGAGTTTATTCATGAGCAACAGAGAAAATTTATTCATATTCAAGACAGACCCAACACGACTCGTAGTCGCCCAGAGAGCTTGCCAATGTTACACGTAAACCTTTCGAATTCCATGGGAAACCGCGTCACGTTAAAAGTCGCACTTTGAGGAGGTGTAATCCGTTTCGGGAAACATAGAAAGCTAAATCCGTGATATTTTAATCCTTTTGAAATCTTGGGGCGTTTTAGACCCGTTGCTAGCCGTTTAGATTTTCCGGCTCATTTCGAGTCTCCGTTTATCCTACATTCGATGTATCAACTTAAAGACGTGTTTTGCGAAACAAGAACTTGTCATTCCTTTTCGATAAGCTTACTATCGACGATAAACTTCATTCCTAGGAGGACCGGTTGAAACCATGAATTGTGAACCCAAACTTTAAGACGACGTTAAACCCCGACCGTCAAAGTTCGTTGAAATACCCTAGAACGTACTCCTCCCTCACTCGTAGAATTGGCAACACCAGATCTCGAGGAAGATTCAACAACTACTACTTCCAACTAAATTTCGGGACGAAATTTCTTTTGAGGTGTGGATAATGTAACATCCCGCGTTTTTCCGTTAAATTTATTTTAATACCGTCTTTTTTTTTTATTTAAATAATATCCCTCGTTATTTAATTTTAACGTCACCCATTTACAAGAGCGTTTTTAAAATATTCGTTTGGTTAATTCCCGCACCCGCTTTGAAACTCGAGGGACCAAAGTTGCAAAGGGGCCTAACTAGTGACTAGGTCAACTAGTCAAACCCCATCTCATCCATTCATTATCACCACCCACCTTCATCCTTCCCTTTCTCTCTACTTCCCATTTTTGAACACAAACCCCAACTTCATAAAATCATCATCTAAATTCGGGATTGGAAGCAAACTTCAAAACAAATTACATTTTCGTGATCCTCTCTTCATCCTCTACATTTTGATACCAATTTCATCAAGTTTGGGTAACTTTCTAAAAACTCTAGATTTCTATAAATTCGTGTTTTTGACTTGAAATTGTGTTAGTTAGTGTCTATGGCTCGTGTATAACATGAATATATGATTTGTTTGCTTGATTTGTTGATTTTGGTGTGACTAGCTTGAAAATGAAAATCGTATGCTTAATCTTTGATTTTGGATGATTAAATGTTGTTAGATTGTTAAAGTTCATGTTTTAATCGTGTTACTAGTATCATTAGCTACATTTTGATGTGTAGGTTGATTAAGAAAACTTCAAAAACCCGATTAAGGATTTTGTGATGTTTGACTAGGGTTTGATAGTTCTTGACATGAACTTTTGATGCTTGAATGCTATGAAATGTTAATTGTTAGTGTTTAGTAGTAATGTATGCTTCATTACCTTCAAAACGGCATATCATATGTGAGAATTGGATTCCCGAAACTCAAAATGCATTTGAGGAACTTGAAAATTTGAAAATAGACTTTTATTGATCACTTGACGAGAAATCGGTTGTTGAAAATGATGTTTTTGATTGATGATATGTGGTTAGTTGTATTCCTCGTCAAAATACCTTTTCGACGATATATGATAGGCATTATAAGTGTTTGCGGGTCAAGAGTTGGGTTGGAAAATGTTTTGGTTCGTGCATACTTTGAAAAACAGGAAAGTGTCTGCCCAGATGGTGGCGCGGCGCGCCCCATCCCCGCGCGGCGCGCGGATTGGCCTGGCCAGATTCTGCTTTGTTTGGCGCATTTCACGCGAAATGTTTGACTAGCTATCGACCTCCGATTCACATGAAACTTGTTTTAATATACTTGTATATGAATAACTAGCACAGAAAAATAGTTCGGGACCCAACCCGAACGTGTTGACTTTTCGTTGACTTTGACCAAGTTTGACTTTTAGTCAAACTTAACCAAACTTTTATGCAATCGTTCTAACATGCTTTTATACGTGATTCTTGTATGAAACTTGACAAATTGATTCACATGCTATATTTAATCGAGTCGTAACGAGCCATAGGACTAATTGAACACATTTCACCCGACCTTGTATCGTAACCGGTTAATTGACACAACTTACTTGTTTAGGTCAAGGCTAAGCAACTTTCATGCATACGTTACTTTGTGAAGTACTTTTATACTCGTGCACTCGAGGTGAGATCATAGTCCCACCTTTTCAACAACTTTTTATACTTTTAAATTGTGGGCTGAGAAACATATACTTTGTTACATTTTGTACTACTTACTTTTATACTTTGAACACAAGTACAAGGAAAACAAACATTCCACAGCGAGTTAGAACAAAAATCCTCAATTCGATTATCATTAGTTACAATTGCAGGGTGTAAGCGAGAACTTATATTGTGTGGCCATACGGGTTTGACAGACCCTCATTACGGACGGTTCGCTACCGTCTACGGATGAAATATATTTTCGAGAAACAGTGTATGTTCTAACACTATTGTGATGGGGTTCTATGGAAGGAAACGTTAAGTCTTGATAATTGGGTGCTCGCGAACAATACTTTTGGAATGCAAACGATTTTGATAATCAACTATGGGAATACTAAATCTTGTGGTTCAAAAACAACGTTTACAAATACATCTATGATTTCACCAACGTTTTTCGTTGACAGTTTTCTATATGTTTCTCAGGTTCATACTCGGCTACTTGATACATGCTTCCGCACTCTTTGATTACTTGATTGGAGTCAACCATGCATGCATACGCTAGGGATAGCACTTTTGGATTCAAACTTTTGTTTACATACTTATGCTATTTATAGCAACTGTGTTTTTAAACTAATTATGCCGCAAGTTATTTCATTTATACTTTATGACTTTTGTAAACTTAGACTTGTTGTCGAACGGTTTTGTAAACTAAACTTGCAAGTCTTGTACCTTTTAAATGAATGCGACATAATTTTGGTCAAACGAGTCTCATATAGGGACTACGACCACGCAACGGGACCTAAGTTAACGGCGCCGTCAATAACGGTTTTGGTCGGGTCGTTACATTAGAGATTATGTATTCTAGTTATAACGATAAATTAAATGAGATTAATATTATATTAACTCATTGAATCTATGATTACATCTGAAGAAAATATATATGTAAGTATATTTTCATAAAGATTGTAATTAAAAATTCTTTCGTACAAACTGTTAATGGTGAAAATATTTTAACGGGTAGGTAATACCCGAGGAATATTTAGATTTCACATTAATAAGTTACATTGTACATTCTTCGAATCAGATTCAACAGTCATTTACTATCCTACTTACATCCACAGATATATGTATCCGTTCACCGCAGAATAACCATTTTTATTCAAATTCATATTTGGATTTTGATTTATCAGAATCCAACAAGTGGCATAATGAAGAAAACATTGGACAAAATAAAATTTGTTAGAAACAAACAAATTAACTATGAGAAATTTTGTTAAGAATCCACGCTAACTGTTCCTAGCTAACTGTTAATTCCGTATTACCTTTTATTTATCGCAATTTATTTATCGCAATTTATTTATCGCATTTTATTTATCGCAATTTTATTTATCGTCATTTAATTTCTGTTATTTATTTTACGCACTTTAAATATCGGGACACGTATACAAGGTTTTGACATATCATATCGACGCATCAATATATATTATTTGGAATAACCATAGACACTCTATATGCAGTAATGTGGGAGTTAGCTATACAGGGTTGAGGTTGATTCTACAATAATATATATAGTTTGAGTTGTGATCGAGTCTGAGACATGTACACGGGTCACGATACGTATTAATTAATTCGAATATTATATATTAAACTATATTTGAATGATTGGACTATTAACTGTGGACTATCGACTGTGGACGAATAATATTGGACAATTAAAATGAATTAAAATACTAATTATAACATATGAAACTAAATAATTCTTCAAGTTTGCCACTTGATTTCATCTTAAACCTCATTTGTATCTTGACGATTACAATCTGCGTTCCAAGCTTTCATGATTCTTGAAAACACCTCAATCGAGAGGATAAACCAACCGCACTTCATCTACGGAAGAAAAGATTTATGCATATAGTTATGCACCTGAAAAACTCTTGGAACCTGAGTAAAGGTTTAACACATATCTGTGCTAGCTCCTTTGGCATTGTTATTACAGAAAATAACATTGTAATTCTTTTTCACAATAGTCAGTTTTGCCGCAGCTTCAGCAAGTCAACTTCGAATTTTCATTCGAAACAATCTTATTATTAACCTTGATATATATGCGTGCTTTTTTATTGTTACTGGAGAACCTTTTATATTCCCCCATATTACCAGCAGATGTACAAGCAACCTCGTTGCTCCTTGGTTTAAATCTCTCTGACAAATTACTATATTTATCTATTGAAGTCTTATCATGAACTCATCGGCATCTTGTAATGATAATTACCATACCAAATACCGGGAGGCATAAATCGATAATCTAGAATTCCTCAGCGATTCTACGACAACAATTATATATATATATAAGTGTATGTATATATATATTCTATCTCCTAGATTTACAAATCTTCAATTCTGAATTTCTGAAAAGCGCTTTAGTCTATGAATCAGTTTTCTGAGTTTTGAAAAAGCTGATGAAATCTTTAGCGAATACCTTGCTCCTTAATCTAAATCTTTGCGGACGAATTTCTTCATCACCTTCTAATCTTAAATATTTTAAATTCTAAAGATATCATCGTATCTTTTGTTATAAATATCTTAGATATTTCTGAAGATACCTTCATAAATATCCTTATTTGAAATTATCTATCTCTTCGTGCTATTAAGATATTTCTGAAGATACCTTCATAAATATCTTTATTCGAAATTATCTATCTCTTCGTGCTATCCGTGTTACGTCATAAAGGAAACTATCTTAGTTTCTAAATTTCTTTAAAATTCGAGTTTGAATTATCAATGGTTTCTGGAGAAGTGTTGGGAATTGAAGCATGAGTTAGTATAATATAATGATGTCAGGCCAACGTGGTTATATTACAGTAAGTCATGATGAATTTCTAATGGAACGTGATGATGGTTCACAGATCTTACCCTCATCATGTGCCATGATACATAACTCTTTCATTCTACTTAACCTCTAAACATATCAAGAGATTATTTTCTTGATAGTTCTATCCTTATCATAATTCCAGCAGTTTGCTAATTAATCATGATATTACATTTTCTTTCTGATTAGAAGATTTCCTTAAATTCCTTGAATTTCGGAAATCCGCCACGACTACGTCAAAAGTTCAGACGAAACTTTTCACTCTTTTGTGATAGCTTTACTCGTACGCTTCACATGATCGAATCGTTTTATCTATATTAATCAATAATGATAAAACTCTAACTCATATTCGTCATGAAAACATTTTTATTGTTAGCCATGACAACCTCACTCAAATTTCGGGACGAAATTTCTTTAACGGGTAGGTACTGTAGTGACCCAGAAAATTTCGACTAATTTTAAATCAAACTCTCGATACGATATTGTATTTTTAACACGATAAGCAAAGTCTGTTAGGTTGGATCTCAAAAATTTTGAACTGTTTTCATATATTCAATTGACCTTCGACCAAATTCTGACGATTCACGAACAGATAATTGTAAATAGATTTATGTGTATTTAAATATATATATATATATATATATATATATATATATATATATATATATATATATATATATATATATATATATATATATATATATATATATATATGTATATATATATAATAATTTGGAAATATAACTTTAAATATTATATGTCGTTGTTATTAAATTAATTATGTAAAATAAAAATGAAAATATGATATTATGATTATTATTATTTAAAACATATATATAAAGGTATCTTAAATTTATATTTTGTGATTTCGAATCTATTTAGTAAACGACGGTAACACTCAAATGCCATTCGTTGGATGTTAAGCAAGTTAAATTCAAACTTATATGATTTTAAAATAAACGGTTAGCCGAAAATGAGTTTTACAAATTATAGGTTTATTAAAAATGTATTTAGGAACTATTTGTTGAATTTTAAAACTTTTTATATTTTACTTAGGGATGGGAGTAAATAATTAATGTAATTTTAATTTAATAGTTAATGACCGAATTTTATATCATAATGACTAAAATAAATAAATATAATTAAAATAAAAGTTTGGAATTTTTCTGAAAGACTTTTATCCGCCACTGATTTATCAACGGAGCACGAATTTTAGTCCGTGAATGAAATAGTAGACGACGGCTAACCAAATGCACTTTTAATTTCTTTAATTATATTATAATCATTATTATATTCAATATTACTATTTATGATTGAATTATAATTGATTTACTGTGTCTAATTGAGAATATGCGTTCCATTTCTTTTGTTTCATCTCACTTTCTGTTACACTGAGCTATCTATCTATCCTATCTATTGCATTTCTTTTCTATCTATCATATTATATTATATATATATATACATGTACATATGCATTCACCAAACCAAGAAACAACCGAAGTCATATTGTATTATATATTATATATATTCTTCCACTTGTTTTACTACTTTATATATACATACATATGCATATGAAGTTTAACAACCACTATCATCTATCTCCTACACTTGTTTCTACTTACTTCTGCAGTCGACAAAACCAACACCCACACCCTCTCCAAATCAAGAACCATTGCCCATTTATGAACTCGTTCAACTCTACAAACCCATCACCATAAATCACCATGACCTTCACCATCACCACCTCTCTCTCTCTCTCTCTCTCTCTCTCTCTCTCTCCTTATTTCTTGTTTGTCTTCTTCGTGAAACCACCTAAATAATCACCACAAAACCCATTTTTTTGCTGCAAATTCTCTGTCTGTTATGCTGCTGTAAACAGCCACAAAACTATCACCAAAACAGCCCCATCATCGAACTACAGTTGTGTTCTTCTTATCCTTTTATTTTCTGTTTAATCACGATTGAGGCATCACAAAACCAATCGTATTTTACTGTTACTGCAGCCCACTTGTTTCCGTTTCCAATAAGGATACTACGCTGCAACTGCAGCTACAATTTTTCTGTTTGGATCGAACAAACACAAACACAAACACAAGAAATCACGTATTGTTTCGTTCCTATTCAACCATAACCACCATGTTTATGAGCTTATGTTTTTCTGCTATTCTGTCGAAACTAAACTCACTGTTGCTCTCCTTTGTTTCTGTTACAAATTCAATAACAAGGACGAGAAAGAATAATGATGTTATAGGACGAGGAAGATGATGAATAGTGGTGTTGTGATTATGATGGTGATGATGAAGTATTACGATGTTAATGATGATTACGGATGATGGTGATAACAAACGATGATGATTCACAGAGGTGAAGACGATGACGATATAGATGTATGATGATACAGCGAAGTCGTTATATGAAGATGATGTTATGATTAAAGTTATGATTAAGATTATGATTATAATCCATGATTTTATGTGAAAGTTATGATGATAAATAATATCATGATATATGATAATCGATAACGATAAAAAAAATGATGATAATGTTAAGGTGAGGATTCACGATGAATATAGTGATTATGAAGTTAACGATGATGAGTTGATATAGTTAGGATGAAGATATAAATGATTATTTTGATGATGATGAATAGTTCTGGGTTTAGTATTTTGAGGAAGAAGATGAAACAGAAATAAAGATTATATAAATTTAGGAACCAGTTAAGTAAGATAAACAGAAGACAGATCAATAGTTAGGGTGTTGTTAGGCAAACAAGAGGTCCTGAGTTCGAATCTAGGCGGCTGCAAATTATTATTTTCTTTGTTTTTACAAAAGAAACTGACTGGATAGATGGACCAGTTGGGCTGATTATTTAAAAACGGAATTGGGCTTGTTAGATGGCTAAGTAGACTACTATACTTTGGGCTGTTGATAAAAACCCACTTAGTTCTTAATCAAACATATAAGAAATAAAGGAATTTAAGGAGCTAAATAATTCAGGAAGTACCAAACAGTTTACTGGTCGGGAGTGTGTTTGGGTTGAGCAAAAGGTCGCGGGTTCGAGTCCGGTCTATGGCATTTTTTTAGAAAGCTTGTTCTTCAAAGGTTGTACTCTATTTTTATTTTTATTATTATTTGTATTATTATTATTATTATTATTATTATTATTATTATTATTATTATTATTATTATTATTATTATTATTAAATTTATCATTTTTATTATTATTATTATCACTAGTAATGTAAGTAGTATTATTATTGAAACTAACATTTTTATCAAAATTATCATTTTTATTATTAAAACTATCATTATTATTATTATTATCAGAATTATCATTATTTTTGACATTATTATTATTATTATTTTTAACACTAATATTATTATTTTTATCATTATTATTATTAGTATTAAAATATACCAACTAAAGATTTTCTATATAAAAATATGTTATTAACATAAAACATAACTATATTAAAATTTTTGTAATAAATATCTATTTAATGCATATAAAAATAAATATAATTAATTTAGTTATTAATGAAACGTACAAGTTACTAAAATAACAAATAATAATAATACCTGAATTTGTTCGATTACGATTATATGTTTTAATATATATATAAATGATATAGGTTCGTGAATTCAGGGCCAACCCTACTTTTGTTCAATGTCGTCGTATGTATTTTTACTACAAAATACAATAGGTGAGTTCATTTGATTCCCTTTTACTCTTTACATTTTTGGGACTGAGAATACATGCGCTAATTTTACAACTGCTTTATTAAATGCTTTTGAAATACATTTTAAACTGCGAATACATGAAATGCTTTTATAAATGTTTGACGAGATAGACACAAGCAAAACATTCCTCGATTGAATTATGTGGACGTGATAATTGCCACCATTGAATTATGTGGACGTGATAATTGCCACAATTGATATGAATATTTTTTCCTTGATTATTATTGCTTGGTAACCTAAGAATTAGGGAACATCACTAATTTTGAGAATTAGTGCACGCCTAATTGACGCGAATCCTAAAGGTAGCTACCGGGTTTAACACCCCCACCCAGAATGTTCACTAGACGGAAGGGCTAGTGGGCGTGGTGTTTAGTACTGGGAGTCATTCATGGCATATAGAGGTCCGTTCATCGCAATGGTACCGGATGTTATTGTATTCGTTCAGAAATATTTTGGACGGGGTGTGACATGTGGTATCAGAGCGATGGTCTTAGCGAACCAGGTCTTGCATTAGTGTGTCTAACTAGTAGTTATTTAGATGCATTAGTGAGTCTGGACTTCGACAGTGTCTGCATGTCAAAAGTTTTGCTTATCATTTAGTGTCAAAAATTATTTTCTTATCATCCTTAAAGTCTAAACACGTCTTACTGCCTCTATTGCATAGACTGTGTATAGATAAATTCATATCTTAGCGTATCTGTTATTGTTACCTTTGCCTGACAGCTTCCGTAGATTTCTCCGTAACTTATGGGATTTTAGTATTATATATGCATATGTAAATTATGTGTTGCAGGTTACTAATCTACATCCTATAATCTATTTCTTATCGAATATCCTTCATCTGATCGTACGAGATGAATCCCTCAACCAGTTCGAATTTCTCGGATTCCGACAGCTATTCTGATATGGAGTTTCAGCTAAGCTCTGAAAGCAGTGTCACCAGAATGAGTCAACCAATTCAACTGATGGGTTCGTAGCCTACTTAATCATTGGAGACAAAAAAAAAAGATGATCCTTTCCATCAACCAAATTCACCTCTTGGCAAAGAATTTGAAGCACTTACCGGTGAACCAGTCCGAAATATCATTTTCACCCTCATTTCTCGAATATCTCATCATGATTACATAATATCTCAGATTTTAAACCTTATTCATTCGCTCGTTCCAACCGACAATCATCCCGGAATAATAGAAAAAGTCAACAAACTTCGTGATCGAAAAATAAATTTGGAGAATATGGTGCAAAATTTACCAGCTTCAGCAACATCACCGGCACCAACAGTACCACCAACAACCCTAGTTTCAACATCACATGCCTCAACATCTCATTCTATACCTCGAGAATAATCATCGTTCTACGTATCGTTCTACATCAATTATCTTCGTTCTTCAGGGCGATTATGTAATCTCTAATGTTTTAGAGATTATGTATTCTAGTTATAACGGTAAATCAAATGAGATTAATATTATATTAACTCATTGAATCTATGATTACATCTGAAGAAAATATATATGTAAGTATATTTTCATAAAGATTGTAATTAAAGATTCTTTCGTACAAACTGTTAATGGTGAAAATATTTTAACGGGTAGGTAATACCCGAGGAATATTTAGATTTCACATTAATAAGTTACATTGTACATTCTTCGAATCTGATTCAACAGTCATTTACTATCCTACTTACATCCACAGATATATGTATCCGTTCACCGCAGAATAATCATTTTTATTCAAATTCATATTTGGATTTTGATTTATCAGAATCCAACAAGTGGCATAATAAAGAAAACATTGGACAAAATAAAATTTGTTAGAAACAAACAAATTAACTATGAGAAATTTTGTTAAGAATCCACGCTAACTGTTCCTAGCTAACTGTTAATTCCGTATTACCTTTTATTTATTGTAATTTATTCATCGCAATTTATTTATCGCATTTTATTTATCGCAATTTTATTTATCGTCATTTAATTTCTGTTATTTATTTCACGCACTTTAAATATCGGGACACGTATACAAGGTTTTGACATATCATATCGACGCATCTATATATATTATTTGGAATAACCATAGACACTCTATATGCAGTAATGTGGGAGTTAGCTATACAGGGTTGAGGTTGATTCTACAATAATATATATAGTTTGAGTTGTGATCGAGTCTGAGACATGTACACGGGTCACGATACGTATTAATTAATTAGAATATTATATATTAAACTATATATGAATGATTACTTCTACATATATTTAATGTAATCCTAGTGTCAATTAGTGTTTGGTGGTGACGGACAGTGTCAAGTAATGACGAGTTATGACGTGATTAGATGCTTCTTATAGGTTATAATAGCAATTAATTCGCAAAGTGTTAACTTCTACATATATTTAAGATTATACGGTTCACGTTCTAAACGGTGTTTATCCTAGTAACCTACTTGACTCACTCCCAATTCCTTATTTTGCGATGTCGAAACTTCTATATGAGTTACTGTAATGTAATCCCGGTCATTACATTACGCTATCTCACATATCCATTCGACATCACTCCATAAGTTAAAGATAGCGTAGTCAACTTAATTCTCTTAAGTGTCGTGTTGTGTGTACGTATGTGATTCGTGATATCATGTATCTAGTCCAAGTCCATATCATTATGAGTATATGCATGTGATATATAATATGTAACCCTACGGGTCGCATAGTAGAGCAAACAGTGCAAGCATGGCGTATAACAGTCATTCTAAGTACACGGTTATAGACTAGACCCACTAATGCGCCCTACGGTTCGACACACTAATGTATCCTAGTTCCCAATAGCCAAAGCTCTGATACCAAATGTAATACCCCGTCAGAATCCATTAACGGCATATTAACTCTGGTCCCAATGCTTGGCTTGACTTCTACATAACAGCAAGGTTCTACAGCGGAAGCAACTAATACCTGAGATAAAACATGCAAAACTAATCAACATAAAGTTGAGTGAATCTATACGTTTGAGTAAATAGTTCTCGTATGTTTCATAAAATAGTTTCCATAAATCATTTGTCGAAAATCATTTCTCAAAATTGTTTATCTGAATAAACCGCTAAGGTTTAATCTCAAAAGTTTGCATATAACAAATGCTAAGTAATAAACTGTTTGTAAGATGTCAAGTTTCAACTGTGAGTGACATCAAAAAGTTCTTTTTGTTTCATCTGTTTGTAGACATTACCATGTCTAGTTTCAATTTTGTAAACATCATGTTTAAGTAACATTCATTGTAAGTTAGGCCACGAGATTTCTGAAAAGCTTCGTAATAATATACACTTATCATGAGCACTTGATTATAAAGCTTTAACCTTTGCGTAGGCCGAGCCACGTCTTTAGTTTACCGTATCATGGTGCTATACCGATCAAGTGTATGAGTAACAACAAAATAAGCACCAGTTATGTTGAGGTGAGGTTTGTCAAACCTAACGGTACCCTCCCTATAAGTCGAGCTTACAAAGTAACTAATATAATCAAGCTAAGGAATTTTTTATCTGAACTCATATGTATATTCTTGGTAAGTTACTCGTGCCTAATATGTAATATAGTTGTAAAAACAGTTTAAGAAATAGTGCCAAAAGCAGCATGTATCTCATCCCAAAAATGTTAATGAAAAAGGGGACTGTAGACTCACCTTAGCAAGAGCACCTGAAATATCTTAGCAAAATGTAATATAGTCGAACAATCTCGACCGAACAACGCAACCTAATCATGTAAGTTACCTTAAGTATAAACATATAGGCCATACTATGTCAACCCATAGTGTACGCAAAGTCCTAGTGCTCAGACTGACTCAACAAACAAGTAAAAGTCAACTAGTCCAAGCAAGTCAACCAAAGTCAAACCAAAAGTCAACTCAGTCAAAGTGGTCAATTAAAGTCAAACATCTCAGTAGGTCATGTAAACATGGTCAACATGTTAAACCTAGATCAAGTATCACTTTACAACTTATAGTTAAGCAAATTACACATTCGCAGTTTAAAGCATGCCTTCGAAATACGTACGTCGTAGAAAGATTCAACTATAGATCATAGCACATAAATCATAAAATTATGACCAACTCCAGATCACATCTATACTTAAAACCGATTCCAAAAAGTCTGGCCAAAGCCTCATACGATAATTAAAAGTCAGAAGGGGTCTAGTTATGGTTTACTAAATCAGTTTCAGCACGCGCGTCAGTTTTGAAACATTTCTCAAAAAATATAGAAAATAGGTTTTGATGAACGGCCAATTGGAGTCATCTTAAAACATACCAAAATTTTAGTGGTAAAATAAAAAAAAAGACATCTCTTTAGCCAATTCGTACAGTTTAATCAATTTTTACAGACCTTCCAGTTTTGTTCATCAAACAGACATATCACATAGACGAGCATATATCTCATGGAAATTCACGTTTTTGCAAGTTCTCATACAAATGAAATATGTCAAGTAACATATAAACCTACATATTCCAGAAGATCAAAGTCTCAATGAACTCCTAGTTCACTCTAGCAATTTTTATGTAACTTTGAAAACTGATTCAGCTCACTTTAAAAACCAAATCTTCGTTTTGACATAACGGGAGCATTACAAAACCTTTTAACGCAAATATTAAGTCCAAATTGCATAACTTCTCATTAGGATTACTGTAGTAAACTTTTTATAAACTAAAACACAAAGCATGCAACTCAAAAAATTCGGATTACAAGCATAACCTTGTGAAAACTTCGATTAAGCATATCTTGAGCATACGATAACGAAATCATGCAAAATCAAAGTCTAAAATTAATAAATTTTCGATATCAATCCATCTAAACATATTACAAGATCATTTCATATGTCAATTTAATTATATCATTAAAATACAAATTCGTTTTTCATGCAAACAACATCAATCGAGCAACCAAATGATAAATTACAACACTAAACACCATTAATTGAGCACTAGACTTGATTACACTATGTAATTGAATAAAAATCTGAATTAATAAAATTAGGGTTACTATTTATACCTTAAAATCACAAATTGCTAGTACGTACGCGTAGAGAATGACGCAAAGAACAACGTTCGTGCACAGGGTTTCTTCTAAAATCAACTTTTGAGGGTGGTGGTGGTGTTGTGATGGCTGACGGCCAAAGAGGGAGAGGGAGAGGTGAGTGTCGACCAAGAAAAAGAAAAGGGAGAAGGGTTTGGGGTTTAGCTTCTATTTATAGATCAAGTTAGGGCCTAATTAACCACTAATGACCTTGTAGCCCAAGTTAAGGTCCACTTAGGGAGTCCATGGGGGGTTCGGCCGTATGGCCCTATAGGGGTGTTCCTGGGCTCGTTTTGCTTATTTACTTGTACGCGCGTGGTCCGTTTCGAGTGCTGTTAACCGTACCGGGTCTTCGAAACGTTAACTAGTCGTTGAAACGAAATAACCGGATTTAATTCATTAAATAAATAATAAATTAAATTAGTTTTTCTTAAAGTCAATAATTATTGAAAATAATTATTTTGTCGTTTTTCTGAGTTCCGTAAACTGAAAAGCTTTCTGGGCGATTAACTTAATCGTAACGTTTTCTAGTTATCTCGCTATCCGAAATAAGTTCATAAATTAATATAACATATTAATTCAAGTAATCCACTAGCATCAAGTATGCATTTAATACTGTTAAATACACAAAGTCTAAGTAATCACCGTTAAATATTTAACGGACAAGTAACGAATGTAAACGAAAAAAGTCGGGTTGTTACATCGATGGTTTGGGAGGAAAAAGGATTAACAATTAAGCTGATCGTCTTTTGTTTTTGTTTAATTAGGATTTAAGGCCCAATTTTTGAATGGATCAAGACTTTTGGAATTGGGCCAATAACATAATTGATTGGATTTTGAGTTTGGGGCAAATGGCTAGTGGATTTGGGGCAAATGGCTTATGGGTTTGGGGCAAAATAAAAAAAAAATATCTACTGAAATTTCGAAATCCACTGGGGACGGGCGCCCCCACCCCTGCCCCCTATCATTTTCGCCCCTGCGTGCATTATAAGGATTTATCTTATATAGATATGTTTTGGAATTTGTGTGATCTATATCGCCCCACTGAATGAACTAAGTTTGGAATTGTTGAATAAAGAGGTTCGTAATCCATGAACTAACATCCATCTATTTTTAGGTTAAAAAACGTGACGATTGTAAATGTTACTAGATCCATTATGCAACTATTTTTCAAAAGTAATGTCACACATGTCTATGTATAATTCACCTCTTCGAGTCATTGATAATCCACACCTATTCGAGTCACTGATACTCACATATCATCATGTTTTTTTTAACAGCGATTGGGATCACCCGAGGGGGACTAAACCACCTGTTGCGATCATCTCCCGTTTTGACTATGCCAATGCAGCGATAATAACCCCGCCCCCATCGCTAGCCTCTAAACCCGAGAATGCTAGGAAAGAAAATTGGACAAACGAAATGGTTTTCTAGTTGTGTCAGTTCTTAAATAGATATATCACGAAGCATGGTTGAACTTCTACATTTAAATGGGTTTCCAATTAGCCAGATTTTGAAAGAGTTATAAAATATAAATTCCAAAGTGATAAACCTATGAAGAACAAGTATGATAGTATGAAAAAGGAGTACAACCTCTAGAAGTCACTAAAGAATGGAGAGACCGGTCTTGATTGGAATGTAAGTACCAACCAACTTGATTATTATGATAAATGGTGACAAACTAAAACTGCGGTAGGATATTTTAATTCATTTAATCTATAAATAACATATAGAGTTAAGAAAATATAATTCATTTAACTTGACTATCGATTCACAATTATATTGTGTATAGAAAAATTCCAAATACACAACAATTAGAAAAATCAACCATCAGCATAATTACAAGAAAAATGGGATCAATTATGTGGGGATGCAGTTGCTAGTGGGTCGAATTGTGTGGCACCTTCAATGGAATCAAGTACAATCAATGAGGTGTTTGGTGAGAAACTCGTGGATGATGATGTCGAGATGGGTTGTGATGCAGATGCTTATCAAGTAAACAATGACACTCCTTCAAATCTTGAGGACCAACAAGATGCATCAGTACCAATCCCAAGTGAGGTTGCTAAAAAATTTGATATGCCTTCTATAATAAACTTTAATCCCAAACCAGATAACATGAAACATAAATGAAGAGAATCATCAGGATATTTAATACTTGAGAACCATTTAGCGAAATATACTGTGAATCAACAACGTGCTCTATAAATATTAGAAGCAGATTCTTCCAAACTTGATCAAAGTACCGAGTTTAGTATTGAAGCTTCTTTAGGTGTGCTTAACGGGATGGTTGATGTAAGATTAATGACAGAAGAAGAGGATTCAAACCGGGCTTGACGGTAATTGACCATTTTATCCATAGTTAATATTAATTTATTAATATCAGTGATTTTATAATTACATGTTTATAATTATTTGACTATTTAGTTGAGACCAGTTTGTGACAAGAGTCTCATAACACATTTGTTTATTTAAATCGAACCTCGTTAGAGTTTCTTAATGAGGTACATTATGTTCCATATAACTGGTAAATACCCGTGTGAGATGGGATAAGTTTCCTTACACTTGAAGAGACCTAAAATATTTATATACTACTTCTCGTTCATTTCATTTCAATCTTTTGTTCATTTCATTTCATTTCAATCTTTTAGCTAAATAAAACCCTAAATTGTAGTGACCCGAACTTTTCCATGTTTATATATATTAATTGAGATTGATATTTACATGATTAAATGTTTCCAACATGTTAAGCAATCAAACTTGTTAAGACTTGATTAATTGAAATATGTTTCATATAGACAATTGACCACCCAAGTTGACCGGCGATTCACGAACGTTAAAACTTGTAAAAACGACATGACGATATATATATGGATATACATATGGTTAACATGAGATTATGATAAGTAAGTATCTTCATAAGTATATTAACAATGAGTTATATACATATAAACAAGACTACTAACTTAAGGATTTTGAAACGAGACATATATGTAACGATTATCGTTGTAACGACATTTAAATGTATATATATCATATTAAGATATATTAATATATCATAATATCATGATAATATAAAAATTTAACATCTCATTAGATATAATAAACAATGGGTTAACAACATTAATTGAGATCGTTAACTTAAAGGTTTCAAAACAACACTTACATGTAACGACTAACGATGACTTAACGACTCAGTTAAAATGTATATACATGTAGTGTATTTAGATGTATTAAAATAGTTTTGGAAGACTTCAAGACATATATCAAAACACTCATACTTAACGAAAATGGTTACAGTTACTTTCCCATTCTTTTCTTTCATCAAGAATTCTAGTCGTATTCTTACCCGTATTATACACAGCTTCAAAACGTACTTACTATGGGAATATACCAATAGGAACTAGCATGGGATTCCACTCTTGATTATGTCATGTATGACTAATCAATTTTAACTTCTACCATGAGCTAGTCAACTAACTAGAACTCCTTTTAACCCCACTCACCACTCACCAATTACCACTCATCATTCACTCCATTTCACTTCCAATTCTCTTTCTAATTCTCTCTCAACACACCCACACTATTATGAACGTATTTTTCCAGTAGTTAATTATCATCTTCATCAAAAATCACTTCAAGAATCAAGCTATAATCATCATAGGAAGAACACTTCAAGAACACTTCAAAAATCCCTTCAAGTTTACTAATTTACTTCCAAGCTTTCTAATCCATTCCAAGTAATCATCTAAGATCAAGAAACCTTTGTATATACAGTAGGTTATCTTTCTTATTCAAGTTAATATTCATATTCAAACTTTGATTCAATTTCTATAACTATAAACTATCTTAATTCGAGTAAAAATCTTACTTGAACTTGTTTTTGTGTCATGATCCTACTTCAAGAACTTTCAAGCCATCCAAGATCCTTTGAAGCTAGATCATTTCTTGTCACTTCCAGTAGGTTTACCTACTAAACTTGAGGTACTAATGATGTTCATAACATCATTCGATTCATATATATAAAACTATCTTATTCGAAGATTTAAACTCGTAATCACTAGAACATAGTTTAGTTAATTCTAAACTTGTTCGCAAACAAAAGTTAATCCTTCTAACTTGACTTTTAAAATTAACTAAACACATGTTCTATATCTATATGATATGCTAACTTAATGATTTAAAACCTGGAAACACGAAAAACACCGTAAAACCGGATTTACGCCGTCGTAGTAACACCGCGGGCTGTTTTGGGTTAGTTAATTAAAAACTATGATAAACTTTGATTTAAAAGTTGTTATTCTGAGAAATTGATTTTTATTATAAACATGAAACTATATCCAAAAATTATGGTTAAACTCAAAGTGGAAGTATGTTTTCTAAAATGGTCATCTAGACGTCGTTCTTTCGACTGAAATGACTACCTTTACAAAAACGACTTGTAACTTATTTTTCCGACTATAAACTTATACTTTTTCTGTTTAGATTCATAAAATAGAGTTCAATATGAAACCATAGCAATTTGATTCACTCAAAACGGATTTAAAATGAAGAAGTTATGGGTAAAACAAGATTGGATAATTTTTCTCATTTTAGCTACGTGAAAATTGGTAACAAATCTATTCCAACCATAACTTAATCAACTTGTATTGTATATTATGTAATCTTGAGATACCATAGACACGTATACAATGTTTCGACCTATCATGTCGACACATCTATATATATTTCGGAACAACCATAGACACTCTATATGTGAATGTTGGAGTTAGCTATACAGGGTTGAGGTTGATTCCAAAATATATATAGTTTGAGTTGTGATCAATACTGAGATACGTATACACTGGGTCGTGGATTGATTCAAGATAATATTTATCGATTTATTTCTGTACATCTAACTGTGGACAACTAGTTGTAGGTTACTAACGAGGACAGCTGACTTAATAAACTTAAAACATCAAAATATATTAAAAGTGTTGTAAATATATTTTGAACATACTTTAATATATATGTATATATTGTTATAGGTTCGTGAATCAACAGTGGCCAAGTCTTACTTCTCGACGAAGTAAAAAAATCTGTGAAAGTGAGTTATAGTCCCACTTTTAAAATCTAATATTTTTGGGATGAGAATACATGCAGGTTTTATAAATGATTTACAAAATAGACACAAGTACGTGAAACTACATTCTATGGTGGAATTATCGAAATCGAATATGCCCCTTTTTATTAAGTCTGGTAATCTAAGAATTAGGGAACAGACACCCTAATTGACGCGAATCCTAAAGATAGATCTATCGGGCCCAACAAGCCCCATCCAAAGTACCGGATGCTTTAGTACATCGAAATTTATATCATGTCCGATGGAGGATCCCGGAATGATGGGGATATTCTTATATATGCATCTTGTTAATGTCGGTTACCAGGTGTTCACCATATGAATGATTTTTATCTCTATGTATGGGATGTGTATTGAAATATGAAATCTTGTGGTCTATTGTTACGATTTGATATATATAGGTTAAACCTATAACTCACCAACATTTTTGTTGACGTTTAAAGCATGTTTATTCTCAGGTGAATATTAAGAGCTTCCGCTGTTGCATACTAAAATAAGGACAAGATTTGGAGTCCATATTTGTATGTTATTGTGTAAAAACTGCATTCAAGAAACTGATTTCGATGTAACATATTTGTATTGTAAACCATTATGTAATGGTCGTGTGTAAACATGATATTTTAGATTATCATTATTTGATAATCTACGTAAAGCTTTTTAAACCTTTATTTATGAAATAAAGGTTATGGTTTGTTTTAAAAATGAAGCAGTCTTTGAAAAACGTCTCATATAGAGGTCAAAACCTCGCAACGAAATCAAATAATATGGAACGTTTTTAATCAATAAGAACGGGACATTTCAGTTGGTATCCGAGCGTTGGTCTTAGAGAACCAGAATTTTGCATTAGTGTGTCTTATCGAGTTTGTTAGGATGCATTAGTGAGTCTGGACTTCGACCGTGTTTACTTGAAAAATGATTGCTTAACAAATTTTGTTGGAAACTATATATTTTTAACATGTGAATATTATGTGATATATTAATCTCTTAACGCGTTTGATATTATGTGATAGATGTCTACCTCTAGAACAAGTCCCATTGACTCACCTAATAATAATGAAGAGTCAAATGTAAATTGGAATGATTCGTGGACTGATTCACAAGTTCCCAAAGAGGAACCGGAAGAAGAGTCGGAACCGGAAGAAGAATCAGAACCGGAAGAGGAGGAACCGGATGAAGAAATAGAACCGGTGGGGGAAATAATAAAACGGTTAAGTAAAAGAAAATCCTCAACCAACCGACCAAGGTTAATTATGGTCAATGGTGTTTCCGCCAAGGAAGCAAAATATTGGGAGGATTACCAATTCTCCGATGAATCGGATTCCGACGAGAATTCCGATGATGTTATAGAAATTACCCCAACTGAATTTAAAAAGGCAAAAGAAAATAATAAGGGAAAGGGCATAAAAATAGAGAAATCTAATTCCAACCCCGATGAACTTTATATGTATCGTCAACCCCCGAAGTCCTTAAGTTGTAACAATGACCCGGGAACCTCTAAACCACCAGGTTTTTCTAAACCAATGTGGAAAATTACGGCTCGTATTAGGGGAACATCATATATCCCTAGAAACTTGGCAAAACGAACCAAAACCGAAGAAGAAGAAACAAGCGAGTCGGAATAAGATAGTTGTATTCGTGTGGTGTAATATATGTAATATAGTGTGCTTATGCTTTATGATATATGTAAAAATTGCTTGTATTAATAAGTATTTTTTTTTATGAATCTAACTCTTGTCTATTTTACAGTATAAAAACACAAAATGGATAGACAACCCAATATTTTAAGAGACCTACCCGGAGACATGATTGATGAAATCTTGTCTAGAGTCGGTCAGAATTCTTCGGCACAACTATTTAAGGCGAGATCAGTTTGTAAGACATTCGAAGAACGTTCCAAGAATGCCTTGGTTTATAAAAGGCTTTCGTTCGAAAGATGAGGGATATCACATTGGGAAATCCATAAGTTACGATGTGTTTACTTTGACGCATATATTGCGGGGAACCCAAATGCTATTTTACGCAATGGGTTAAGAAATTATTTTGACTCAATATATCCGAATATTGGACTTCGTGATTTAGAAAAAGCGGCTAACATGCAACATAAAGAAGCATGTTATGCTTACGGATTAGTAATGTTCGCTTCTCACCAAAGTGAGAACAAGAACATCGGGCTACAACTATTAAACAAAACGTTCCCACAAGTGACGGAGTCGGTAATTGGGGTAAGAAATGAGGTTTTTAGATTGTTACGGGACTGTTGGACATTACGTAACCCTCGTCCCTTTGACGACGTTACAACACGCTGTCTTATCAACGGCCATAACGGTTATGTTGCACAAGACCAAGGATGGGAAGTAGTCCTAGTAAAACCAGAATGCATGACTTGTTTCTGGACGTATGAATTACGTGTCTTTATTGCCTTTGCTGAACGACTTGTGTACTAGCTAGAATTATCTTCACAACCATCTTGTATCAAATTTATTGTGTCTATATTTCATGCTATATGTAAAATAAGCGGTATTGTAAGTTTGTAAAATATTGTGTAAAAGTTTGAACGCGAAATATTATTATAATCAGTTTTTCATATAGAATTGTAGTAGTTGAATTGTATATTAGCTACTAAGTATGAACTTAACGGGTAGGTACTACCCGAATTTAAACTTATAAAACGCTAATATGAAGAAAAAGCTTTTATAAATGAGTTCATATTATGCTACGAAATACTATTAACTACTCTTAATATTCTGTATGATTAACTTGTTCCATTTGACTATTTTGAAGGAAATGGCACCGACTACTCGACACACCGTAAATATGAATGAAGAGGAATTCCGTACTTTTCTAGCTTCAAACATAGCCGCAGTACAGGCTGCGCTACATACCAACAATAACCTTGGATCTAGCAGTACAGGAAATCGTGTAGGATGCACCTACAAAGAATTCACTGCCTGCAAACCTTTGGAATTTGATGGAACCGAAGGACCGATCGGATTGAAACGGTGGACCGAGAAGGTCGAATCGGTGTTTGCCATAAGTAAGTGTACTGAAGAGGACAAAGTGAAGTACGCTACGCATACCTTCACAGGTTCTGCGTTAACATGGTGGAATACCTATCTAGAGCAAGTGGGACAAGACGATGCGTACACACTACCGTGGTCAGCATTCAAGCACTTGATGAACGAGAAGTACCATCCCAGAACCGAGGTCAATAAGCTCAAGACAGAACTTAGAGGGTTACGAACCCAAGGATTTGATATTACCACGTACGAAAGACGATTCACAGAATTGTGCCTATTGTGTCCAGGAGCATTCGAAGATGAGGAAGAGAAGATCGACGCATTTGTGAAAGGATTACTGGAAAGAATCCAAGAAGATATAAGTTCACACGAGCCCGCCTCCATACAACAGGCATGTAGAATGGCTCACAAACTAGTGAACCAGATTGAAGAAAGAATTAAAGAACAGACTGCTGAAGAGACCAATGTGAAGCAAGTCAAAAGAAAGTGGGAGGAAAACGGTGATAAGAATCACCAATACAACAACAACAGCAATTACAACAATAATCGCAACAATTATCCCAGCAATCGCAACTACAACAAACGGCCCAACAACAACAACAACAACAACAACAACAACAACAACAACAACAACTACAACAATCATCCCAATAACAATAATAACCGCAACAACAATAACAATCAGAAGCAGCTATGCCAAAGGTGTGAAAAGTATCACTCGGGGTTCTGCACCAAATTTGGCAACAAGTGTAAAAGAAATGGTCATAGCGCGGCGAAGTGTGAGGTCTACGGACCAGGGGTTAATAGAACGAAAGGAACAAATGGTGTCGGAACGAGTAATGGCGGAGCAAGTAGTGTCGGAGCAAGTTATGCCAATGTAGTTTGTTATAAATGTGGAAAACCGGGCCACATTATTAGAAATTGCCCGAACCAAGAGAACACGAATGGACAAAGCCGCGGAAGAGTTTTCAATATTAATGCGGCAGAGGCACAGGAAGACCCGGAGCTTGTTACGGGTACATTTCTTATTGACAATAAATCTGCTTATGTTTTATTTGATTCGGGTGCGGATAGAAGCTATATGAGTAGAGATTTTTGTGCTAAATTAAGTTGTCCATTGACACCTTTGGATAGTAAATTTTTACTCGAATTAGCAAATGGTAAATTAATTTCAGCAGATAATATATGTCGGAATCGAGAAATTAAACTGGTTAGCGAAACATTTAAGATTGATTTGATACCAGTAGAGTTAGGGAGTTTTGATGTGATAATCGGTATGGACTGGTTGAAAGAAGTGAAAGCAGAGATTGTTTGTTACAAAAATACAATTCGCATTATACGAGAAAAAGGAAAACCCTTAATGGTGTACGGAGAAAAGGGCAACACGAAGCTACATCTTATTAGTAATTTGAAGGCACAAAAACTAATAAGAAAAGGTTGCTATGCTGTTCTAGCACACGTCGAGAAAGTACAAACTGAAGAAAAGAGCATCAATGATGTTCCCATTGCAAAAGAATTTCCCGATGTATTTCCAAAAGAATTACCGGGATTACCCCCACATCGATCCGTTGAATTTCAAATAGATCTTGTACCAGGAGCTGCACCAATAGCTCGTGCTCCTTACAGACTCGCACCCAGCGAGATGAAAGAACTTCAAAGCCAATTACAAGAACTTTTAGAGCGTGGTTTCATTCGACCAAGCACATCACCGTGGGGAGCTCCTGTTTTGTTTGTCAAGAAGAAAAATGGTACATTCAGGTTGTGTATCGACTACCGAGAGTTGAACAAACTTACCATCAAGAACCGCTACCCACTACCGAGAATCGACGACTTATTTGATCAACTACAAGGCTCGTCTGTTTATTCAAAGATTGACTTACGTTCCGGGTATCATCAAATGCGGGTGAAAGAAGATGGTATTCCAAAGACTGCTTTCAGAACACGTTACGGTCATTACGAGTTTATGGTCATGCCGTTTGGTTTAACTAATGCACCAGCTGTGTTCATGGACCTTATGAACCGAGTGTGTGGACCATACCTTGACAAGTTTGTCATTGTTTTCATTGATGACATACTTATTTACTCACAGAATGACCAAGAACACGGTGAACATTTGAGAAAGGTGTTAGAAGTATTGAGGAAGGAAGAATTGTACGCTAAGTTTTCAAAGTGTGCATTTTGGTTGGAAGAAGTTCAATTCCTCGGTCACATAGTGAACAAAGAAGGTATTAAGGTGGATCCGGAAAAGATAGAAACTGTTGAAAAGTGGGAAACCCCGAAAACTCCGAAACACATACGCCAATTTTTAGGACTAGCTGGTTACTACAGAAGGTTCATCCAAGACTTTTCCAGAATAGCAAAACCCTTGACTGCATTAACGCATAAAGGGAAGAAATTTGAATGGAATGATGAACAAGAGAAAGCGTTTCAGTTATTGAAGAAAAAGCTAACTACGGCACCTATATTGTCATTGCCTGAAGGGAATGATGATTTTGTGATTTATTGTGATGCATCAAAGCAAGGTCTCGGTTGTGTATTAATGCAACGAACGAAGGTGATTGCTTATGCGTCTAGACAATTGAAGATTCACGAACAAAATTATACGACGCATGATTTGGAATTAGGTGCGGTTGTTTTTGCATTAAAGACTTGGAGGCACTACTTATATGGGGTCAAAAGTATTATATATACCGACCACAAAAGTCTTCAACACATATTTAATCAGAAACAACTGAATATGAGGCAGCGTAGGTGGATTGAATTATTGAATGACTACGACTTTGAGATTCGTTACCACATGAGGAAGGCAAATGTGGTTGCCGATGCCTTGAGCAGGAAGGACAGAGAACCCATTCGAGTAAAATCTATGAATATAATGATTCATAATAACATTACTACTCAAATAAAGGAGGCACAACAAGGAGTTTTAAAAGAGGGAAATTTAAAGGATGAAATACCCAAAGGATCGGAGAAGCATCTTAATATTCGGGAAGACGGAACCCGGTATAGGGCTGAAAGGATTTGGGTACCAAAATTTGGAGATATGAGAGAAATGGTACTTAGAGAAGCTCATAAAACCAGATACTCAATACATCCTGGAACGGGGAAGATGTACAAGGATCTCAAGAAATATTTTTGGTGGCCGGGTATGAAAGCCGATGTTGATAAATACGTAGGAGAATGTTTGACGTGTTCTAAGGTCAAAGCTGAGCATCAGAAACCATCAGGTCTACTTCAACAACCCGAAATCCCAGAATAGAAATGGGAAAACATTACCATGGATTTCATCACTAAATTGCCAAGGACTGCAAGTGGTTTTGATACTATTTGGGTAATAGTTGATCGTCTCACCAAATCAGCACACTTCCTGCCAATAAGAGAAGATGACAAGATGGAGAAGTTAGCACGACTGTATTTGAAGGAAGTCGTCTCCAGACATGGAATACCAATCTCTATTATCTCTGATAGGGATGGCAGATTTATTTCAAGATTCTGGCAGACATTACAGCAAGCATTAGGAACTCGTCTAGACATGAGTACTGCCTATCATCCACAAACTGATGGGCAGAGTGAAAGGATGATACAAACGCTTGAAGACATGCTACGAGCATGTGTTATTGATTTCGGAAACAGTTGGGATCGACATCTACCGTTAGCAGAATTTTCCTACAACAACAGCTACCATTCAAGCATTGAGATGGCGCCGTTTGAAGCACTTTATGGTAGAAAGTGCAGGTCTCCGATTTGTTGGAGTGAAGTGGGGGATAGACAGATTACGGGTCCAGAGATTATACAAGAAACTACCGAGAAGATCATCCAAATTCAACAACGGTTGAAAACCGCCCAAAGTCGACAAAAGAGCTACGCTGTCATTAAAAGAAAAGATATAGAATTTGAAATTGGAGAGATGGTCATGCTTAAAGTTGCACCTTGGAAAGGCGTTGTTCGATTTGGTAAACGAGGGAAATTAAATCCAAGGTATATTGGACCATTCAAGATTATTGATCGTTTCAGACAAGTAGCTTACCGACTTGAGTTACCTCAACAACTCGCAGCTGTACATAACACTTTCCACGTCTCGAATTTGAAGAAATTTTTTGCTAAAGAAGATCTCACTATTCCGTTAGATGAAATCCAAATCAACGAAAAACTCCAATTCATCGAAGAACCCGTCGAAATAATGGATCGTGAGGTTAAAAGACTTAAGCAAAACAAGATACCAATTGTTAAGGTTCGATGGAATGCTCGTAGAGGACCCGAGTTCACCTGGGAGCGTGAAGATCAGATGAAGAAGAAATACCCGCATCTATTTCCAGAAGATCCGTCAACACCTTCAACAGCTTAAAATTTCGGGACAAAATTTATTTAACGGGTAGGTACTGTAGTGACCCGAACTTTTCCATGTTTATATATATTAATTGAGATTGATATTTACATGATTAAATGTTTCCAACATGTTAAGCAATCAAACTTGTTAAGACTTGATTAATTGAAATATGTTTCATATAGACAATTGACCACCCAAGTTGACCAGCGATTCACGAACGTTAAAACTTGTAAAAACGACATGACGATATATATATGGATATACATATGGTTAACATGAGATTATGATAAGTAAGTATCTTCATAAGTATATTAACAATGAGTTATATACATATAAACAAGACTACTAACTTAAGGATTTCGAAACGAGACATATATGTAACGATTATCGTTGTAACGACATTTAAATGTATATATATCATATTAAGATATATTAATATATCATGATATCATGATAATATAATAATTTAACATCTCATTAGATATAATAAACAATGGGTTAACAACATTAATTGAGATCGTTAACTTAAAGGTTTCAAAACAACACTTACATGTAACGACTAACGATGACTTAACGACTCAGTTAAAATGTATATACATGTAGTGTATTTAGATGTATTAAAATACTTTTGGAAGACTTCAAGACATATATCAAAACACTCATACTTAACGAAAATGGTTACAGTTACTTTCCCATTCTTTTCTTTCATCAAGAATTCTAGTCGTATTCTTACCCGTATTATACACAGCTTCAAAACGTACTTACTATGGGTATATACCAATAGGAACTAGCATGGGATTCCACTCTTGATTATGTCATGTATTACTAATCAATTTTAACTTCTACCATGAGCTAGTCAACTAACTAGAACTCCTTGTAACCCCACTCACCACTCACCAATTACCACTCATCATTCACTCCATTTCACTTCCAATTCTCTTTCTAATTCTCTCTCAACACACCCACACTATTATGAACGTATTTTTCCAGTAGTTAATCATCATCTTCATCAAAAATCACTTCAAGAATCAAGCTATAATCATCATAGGAAGAACACTTCAAGATCACTTCAAAAATCCCTTCAAGTTTACTAATTTACTTCCAAGCTTTCTAATCCATTCCAAGTAATCATCTAAGATCAAGAAACCTTTGTATATACAGTAGGTTATCTTTCTTATTCAAGGTAATATTCATATTCAAACTTTGATTCAATTTCTATAACTATAAACTATCTTAATTCGAGTAAAAATCTTACTTGAACTTGTTTTTGTGTCATGATCCTACTTCAAGAACTTTCAAGCCATCCAAGATCCTTTGAAGCTAGATCATTTCTTGTCACTTCCAGTAGGTTTACCTACTAAACTTGAGGTAGTAATGATGTTCATAACATCATTCGATTCATATATATAAAACTATCTTATTCGAAGGTTTAAACTCGTAATCACTAGAACATAGTTTAGTTAATTCTAAACTTGTTCGCAAACAAAAGTTAATCCTTCTAACTTGACTTTTAAAATTAACTAAACACATGTTCTATATCTATATGATATGCTAACTTAATGATTTAAAACCTGGAAACACGAAAAACACCGTAAAACCGGATTTACGCCGTCGTAGTAACACCGCGGGCTGTTTTGGGTTAGTTAATTAAAAACTATGATAAACTTTGATTTAAAAGTTGTTATTCTGAGAATATGATTTTTATTATAAACATGAAACTATATCCAAAAATTATGGTTAAACTCAAAGTGGAAGTATGTTTTCTAAAATGGTCATCTAGACGTCGTTCTTTCGACTGAAATGACTACCTTTACAAAAACGACTTGTAACTTATTTTTCCGACTATAAACCTATACTTTTTCTGTTTAGATTCATAAAATAGAGTTCAATATGAAACCATAGCAATTTGATTCACTCAAAACGGATTTAAAATGAAGAAGTTATGGGTAAAACAAGATTGGATAATTTTTCTCATTTTAGCTACGTGAAAATTGGTAACAAATCTATTCCAACCATAACTTAATCAACTTGTATTGTATATTATGTAATCTTGAGATACCATAGACACGTATACAATGTTTCGACCTATCATGTCGACACATCTATATATATTTCGAAACAACCATAGACACTCTATATGTGAATGTTGGAGTTAGCTATACAGGGTTGAGGTTGATTCCAAAATATATATAGTTTGAGTTGTGATCAATACTGAGATACGTATACACTGGGTCGTGGATTGATTCAAGATAATATTTTGTACATCTAACTGTGGACAACTAGTTGTAGGTTACTAACGAGGACAGCTGACTTAATAAACTTAAAACATCAAAATATATTAAAAGTGTTGTAAATATATTTTGAACATACTTTAATATATATGTATATATTGTTATAGGTTCGTGAATCAACAGTGGCCAAGTCTTACTTCTCGACGAAGTAAAAAAATCTGTGAAAGTGAGTTATAGTCCCACTTTTAAAATCTAATATTTTTGGGATGAGAATACATGCAGGTTTTATAAATGATTTACAAAATAGACACAAGTATGTGAAACTACATTCTATGGTTGAATTATCGAAATCAAATATGCCCCTTTTTATTAAGTCTGGTAATCTAAGAATTAGGGAACAGACACCCTAATTGACGCGAATCCTAAAGATAGATCTATCGGGCCCAACAAGCCCCATCCAAAGTACCGGATGCTTTAGTACTTCGAAATTTATATCATGTCCAATGGAGGATCCCGGAATGATGGGGATATTCTTATATATGCATCTTGTTAATGTCGGTTACCAGGTGTTCACCATATGAATGATTTTTATCTCTATGTATGGATGTGTATTGAAATATGAAATCTTGTGGTCTATTGTTACGATTTGATATATATAGGTTAAACCTATAACTCACCAACATTTTTGTTGACGTTTAAAGCATGTTTATTCTCAGGTGAATATTAAGAGCTTCGCTATTGCATACTAAAATAAGGACAAGATTTGGAGTCCATGTTTGTATGTTATTGTGTAAAAACTGCATTCAAGAAACTGATTTCGATGTAACATATTTGTATTGTAAACCATTATGTAATGGTCGTGTGTAAACATGATATTTTAGATTATCATTATTTGATAATCTTCGTAAAGCTTTTTAAACCTTTATTTATGAAATAAAGGTTATGGTTTGTTTTAAAAATGAATGCAGTCTTTGAAAAACGTCTCATATAGAGGTCAAAACCTCGCAACGAAATCAAATAATATGGAACGTTTTTAATCAATAAGAACGGGACATTTCATAAATCACTCTCTGATCTTGTAAACATGGAATTAACTAGTGCAAATTCAAGATCTATACTTTATGCATCTGATTCAACTAGTGTTCAACATCATAACAAGGTGTGAATTACAGATTTTGATGAATTCAAATGGGTTTTATGTGGGTATTGTAAAAGTGATCTTTTTATTGTTGATTCTTAAATCTAAGTGTTTGTCATGCTCGATTGTTGCTTAATATAGCTTCTATAAGTGTTATATAATGCCCTTAAACCATTTAATCGATCAAAACATTTTATATATCGAATTGGGATGTAAAAGTGCCAAAAACGAGCTGAAATGACATGTTCAGAAGTCCTCGTACGAAGTGGACTTCTCCTCATATGAAGTGGGTCTTCTTCGTGCGAAGAGAAATCTCCTCGTACGGGCTTTTTATCAGATTTTGGAAAAACTAAAATGGTCGTAAGCTTAACTTTGTTTTTGACAAATAACTATCGTTGAAAACGTAATGAGGCATACTTTCCAATGGTAAAGATCTAAATATTTGAATCAAACTTTAAATGGGGTCAAGTTTATATGATAGAGTGTATGCTTCGTCTGGCACGCGTACGGGGGTGGCTATTGAAAGGAAAATTGGGTAAACTTGCCATTAATGGTTCATAGACTTATTTGAATGACTTAATAGCATAATATAATACTAAAAATCAATTATTCGTTGAATGTTGCTTGTATGTTGTTCTTCAGCTTCACACGAACAGTAATCACTTCGTGTAAAGTGAGGGACAGTTCGTGCGAAGTACGTGTAACCTCATACAAACTAGGGCTGATTCATGTTTATATTTGCTAAGTTATATTGTTCTTACGATGGTGTTGTACTTCGTGCAAAGTTAGGGTCACTTCGTACGAAGTGTGACTACTTCGTACAAAGGGATTTCCTCGTACGAATGATTGGTTTATTTGTTTATGTAACTTTGTGATTCTGATATGTAATTTGAATTGTTATTAGTATATGAGAGATGGTTACTGACTTGATTGTATCATTCTAAGGCG
Organism: Rutidosis leptorrhynchoides; assembly: GCF_046630445.1. Taxonomy (NCBI): domain Eukaryota; kingdom Viridiplantae; phylum Streptophyta; class Magnoliopsida; order Asterales; family Asteraceae; genus Rutidosis; species Rutidosis leptorrhynchoides. Next base: position 481,466,806 of record NC_092334.1, on the reverse strand, counting down.
ATAGAGTGGAAGTGAAGACTCAGTAATATTAGACCATTGAGTTGTGCTAGTATCGATGAGTGAGACTGTCCTTACGGATATTGGTATTCTGTAACAAGTGTAGTTACTACCCACTGTTATGCTTAGTAAAGATTATGATAATCTATGTATGCATGTTGATTATTGTGGTAATTATAAGTAGTAGGTTATACTACTATCATCCAAGTTGCCAGATTAGATTATATCTGTAGCATGCCTGATTAGGTTATCATGTGTTTATTAGTGATGTTACCTACCTACCGTGAGGTTGTAGGTGGTTTATGTGTCCATGGGAAAGCTGTCCGTGTATAGAAGGGACGGAAGAGTTCAACCATGTAAAGAAGGTTGGGCCCATTGGTTACTGTAATGGCAGTATATTGCATTTGACGTATGTATACGTTAGGAGAGGTATATTGTGTTCCAATAACGAGTGCTATCGGTACAACTCTAGCTTGATCAGCTAATAGTTGTAAACCTGGAAGGGTCAACGATCCTCATGTTTTTATAGCCGTTAGTGCTATGAGAGTGAATAGACATGTAAATATATTAATACCATTAGTGAATAGCTATTTAGAGCTATTAGCTATGCAAGGCAATGATAGTATAGTGTCGTTAGTGCCTATAGTGTATAGCTAGTTGATGCTATTGCTGCTCTTTTAAGGGAAATAATGCCTAGCTCTGTATATTATAGATGTTTAATGCCATATTATATGATAAATGTTTAATGATATGACTTCATGTCATGATCAGAAGCATGATCCCTAAAATCTAGGCTTGATAATTTATAGTAATATCTGGTGGGATATCGCATTCACTTAGCGTTGTGCTAATTCCTTCACATTTTCTCCCCTGCATGTTATATTGTTTTGCATGCTAGGGATGGGAGAAGATAGTCGTACTTTGGTTATGTTTGACACACTGAAGTACTCTGATGTTTGATATAACTATACTTAACAGCTGTTTCAAAAAGTAACACCAGTTTGATAAATGATATTCCGTTGTGTATTTTACAAAAAGTACGGTGTTACAATTTGTGGTTGTTTGCAATTGATTTATTTGAAGATTTGGTGAAAAGAGAAATATTTATAAATATGTGGAGTGATAGTGGTAGGCTAGCGTGGCTGCAACAAAAGTAAGGGGAACAACAACTGAAGTTTCCTTTAGGGTTTAGAAATTAGGGTTTAGAGTTTAAATTTAAGGTTTAGATTGGGTAATTAAAACAAAAAAGGTTTAGAGTTTAGGATTTTGGGTTTAAGGACTAAACCCTAAACTCTAAATCGGACTAAATTTTGAAAAAAAACTTCACATAAGATAAAAAAAAACGCTCGAAGAATAACATTCATCACGATGAATGTTATCATGAATAACACTTATTGATGAATGTTATTTATTCAAGCATTTTCTGGTCAAAATAATAACATTTACCACAATGCGTCTTTTTTAGATGTTCGTATTTTCACATAATCTTAATGTTTGTGAAAAAATTATTTAAAAAGTGAAAAAAAAATTACTTCCCCCTTCTCCCACATAGTCACTTCCCCCTTGATCCATCCTATATATACACGGGGCTATTGGCCCAACAATTTGGAGGTGGCCCTTTCAAATAGGAGGTTAAGGGTTCGAGCCCAGCTTAGGACAATTTGTATATAACTCCTCTTAATTGTCTTATTAGGCGTCATATTATCTATATATCTAATAGACAAAATCCTGTAGCACTATTAATCAATCGTAGCCAGGGGTATTTTTGTCATTTCACTTTTTTTTGGTCTCCAACGATAAAAGAAACAACTCTCATAAAAGAACCAACCCTTCAATGTTATCAAAAGATGTCGAAAAAAATTCTTTTTTACCAAAAAAATTAACTAACCTTTTTTTTTTCTTCCTCAGCGATAAAGGAGGCAACTTTCATAAAAGGAACAACCCTTCAATGCTATCAAAAGATGTCGAAAAACATTCTTTTTTACAAAATAGATCAACTTACTTTTTAAAAAAAAACGAACGCTAAAAGAAGCAACTTTCACAAAAGGAACAACCCTTCAATGTTAGATGTCGAAAAAAATTCTTTTTTACAAAATAGATCAAGACTTTTTTTTAACTCGCAATCAAAACGGAGCCACCGGCGCGAAGCGAGGACTCCGCAACTAGTTAGTACCAAAATCTTATAACTAAATCATTGATAAACCTTGTCTATCATGGTTAAAACATTATCGTCTTAATTGTTACATCATTAATTAATAATTTTCATCTGTTTATTCTAACTAACACAAAATTATTATTTTTTTTTTTCAAACAACACTTATTAATAAATAGAAAGTGTCTTTTTAATATAATAATTTTAGGCATTCAAAAAAATATAAAACAAGTGTTAAAATATAAACACAAGTGTTGTACAATAAGCATTAAAGGGTGTACATTATGCATTATAAATTAAATGACTAAACTATGTTGATTAATGCTTGTACAATATTAACTAAATATAAATGAATAATTGTTTAATATGGTAGAATGCTCGTACAATATTCATATAAAAATAGTTGTACAATATGAATTGAAACTTTTATATTTAGTCAATTTAGTCATGAGGGTATTTTTTTTGCCAAAGTAATAAATAAGGGACTAACGCATGTTAAGATGTATTCATCAAACTTATAGTGAGGATGTTTATGAGGAAGTCATGATGAGGATTGCTCGGCTTCAAGTTTCTCTTTCTTCATTTTACTCGGGTAAGGAAGTGGTGGTTGATATGGTGCTTACATACCATGGCTATGGTCAATGTCATGTCACTTGCGAATGATTTTAGCGAGCCACAAGAACTGGCCTAATATATTAGTGAGTATACTCACCAAAAAGTACGTTTAGTGAGGCACGTGCACTCATCGACTAAGGCATGTACCCATAGGTGAAACTACATGGGAGCAGATAAATTATAGGTTTTTCGACTCTTCCCCCCGGTGGAATTTTTTTTTTTTCCCCAAAACCTACATCTTTTGCTCCAAAATCTTCAAATTTTGTCCAAAATTCTTCAACTTTTGCCCAAAACCTTCAACTTTTGCCCAAAAACCTTCGACTTTTGCCCAAAAACCTTCATAATTTGTCTAAAAACCTCAATTTTTTTTGCCCCAAAACCTCCATATTTTGTCCAAAAAAATTGCTACAGTTTTAATTTTTTTTTTGCCCCCGGTAAAAAAAATCCTAGTTCCGCCACTGATGTACCTATCGACCGCCATCGGCCGCCACCTCCCGCCACTCGCTGACGACGATAGGAAGCAACTCGCCACCTCCTTCGTTTGTTACGCCTGCAACGAGCAAGTGACGAGCGAGAGTGGTGTAGTGACCCGTCCAAATCCATCTGGACGAAATCTTCAACATCTGGTCTCATTGCGAGGTACTGACCTCTATATGATAAGTTTTACAAACATTGCATTCGTTTAAAAGACAAACTCATTTCAAAATATAACCTTTCGATACAAATGATATACGATTCCTGTAATATGAACAACTAATCTGTCATTGACTTAATAAACGACTTTTTGAACTCAACGACTCGAATGCAACGTCTTTTGAATTATGCCATGAATGACTCCAAGTAATATCTTTAAAATGAGCAAATGCACAGCGGAAGATTTCTTTAATACCTGAGAATAAACATGTTTAAAAGTGTCAACCAAAAGGTTGGAGAGTTCATAGGTTTATCATAAACAATCATTTCAATAATTTCAATAGACCACAAGATTTCATTTTCGGTTTCAAAACACTCGCAAGTGTATAAAATCCATTCGTATGATGAACACCTGGTAACCAATATTAACTTTAATGCATATAGAATATCCCCCGCATACTCGCAAGTATGCTATATAACGGCGATCGCAATCACCATTTAAATCGAAGTACTAAAGCAGATCAAATTTTCTGACTGGGGCTGGTCAGTGCCCGTAGATCTACCTTTAGGATTTGCGTCAATTAGGGTGTCTGTTCCCTAATTCTCAGGCTACCAAGCTAAAAGGGGCGATATTCGGTCTAATAATCCAACCATAGAATGTAGTTTTGAGTACTTGTATCTATTTCGTCAAACATTTATAAAAACAGCGCATGTATTCTCAGTCCCAAAAATATATATTGTAAAAGCATTTAAAAAGGAAACAAATGAAACTCACGATACGATATTTTGTAGTAAAAATATGTATACGACAGAACTGAACAATTGTAGGGTTGACCTCGGATTCACGAACCAATATCAAGTATATATATTAACACGTATAATTGTAATCGGGCAAATTTATATATAATTAGTAATTATTATCACCATCTTCATCTAACATGATCGTATATGATCACATAAAATCATCACCATAATCACTTCATTTATCATTGTTATCAAAAGAGTCCCTCGCTCATCATCATCATTTAATAACAGAAAACGAATAGCAGTTCAGGTGAGATCGATGGGTGTTGCAGGGGTGACTGTTTGGGCTGTAAAATGGGAAAGAAAAAGAAAATGCTACAGTAGCAGCATGGTTTTGTGGGTTATGTTGTGTGATTTTCGAATAATAAAAGAAAAAGACAGGAACATTTAACAGCATAGCAGTGAGTTGCATTTTTAATCATCATCTTCTTCGCTTGAATAGTAGTAGTAACAAATAATAACGATTGTTTATGGTTCAAGTGGGTGTGTGTGGATGCAGTGGTGACTCGAGGTAGCTGCAACAGAAACTTGTGATGGTTGAGTGGTGCTTGCTGCATCCGAACAAGAGAAACACAGGAGCAACATGGGATGTTCAAAGGTGGAGTTTATGGTGGTGGGTTGGTTGTGATTTACGGTGGTGGTGAAATGGTTTCGTGGTTACAACAGATTAATAAATCGTGAACAGCTGCAGTGATGTTGATGGTGGTTGTGTTAATGGTGGTTGCAACAGGAACGAGAAACATAAAGTGGTGGCTTTGGTGAAGGTTGTTGCAGTGGATGGTATGAAGGGAGATGGTGAAGCTCACGATGGTAAACAAATCAAGGTGGTGATGTCGTGATGTTGTTCAACCAGGAAGAAACAGGAAACCAAAGTAGATAGTAGGGTTTTTGATGGTTTACATGGGCGATTTTGTAGTGGGTTTGAGGTGGTGATGGAAGGTGACGAGTTAGAGTGAGGATGGTGGTGTTGTGGGTTTTAACAAGAAAAATTCAAATAGCACACATAATGGGTTTAGTGTTGGTTCTAACAGTGATGGTGGTTGTAAGTGTTTAAGAGGTGATAATGATGGTGGCCGGAGGTTGAAGTCATGGTGATGGTTTGATAGTTCCATGATGGTTGTTCGTGATGGTACCCAGTGATGAAAGATGGTGGTAGTAGCCGGTGGTAGTGGTGGTTGAGATGGTGGTCTTTCATGATGGAAATAAGAAGGAGAAGAATGAGACTAAGTGATGTGTGTTTGTGTCAATAAACTAAAACATAAATTGGAATGAGATGGTTCAGTATGTATATGTATATTCTATATATAGATATATATGTGCTAGTGGAAGGATGACAGACAACCACAACCAAAAAGATTACAGTGATCGAACAGTAATATCAATTTAAGTTCACGGATGAAGGAATCAAGTGGTTGTCTAGTTGTGATTTAAGTCACATAAAGTAACGTATACTATATTAATTAAATATAATAATAATTAAAACGTGTGAATCATTAATAAATTCTACTGACATTTTTAATAGGGTATTATATCGTACTCCGTTGCTAATCAGTAGCGGATAAAAGTCTTCGAAATAATTCCAAATTTTTACAGTAATTAAAATTATTTATTTTAGTTATTATGGTACAAAATTTGGTCATTAACTATTTAAATTACCAAATAAAAATTAAATCACTGCCTGCGCTCGATCTCAGGTAAAATATAAAAAGTTTTTAAAAAATTAACAAGTAGTTCCTAAATACATTTTTAATAAGCCTATCACTTATATAACCCATTTTTGGATCACCGTTTATTTTAAAATCATATAAGTTCAAAATTAACCTGCTTAATATCAATCAGAACATCAAAGACTATTATAATCATTTATATAGATTCATTTTAATAACAATTTAATTATATCGTATATTATTATTTTAAGTTATTATTTATATATATATATATATATATATATATATATATATATATATATATATATATATATATACATATTTATTTACAAATAATGGTTCGTGAATCGTCGAAACTGGTCGAGGTTAAATGAATGTATGTAAACAGTTTAAAAATTTTGAGACTCAGGATAACAGACTTTGCTTATCGTGTCAGAATTATGAAATCGTTTAGAGAATTAAGTTCAAAATAAGTCGAAATTTTCCGGGTCATGACAGTACCTACCCGTTAAAGAAATTTCATCCCAAAATTTGACTGAGATCGTCATGGTTGACAACAAGAATGTTTTCATGACGAATATGAGTTGAAAAATAGGGTTTTATCACCATGGAGTAATATGGATAAAACATTTTGATTACGTGAAGAGTACGAGTGAAGCTATCACAAAAGAGTGAAATGAGGAAAATACAAGTTCGTCTTAACTTTTGACGTAGTCACAGTTGATTTCCGGAATTCAAGGAATTTTAAAGAAATCTTCTAATCGGAAAGAAAATGTAATAGCACGATTTATTAGCAAACTGTTGAAATTACGGAAGAACAGAAATATCAAGGAAAATTTATTAGTGATATGTTTAGAGGTTAAGTAGAATGAATGAGTTATGTAACATGGCTCATGATGACGTTAAAGTCTGTGAATCATCACGTTCCATTAGAAATTCAGCATGACTTACTGTAATATAACCACGTTGGCCTGACGTTATTATATTATACTAACTCATGCTTCAATTCCCAACACTTCACTAGAAAATCATTCATAATTTAAACTCGAATTTTACAGTATATAGAAACTAAAACAGTTTCCTTTATGATGTAATATAGATAGCACGAAGAGATAAATAATTTCGAACAAGAATAGATGTGAAGGTATCCTCAGGAATATTTAAGATATTTATAACGGAAGATACGATGATATCTTAGAATTTCTAAAGTGCCTGAAATTAAAGGATGATGCAGAAACTTTTTCTGCAAAGAACCGAAATAAGTAGGAAGTAAGATATTCACTGAATATTTCATCAGACACTGAAACATATAGATTCTTTGAATACAGGTTTAGTCCTTGTGATTTGTTCACCATCTCCTTCCCGGTTTGCTCAATCCGTTTTTCAGTACCAAGTTTTCTATTTAGCGTTTCCAACACTCCATTCTTTATCATCAAACTTTTGGCCATTAAGACCATCTACAGCTTTTGCTGTTTCATCAGCATTCAATGTTCCATATCTGAATCATTGGTTATCAATCCGAGATGTTTCAAAAATTTCGAAGGGTTTGAACGCAGATGGTATTCGTCAAGATACAAATGATGTTTAAGATGAAATCAAGTGGCAACTTGAGGAAATATTTAACTGTAGTAGATGTAATTTATTAATGATATTTTAAGTCCAAATGTGTTGTAATTAATATTTCCTACTCTTTTAATACTTTTTAATTGTCCAAGGTTAGTAGTCCAATGTTAGTAATCCAATAGTCCAATAGTCTAATAGTTCAATATATAATCTGGTTAATCAAGACGTATCGTGACCCATTGTACCGCTATTGTCTTTGAAGTAATCTCGACGTATTGTGTAAATGTGTCCCGATTTATCCGACGATATTTAAAGTGCGTAAAATAAATAACAGTAATTAAATGACGATAAATAAAATTGCGAGTATTAAAATTGCGATAAATAAATTACGATAATTAAAATTGCGATAAATAAATTGCGATAATTAAAATTGCGATAAATAAATTGCAATAATTAAAATTGCGATAAATAAATTGCGATAATTAAAATTGCGATAGATAAAATGTAATAAGGAAATACACATAACGGATTATAGGAACAGTTAGCTAGGATTTGGTTAGTATGGATTTAAAATTTTACGTAGTTAATTAATTAGTTTCTAATTCAGTTTTATTTTGTCCATTATTTTCTTTATTATGCCACTTGTCAAATCTTGACTTAGATTCTGATCGGTCAAAATCCGAATATGAAATTGAATTTGAATGAAAATAGTTGTTCTTTGGTGAACGGATACGTATATATGTGGATTTGAGCAGTATTGTTAATGACTGCTGAATCAGGATTGAAGAATGTACATTGTATCGTATTAATGTGAAATCTAAATATTTCTCGGGTATTACCTACCTGTTAAAATATTCTCATCATTAATAGTTTTGTACAGGAGATTTTTTAATTACAATCTTTATGAAAATATACATACATATATATTTTCTTTAGATGTAATCATGGATTTAATGAGTTAATATAATATTAATCTCATCGAATTTATGGTTAGAACTAGAATACATAATCTCTAAAACATTAGAGATTACATAATCGCTATGTAGAACGAAGATAGATGATATAGAACGATATGTAGAACGATGATTATGCTCGAGGTATAGCTTGTGATGTTGCGGTTTGTGATGTTGGTACAGCTGCTGATGCTGGTGGTACTGTTGGTGCCGGTGATGCTGCTGGTTCTTGTAAGTTCTGCACCATATTCTCCAAAACTACTACTCGAGCACGAAGTTTGTTGACTTCTTCTATTATTCTGGGATGACTGGCGGTTTGAACAATCGGATGAATGAGGTTCAGAATTTGAGATATTATATAATCGTGGCGAGATACTCTGGAAATTAGGGTGAAAATAGTGTTTCAGACTAGTTCGCAGGTAAGTGCTTCAGGTTCTTCGCCGAGAGGGCAATATGATGGATGGAAGGGATCACCTTCTTCTTGTCTCCATTGATTAAGTCGACTACGAATCCATCCCCAATTTATCCAGAATTGATGATGGCTGATTGGTTGATCCATTCCGGTTATACTGCTTTCGGAGCTCAGGTGGAAATCCATATCGGAATAGCTATCGGAATCCGAGGAACTCGAACTAGTTGCAGATTTCATCTTACACGGTTAGATAAAGGATTTTTCGATATGAAATGATTTTTAGATATCGGATGATATTCTAATTTAATACCTATATATAGCACGAGGGATCCTGCAGATTACGGAGGAACTTTTGGAAGCTGTTAGGCAAAGGTTACAGTAACAGATATGGTAGGATATGATTTTATCTATACACTATCTATGCAGTAAATGCAGTAAGACATGTTTAGACTAAGAATGATAAGCAGGTAATTTTCGACATGAATTGATAAGCAAAAATTTTGACATGCAGACACGGTCGAAGTCCAGACTCACTAATGCATCTTAACAACTATCAGTTAGACATACTAATGCAAGACCTGGTTAGGTAAGACCACCGCTCTGATACCACATGTAGTGACCCGTCCAAATCCATCTGGATGAAATCTTCAACATCTGGTCTCATTGCGAGGTACTGACCTCTATATGATAAGTTTTACAAACATTGCATTCGTTTAAAAGAAAAACTCATTTTAATATATAACCTTTCGATATAAATGATATACGATTCCTGTAATATGAAAAACTAATCTGTCATTGACTTAATAAGTGAGTTTTTGAACTCAATGACTCGAATGCAACATCTTTTGAATTATGCCATGAATGACTCCAAGTAATATCTTTAAAATGAGCAAATGCACAATGGAAGATTTCTTTAATACTTGAGAATAAACATGCTTAAAAGTGTCAACCAAAAGGTTGGTGAGTTCATAGGTTTATCATAAACAATCATTTCAATAATTTTAATAGACCACAAGATTTCATTTTCGATTTCAAAACACTCGCAAGTGTATAAAATCCATTCGTATGATGAACACCTGGTAACCGACATTAACTTTAATGCATATAGAATATCCCCCGCATACTCGCAAGTATGCTATATAACGGTGATCGCAATCACCATTTAAATAGAAGTACTAAAGCAGTTCAAATTCTCTGACTGGGGCTGGTCAGTGCCCGTAGATCTACCTTTAGGATTCGCGTCAATTAGGGTGTCTGTTCCCTAATTCTTAGGCTACCAAGCTAAAAGGGGCGATATTCGGTCTAATAATCCAACCATAGAATGTAGTTTTGAGTACTTATGTCTATTTCGTCAAACATTTATAAAAACAGCGGATGTATTCTCAGTCCCAAAAATATATATTGTAAAAGCATTTAAAAAGGGAGCAAATGAAACTTACAATACGATATTTTGTAGCAAAAATATGCATACGACGGAACTGAATAATTGTAGGGTTGGCCTCGGATTCACGAACCTATATCAAGTATATATATTAACACGTATAATTGTAATCGGGCAAATTTACATATATAATTAGTGATATGAATTTTTATATTAAAAATTTATAGGTTTCCTTAATAAATTAAATATATTCATTTTATTATATAAAAATATTAATATTGTTAAGTTATAGGTATTGAGTGTAGTTTTAATAGTTATTTGATAAATTAATAATATTAAATAAAAAGTTGTATTATCTTTTAATAATAATAATAGTAAATATTTTTAATAATAATAATAATTATAGTACTATAATAATTATAGTAATAGTACCCATGATAATAATAAAGTTAATATGTTAAGTTATATTATTTTTATAATATTAAATATTAATAGCTATATATAAAATAATAATTTTAATAAAAATAATAAAATTTTAATAATAATGATAATGTTAAAAATAATAATAATGTTAATAAACATGAAAATACTTATAATACTAATAATAATGATAATACTAGTAAAAATAAATAAAAATGTTATAAGTTGATAATAATAATGATAATCCTTATATTAATTCTTAATGATAATACTAATACTATTGTTAATAATAATAATAATAATAATAATAATAATAATAATAATAATAATAATAATAATAATAATAATAATAATAATAATAATAATAATAATAATAATAATAATAATAATAATAATCTTAAAATCATGTTATTACTAATAATAATGATAATACTAATAATAATAATAACTATGATAATATTAATAATACTTATAATACTTATATAAATGATAATAATGTAAACTATATTAATAATAATAATAAAAATCATGATATCAATAATAATAATAATAATAATAATAATAATAATAATAATAATAATAATAATAATAATAATAATAATAATAATAATAATAATAATAATAACTACCTCTCAAGAAAAGTTCCAAAAATAAATGCATATGCCCGGGCTCGAACCTGAGACCTCTCACTTAAACACACATACTCTCAACCACTGCTCTGCTTATTCACTTCTGTTTTAATATCGAATTAAAACCCTATAACTCATATCATCATCCTCTTTATCATGATTATATCTCAGTCCAACAGCAAGACACAAGCCCGATTTTGGCCCAACAACATAAATCTAATTGAAGCCTAAATATCAAGTTTAACAAGCCCAAATAACCGAACCCATTTATTTTGATTAATTGGATCTCGTAAGCCCAACTCTGTATAACCTAATCGATTAAATGGGTGTGAGTTGAATTCGATCAGACACATCATCAACGTCTTCATCGTGATTATCATCACCATCGTCATCTAACATGATCGTATATGATCACATAAAATCATCACCATAATCACTTCATTTATCATTTTTATCATAAGAGTCCCTCGCTCATCATCATTTAATAACAGAAAACGAATAGCAGTTCAGGTGAGATCGATGGGTGTTGCAGGGGTGACTGTTTGGACTGTAAAATGGGAAAGAAAAAGAAAACGCTACAGTAGCAGCATGGTTTTGTGGGTTATGTTGTGTGGTTTTCGAATAATAAAAGAAAAAGACAGGAACATTTAACAGCGTAGCAGTGAGTTGCAGTTTTAATCATCATATTCTTCGCTTGAATAGTAGTAGTAACAAATAATAACGATTATTTATGGTTCAAGTGGGTGTGTGTGGATGCAGTGGTGACTCGAGGAAGCTGCAATAGAAACTTGTGATGGTTGAGTGGTGCTTGCTGCATCCGAGCAAGAGAAACACAGGAGCAACATGGGATGTTCAAAGGTGGAGTTTATGGTGGTGGGTTGGTGATTTACGGTGGTGGTGAAATGGTTTCGTGGTTCCAACAGAAAAATAAATCGTGAACAGCTGCAGTGATGTTGATGGTAGTTGTGTTAATGGTGGTTGCAACAGGAATGAGAAACATAAAGTGGTGGCTTTGGTGAAGGTTGTTGCAGTGGATGGTATGCAGGGATATGGTGAAGCTCACGATGGTAAACAAATCAAGGTGGTGATGTCGTGATGTTGTTCAACCAGGAAGAAACAGGAAACCGAAGTAGATAATAGGGTTTTTGATGGTTTACATGGGCGATTTTGTAGTGGGTTTGAGGTGGTGATGGAAGATGACGAGTTAGAGTGAGGATGGTGGTGTTGTGGGTTTTAACAAGAAAAATTCAAATAGCACACATAATGGGTTTTGTGTTGGTTCTAACAGTGATGGTGGTTGTAAGTGTTTAAGAGGTGATAATGATGGTAGCCGGTGGTTGAGGTCATGGTGATGGTTTGATAGTTCCATGATGGTTGTTCGTGATGGTACCCGGTGATGAAAGATGGTGGTAGTAGCCGGTGGTAGTGGCGGTTGAGATGGTGGTCTTTCATGATGGAAATAAGAAGGAGGCTAAGTGATGTGTGTTTGTGTCAATAAACTAAAACATAAATTGGAATGAGATGGTTCAGTATGTATCTGTATATTCTATATATAGATATATATATGTGCTAGTGGAAGGATGACAGACAACCACAACCAAAAAGATTACAATGATTTCAATATTTAACAGTGATCGAACAGTAATATCAATTTAAGTTAACGGATGAAGGAATCAAGTGGTTTTCTAGTTGTGATTTAAGTCACATAAAGTAACGTATACTATATTAATTAAATATAATAATAATTAAAACGTGTGAATCGTTAATAAATTCTACCGACAGTTTTAATAGGGTATTATATCGTACTCCGTTGCTAATCAGTAGCGGATAAAAGTCTTCGAAATAATTCCAAATTTTTACAGTAATTAAATTTATTTATTTTAGTCATTATGGTATAAAATTTGGTCATTAACTATTTAAAATTACCATATAAAAATTAAATCACTGCCCGCGCTCGATCTCAGGTAAAATATAAAAAGTTTTTAAAAAATTAACAAGTAGTTCCTAAATACATTTTTAATAAGCCTATAACTTATATAACCCATTTTCGGATCACCGTTTATTTTAAAATCGTATAAGTTCGAAATTAACCTGCTTAATATCAATCTGAACATCAAAGAGTATTATAATCATTTAATAACAATTTAATTATATCGTATATTATTATTTTAAGTTTTTATATATACATGTATTTATATATTTATATATATATATATATATATATATATATATATATATATATTTATACACATTTATTTACAAATAATAGTTCGTGAATCGTCGAAACTAGTCGAGGTTAAATGAATGTATGTAAACAGTTCAAAAATTTTGAGACTCAGGATAACAAACTTTGCTTATCGTGTCAGAATTATGAAATCATTTAGAGAATTAAGTTCAAAGTAAGTCGAAATTTTCCGGGTGATGACAAGTGGGTCCTATGGCTTCAACGATTATTTTTTAATCCGTTGTTTTTTTTTTCTTTCAAAATTACATCTTTTTACCAATATAAATAAACCTCAAACACTCTCATTTTTTATATAACTTCATTTCAAAAACTTATATTTACTCTCATATTTCACTCTCACTTCACAAACATAGTTTTTACAAACATTGTTACCTTCGATGTTCATATCTATAACAACCCTCATATTTCCATACCTGAATTGACTAATTTGACTATAGGGTTGTTATCCATACCTAATATATAATTAAATTTGACATTGATCAAATATTTATTTTTAGTCGACACTTTTTGTTAACTAAAGTTTACACTAATTATATAAAATAACTTTAGTTAATATTAATATTAATGCGTATTATATTTAAAACTATATGAAACATAATTATTAATTAAATGATAAGTTATTTTAATCATTATATATATATATATATATATATATATATATATATATATATATATATATATATATATATATATATATATATATATATATATATATATATATATATATATATATATTTAGCTTATAAAAAATAGAGATTTTTTTTATAAATTAAATAATGAGCCCATGAATTTTGACTAAATATTTTCAAAAACAAAAACTTATTAAAAACATTTTTAACATGTTTTTATTTTTTGTCAAAATTGGCACCTTTATTTTATTTATATTTTTTCTTTTCACCAACCATTTTTTTCCTATAAATACCCACTTCCATTTCATAAAAACTTGTATCAAATCTTTGGAAAAACTCTCTCACAAACTTGGAAAAGTACTTGAGGTATTTTCTATATTTTTTATCGAATTGCTTTTATTTTTTTGTATATTCTTTAAAAATTCAAATTTAATATATATAAATTATTTTAACATGTTATAATTAGTATTATGAGGTATAAAAATAATTTTGATAATTTATGGAATATTATTTATAATTAAATACGAATTATGTAGTATTTAAACATAAAAATAATAATAAATTTGTAATAAAATATTAAACAGTAATAAAAATAATTATAATTTTTTTTGAGATTATTATACTTTTATAAACAAGTGAAAATTATAAAAATTAAATAAATGGGAAGATTAGTATTTAAAAAGAATTTACTTTTGCATTATTCTAAACCGAGATAAATAATAAAGAAAATACAAAATAAATACAAACGTGTATTAAATATTTTTATAAAATTTTTATATGATTAGTAGCATCACTAGATACTTTAAAAAATATATAAAAATTAATTTTAAATTATTTTTCCTATTTATTTAATTATAGGCCGATTACAATGGTTAAATAATTAGAAAACATTAAATAAATAATATTTTGATATAAAATTTGATTTAATAATTTTTATAACATTTTTACATAATATAGAACCTATAAAAAATATAAAATTATTTATTTAGGTCGATTTAATATTTATTATCTAATTAAATTTGATTAATATAAACCGAGTATATATATAAATAAAAGTGTGAAATAAATACAAAAACTTGATAAAATTATTTTTATAAAATATCCTACTGAATTGTATAATTAACTAAGTTTATAAAAATTATAAATATAATATTTAATGAATTAATATTCGAATTAACATATATTAGTATGATTTTCGATTAACATAAGTATATTACATATACTAAATTAATATTATTATTATAACTTACGGTTAATAACTAAGTATACTATATAATAAAGTATAATGCTTATAATGTAAGTTAATAACGATACATTATTAATAAACACTTATTTTATAACTATACTAATTTAATAATAATAACTTATAGTATATAATATAAGATAATCAAATTGTTAATACATTAATAAATATAATATAACATATATAATAACATATAAACCTAAAGTGAAGGTTAATCAAAGATAATGTACAATTCATGTGAACTTCATCGCTACTCACGGTCGTAAGTGAATGATGTCTAGGTTGCCATTTATGGGTAAGCTTGTGGATCTCGAATGCCATGACTTAGATTCTGGTCAAGAGTCCTGGGCCCCCGGTTACATCTGGCCATTCCTGACTTATTTGATAGCAACGAAGTTTGAGTAAAGTTATACAACGTCTTGCTAAAGATTAACCCGAACTTTCTAAAATTGGAAAATTACTATAAGTGGAAACTTTCCATAAATAGTAACCTTCCGAAAATGGAAATTCTTTAGTGAACCATTACTATCAATATAGTACTATATACTATTGTCTGTTAGGCAATGTCTGATCATACGTTCTATCTCTAGGTTGAGATCTCGGTCACGTCCTTCCGTTCAATTCTTTCGTGGAATACTCTTTTGTGCTACTAAGGTGATTTTCATAGCCTCACTTTTACTGTTTACTTAACTATTTATAACTTTTGGGGTGAGACACATGCTTGCTTTATAACTGTTTTACGCTTAGACACAAGTACTAAATTGTTAACTATGCTGTCATGTTTTGATTCATGCTAAATCCCTACCGTAATATCGTTAATTGCTACGTTTAAATGCAAACTTAATTATTGTGAGTAGGCCTATTGAGAGTAACGTCTCTAACCATTCGACCGTTGGTCTTTGGTTACATAATAATGATTCCACGACACTGACAGTACAAGGTGTCATAGGGTAAATTGTTTAGTAGCGATATTACAAACTACAACAACACTTTTAGATTGATATTTCTATATCAATCAACTTTAAACTAAATCTTGTGGTCTAAAACTTTGGATATTATTTATAAACCTGTGAATTTCACTCAACCTTTTTGGTTGACACTTTAAGCATGTTTTGTCTCAGGTGATGATTGAGCTAGCTGTTTGCAACTTTGTGATGATAGATTTGATGCTTGCATTGAGTCCACATCGCATATTATATTTTAGTTCATAAACATTTATTTTACGTTTTAATAATAATGTAAACATGTATTACTGCTTCCGCTGTTTTATTAACAAGGTTTTATTTAAAAAGTCTTATATAGAGTCGTTCTCGTTTATACAACTGTGTTATGATATGATTGGTCACAATTACCCCTGGTCCATTTTGGGGGCTGTGACAGATTGGTATCAGAGCAGGCTGTTGTAGAGAACCAGGATTGCATTTTAAGTGTGCCTTATACAATTAGGCACCTTAGCAATGTAGGACTACAACTTCCTTTGACTATAGTGCCTTTAATTGTTGCCTTTAACTGTTAAATGCTACACTATACTTTAGAAACTTTACTTATCTTAGAATGCCGAGCCAATATAAGAACTCTGCTCATTCTCCTAAGTACTATTCAATTCCGCCACCACATTTAAATGCGACACCGTTCTCGACATTCCTATGTCATCTATCATGGTTTTGTATATTACATATGTATTACATGAAATATTATCCATGATTTTTGAAACTCTAATATTTGTTACTATTCATACTCAAACGTATATAACCTCCTTGTTATACCACGTACCTATATGCTTTATGCCTTTATGCATCGGTTTGCGAACCGAAAAATGTCATTGAGTTATCGAGAATCTCAAAGATATTATAATGTCATCACTACTCATATTCGTTACTTTTAAATCTTTGTTTTCTCGTTATTTTTGATCATCGAATTTTCTTGACGGATGGCGTCTACGAAACTCTAGAATGGAAGGGTTTGGATTACCAATTTAAAGGATCCTATAGCTCAAGCCCTAGACCTGAATAGGCCATTACGAATTGAAAGTCTTTAATCATTATCTGATTACATACTTATCATTTTTAATCTAGACACGTCATACTGCAATTATTGCATAAATGGAGTAAAGACAAATTATATCTTATCATATCTATCCCAATAGACTTTGTCTAACACTTTTCCTAAATTTCCTCCGTAAATTACGGAAATCTTTTTTCTATATATACGTATTCAAGGAGACGAATATATCATTCAATATTCAACACCCATTTCATATCAAACCTTATTCCAAACCCATAATATGGATTTCTCACCTGATTCCTCAAGTTCCTCTAGCTCCGAAGATAGCGTGACGGGAGCACACCCACCGATCAATTACCGAGATTTCTTCAGAAAATGGGGATGGGTTCGCGAAATACTCACCCTATGGAGAAATGAAGAAGGTACTCCTTACCACTAGCCAAACTTACCACCAAACGTCGGAGTACTCGATCCGCTTACCGGCGAACCTATTCGCAATACCACTTTCACTCTTTTCGCAAGGATTTTCCGCCTCGAAGGTCGACTCGATGTAGCCCAAGACAGTATCCGTCCTCTACTCCCGAATTCTAACCAGATAGGGTTATTAGAAGAAGTTAGAAGACTTCGAACTAAATATCAAGAATTGACAAACCTTACGGAGGAATGGGTATAACAAATCCATAGACTCGAGCAAAAAGTAGAAACCCTGGAGGAAACAGTGCACGATTTGGAAGCTAGGCTCACACCTACTACCCAAGTACCACAAGCAACACCAGCAACATAACCAGCACCACTAGTACCAACAATACCAGCAACATCACCAACACCACAAGCATTGTAAGCACCATCAGCATCACCACCAACAGCATCAGCATCACCAACAACAACATCTGCATTTCACACCTCAACATCACACTCAGTACCTAGGATATCAACATCATACGCCCCATAGATACCAAGGAATATTAGTAATAATGAGTTAAGATGTATTGACTCATTCTTCCTGAAGAATTATATATGTATACTTTATATATATGGTTTGAAACAATAATAAATCTTTTCGTACTAAGCTATTACGTGTAAATCTTAACTAGTATGTACTACTTGGTTAATTCATATCACTAATATGCTATAATGTACATCCTTCGTTAATGACTTAATGATCGTTAATCACTGCTTCAGCACAATAAACTCCATTTCATAATAAATCAAGTGTATTATTCAAATACATGTCTGATTTTACACTTCCATTTTCGATGTACTCAAAACTTTTTAGAAAACATTATTCGTGTCTTGTGAATTTCACAAGAATTCCACGAGCACCAACATCATATACCGAGGTATATCAATAACAATGAACGATGAAGTATTGATTCATAACTCCATTAAAGAAATATTCCGCGACGATTATGTAATCTCTCAAGTTTTGAAGATTATTTATTCTTGTTCCAACCTCAAATCAAATGATTTTAATATTATATTAACTCATTAAATCTATATTATATTTGAAGAACACATATATGAACGTATATCTCCATAAAGATTGTAATTAAAGTTCTTTTGTACAAACTGTTAATTGTGAAAATATTTTAACGGGTAGGTAATACCCGAGAAATATTTATATCTCACATTAATATGTTGCATTGTACATTCTTCAATTCTGATTCAATAATCAGTAACTATACTACTTACGTTCACAAGATATATGCATCCGTTCACTAAAGAACAACCATTTTCGTACAAATTCAATCACATATTCAAATTTTGACATATCAGAATCCAAGTAAAGCTTTAGCAGGTGTTATCTTCCTAAAGATTACTAAATTCATATATATATTCATTCGTATTTTGTGATGAATTATCACGTCAAACCACCAAAATTAGAACCATTGATGGTTACATCCTACGCTTAAACACTTCAAATTCAAAATTCTTGAAAACACCTCAGATTGATAATCAATGATTCAGATTCGTTAACCTTGAGAATGCTGACGAAGTAGCAAAAGCTATAGGTGGTCTTAATGGTCAAAAGTTTGATGATAAAGAATGACATATTGAAAAAGCTCAGATTTAGAACTGAAAAACGGATTGAGCTAACCATGAAGGAGACCATGGACAAATCACAATGACTAAACCTGTAATCAAAGAATCTAGATGATTCGAATTCTGATGAAAACCACAAAAGATCTCCTTACGCATTTTAAATCCTTACAGAAGAATTTTCCTCATTATCATTGGATCTTAGAAAATTCTAAGATATCATCGTATCTTTCGTTATAAATATCCTCTATATTTCTGAAGATACCTTCATAACTATTCTTGTCCGAAATTATTTATCACTTCGTACTATCTGTGTTACATAATAAAGGAAACTGTTTTAGTTTCTATATTTCCATAACATACAAGTTTAAATTTTAAATGATTTGAGGTAGTGTTGGGAATTGAAGCATGAGTTAGTATAATATAATGACGTCAGGCCAACGTGATTATATTACAGTAAGTCATGCTAAATTTTTAATGGAAGATGATGATTCATAGACTTTATAATCATCATTTGCCATGTTACATGACTTTTACATTCTACTTAACCTCTGAACATATCAAGAACATATATTCTTGATAGTTCTATCCTTAGTAATTCTAGTAATTTGACAAATCAAATCGTGCTATTACCTTTCCTTCTGCTTTGTATATTATGATCATTCGAAACTCCATACCTACGAATTCTAGACCATTATTCGCTTGACTTGAAGTCGGGAAGGAAAAACAAGAGCATAGAGCTCCGACATATAAGGGAAAATATAAAGCCCGATAACAACACGGAAATTACAAACCGTATATATCAATGCGTATAGCAACATAAAGACATGGGAGAATTAAAAACACTATAACCCCAAGGTAATTGTAGAAGTAAACAGATTCCTCTGGGGGTAAATGAAAAAGAAGAATGACAGAAACGATAGTCAGAAAAATATCCAGGATAAGAACTGGATGGAGCATTTTCACAATCTTTGGAAGTATGAATCGAGAAAGAAAGTATAGAAGTGGTGAAGATAATGAAACAGAAGAAGCTAATTTATAGCAAAATTCTAGACACAACAATGAAGGCAATTTTAATTTCCTTAATTACCGGAGAATCAAATCTTATACAGATTATAAAGATTTCCTTTAAATCCCTTGAATTCCGGAAATCACTTTTAATTATGTCAAAAGTTAAGGCAAACTGATATTTCCTTATTTCAAACTTTTAAGATAACTTCATTTATACTCTTCCTATAATCGAATCGTTTTATCCATATTACCCAACGTTGATAAAACAATATTTTCAACTCATATTCATCATTCTTGTTGTAAAGAATGACAATCTCTAACAAATTTCATGACTACGATTTTTATGAACTCCTCTCTATTTTGTCTACCCTAGCGTGGTGGCATAAACGCTCAAGGTTTAAATGAGCTCGATATTATTTATAATACATTTTATATATCCAATTTACTGAAATGACTTGTATAACATCATCATTTTGAATGATCTCCGCATTAATAATAAAATGCACTTCGTAGAAGAACTTGTAGAAATTATGGTTTGTATGATTTTAATTCTTGAAACAGAACAATATTCTATCCGTTGGAATTCACGCAAGGCCCCGAGCATACCTGGGAACGTGAAAACCAAATAAAATGTAAATATCCTCGTCTATGTACGAACAACACCGATTAATGGCAACAACTAAATTTCGGGACGAAATTTCTTTTAACGGGTAGGTACTATAACAACCCTCATATTTCCATACCTGAATTGACTAATTTGACTATAGGGTTGTTATCCATACGTAATATATAATTAAATTTGACATTGATCAAATATTTATTTTTAGTCGACACTTTTTGTTAACTAAAGTTTACACTAATTATATAAAATAACTTTAGTTAATATTAATATTAATGCGTATTATATTTAAAACTATATGAAACATAATTATTAATTAAATGATAAGTTATTTTAATCATTTTATATATATTTTTAGCTTATAAAAAAAAGAGATTTTTTTATAAATTAAATAATGAGCCCATGAACTTTGACTAAATATTTTCAAAAACAAAAACTTATTAAAAACATTTTTAACATGTTTTTATTTTTTATCAAAATTGGCATCTTTATTTTATTTATATTTTTTCTTTTCACCAACCATTTTTTTCCTATAAATACCCACTTCCATTTCATAAAAACTTGTATCAAATCTTTGGAAAACACTATCACAAACTTGGGAAAGTACTTGAGGTATTTTCTATATTTTTTATCGAATTGCTTTTATTTTTTTGTATATTCTTTAAAAGTTCGAATTTAATATATATAAATTATTTTTAAATGTTAAAATAACATTATAAGTATTATGATGTATAAAAATAATTTTGATAATCTATGGAATATTATTTATAATTAAATACAAATTATGTAGTATTTAAACATAAAAACAATATAAAATTCATAATAAAATATTAAACAGTAATAAAAATAATTGTAATTTTTTTTTTTGAGATTATTATACTTTTATAAACAATCGAAAATTATAAAAATTAAATAAATGGGAAGATTAGTATTTAAAAAGAATTTACTTTTGCATTATTCTAAACCGAGAGAAATAATAAAGAAAATACAAAATAAATACAAACATGTATTAAATATTTTTATAAAATTTTTATATGATTAGTAGAATCACTAGATACTTTAAAAAATATATAAAAATTAATTTTAAATTAATTTTACTATTTATTTAATTATAGGCCGATTACAATGGTTAAATAATTAGAAAACATTAAATAAATAATATTTTGATATAAAATTTGATTTAATAATTTTTATAACATTTTTACATAATATAGAACCTGTAAAAAATATAAAATTATTTATTTAGGTCGCTTTAATATTTATTACCTAATTAAATTTGATTAATATAAACCGAGTATATATATAAAGAAAAGTGGGAAATAAATACAAAAACTTGATAAAATTATTTTTATAAAATATCCTACTGAATTGTATAATTAACTAAGTTTATAAAAATTATAAATATAATATTTAATGAATTAATATTCGAATTAACATATATTAGTATGATTTTCGATTAACATAAGTATATTACATATACTAAATTAATATTATTATTATTATAACTTACGGTTAATAACTAAGTATACTATATAATAAAGTATAATGCTTATAATGTAAGTTAATAGCAATACATTATTAATAAACACTTATTTTATAACTATACTAATTTAATAATAATAACTTATAGTATATAATATAAGATAATCAAATTGTTAATACATTAATAAATATAATATAACATATATAATAACATATAAACCTAAAGTGAAGGTTAATCAAAGATAATGTACAATTCATGTGAACTTCATCGCTACTCACGGTCGTAAGTGAATGATGTCTAGGTTGTCATTTATGGGTAAGCTTGTGGATCTCGAATGCCATGACTTAGATTCTGGTCAAGAGTCCTGGGCCCCCGGTTACATCTGGTCATTCCTGACTTATTTGATAGCAACGAAGTTTGAGTAAAGTTATACAACGTCTTGCTAAAGATTAACCCGAACTTTCTAAAATTGGAAAATTACTATAAGTGGAAACTTTCCATAAATAGTAACCTTCCGAAAACGGAAATTCTTTAGTGAACCATTACTATCAATATAGTACTATATACTATTGTCTGTTAGGCAATGTCTAATCATACGTTCTATCTCTAGGTTGAGATCTCGGTCGCGTCCTTCCGTTCAATTCTTTCGTGGAATACTCTTTTGTGCTACTAATTTGATTTTCATAGCCCCACTTTTACTGTTTACTTAACTACTTATAACTTTTGGGGTGAGACACATGCTTGCTTTATAACTGTTTTACGCTTAGACACAAGTACTAAATTGTTAACTATGCTATCATGCTTTGATTCATGCTAAATCCCTACCGTAATATCGTTAATTGCTACGTTTAAATGCAAACTTAATTATTGTGAGTAGGCCTATTGAGAGTAACGTCTCTAACCATTCGACCGTTGGTCTTTGGTTACATAATAATTATTCCACGACACTGACAGTACAAGGTGTCATAGGGTAAATTGTTTAGTAGCGATATTACAAACTACAACAACACTTTTAGATTGATACTTCTATATCAATCAACTTTAAACTAAATCTTGTGGTCTAAAACTTTGGATATTATTTATAAACCTGTGAATTTCACTCAACCTTTTTGGTTGACACTTTAAGCATGTTTTGTCTTAGGTGATGATTGAGCTAGCTGTTTGCAACTTTGTGATGATAGATTTGATGCTTGCATGGAGTCCACATCGCATATTATATTTTAGTTCATAAACATTTATTTTAAGTTTTAATAATAATGTAAACATGTATTACTGCTTCCGCTGTTTTATTAACAAAGGTTTTATTTAAAAAGTCTCATATAGAGTCGTTCTCGTTTATACAACTGTGTTATGATATGATTGGTCACAATTACCCCTGGTCCATTTTGGGAGGTGTGACAATGTCGGTAGAAATTTTTCCGACGATATGAAGCAACACTCTGATGGAAATGTCTATACGTTGAACATTGTTGTTAGCGGCGTTTATGTATCTACTTTTTTTGACTATTTAAGACGAACCGTTGATTGCGAGCCTTCCAAGTTCGCGTAGTGGGATGAAAAAGAGGCGGAGTTCGAGTGGCTTGAGGACAATGATAAATGGGCCGAACTACTCGGAAAAGCAAAAATAACTCCACACATATCGCGTTGTATACCAAGGATATTTGGGACGACATTCCTCACGAGACTGATCGTAGTGAGGATGGATATTATACATTGATCGTAGCTTAATTACTAGTATTTTAATTTTTCTGTAATCGTAGTTTAAGTTATTATATCGTATTTTAAATTTCTGTAATCGTAGTTTTATTTAAGTAATCGTTTTTTTTCAACTGCTTTTTTCAATGTAATGTTTAATTTTAATTAATGTAAGGTTTATTTTTATTTATTAATTTAATAATGTTATTTATATTTAAATTTTGTATTTAAAAAATAATTAAAATGTGTAAAGTTGAATGGTGAAGTTTATGATATGGAGAGATTAGTAAAAAGAATGTTAAAGTGTTTGTCCTGATGTAACGCTAATGTGGATGAGAGAAGTTCAGTGAAAGAGATGAACGATAGTCAGTGGCCTAACACGTAACTCCGCCTCTAATTACTATTACTATACTATCTAAAAGACAAAACCCTGTTGTAACATCCAGTTTCCCCATACATGATTAAAAGGTACGTATTTTACCTTGTAAACGTTTAATATTAACCGCGAACGAGTGTGCATGGTTTAATGTAGAAAACGTTGAAAAATGGTTTGATCAGACGATCTGTCGCGTTTTAGTGTGTCCCATCGCATTCTGGTTTGTCGCGAACAGCGACAAAGCTGTCTGGGATGCGATAGCTCCAGAACCCCACTTCTGTCAAGGTTATCGCGTTTGAAACATGTTTGTCACGTTTGGTTGTCGCGGAACGCGACACTGTGTCGCGAAACGCGACTCTGTGTAGCGAAACGCGACAAATGTCGCTGAAATGACTTTTTAGTCATTTTAAATGGCATCTTTTGGGGGCATATTAGTCTTTTCACTTATGGCCAGTTTTGGGGAGTCTAAAACTGGTTCAACCTTATCCCATCCTCATTTATCACTTTCTCATCTACCCAAATTAAATCTAGAGAGAGATAAGGTTTTAGAGTGAGAGAGCTCACTTTGGTGAAGAAGAAGGCCAAATCTCACCCGAACCCAAGCTTTAAAGTTGTTCCCTACGTCACTAACTACGTTGTGGTTGTATTGGTAAGTCTTAACTCTATGTTTTGAGTTTTAATTAGTTTATGGTTAAGGTTTTGTTTACTTGAGTCTTGTATGACCCATTTGGGGGTTAAATGGGTGAATTTGGGTTATATTGATGAAAGGAAAACCCAAATGGCTATAATCTAGGTTTTGGTCATGTAAATTGAGATTTGTAAGTGTTAATTGTGTTGTTAGGCACTAAAACACTTGTTAGATGTTGAAAGATTGTAAATGGGTTAAGTTTGACGAAATTTGTAAGTCTAAGTGTTAAAATGGGTCAAATGGGTAATGTTGACCTAATTGGGTGAAATGGGTATGAAATACCCTAAGTTTATGTTAGTTAGAGTTAGTAGACTTTAAATCACTAGCTTTAATGATTAAAGATGAGTCTTGGCCATTTATGGGCGTTTTTGGTGTAGTTGAGTTATTTAATGCAATTGGGTCATTAAATGCTCAAGTGTAAGTATTGTGGTTGGTTCCACAAGTTGTGTATTGAATGTGTACTTAATGTATTAGGTACGTTGCTTTGAAGTTTCGGAAGTGCATAATCATCATCTTGGTGTTAAGGTGAGTGAAATAATTATGCGTGTACGTATATAATGTATTTATTTGTGTAGCGTGGAATGTAGAATTGTCGCGGTGTTTAAGACACCACATTCTATGTAATGAGTGGAATTGTCGCGGTGTTCAAGACACCACTCATTGGTTTGATTGACATGTGAAATTATCGCGGCATTCAAGACACCACATTGTCATGGGAGTGGAATTGTCGCGGTGCTCAAGACACCACTCATTGGTTTAATTGACATGTGGAATTGTCGCGCTGTTCAAGACACCACATTGTCATGGGGTGAGTTAGTCGCGGTGTTCAAGACATCACACGGGAGATTAGTGAATACGCGGAGTAATGTACACTAATGGATGTTATGAACTCCGACGGTCTTTCAAGTACCGTTCCCTTGTTTGATTGGTTAACCATGGTTGTGTGAATTTGTATTTAGCATATTAAATTGTGAACCATATGCTATTGTTATTGCTCGCTCATTGTGAATCGCGGATAGTAGTTTATGCATGATGTTTGCATGGTTGTCGAATTGCTTGCTTGTATGCGGTATTGTGTTTGTGATTGCAAGTAAGTAGGTTATATATGCATGTGTATACTTATTGCACTCACTAAGCGTTAGCTTACCCCTCTCATTGTTTATCTTTTTAGATGCAGGTGCGGAGAACGGAAAGGGGATTGTTGGATACTAGTTCCCCATGTTGGATTTGTGTTGAAGGTTTTGAAGCCGACCTAGCGTTTTGGGTAGTTTAGCCCCAAACCATGCTCGGGTGTAGTTTGGATTAAAACTATCAATTTAAGTGGGTCGAACTTATATTACATTTGATTAATGGCCTTCGCGCCTTTTGTAAACATTAAACTTGTGATATTGTTAAATGGGATATATGTAACCGTTTAATTGGGCGCTAATGGTTGTTATTTAAAAAAAATTACTCGTTTTAAATACGGGTTGGGTTGTTTCAAGTGGTATCAGAGCATGGTCTAAGGGATTTAGGCGACTTGAGATAGGTGCCTAGACTTAGATTTTATTGTGTGCGCGCTTTATGCGGGACTTGTAGGACTTCGAGTCGGATCGAGTTTGGTTAGTGCATAGGGTTATGTGAACTAACCTTGCGCTATTGGTTTTGTGTTGTATTTGAAATCCATCAAGCGAGATATACGTTGTACTAGCAAGTTAATGTGAGGTGCTCGCATAATAATGACTAGCTACCATTATTACGGGTGCAATTTGTGTCAAACAAGCGATGTACGATGATTGTTGAGCAAGATGAGGTGTTGAGGTGTATATGTGTATATATATATGTCATGTCTTTTCGTTTCGATGTTTAACCTCTTCCGTTTTATAGAATGAAGATGAGAAACGGACACGACACCGATAATGGGGGCACGAACGAGGACCCCGAGTTCACGGCCAAGGTTGAGTCCATTTTGAAAAGTCATCATGCGTCGTTCCTAGAAGATGTTAAGAAGATGTTTCTAGATATGATTGACGAGAAATTAGTCAACGTAGTAAAGGAGCAAATTAAAGTTGTCCTTCAAGAGGACAATGTTGGAAGACGAGACTTTTTCTATAAGAATTTCAAAGATGCTCAACCTCCTACTTTTGAGGGCGAACGGGACCCACTTAAGAGTGCCCGATGGATCTCCGATATGGAGGGGGCTTTTCATACTTGTGAATGCCCTCTTGACAAAAAGACGAGGTATGGTTGTAGCATGTTGAGGGGCGATGCTAAGTTGTGGTGGGACGCGAAAATCCAACTTTATGGTGAAGAACAATGCATGGAATTCACTTGGGATGAATTCAAGGCGGAATTTTTTGACGAATACTGAACTTCGGCCAATCTTACAAGGCTTAAGGACGAATTACGTTCCTTAAGGCAAGGGTCGATGGATTTGAACACTCTCAAATTCTTTTTCTTGTCCAAGACCCAATTTTTCCCGGAGTATGTCGGGAATGATAAAATGTTGAAGGAAGACTTCTATCGAATCTTGAACGATAGTTATCAAGAGAAGATTAGTGTAAATGTGGTGAAGAGTTTTGATGAGTTGTTCAATATGGCCAAAGGTTTTGAGGTGCTTGTGTTGAGAAAGAGTGGCTTTACTTTTGGCAAAAGAAAGTTTGAAGCTACTAGCCATTCGAACTTTTCAAACAAGAAGAACAAGAAGGGCTCCGAGAGTGTTGGTAGTGTGAATAAAGGTGCTTCCGGAGATTTTCCTTATTCTTGTCACAATTGTGGACGAAAGGGGCATATGGCCCGTGATTGCACCAAACCATTTACTACAATCAAACTTACTTGTTACAATTGTGGTAAAGAAGGGCACCGAATGCCGGAGTGTCCCGATTTGAATAATGATAATGTTAAGAGGTTGGAGAAGGCGGCGGGCACGGCTAAGGGGCGAAACTATTTGATTACCAATGATGAGGCCAAGCAATCCAATGAAGTTGTCTCAGGTACTTTCATGGTTAACTCTAATCCGGCAAGGATATTATTTGATAGCGGTGCTAATTTGTCTTTTGTGTCGCCTCGATTTGTGCCTAAGCTTAACAAACCACTAGCTAAGTTAAGTCATCCGGTAGAAGTTGAAATAGCGGATGGTAAGATTGTGCTAGGGGTTGATGTGTGTAAGGATTGTAATGTTGTGTTTGGTACCGAAACGTTTAAAATTGATCCCATTCCGATGACTTTAGGTGAGTTTGATATTGTTGTGGGTATGGATTGGCTCGATCGTTATAGAGCCGATATTGCATGCCATGATAAGTTCGTTCGTGTCAAGACCCCAAGTGGGGGAGAGTTGATTATTCATGGCAATAAACGAAGAAGACTCGTACCATTATGCACTTATGCATGGGCACGACGTTTTCTTAAGAGTGATGGTATGGTTTATCTTGCCCATGTAGTTGATACTCGTGATGAGCCACCATCCATTCGTGAAATTCCGGTGGTTAATGAATTTGAAGACGTTTTTTCGGATGAATTACCGGGTGTCCCGGCTGAAAGACAAGTCGAATTTCGTATTGAATTGGTTCCGGGAGCTACTCGCATTGCTAAAACTCCTTATCGTTTAGTGCCGACGAAAATGCAGGAGTTGTTAAATCAAACCCAAGAGTTACTTGAAAAGGGTTTTATTCGACCGAGTTCCTCGCCATGGGGTGCTCCGGTTTTGTTTGTGAAAAAGAAAGATGGTAGTATGCGGATGTGCATCGATTATCGGGAGTTGAACAAAGTGACGATCAAGAATCGTTATCCATTGCCTCGGATTGACAATTTGTTTGACCAACTCCAAGGTGCAACGTATTTTTCTAAGATTGACTTACGATCCGGCTATCATCAAGTGCGGGTCCGTGAGGAAGACATAGAGAAAACGGCTTTCCGAACTCGTTACGGACATTTTGAGTTTGTAGTTATGCCTTTTGGTCTTATGAATGCACCGGCGGTATTCATGGATCTTATGAACCGAGTGTGCCAACCTATGTTGGACAAGTCGGTAATTGTGTTCATTGACGACATACTTGTTTATTCTAAGAGTATGAAGGAACATGAGCACCATTTGCGTGAAGTGTTGAAGACGTTGCGGAAGGAGAAGTTGTATGCTAAATTCTCCAAATGTGAATTTTGGCTAAGGGAAGTTCAATTCCTTGGCCATATTGTGAATAAAGAAGGTATTCAAGTAGATCCGGGGAAGATAGAAATGGTGAAGAATTGGGAAAAACCGACTACGCCTACGGAAATTCAAAGTTTTCTCGAGTTGGCCGGTTATTATCGTCGGTTTATCCAAGACTTTTCTAAAATTGCTTCTCCTTTGACGAAGTTAACAAGGAAGAACGTGAGGTTTAATTGGGAAAATGAGCAAGAAATTGCTTTCCAATTATTGAAGGAGAAATTGTGTCAAGCTCCGGTGTTGGTATTACCGGAAGGAATTGAAGATATGACGGTTTATTGTGATGCTTCATGAAATGGAATCGGGTGTGTTCTAATGCAAAGAGGTAAAGTCATCGCTTACGCCTCTCGACAATTAAAGGAACACGAAAAGAGATACCCGACTCATGGTCTTGAATTGGCGGCGGTGGTACATGCGTTGAAAATTTCGCGCCACTACTTATATGGTGTCAAGTGTACGATTTATTCGGATCATAAGAGTTTGAAACACCTCTTTAACCAATGAGATTTGAATTATCGTCAACGTTGGTGGATGGATGTGGTAAAGGATTATGATTGCGAAATACTTTATCATCCGGGTAAGGCGAGCGTGGTCGCGGATGCGTTAAGTCGAAAGAGTCAACATCCGGCAATACGAGTAGGGTCATTATGCATGATCATTACTAACGATTTTCTTGTAAAGCTTGGTGAGATTCAAATAAAAGCCTACGTTCAGAACAAACATGAAGAGCGGATTGTGAGGCAAATTGAGTCTATTACTTTAGGCCCGCATGGTTTGTTGTCTTTTCAAGGAAGAGTGTGGGTGCCTAAGATGGGTGGCTACCGACAAGTGCTACTTGATGAAGCACATAAGTTAAAGTATTCCATTCATCCGGGTGTAACAAAGATGTACTATGACTTGAAGAAAGAGCATTGGTGGCCCGGTATGAAATGTGATGTTGTTAAGTATGTTGAACAATGCGTCACGTGTTTGCAAGTTAAAGCCGAACTCCAAAACCCGTATGGTAAGTTACAACCGTTGGAAGTTCCAAAATGGAAATGGGAGCACATTACCATGGACTTCATTACCAAGTTACCAAGGACGGCGAGAACCCAATATGATACGATTTGGGTGATAGTTGATCGGTTGACGAAGAGTGCTTTGTTTCTTCCCATTCGGGAAACGATATCGTCGGAGACTTTGTCCAAGTTGTTTATCAAGGAAGTGATATCGAGACATGGGGTTCCTATATCTATTGTTTCGGATCGAGATACTCGTTTCACTTCTCGGTTTTGGAATAAGTTTCATGAAGATATGGGTATTCAATTAAAAATGAGCACGGCGTATCATCCTCAAACGGAAGGTCAAACCGAACGTACGAATCAAACATTGGAGGATATGTTAAGGGCGTGTGTTATTGATTTCGGTGGTAGTTGGGATGAGCACTTACCATTGGTGGAATTCTCGTACAACAATAGTTACCACACTAGTATTGGAATGCCACCTTATGAGATGCTTTATGGGCGTAGGTGTCGAACTCCTATTTGTTGGGGTGAAGTGGGTCAAAGAGAAATTGGGAGTACCGATTTGGTTTTAGAGACGAATAGTAAGATTGAGATGATTCGGGCTCGACTAAAGGCGGCGCAAGATAGACAAAAATCTTATGCCGATAAAGGTAGGAGACCGATTGAGTTTCAAGAAGGTGACATGGTGATGCTTAAGGTATCTCCATGGAAGGGTGTTATTCGGTTTCGAAAGCGAGAAAAGTTAACTCCTCGGTTTATTGGACCCTTCAAGGTTTTAGCTCGTGTTGGTGAGGTTGCTTATCGACTAGAGTTACCCGAAGAACTTGCGGGAATTCATAACACATTTCATTTTTCCCATCTCCGTAAGTGTCTTGCGGATGACTCGACTTGGGTGCCATTAGATGAGATTACCTTGAACAACAAGCTAGAGTACGTTGAAGAACCGATAGCTATTCTTGATGAGAAGGTTAAGATGTTGCGAAACAGGGAAGTTAGAACTTACAAAGTGCAATGGTGACATCGAAAGGGTTCCGAGTTTACGTGGGAATCCGAAGAGTTTGTTTTGGTTTATCTTCCGGCTTATCATGCGGCTTGGATCGCGAGGACGCGCTCCGATTCAAGTGGGGGAGAGTTGTAACATCCCGTTTCCCCATACATGGTTAAAAGGTACGTATTTTACCTTGTAAACGTTTAATATTAACCGCGAACGAGTGTGCATGGTTTAAATGTAGAAAACGTTGAAAAATGGTTTGATCAGACGATCTGTCGCGTTTTAGTTTGTCCCATCGCGTTCTGGTTTGTCGCGAACCGCGACAAAGCTGTCTGGGATGCGACAGCTCTAGAACCCCACTTCTGTCAAGGTTATCACGTTTGAAACATGTTTGTCGCGCTTGGTTGTCGCGGAACGCGACACTGTGTCGCGAAACGCAACAAATGTCGCTGAAATGACTTTTTAGCCATTTTAAATGGCATCTTTTGGGGGCATATTAGTCTTTTCACTTATGGCCGGTTTTGGGGAGTCTAAAACTGGTTCAACCTTATCCCATCCTCATTTATCTCTTTCTCATCTACCCAAATTAAATCTAGAGAGAGAGAGAGATAAGGTTTTAGAGTGAGAGAGCTCACTTTGGTGAAGAAGAAGGTCAAATCTCACCCGAACCCAAGCTTTAAAGTTGTTCCCTACGTCACTAACTACGTTGTGGTTGTATTGGTAAGTCTTAACTCTATGTTTTGAGTTTTAATTGGTTTATGGTTAGGGTTTTGTTTACTTGAGTCTTGTATGACCCATTTGGGGGTTAAATTGGTGAATTTGGGTTATATTGATGAAAGGAAAACCCAAATGGCTATAATCTAGGATTTGGTCATGTAAATTGAGATTTGTTAGTATTAATTGTGTTGTTAGGCACTAAAACACTTGTTAGATGTTGAAAGATTGTAAATGGGTTAAGTTTGACCAAATTTGTAAGTCTAAGTGTTAAAATGCGTCAAATGGGTAATGTTGACCTAATTGGGCTAAATGTGTATGAAATATCCTAAGTTTGTGTTAGTTAGAGTTAGTAGACTTTAAATCACTAGCTTTAATGATTAAAGATGAGTCTTGGCCATTTATGGGCGGTTTTGGTGTAGTTGAGTTACTTAATGCAATTGGGTCATTAAATGCTCAAGTGTAAGTATTGTGGTTGGTTCCACGAGTTGTGTATTGAATGTGTACTTAATGTATTAGGTACGTTGCTTTGAAGTTTCGGAAGTGCATAATCATCATCTTAGTGTTAAGGTGAGTGGAATAATTATGCGTGTACGTATATAATGTATTTATTTGTGTAGCGTGGAATGTGGAATTGTCGCGATGTTTAAGACACCACATTCTATGTAACGAGTGGAATTGTCGCGGTGTTCAAGACACCACTCATTGGTTTGATTGACATGTGGAATTGTCGCGGTGTTCAAGACACCACATTGTCATGGTGTTCAAGACACCACATTCTATGTAACGAGTGGAATTCTTCTTTACAAAAAAATCAACTACTTTTTTTTTTCTTTTTCCTCAACGATAAAAGAGGCAACTTTCATAAAAGGAACAACCCTTCATTGCTACCAAAAGATGTCGAAAAATATTCTTTTTTACAAAATAGATCAACTAACTTTTTTTAAAAAAAAAAGGAACGCTAAAAGAAGTAACTTTCACAAAAATAAAACCCTTCAATGTTAGACGTCGAAATTTTTTTTTTTTTACAAAATAGATCAAAAAAATTTTTTAACTCGCATTCAAAACGGAGCCCCCGGCGCGAATCGAGGGCTCCACAACTAGTATTATCTAATAGACAAAAATAGTGAATAGTAACCAGGGGCATTTTTGTCATTTAAATTTTTTTAAAAAAATTCTAATTAAATTTCACTTACCAACAAAGACCTCCACACTTTTTTCAAATATTCAAATCGACCCCTCAAACAGGGGGTAAAGTGTCAAATAACCATTTTCATAAAAAATCTTAAATAAACTCCACCCATATATTTAACGGGTCATATCTTCTCGCTCGCAACGAGTTAAATTTTTCCGACACCATCGTTAAACTCGAAATAATTTTAGGAACACAATGTCACCAACTATACGCAAAACGGACGCTTTTAAAAAAAGGCTAAAAAATTGGGGTACTTTTCATACACGTTGATTTTGCGTTAAATTTTTTAAACTCGATAATTACATAGCTAAACGCGGAGATGGACATATATTGTTAATTTAAAATAACATTAAATCTTTCACGGGTACCTTTTAGTTCGACTCGAGTTGTACTTCAACAACATCATTCTTTAGCCACGAAATAATTTTACAAACTAAACGCAATAAAATACATTGAAAACCGAACTCATGGCGCGAAGCGAGAGTTCAACAACTAGTTAATAACAATAACTAATAGACATGTTTAAATACAATTTTGTCATGATCGATTTCGGAGTTGCTGGAAATTCAATTATCAAAAGTTGACGAAGGAACTTTACTCAAAGTTTCTTCCTAAACGTTTTAGTACATGTGACAAAATGCTTATTAACCCTAGAAACAATCATTTTCCACCACCCGCCTTCTCATGTGATAAATACTTATTAGCCCTAAAAAATATCATTTCCACCACCTTCTAAAGTACTCTTCTAAAACCAACGAGCTTCTAGCTCAGTGGTACCCGATGCCTTTGATCCCTGGGCCCACAGTGGGGGGAAGCTTTGACACAAGGAAGGCGCAAGTTCGATTCTCAGTCTGGGCGCTCCGCATGGAATTATTTCTCCTCCGGGGGGAATTTGTGAAGTGTTTTCGGGGGTCTAGCTAGCTGGGGTAAAAATTGCTCTTGCCGCCACTGTGGGTACTGGGAGGAGGTACTTTTCCGGCACAGGTCTCTTTCGGGGTGGGATTGGTGGGTGCTACGGCACACAGGGTTAGCGTGTCCCTGCCATATATACACGTTTTGACACAAGTACTCTTCTAAAACAGTTTTTCACTTGTCTTTTAAAAGTACCAAATAGGGTTTGTTGTTTAACAAAGTGTCAAAAGGGTCTGCTAAAAAAGTGTCAAAAAGAATAAATATTATTTCATCAATTAGTAGGTTAATTACCTTGAAAAGTGTCAAGGCCAGTTGAACCTCCAAAAACTTATAAAGAAACACTTCAGACACCACAAAGCTTTAGGATCCGTTATAAGAGAGATCGTAACCGCAAAAAAATCCTGTCCCACCCCAAAATTTGAAATTGGATCTCCATGTATTAGATCGTCGACTGGTCCAAACACAAAGTTGCTGTTGGAAAAATTGGTTAAAAGTGTGTTTTCACCAACATTGGACACTAATTAATATATGATGAGTAGTCAATATTAATGATGATAAAAATGAGTTTTGTAGCCACTAACGAGGGCTTTACAACGAACTAAAGTGTGTCCAAAACGGAATAAAGGTGAATGAGATATCGAGTCTCAAAGTTGTGCATTTAGTGCAAATTCTAAAAGGTTTAAGTTGCACTAAATTGGTAGTAGGTGGAAACTAAAAGATAGAGCTTCCATTATAAATAGGAGCCTCATGAGTTTGTAGAATACACATAAAAATTGCCCAGCAATAAAACACACACACAATTTCTATTGTGCTCTCTCGGTTCAACATCAACGGTCTTCCCGTTCGACTATCTTTCAGGAATGTGTTCAAGTCCGGCAGTACGCTGCTTCGGACCGGTGTACCCTGGGAACAGGCGAAGAATCTGTTTAAGGGAATTGTGTCAAACACAAGCCCGGTTCAACCTTCAATTCGGTTTGATCGTTTAACTTTTTCAGTTCTTATTCTATATATGTTTATGATCTGATTATATTGAGTAAGATGTTATTATTTGGTTTACTCGTTTCAGTTTCGTATAATATATTCCTACAAACTTAAACAGATTTTTCTTTGCGAAACTGACTTGTAATTCAGATTACTTTCTCTGTTATAAACTGATCTGCAATTTACCATCTATTGAGTTCTAACGTTGGTTGGGAAAGGATATATAACAAACGTTTTTCTATAAGCAGTTACCTGGTTCTATTACGTTTTTGGACAGCTTAAAGGCTGTTTCTGGATAGATTTGGATATATTGCTGAACTGATTTTGAACAGAAAAATCTGTTAAGAAGCTGATGCTGTTCACGTAAAGAAGGAGATGGGGTTTGTTGTAGTCAATCTTCCACATGCTCTTATTGTTCTAGTGGAGCAAATCAAGGAATTAGTGGAGGTTATTCTTTCTGACTTGCTCCTTTATTCCACTGACCAACTTGTTTATTGCTATAGGATTATTTATGGTGCTTATATGTGTATATGCATCTTTGATGATGAATTGTTAAACTTTCAATAGATAATGCATGCATAAAGTTGTATACCCTTATATATTTGGTGGTTATATTGATTGATGCAATTTAATAGTAAATTGACATAAGTGCTCATATGCTATTATAAAATTGTTTTAACTTCTCTTTTGATATGTTATAATAAAATAATAATAATTATATAATTTGTCTATTGTGATGATTATATATAGATAGATAATGGATGTTTGAACTCTGTAGTAAGATATACTATATCTATAATGATTATTTTTTTTTTTTTTTTTTTTTTACGAGGAACCCCACTATGGGCCAGAGCACATTGGCCCCCCCACCGCAGGTAAACCCCGGGTAAACGGCAAGCCAGCCCTCCACCGCTACCAGGTAAGGCATTCTCCAGTTTGGTCATTAAATGCGGGCACCCCTTAGGATTGAACCCGAGACCTCCCCTTCACTGAAAGTGCTGGTGGCCACCCAGGCTAGGCCTGGATGGTTATCTATCTATAATGATTATGATTAATGATTAATATAGTCTTATAGATCATAACAGTGTAGCACTGAAATATTACGGAGTATATTATATCCATTGTGATTATAATAATATATCCACTTTAATCAATAGTGCATCCACTTTGATTGAAATAGTATATTATATTCCATTGTGATAAGAATTGTTTAGTATATCTCAAGCATATGGTTTAAGCAGCTTAATTTGTAAACTGAACATGATCATAATGTTGATTAGTATACGGAATAATAATATTCTTGCTAGTTGCTATGTTATAGTTGCTGCCACATATGATTAGTCTAGTAATTTGTTGATAACATGTATGCAATATGTTATCGCATTCGTTTGTTGCTGCTATAATGCATATTATGTATGTATTAATTTAAAAGCACATTGTTTTATGAGCTTCTATATAATTCATAAACCATATTGTTTATATAATCTATTAAAAACATATGTGCTTATGTCATAAACTGGTCGTAATTGGTTTATGATTTGTTGCCTTAACTGATGACTTTTGAAGTGTTATAGCATTAATATGTTTATATCGTACATGATTCGATATATATATGATATAGACTTGTTGCTTGACGCTTGAATTTATAAAGCAGCTGTTGCACTGCCTCCTAACGCGGCTTTTCCTTTTTATGTTAAAAAAATAAAAAAATAAAAAAAACCGAGAAGTTTACTAGTGTGAATTCAAGCGTTGACAGTAAAAGATGTTCTTTTATCAAATCACGCTGAATCTTGCGAGGTTCTTGACTTAAACCACTTCGTTGCTGAAGGGGAGCATGATGCGGTTCTTACTCAGCCTGAAAAACCTAAAGGAGTTCACATGTGTGAACTTTATGCGTTAGCAGTAAAAGATGTTCTTTTAGCTGACCACGTTGAACTTTGTGAGGTTCTTGACTGAACCTTGCTAGGTTCTTGCCTGAACCTTGCTAGGTTCTTGCCTGAACCTTGCGATCATGATTCTCAAATTGTGAGCATGGTTCAGGATTGGAATCATTCAGATTACTTGTGCGCAAGTCGATCGTTCAGTATTCGGACCGTTTCCGAACTGAATTCGAACTATATTTCGATCTGTTTTCAGACAGTATTCGACACTGGTTATAGACTGTCTTCGGGACAGTATTCGGACGGTTATAGACTGTCGCTAAACCGGATTTAAACTTGTTTGTTTAATAGTTGGGCTTAAACATGTGAGGTTTAATTGTTTTAGTTGAAACGGTTTTAAGGTAATACCTGTTTTGGTACCCCGTTTGAGTTTAAACATGTTTGGTTTACTTGTTTTGGTCAAAACCTATTTGGTTTACCTGGTTGGATTTAAACCTGTTTGGTTACATGTTTAGGTTGAACCTGCTCGGTTTACCTATTTGGTTGAAACCTGATTGGTTTAACCTAGTTGAGTTGAAACATGTTTGGTTTAACTCAGTTTGTTCACGGTAAAATGAAACTTTTATTTGGGTTGAAAACCCAAATTAATATAGTTCACGTGGTATTTGCTGACTTAAATTTTCTGTTTTGCTAAAATAGTTTATTCTAGTATATATTCCAGATTGATGATCCTGGAAAAATTGAATTCTGGATAGGAACTCACATTGAAAAATTGAATAGCTGTCAGAAGCCGAAAAGCTTGAACTAGTTGCGAGTTCCATCTTATACGGTTAGATAAAGGGTTTTCGATATGAAATGATTTTCGGATATCGGATGATATTCTAATTACATAGAATACATATACATAGTATAGAAAATCCCGTAACTTACGGAGGGAATTAGGGAGACATGTCAGATAAAGTCTACAGTAGCAGATACGCTAAGATATGGATTAGCATATACGCTAAGATATGAATTTGTCCATACACTATTCATGCAATCAATGCAGTAAGATGTGTCTAGACTAAGAATGATAAGCAAGTGAATCCCTAAGAATGATAAGCAGGTAATTTTCGACACGAAATGATAAGCAAAACTTTTGACATGCAGACACGGTCGAAGTCCAGACCCACTAGTGCATCTAAACAACTATCAGTTAGACACACTAATGCAAGACCTGGTTCGCTAAGACCACCACTCTGATACCAACTCTAATGACCCGTCCTAATCCATCTGGATGAATACATTACATTTGATTACATCGCGAGGTACTTGACCTATATATGATACATTTTACAAACATTGCATCCGTTTTTAAAAAGACAAACTTTCATTACATCGAAAGTCGACGGCATGCATACCATTTCATAATATATCCAACTATAATTGACTTAGTATTAATCTTGATGAACTCGACGACTCGAATGCAACGTCTTTTGAAATATGTCATGAATGACTCCAAGTAATATCTCTAATATGAGCAAATGCACACCGGAAGATTTCTTTCATACCTGAGAATAAACATGTTTAAAAGTGTCAACTAAAAGGTTGGTGAGTTCATTAGTTTATCGTAATCAATCATTTTCATAATTTTAATAGACCACAAGATTTCAATTTTTCCATAAACATACATCTCATATCAGGCATTTCGCAAATTGCATAGAGATAAAAATTCATTCATATGGTGAACACCTGGTAACCGACCTTAACAAGATGCATATAGAATATCCCCATCATTCCGGGACACCCATCGGACATGATAAAATCGAAGTACTAAAGCATTCCAAATTCCAGAATGGGGGTTGTTAGTTCCCGTAGATCTACCTTTAGGATTCGCGTCAATTAGGGGTGCACTAATTCTCAAAATTAGTGATGTTCCCTAATTCTTAGGCTACCAAGCTAAAAGGGGAATATTCGGTTTAATAATCCAGCCATAGAATGTAGTTTTCGATTACTTGTGTCTATTTCGTAAAACATTTATAAAAGCAGCGCATGTATTCTCAGTCCCAAAAATATATATTGCAAAAGCATTTAAAAAGGGGAGCAAATGAAACTCACGTTACTGTATTTTGTAGTAAAAATACATATGACGAAACTGAACAATGCAGGGTTAGCCTCGGATTCACGAACCTATATCATTTATATATATATTAAAACATATACTTGTAGTCGAACAAATATATATATATTATTATTAGTGATTCAACTGTTATTTTTAATGTGTTATGAGTTCCATTAGTAACTTAAATATATTTATTTTATATATCTTGAATAATTAATTAATAATAGAGTTAGGTTATATGTATTAGATATGGTTCTATATAACTAATTTTTATTGTAATAATTATAATAATATTAATAGTAGTTTTGATAATAATAATAATATAGTTAAGTTATGTGTATTTTTATATAAATCATCTTTATTTGATATATTAATAATATTGATCATAATAACAATAATAATAATAATAATAATAATAATAATAATAATAATAATAATAATAATAATAATAATAATAATAATAATAATAATAATAATAATAATAATAATAATAATAATAATAATAATAATAATAATAATAATAATAATAATAATAATAATAAAATAATACAATTTTGATAAACTCATGATAATTCTTAATAATGATAGTAACAATAATTTCAATAGTGAATTGATAATTTTTATAAAAATGTTAATTTTAATGGTACTACTAATTTTAACAAAAATTGTAACTTTAAAAATAATGATACATTTAGTAATAATAATAATAATAATATCTTAATATCAATAATACTAATACTTTTAATAATAATAATAATACTAGTGATAAAAGTAGTGATAATAATAATAATACTAATAATTATATTTGATACCAATAATAATATTAATGATAATAATAATTTGCATTATGATATTAATAATGATACTAATAATACTTAGTGATAGCAATAATGATATCAATATTAATCATAGTAATAATCATGTTACTAAGGTTTGCAATACTAATAATAATTAACTTAATAATAACAACAATCCATAATAACAATAATAATAATTATATAACAAATAATAATAACAATGACAATAATAATAATAATAATAATAATAATAATAATAATAATAATAATAATAATAATAATAATAATAATAATAATAATAATAATAATAATAATAATAATAACAGTAATAATAATAATAGTAGTAGTAGTAGCTACCTCAAAAATAGGCCTTTCAAAAAAAAAATAACGCCTTAGCCCAGGTTCGAACCCGAGACCTCTCGTCCAACTGACGCATGCCTAGACCATTGTTCTGCTGTTTCTTTTGTGTTTTAATTATCGAATTAAAATATATCTCCTATATCTATCTGTTCTTTCTTCTTCATAACAAAAACCCTTTTATCTCTTCATCATCATCATCATCATCATCGTCATCTAATATCTATATTATTATCACGATTTCAACCTTAATTATTCGCTTTTAGCAATCTACCATCATCTTAATTCTTTGTGATTATCATAACCACATAAAATCACGATTCATCATGTATCATGTATATCATAATCATCATCAACGAACATCACAGCTTCATCATCTATTTCACCGTATCATCTCCATCATGGAATTATTATCATAATCGTTTCAAAATAAGAAGAATAGCGAAACAATAGTAGTTAAATGTGA
The DNA here is from genome assembly GCF_046630445.1 of Rutidosis leptorrhynchoides. NCBI lineage: Eukaryota > Viridiplantae > Streptophyta > Magnoliopsida > Asterales > Asteraceae > Rutidosis > Rutidosis leptorrhynchoides. Next base: position 481,425,969 of record NC_092334.1, on the reverse strand, counting down.
CCATGATAATAATCTGTATAACATCCAGTTCTATGAATCTGGCCTATTTTCGGCCCAACAACCATAAATGGGACACGGCCCAATAACAGAAAAAATGGGACACGGTCCAATACTAGTAAACTGGAACACGATCTTAACTCCCAAACGTATTTATCATCATTACACAGTGGTATTTCATCATTAACTTTTACTTCATTTATTATTGTCACGTCTCCATCGTTTTATCATTATCAATATCACTTTTCTTCATCTCTCTAACTTCTTTCATTAACAATTCATAAAACGGAAACAAATTTAGTTGAAGGGTGTGTGGATTCAAACGTAGCAGCGAACAGGAAGCTAATGATGGCTGCAACTGTAATAGAAAGGAATTTACAGCAGTTGTAGTCGATCAAAACAATAAAAAAAAAATTAAAAGCAGCGGCTGTAGTAGTGGCATCAATTATATGTGTTTATGTTGTGATGGAGGAGGTAGTATGGGTGATGGTCTAAGGTGACGATGAAGTGGTTCACAAGTATTGTAGTTGCAGCAAAACAGTGATAAATATGATCACCAAACAGTAGCAGGTTCACAAGTGACATGGGGTTCATATTGATGGTGATCAAGTCGTTTTACAGCTAGCAGTCGAAGGGTTTTCGAATGAGTGGGTTTTCGATGGTTCATGTTATGGTTGTCAATGCAAATAGTAGCAGAAAAAGAGTTCAAATGTTAAGTGATACTGGGGCTGTGCGGATAGTAATAACATAAGCAAGGGTCTCAGTCCTTGCCTTGTTTGATCAAATAAATAAGTAAATAAAATAAACGAGTAGTAGCAGTTGAATTTATAGAGATGGGTATTGGATTGTGGTGTTGATCATGGGTGTGAAAATGTTGGTTTAATCACTGAAATAAACACGAAACCCGTTCGAATAGTGGTGGTGGTTAGAGCCAGAGTGGTATGGTTTGAGAATGATCGTAGTAGTGTGGTTTTGTTTTGATTTGATTTAATTGATTGGATACACATCGGAGATGAAATCGGAAGGCCGTGAAAGCTTGATTGGTCGATGAAGCAGGTTTTGGTTGCGAAGGATGTAACCATGGACGCCATTGTTAGAAATGGATGTTGGTGTGAAGATGATGAGTGAATGTAGTGTTTGATTATGCAGTGTATCATATATGTATCAAGTAAATACATATGGATATAGAAGTAGATTTATATATATAATATATATAATATATAATATAATAATTATAATGTAAGATAAACCATGTGCACTCATAAGACACAGTAATTATAATTCAATCATATAATTCAATCATATACAGTACTTTATCAATCATGAACATATAAGCAGCCGGTTGTTTGATTTATTCTACCGACAACATTTCACGGAATATTATATCGTGGTCCATTGCTAAACAGTTATAATATAAATTTGTTCCTAAAAATCCCAAATTTCTAAATTAAGTCCATTTAATTATTTTGGTCATTATGGTATAAAATTCAATCATTAACTATTAAATAAAAATTACATCAACTGTCCCTCTCAATTCTGGGTAAAATATAAAAAGTGTTAAAATTTAATAACTAAATCCTAAATACATTTTTAGTAAGCCTAAAATTTATATCGCTCATTTTCGGATCACCGTTTATTTTAAAATCACATGAGCTCGTTTATAACTTGATTATTATCAATCGAATGATAATTGAGTGTTACTATCATTTTCCAAATAAATTCGAAACTATATACATATATTCAATACATATATATATATATATATATATATATATATATATATATATATATATATATATATATATATATATATATATATATATATATATATATATATATATATATAGATACTTTTTGAATAATAATCATTATAATATCTTATTTCTATTTTACTTTACATAAATAAATTTTAGTAACAACAACATACAATATTTAAAATTATGGTTCCAATTATTATTTATATATATATACACACCTATCAAGTTACAATTAATTGTTCGTGAATCACCGGAACTGGTCGAAGGTCAAATGTTTTCATAAAATAGTTCAAAAATTTTGAAATTCAATTTAATAGACCTTGCTTATCATGTCAAAACCATATAAAGATTAATTCTAAATTTGGTCGAAAATTTTCGGGTCGTCACACAGCTTATGCGTACCAAAGCGCGGATCCTTAAACCAACCATCATCATAAACATTCAATTAACCAACCGTCCACTTTTTGAAACCATTGATTTAATAAAATGTTAACAGACCGTTAACAAATTTTATTTATGTATTATAAAACGACCGTTAACCTACCAAAATCACACCGCAGCGAAACGTGAGTTTGCTATACTCGTTTATACAAACGGATGTGACATGAAAGTCAATATGTTAAATACTATAATGTGTTTATGTTTATATTTGTTAAACATCATATAATTCTAAATTACTTTTTTTCATTTAATAATAAAAATTTACAATCGAATAAAAATAAGTTTTGAACAAGATCTACAATAATATACATTAACTCGTAGACTTACTAAATTTACGAAAGTTACAATTTCATACTCCATGTTCTTCATATTAATAATTATGTTTACCTTTTAAAAGTTTTTCTTTCAAACTTTGACTATAAATATTTTTGTTTGTATTAAATTTTAGTATTCGTTAAAATTTATATCAATGAATTGATTTTTAAATATATTTTTACTGTATAACGTTCATCAAATATTATATAACAAAAAAAAATCAAAGTTCAAAGGAAAAGACTTTTAAATTCTAAACATGACTATTAATATAAAACGGATGAAATAATATTTGTACACAATGTAATGTCAAGAAAAAAATTTTGTATAAGTTTTATACGTTTTATAACAATTTATCATACATATAATTTTTATGAGAATCATTCATACAAGTTTCTTATTAATTATTTAAACTTTGTAATAGAAAAGTTTCAAAAACGAAAATAATTTTTATGTAAGTTATACATAAATTTCATATAATCTTCTATACATTATATAAAGTTCGTGATAATAATTCTATGTGTCAATTTCTTAATTAATCTAAATAAAATAATTTTACGTATAACTTTATTAATTAAACTAAATTAAATAATCCTACCTGTCATAACCTCAAAAATTACATAATTTTATAATTAAATTACTCTTTGATTTAACTAATCTTAGACTCACCAAATAAACGGAGTAACTATATTAATGTATTATATTAACGACTATAATATAATATTTTAAAGCTCGTCGAATGATAGATGGCGTACCTAATCGTTCATTCCTTCTTGTTTTATCACACATGTTTTTCTTCAAAAACGGTTTCTTTTCTGAACTGTTTGCTAATTTTTGAAAATGCGTCTTTTACCCTAATCATCATGCATTTTTATTAACGAGTTATGCACTAACCCGAACCCCTAATTTAACGTTAAGTGGGGTTAGACTTCCCCACACTTAGCTGACGACATTTGAAGTCGGTAGAATAAGTTCCACGAATTAAAATAGTGAGCCAGTTATTTACATCTCGGGTGGTGTATAATATATCAATGGGTTTAAAGTTTAGAATCACCCGATTGTCACTACTTAATTCTTTTTTAAGTGTAGCTTTTAGTAAATGAATATGTCTCTTTTCTGGTTCTTGGTCAAATGGATCGTTATACACCGACATACATACTATAGGGTGGACAATTCCTAACATTTCCTTCCGTTCATTCTTGGGATCAAAGGTTTCACCTCTATTACCCAATTGGGTGAAATCCGAGGTGTCAATATCTATTACAGCTCGTAGTTCATCTTCGGTAGATGACTCGTCTATTGAGAATATTGGGTTGGAAGGTTGTGGAATGGTGAATTTCGGGATCGAAGTAGATTCTTTTTCATTAACGGTACTTATCGGTCCCACCACTTTGGTCTCAGGGGTAAAATTCTCAACGTTATCGTTTTCCCAAGAGTACCAATTTGTCACCCTTACTTCTTCTTCATCCATTGATGGATCGATGATTTCGTCGGTAGAGGCTAATGTGTCGATATGTTGTAAAATTGGTAAGACTGAATAAAAAGTATCATTGGGATAGTTGGTGATTTCGGAGCTCTCGAATTCATCAAAATTCGATGATATGAGATTTTCTTGCACAATATTCCTCAGATCAACAGGTGTGTAATCTGATAGAGTTTCAGCTTGCCTATTTACAAACTCTCTCATTTGTTCATTTTGAGCATCGAGTTCTTCGAGTTTGATTTTCATATAATCTAAAGAATTTTCAGACACATAATTTTTCTCGTCTTCTGGTTGTTGAGTTTGGATATATTCTTGAGAATAATCCCAATTAGAATCGTATTCCTCATAATCATTCCATTCAGGTTCCATGGGTGCATAATTTTCCATAGGAACGTAATAATAACATTCCCATGTTGAGTGATAATCTCCACAGATTTCACAACCAGCTATTGTTTCGTCATTCGTGATCCAAGATTGACCGAACGAATTGTCATCAACACCCGTTTGAGAGTATTGATTAAATTGATTTCGGATGTCATAAAGAGTTTCCAAAATATTCTCGAGATTTTCCATAATGCGCTTATTACCAAATTTTAGCTACAATGTGGTGCATTTACTAATTATCCTATTAGTTATAAAACTAAAAATTATATAAGTTATCAAATTAATAGACTTTTCTGATTTTGCCCACGTTTCGAATAACCAATAGATGCAGCAGGGAGCCAGAACCCTTTAAATCGGAAGCTCACAACTCAGCCACTAACAAATCCAACTATTACTACGAACCAGAAAATTTGGATGTCTATCAATTTAACCGCTTAAAATAATTTTTGTTTGGAATTTTAGAGAAGAAATAGAAAATCTATGTCCTAAAAACTAGCGTGTCGAGAAATAAGAAAGAAAAAGATTACGCGTCGAAAAATGTCGAAAAATAAAAATAAGAAAGTAGCGGGTCGTAACTTAAAAGGTACTAAAATTTATAAACAGCGTCGCAAAATTATAAAGCACCTAAATCTTAGTTCAAAGAAAAAGCACTTAAGGGATTTTACGGCAAAGCCTAAAAATCTAGAAATAAAAATTAACTACGGCAAAATACTAGCTTATAACTAATTACGAACGATAAAAATACAAATATTACGAATAAACTATAAAAATACAAAAAAATACAAATTTTATAAAAATATTATTTTTATATTATTATTATATAAAAATATTAATCTATATATTTAATAATAATAATAATAAAACTTAATATTATAAATTAAAACTAAAATAAACTTAATTAATATAATAACTAAACCCTAAATAATAATAATAAATATATTAAAACCCTAATACGTATTAAATGGAATCCTAGGTTGGCCTGTCAGCTATCCTCATGCGACCGCATGATTTTATAACAGCCGGCTCATGCGATCGCATGGGCCTGGTTTCCCCCCCTTTTTTTTATAGTTTTATATTGTTTTTCTAAAAATATATATAAATATATTTATACAAAAATAAAGTAAAAATATTGCGTTTCGCCGACTCCCCGGCAGCGGCGCCAAAAACTTGATGTGTGCAAGGCGGGGTACGAAATAGTATTATTTTGACTACGAAATACGTTACAAATTACACAAGTTTTAATTATTTATTTACAGATGGGATATACCTAAACCTTGCTACAACACTATAGGCAGTGTACCTAATCGTAGAGTAGTATACTTTTTAGTAAGTCCGGTTCGTTTCACAGAGAGATGGCTTATTTCACACTATATTTTAATTAACTATATTTGTACAAAATATATATAATTATATATAATAATATATAAAAGGGGGGTTTACCGTTTAATGACCGGTTTGTCGATTTCAAAACTTTAGTCGCAGTTAAAACCTAATGTAAAATATATTAAAAATAAGACTTAATTTAAAGCGTAAAGTAAATAACGATAATGAAATTGCGATAATTAAAAGTGCGAGAAAATAAAATTGCGATAATTAAAGAGTACGATAATTAAAAGTCCAATTAAATACAATGACAATAAATAAAAGTGCGATAATTAAAAGTACAATTAAATATGAAATAAAGGAAATTAAATATGAAATAAAGGAATTGTGCTTATTTAAACTTCCGTAATCATGATGTTTGACGTGTTGATTTTAGTTTATTCCCATGGGTTAATTGTTTTTTGTCCTGGATTATTTAATATGTCCGTCTGGTTTTTGTCCATAACAGTCCATCAGTCATAAATATAAAATGCGAGTGTCCTCGTCAAATTATCCTTATATCCGAAGTCAAATATTCCAACTAATTGGGGACTTAAACTGTAACAAGGTCTTAATACTTTGTTTAATAATTACACCAGGATATCGACTGCGTGTAATTCAAGGTTTTAATACTTTGTTATCAATTATGTCAAGTGTCCTTGTACATAATTTCACCCATGTTTTAATAATTCCATAGACTATTAATCCATTCCCGTGTCCGGTTAAATGAACGATTATTCGTACATATAAATATCCCGTCCATCGTGTCCGATCGAGTGTATATGGTTATTTATAGGGATGTCCAATTGTAAATCTTTATATTAAAATTAGCAAACTATCATTTAGTTAAACAAATATAAAGCCCATTAATAGCCCATAGTCTAATTTTCACAAGTGTCGTTCTTTTGTCCAAACCCCAATTATGGTACAAAGCCCAATTACCCAATTTTAATTATTTTTAGTCCAACATCATGATTACTTCGTCTTAAATAAGCATAATAATAACTTAAGTACGAGACATTAATTTAAAAAGGAGAACATAGCTTACATTGATTATTTATCGCGTAGTGTTACACGGACAGAGCTCCGACTTTAAAACCCGTAAAATAACCTTTGCATAACCCAAACTAATCTAATATAAAACTACCCTATACTATATATATATATATATATATATATATATATATATATATATATATATATATATTACAGAGGGATATTGATATATATATATATATATATATATATATATATATATATATATATATTTTCTGGCCAAAACTCGTTGCCTTTTATAGATGTGGTCTGATCCTGAGGCTCATGCGATCGCATGAGTTCTCAGTGTTAATCTCATGCGACCGCATGGCCAGCCTGGCCATGCCCAATTGCTTTGTTTGCTAGCTTGTCGACGTTATATTTAATTAAATATATAATAAATAAATAATTTATATAATTATTTAAATATTATATTATATTCTTGTGCATAGTAGACTCATAATTTTTGGTCCGTTGCGTCGGGCGTTGATAGTTGGCTCAGGTCCCGGTTCCGAATTTTCGAACGTCCTTTCGTATAATTTAATATCTTGTACTTTGCGTTCCGAAACTTGTACTCTTGTCATTTTTAGACGTTTCTTATCAATAATTTGAACCACTTGGATGATATCTTGTACATTTGAGCTTTTTGGACGTTTGCTTCTTTAAATCTTCGTTTTCACCTTTTGTCTTTTCACTTATTTATTTAAACAAATATTACTTGAAAATAGAACAGTTGCAACTGAAAACTTTACATATTGGAAGGATATTGATACTAAATATATGTTTATTTGGAGCACTATCAAATATCCCCACACTTGAACGTTGCTTGTCCTCAAGCAATACAGAACTTGTAATAATACATTACACGAATCACTTCTTTATTCTTCACACTTTGTACATCAGTGATTTCTATACTGCGGTATGAATAATGGTAGTAACGATGTGGTTTTCAGTCCCACATGACTATAAAAATTTAGATCCTTAAAGAAATTGGATCTTTATGAAAACATTTGATCTTTTGAAAATTCAATCTAGCTTTTACCCTAGATAAGTTTTTCGGAATAACCCTTCACCGGTTATGCAAAATGTTTTTGTGGGTTTTGTGGGTTTCAGATTTTAAAATTTTAGCTCAAAACTTGCGATTTTGTGTCACCCACTTGCTAACCTTATATTGGGAAAGCAACACGTCCAGTATACTTGCTCCGTATATTACCTTTCGGTAAACTACCGTCCGGTTGTAAAGGAAAGCGTTGAACAAGCAACTGTTAAGGTAATGTCCCCTGTCATGCTTTTAATTATGGTCTATAACATGTCGGATGCAATTACTATCCTTGGTAGAAGCAATAATAAAGCTCACCCTTATAATTTTTCGGTCTGACACAAGGTCCTGTCTTTGACCATGCTATGCAACCACCGTTCTTACGGTTGACACCCGATTTGGTTCAGGTGACCTAATGAATTCCAGGTGAATTCCTAGAATTTTACGTTCAATGGTAATGAACGCATTGAAAATGGGTTTTTAGAAAACAAATCGGTTTGTAATTTTGATCAAAATATTTTCTCGTTCAAGCTCGAGTTTAGATATCATCGAATTCCATGAGTTTGAATTCTCAATCTTTAAGGTCAATCTCAAGGATTGAGTAATATCAGGCTTAAAAGCTGATTTTTAATCTTTAAGGAGATTATCCTTTCTGGGGATCTGATTCATTAGTCTTATCAAGCTAATTTGCACGGTGCCCCCCATTGTACGAGATAAATCCTTCTCATGGTTAGGATAAATCTGACCACTTGGTGACCCTGTTTAATGCTGAGGTCCGTGGATTTCCTGCTGATTTTAGAGATGACTTTTCTAGATTTTTCGTCAACCTACAACTGGTCTGGACGACAACTTCCTGACCTAAATCAAGAAGCGCGTGTCTTTTTCAGAAGACTTTACTTCCTTTTAATGATGGAATTGATTCATCGTGCAGATCCATCTTTTCTTTCAAAAGTATTACAATAAATCAGGTAAAACAGTTAATTTAGTCCAAAACAAAAGCACCTGCAATAATTTTACAGAAACATGTGATAGATGGTTTTTAATTGAATAACTTGGTACATTCTCCCCACACTTAGTTTCTTTCTTTGTCTTTTTAATTTCCTTTATTCCATTTTAAATGAATTCAAGTGTTTTAGGGTGTTTCTCAATTTATGTCCTTTCCGAGGTAACGATAATTTCGGTATTAACACCTAGTTTTTATCGTTCATAAATATGTATAAACATGATTTTAAATTCATTTATTTGAAAAATTTTTTAAATTTTCACAAAATTTGGCAAATAAACTAAGTGCAAACCCGAGAGAATTTATAACCCTTCCCCACACTTGAGATCATGCAATGCCCCCATTTGCATGAAATCAGACAATAATTATAAATTCACGAGGGTGATAAGTGTAGAAAAGTGATTAAAAATACCCAATTTGTAATTACAAAGCTCGTCCAATGATAGATGGCGCACCTAATCGTTCATTCCTTCTTGTTTTATCACACATGTTTTTCTTCAAAAACGGTTGCTTTTCTGAACTATTTGCTAATTTTTGAAAATGCGTCTTTTACCCTAATCATCATGCATTTTTATTAACGAGTTATGCACTAACCCGAACCCCTAATTTAACGTTAAGTGGGGTTAGACTTCCCCACACTTAGCTGACGACATTTGAAGTTGGTAGAATAAGTTCCACGAATTAAAATAGTGAGCCAGTAATTTACATCTCGGGTGGTGTATAATATATCAATGGGTTTAAAGTTTAGAATCACCAGATTGTCACTACTTAATTCTTTTTTATGTGTAGCTTTTAGTAAATGGATATGTCTCTTTTCTGGTTCTTGGTCAAATGGATCGTTATACACCGACATACATACTATAGGGTGGACAATTCCTAACATTTCCTTCCGTTCATTCTCGGGATCAAAGGTTTCACCTCTATTACCCAATTGGGTGAAATCCGAGGTGTCAATATCTATTACAGCTCGTAGTTCATCTTCGGTAGATGACTCTTCTATTGAGAATATTGGGTTGGAAGGTTGTGGAATGGTGAATTTCGGGATCGAAGTAGATTCTTTTTCATTAACGGTACTTATCGGTCCCACCACTTTGGTCTCGGGGGTAAAATTTTCAACGTTATCGTTTTCCCAAGAGTACCAATTTGTCACCCTTACTTCTTCTTCATCCATTGATGGATCGATGATTTTGTCGGTAGAGGCTAATGTGTCGATATGTTGTGAAATTGGTAAGACTGAATAAAAAGTATCATCGGGATAGTTGGTGATTTCGGAGCTCTCGAATTCATCAAAATTCGATGATATGAGATTTTCTTGCACAATATTCCTCAGATCAACAGGTGTGTAATCTGATAGAGTTTCAGCTTGCCTATTTACAAACTCTCGCATTTGTTCATTTTGAGCATCGAGTTCTTCGAGTTTGATTTTCATATAATCTAAAGAATTTTCAGACACATAATTTTCCTCGTCTTCTGGTTGTTGAGTTTGGATATATTCTTGGGAATAATCCCAATTAGAATCGTATTCCTCATAATCATTCCATTCAGGTTCCATGGGTGCATAATTTTCCATAGGAACGTAATAATAACATTCCCATGTTGAGTGATAATCTCCACAGATTTCACAACCAGTTATTGTTTCATCATTCGTGATCCAAGATTGACCGAACGAATTGTCATCAACACCCGTTTGAGAGTATTGATTAAATTGATTTCGAATGTCATAAAGAGTTTCCAAAATATTCTCGAGATTTTCCATAATGCGCTTATTACCAAATTTTAGCTACAATGTGGTGCATTTACTAATTATCCTATTAGTTATAAAACTAAAAATTATATAAGTTATCAAATTAATAGACTTTCTGATTTTGCCCACGTTTCGAATAGCCAATAGATGCAGCAGGGAGCCAGAACCCTTTAAATCGGAAGCTCACAACACAGCCACTAACAAATCCAACTATTACTACGAACCAGAAAATTTAGATGTCTATCAATTTAACCGCTTAAAATAATTTTTCGTTTGGAATTTTAGAGAAGAAATAGAAAATCTATGTCCTAAAAACTAGCGTGTCGAGAAATTAGAAAGAAAAAGATTACGCGTCGAAAAACGTCGAAAATAGAAATAAGAAAGTAGCGCGTCGTAACTTAAAAGGTACTAAAATTTATAAACAGCGTCGCAAAATTCTAAAGCACCTAAATCTTAGTTCAAAGAAAAAGCACTTAAGGGATTTTACGGCAAAGCCTAAAAATCTAGAAATAAAAATTAACTACGGCAAAATACTAGCTTATAACTAATTACGAACGATAAAAATATAAATATTACGAATAAACTATAAAAATACAAAAAAATACAAATTTTATAAAAATATTATTTTTATATTATTAATATATAAAAATATTAATCTATATATTTAATAATAATAATAATAATAATAAAACTTAATATTATAAATTAAAACTAAAATAAACTTAATTAATATAATAACTAAACCCTAAATAATAATAATAATAAATATATTAAAACCCTAATACGTATTAAATGCAATCCTAGGTTGGCCTGTCAGCTGTCCTCATGCGACCGCATGATTTTATAACAGCCGGCTCATGCGATCGCATGGGCCTGGTTTCCCCTTTTTTTTATAATTTTATATTGTTTTTCTAAAAATATATATAAATATATTTATACAAAAATAAAGTAAAAATATTGCGTTTCGCCGACTCCCTGGCAGCGGCGCCAAAAACTTGATGTGTGCGAGGTGGGGTACGAAATAGTATTATTTTTACTACGAAATACGTTACAAATTACACATGTTTTAATTATTTATTTACAGATGGGATATACCTAAAACTTGCTACAACACTATAGGCAGTGTACCTAATCGTAGAGAAGTATAGTTTTTAGTAAGTCCGGTTCGTTCCACAGGGAGCTGGCTTATTTCACACTATATTTTAATTAACTATATTTGTACAAAATATATATAATTATATATAATAATATATAAAAGGGGGTTTACCGTTTAATGACCGGTTTGTCGATTTCAAAACTTTAGTCGCAGTTAAAACCTAATGTAAAATATATTAAAAATAAGACTTAATTTAAAGCGTAAAGTAAATAACGATAATGAAATTGCGATAATTAAAAGTGCGAGAAAATAAAATTGCAATAATTAAAGAGTACGATAATTAAAAGTTCAATTAAATACAATGACAATAAATAAAAGTGCGATAATTAAAAGTGCAATTAAATATGAAATAAAGGAAATTAAATATGAAATAAAGAAATTGTGCTTATTTAAACTTCCGTAATCATGATGTTTGACGTGTTGATTTTAGTTTATTCTCATGGGTTAATTGTTTTTTGTCCTGGATTATTTAATATGTCCGTCTGGTTTTTGTCCATAACAGTCCATCAGTCATAAATATAAAATGCGAGTGTCCTCGTCAAATTATCCTTATATCCGAAGTCAAATATTCCAACTAATTGGGGACTTGAACTGTAACAAGGTCTTAATACTTTGTTTAATAATTACACCAGGATATCGACTGCGTGTAATCCAAGGTTTTAATACTTTGTTTTCAATTATGCCAAGTGTCCTTGTACATAATTTCACCCCTGTTTTAATAATTCCATAGACTATTAATCCATTCTCGTGTCCGGTTAAATGAACGATTATTCGTACATATAAATATCCCGCCCATCGTGTCCGATCGAGTGTATATGGTTATTTATAGGGACGTCCAATTGTAAATCTTTATATTAAAATTAACAAACTATCATTTAGTTAAACAAATATAAAGCCCATTAATAGCCCATAGTCTAATTTCCACAAGTGTCGTTCTTTTGTCCAAACCCCAATTATGGTACAAAGTCCAATTACCCAATTTTAATTATTTTTAGTCCAACATCATGATTACTTCGTCTTAAATAAGCATAATAATAACTTAAGTATGAGACATTAATTTAAAAAGGAGAACATAGCTTACATTGATTATTTATCGCGTAGTGTTACACGGACAGAGCTCCGACTTTAAAACCCGTAAAATAACCTTTGCATAACCCAAACTAATCTAATATAAAACTACCCTATACTATATATATATATATATATATATATATATATATATATATATATATATATATATATATTATATATATTTATTATATATTACAGAGGGATATGGATATATATATATATTTTTTTCTGGCCAAAACTCGTTGCCTTTTATAGTTGTGGTCTGATCCTGAGGCTCATGCGATCGCATGAGTTCTCAGTGTTAATCTCATGCGACCGCATGGCCAGCCTGGCCATGCCCAATTGCTTTGTTTGCTAGCTTGTCGACGTTATATTTAATTAAATATATAATAAATAAATAATTTATATAATTATTTAAATATTATATTATATTCTTGTGCATAGTAGACTCATAATTTTTGTTCCGTTGCGTCGGGCGTTGATAGTTGGCTCAGGTCCCGGTTCCGGATTTTCGAACGTCCTTTCGTATAATTTAATATCTTGTACTTTGCGTTCCGAAACTTGTACTATTGTCATTTTTAGACGTTTCTTATCAATAATTTGAACCACTTGGATGATATCTTGTACATTTGAGCTTTTTGAACGTTTGCTTCTTCAAATCTTCGTTTTCGCCTTTTGTCTTTGCACTTATTTATTTAAACGAATATTACTTGAAAATAGAACAGTTGCAACTGAAAACTTTACATATTGGAAGGATATTGATACTAAATATATGTTTATTTGGAGCACTATTACCAAATTGATTAAATTGATTAAATTGATTTCGGATGTCATAAAGAGTTTCCAAAATATTCTCGAGATTTTCCATAATGCGCTTATTACCAAATTTTAGCTACAATGTGGTGCATTTACTAATTATCCTATTAGTTATAAAACTAAAAATTATATAAGTTATCAAATTAATAGACTTTTCTGATTTTGTCCACGTTTCGAATAGCCAATACATACAGCAGGGAGCCAGAACCCTTTAAATCGGAAGCTCACAACTCAGCCACTAACAAATCCAACTATTACTACGAACCAGAAAATTTAGATGTCTATCAATTTAACCGCTTAAAATAATTTTTCGTTTGGAATTTTAGAGAAGAAATAGAAAATCTATGTCCTAAAAACTAGCGTGTCGAGAAATAAGAAAGAAAAAGATTACGCGTCGAAAAACGTCGAAAAATAAAAATAAGAAAGTAGCGCGTCGTAACTTAAAAGGTACTAAAATTTATAAACAGTGTCGCAAAATTCTAAAGCACCTAAATCTTAGTTCAAAGAAAAAGCACTTAAGGGATTTTACGGCAAAGCCTAAAAATCTAGAAATAAAAATTAACTACGGCAAAATACTAGCTTATAACTAATTACGAACGATAAAAATACAAATATTACGAATAAACTATAAAAATACAAAAAAATACAAATTTTATAAAAATATTATTTTTATATTATTATTATATAAAAATATTAATCTATATATTTAATAATAATAATAAAACTTAATATTATAAATTAAAACTGAAATAAACTTAATTAATATAATAACTAAACCCTAAATAATAATAATAAATATATTAAAACCCTAATACGTATTAAATGCAATCCTAGGTTGGCCTGTCAGCTGTCCTCATGCGACCGCATGATTTTATAACAGCCGGCTCATGCGATCGCATGGGCCTGGTTTTCCTTTTTTTTATATTGTTTTTCTAAAAATATATATAAATATATTTATACAAAAATAAAGTAAAAATATTGCGTTTCGCCGACTCCCCGGCAGCGGCGCCAAAAACTTGATGTGTGCGAGGTGGGGTACGAAATAATATTATTTTTACTACGAAATACGTTACAAATTACACAAGTTTTAATTATTTATTTACAGATGGGATATACCTAAACCTTGCTACAACACTATAGGCAGTGTACCTAATCGTAGAGTAGTATAGTTTTTAGTAAGTCCGGTTCGTTCCGCAGGGAGCTGGCTTATTTCACACTATATTTTAATTAACTATATTTGTACAAAATATATATAATTATATATAATAATATATAAAAGGGGGGTTTACCGTTTAATGACCGGTTTGTCGATTTCAAAACTTTAGCCGCAGTTAAAACCTAATGTAAAATATATTAAAATAAGACTTAATTTAAAGCGTAAAGTAAATAACGATAATGAAATTGCGATAATTAAAAGTGCGAGAAAATAAAATTGCGATAATTAAAGAGTACGATAATTAAAAGTTCAATTAAATACAATGACAATAAATAAAAGTGCGATAATTAAAAGTGCAATTAAATATGAAATAAAGGAAATTAAATATGAAATAAAGGAATTGTGCTTATTTAAACTTCCTTAATCATGATGTTTGACGTGTTGATTTTAGTTTATTCCCATGGGTTAATTGTTTTTTGTCCTGGATTATTTAATATGTCCGTCTGGTTTTTGTCCATAACAGTCCATCAGTCATAAATATAAAATGCGAGTGTCCTCGTCATATTATCCTTATATCCAAAGTCAAATATTCCAACTAATTGGGGACTTAAACTATAACAATGTCTTAATACTTTGTTTAATAATTACACCAGGATATCGACTGCGTGTAATCCAAGGTTTTAATACTTTGTTATCAATTATGCCAAGTGTCCTTGTACATAATTTTATCCATGTTTTAATAATTCCATAGACTATTAATCCATTCCCATGTCCGGTTAAATGAACGATTATTCGTACATATAAATATCCCGCCCATCGTGTCCGATCGAGTGTATATGGTTATTTATAGGGACGTCCAATTGTAAATCTTTATATTAAAATTAATAAACTATCATTTAGTTAAACAAATATAAAGCCCATTAATAGCCCATAGTCTAATTTCCACAAGTGTCGTTCTTTTGTCCAAACCCCAATTATGGTACAAAGCCCAATTATCCAATTTTAATTATTTTTAGTCCAACATCATGATTACTTCGTCTTAAATAAGCATAATAATAACTTAAGTACGAGACATTAATTTAAAAAGGAGAACATATCTTACATTGATTATTTATCGCGCAGGGTTACACGGACAGAGCTCCGACTTTAAAACCCGTAAAATAACTTTTGCATAACCCAAACTAATCTAATATAAAACTACCCTATATATATATATATATATATATATATATATATATATATATATATATATATATATATATATATTATATTACAGAGGGATATTGATATATATATTTTTTTCTGGCCAAAACTCGTTGCCTTTTATAGATGTGGTCTGATCCTGAGGCTCATGCGATCGCATGAGTTCTCAGTGTTAATCTCATGCGATCGCATGGCCAGCCTGGCCATGCCCAATTGCTTTGTTTGCTAGCTTGTCGACGTTATATTTAATTAAATATATAATAAATAAATAATTTATATAATTATTTAAATATTATATTATATTCTTGTGCATAGTAGACTCATAATTTTTGGTCTGTTGCGTCGGGCGTTGATAGTTGGCTCAGGTCCCGGTTCCGGATTTTCGAACGTCCTTTCGTATAATTTAATATCTTGTACTTTGCGTTCCGAAACTTGTACTCTTGTCATTTTTAGACGTTTCTTATCAATAATTTGAACCACTTGGATGATATCTTGTACATTTGAGCTTTTTGGACGTTTGCTTCTTCAAATCTTCGTTTTCGCCTTTTGTCTTTGCACTTATTTATTTAAACGAATATTACTTGAAAATAGAACAGTTGCAACTGAAAAATTTACATATTGGAAGGATATTGATACTAAATATATGTTTATTTGGGGCACTATCAATCATTTACCCGTACAAGTGATAGGCCAAACCTTTCACTTGCATCATTTACATCCTTTACCCGTACAAGTGATATGTCAAACCTATCAATTGCATCATTTCTATCTTTTCTCTTACAAGTAATAAGTCAAACTTATCATTTGCATCATTAACCCGTTGACCCGTACAAGTGATAGTCAAGTCTATCCCTTGCATCATTTCCACTTCCACTCGTACAATTGATAAGTCAAACTTACCACTGGCACCATTAGCACACTCTATGTATCATTACACAACTAAACATAATCACATAATCATGTCGGTTTTGTATGATCATAAGTGACCTCTTGCACGTATGCAATCCGGAACACTTGTTACCACATCACGCCCGCCCATATTACCACCTATACAACTCACCTTGACCTCTTTGAAGACTTGATGGCTTTCCTTGACCTTCTATTGTATTAACACCTATAACACCATTTAACTTGATTAACCAACAATCATTATTAATCTTTCACTAGTTTCTTACATTATACCTCATACTTAAATTATTTTCATTGGTTTTATTCATTTTTCATAACCCCTTTATCCTAAATTCATATTATTCTTTCATTCAAGCATTTAAACAAACAACTAGTGTGCATAATTCTATTTTAACACTTTTCATGACCAAAGTTACTATCTTTTTCACCATACATGTTCTTTTAACCAATTTCATACATAAGCATGTACCTTAACATCATTTAAATTTGTTCTTATACATAATCAAACTATAAACTCATCTTACATCAAAACTCAACTTCCATATATTTCAAACATCAACTTTGACTTGTGGCGTAGCCATTAAATCCAAATTTTTAGCTAATACAAACATAAGCTATACCTTAAATCATGAAATAAACATAAACTAAGCATAAACTTTGATCAATTTCAAATATACAAGTCATACCTCAAGTTTAGCTTCAAACCCAAACTTGAAATAGAAGAAGGGAGGATGATGATGATTCTTTTCTTGCTTCCACTATGTTTTATGCACTCTTAATTGCTAAATTTCAAATTTACATAAGATTACTTCACTCAATTTGAACTCCTTGTTCTTCCTTGCTCAAACCCTAACGTCTCTCTCCTCTGTATCAGTTTTTGAATTGTCTAAAATGAACTAGAGGTTTCTCCTCCTAGTTTTATTAATTAAACTTTAACATTATGGCAACCTTAGTCCCTCCCCATCATTAAACTATTTGCTAATTTGCGTAACTAAACTAGGAACCCTATTGCCTAAAACCCCTCAAACTCACTTCAAACTCACTGTTACACTGTTTTGCCCTGCACCAACATTTTATACCTAATGTGGTCCTAACTCCTTTGACTAACTTAAATATTTTCTCAACCTTGCAACACTGGTCCTTTTCTCATTTAAAATTTAACTTATGATTATTAAATTCATTTAGTTCATAAAATACAATATAAAAAAGAAAAGAAAATTACTTCAACTTTTGAGGCGTTACATAATAAAATTGTATAAATCTAGAAAACAGTTCATAAAAGTTTCATAACTTTTTAACAAACATATATTTACATAAAATTATTCATAATTTTTTCATAACCTTTTTTTGGCGAAAATATAACAACTTTTATTAGCAAGGAGATGATCACAAAGATGAAAGCCATATACAAGAGAAGCAAACAACAAACTAACAAACAACCAACAAAACATTACAACCACAAACTAACCTACCTAAAACTAGGAAATCCAAAACAAAACAACTAAATAAGCTTACGACAAGACAAAAATAAGTCGCTAATAAAAGAAAAGAGCTAAAGTCGCACCAAAATAAATCAAAAAGAAAAAACCACAAGATCCACAACCGCGAGCTCAAATTCCTTCACTAAAGAAGTTTAATTTGATTCCATGAACCTAGCTAGCTTACGAGCTTTATCCTTTTTGAGCTTTGAGACCGGTTTGGATTTAATGAGCTTATAGACTTTTCACAATGAGAGTTGATCTTCACATACACCCGTTTTTAATCTATGTACATTTTTGTCTTATAAACTTACAATTATACTCCTAAAATTACATTATTATTTCAAGTATAATTAAGGGTATCATATTAAATTAGGTGTACATGCATTGATCTAAAAGTGTGTGAGGATCAACTACCTTCCTCTCTCTCTCTCTCTATATATATATATATATATATATATATATATATATATATATATATATATATATATATATATATATATATATATATATATATATATATATATATACTGGGTTTTTGAGCCCGTGCGTTGCACGGGTGTGTAAAACAGCGTGCAAAAAATGTAAATTGCATCTCATATTGGTATATAAATAGCGAAACTAAAAGATATGAAAAGTATAAAAATTATTTAATAGCCCGTGGTGTTGAGAAATTTTGAAAATTCTTTATAGTTTAAGAGCCCGTAGTATTGACAAATTTTAAAAATAAAAATTTCAGCGTATCAAGGTATTCAACGTATCCAGGTATCCACAGTGGGCAAATTCAGAATTCAGCGGCCATTCTTAGTTAGTCTTGTAATCCGTGTTGATCCTATAACATATGAGGTACACAAAAATATATAAGTTTGACCTACATATGTAAAAATATGCAATGATCTTAGCTTTTAAATGCTTATGATAAAAGAGTAAAAAATATGTGAAAATTCATTTTAACTTAGATACACCGTAGCATAATTTATGCTCAATATAACTTATAGAAATCACTCCCTTATAATTAGCCTGTGATTGGGCGTCCCGTCGATTTCAATTTTTCATATGGGCCATGTTCAATCAACAAAAAATGGGCCTTTTGTATATACAAAAATTATGTTAAGTTTTTCATTAGTACTGCATATTTTTTGATTATGGACCCCTTGGGATTATGGGCCATGTGCAAGCGCACGTGTTGCACGCCCTCAAATCCGCCACTATGATTATTTGTGATTATTATATATTAGATTATCAAAGAAAATTGTATATGAATCGTTCACCACTTAATTCATATAAAACATCCAACACTAGAAAATTGTAACAGCACTATATCAAGTGCAACCCATTAGAAACAGGGTATTGAGTTCCCCATACCACATATTGAAGTTATTTACTTAATGTCCAATGCCATATGAACAATTTATTACTATAACCACGATGACACGTTTGCAAGCTCCTATAAGCTATGATCACACAAAGTAAATGTACTTCATCAAAACAGTTCCTTTGAAGTCTTAATCAAGTATATAGAATGATATGTAATTGATTTAAAGAAATTGAAATACTACATTCGCTAATTTCTTGTGTCTGGCTTTTAATAACAGTGCAAATTCCAAGCCAAAACAACTCAAGTTTTGAATTTTATGGTATCTATTTTACAATTACTTGCAACATTATGGTTTCTGTATCTATAATGAACAGATGAGTATCAACTAAACCAAATTAAAATAACACTAACTTAATATATGAAGGTAATGATAGCTCACACTTTAACATACATAAACAGGTTTTATAGAACACAAAAGTAATACAAAAAACGTAATAGAAATCTATAACACAAAGTTAAAAGGTGAAATTGAGCATTGAGCATACATATTAAATCAACGCATCAATATCGTGAAAATACCTTGTATGATGTGACGATGGCCGCTCTGGTTCTCGGACCGTAATAATCCAACCAACTCGCGTCGAAATTAACCCTTTTGAGCGAATCACAAACAACAAACAAAAAACCTTCAATACTTTATTACACCCTATTCAAAGATTATTGACTTATGATGGTATAATGTTTCTCAATCAATGTTTAAAGAAATTGGTGACTATAAAATATAAAATTAACCCGTGTTTTTTATGAAGATCAAAAACCACGTTTCAACAATCCTTTACATGACTTGGGATGTGTGTCAAACGGCCTTTTCTTGAATCCCGTCGCTCCTCACCGTAAGTCACCATCCCACCACCACTCCCATTTACCCTTTTCTCTTTCAAATTCCAACCTCCACACCTACCTTTTTCATTTCTCCATCTCCGTTTCCTTTACTTTTACTTTCAAGAATGATGTCAAACCTCAACTCACCCCCAAAGTCCGCTAATCCGGTCTTAGCTCCGACTTCGAGTTTTTACTCTTCTGATTTCCGGTCATCTCCTCCTGGGATTCCCAAGTCCGGCCAGGCTCCTTCGGTTTCTAGAGTGGATCTATCCGGATCTGCTGACGGTGATGTACCCAAGTATGGATGTGATTTTTCCGGCGAGCTCAATAACACCGTGTTCATCGGGAGACTCGAAAGTTCTGTTTCCCGTCATATGGTGGAGAGTGCTTTCGGTAAAATCGGTGTTCTGCAAGAGATCAAATTCTAGCCTTCACGAATGTAGTCATTCGTTTCCTTTGTTTAAGGTTCGGACGCCATTCAAGCTGTGTCATCTCTCAATGGCTCGATGATTTTCGGACGCCCAATCTTTGTCGGGTGGCCAAAACGTCGTAAGGTGAGTAGTTCCGGTACCCGTGACCATGGAAAATCTGTGAAATCTCCTTTAAGGTGTAAGATTTCTTCAAACCCTTTAATTGCAGATCGTATCAAATTTTCGATCTTATTGTTAGACTTGATCCCGATTACTGACGTAAATGTTTATGGTTTTTTAGTATCGTGTAATGCTCGTTTGTCACATATTAGCAAGTTTGGTCCGTTTGCTGTTGTTTGTATTTGTGATGGTCTTGAAAGCTTCAACAAACTGACTTCTGCCCAGAACCGTAATTTTGTCTCGGTTTCACCTTTTTCGGAGCTCGCATCGATTTTTCATCGGTATGTTTGGTTAGAAATCATCGGTATCCCACCTTTATGCGTTCTAAGGAGAGTGCTTTGAAAGTGGGAGTGTTGTTCGGTGAGGTTATGGATGTGGCCAAGTCTTCTGTCTCACTCGATTGTATTAGCTCGGTTTTTGTATTTGTCAAGTCTTCGACCGCAAAGCACATCCACGATTTGGTTAGCGTTGATTTGGATTTAGATGCAACGTGCTCAACTTGTAGTGTTTGGGTTAATGAAGTCACCGAATTGAGTTGCCTTGATAGGTTCTTTTCGAGGCTTACTGATGTGCAAAACGTGGTATATGAATTATCGTATGAAATAGTATGGAAAAATACCGATTAGAGATTGCTACACACTAACGGGTAGTGCACCCGATCGTGTAGTAGTATAGTAAATGGCAAAATCCGTGTATCGTTCCAAGGACAGTATCTAAATCAAATTAGGATTATAGACTAAATTGTGATTAACTTAGAAAATTACAAGTACAAGATATATTTTGGTTTGCCCTTTTACGATAGGCGAATCAAGTGATGAATAAGATTAAAAAGGCAATATTTTTGGTATTTTATGTTTATGAAAATAGATAGATAGTTTTGATATCAAATTAAAGAGATATGCTCATCTAGACTTTTTACCCTTAATGTTGAATGTTATTTAGGATTAAGATCGGATTGATTGGTTATGCACGAGAACTAATTAATTGGTTCACCAAGAGTAGTCTTGCGCAAACACTCAAACGGGATTACACAACGCAAGTGATGTTCTCGTCATCTAAGACCTCCTATTTGTAATCAACTAATTCAACTAGTTTGAAGACTTGAAGAATGATCAAGTCAATGGTGTGTTGTACATGATCCACTCCTATATCAACTAAAGGTTTAACTTAGTTCATTCCCTTGGTCTGGTTAAATGCTCAATTTACCCAACCCAAATAATTAACTAAGTGTTATAATAAGATCCCTATAAACGTCACTAGATAAGGCAAATCACTAACACATGTCAATTGATGGAACTAGGTAGTTGAAAGTGTGTATAATAGATTCTAAGGAATTGGTCATTCTCCTAGACAATTACACATACTAATTAATCTATTCCAAAGTATCTACAAGAGTCATTCTTACATTCTTATGTAAATTAACCATTTGAACTCAACTTATCCCTTTTGGTAAAAGACAGATAAACACATGTCACTAGGTGTAAATCAATACATTAACTTAACAAGATGATGTTTCTTAATCAAATGAACATATCAATTAGTTGAATCGAAAGGATTAAACTTAACAAGAATGGTTCTTGTATTCAAACATCAAACTATCGTACATAATAACAATCAATCAATAGTAAACATTCAACATCTCGGTTATTTATCTAGATGAACATAAGATGGACTAGCCAACAATCATGCTTGAAAACTTAAACACAACAGTAACAAAGATAGAATTCATTGTAAATACAAGATTAATCTTTTAGGAGTAATCTTGGATGAAGCTCTTGAATGATCTTGGATTCTTCAATGATTTGAGTGCTTAGATGCACTTTGATAAGCCCAAGAACTGATTTGAATCGTATGTTTTCGTCTCTGAACAGAAAGGAAACTGGTACCCTTGAAATGAAACTGGAAATGGAATTAAATAAGCTGAAAAGTTGGTGAAAAGCACTGTGCGCGGCGCGCACAGTAGGGGTGCGCTGAGCGCACTCTCACCTACTTCACTTTTTCCTTTACAGCTCGACAACGCACGTTCAAATCTGCTTTTCTATTAAAAGTGCGCGTATGGGTGCGCTGAGCGCACTACTGTGCGCGGCGCGCACCATCAAAATGTGCGCTTGGCGCACTTTGGTTTTGGCCAAGAAATCCTCTGATCAAATTTATGCAATGTGCGCTGAGTGCACCCTTTGTGGTGCGCTGAGCGCACTCTTCTGTATTTGGTTCTCTGGTCGTGTTTTCGAACTCTGAGCTGTTATCATACATAATCTTCATATTTCTTCAAGTTTACAATGATTCTAGACTATATTACAATACTATGAAATACAAACGGATTTACTATGTTTACATATGAAATAAACAACAATAGGACGCGATATTACGACTAAAGATATGACTAATTTGAGTAATATCAAAATCCCCCATACTTATCTCTTGCTTGTCCTCAAGAAAGTCTTGTTCTAATCATCCATATACAAAGCACAAACATCAATGAATCACACGCATTATTTGAAGTACAAATTACACGAATCACGCAAAACACACACAAACTCACGCTATATGAAACCCATAAAACACAAATGGAATACACACTCACACGATATAGTACACAAGTTTACACCATTGGAATACACACTCGTTTACGTACACACACAATTTATGAAACACACGCACACATTTGGATTATTTGGGAGAGACGAACTTTGGTGAAAGTTCTTTTAAAAGTTTGGATCCTTAGTGAAAATTGGATCTTTGAGAAAACGTTTTAAGATTTTGAAAATGTCAATGCTAGTTTTTAAACTAGACACGTTTTCTGGTTTTAACCTCAAATTCCGGTCGAGGGTAACTGAAAACCGTAGTCTCAGTCGGCGATTAGTAAGCTATCCGCCCCCATGATTGAAGTATCATGGAACTTGAAACCGAATGTCCTAAAAATGATTTTACACAATATAGTTCATAAAATAGCATAAGTTTTAGAAGAAACTTATATCGTGTCCAAATATCATCGGTGAACCATGAGTTTGCACACCTCAATTTGTTATGGCATATGTATGTTGACCGCGGTCAAACATAGATGCGGTTGATCTTTACGGAGATCATCCATCTGGGGATTAGATTCATTAGTCTTAAAAGCTAATTTGTAATGTGCCCCCCATTGTACGAGACAGATCCATCTCATGGTTAGGATAAGTCTGACCACCAAAAACCCTGTTTGATGCTGAGGTGAGGTGGATTTCCAGCCGATGATAGAGATGACTTTTCAAGTTTTTTCGTCAACCTACAGCTGTTCTGGACTACATCTTCTAACATAAGTTAGCAAGTGTGTCATTTTGGAAGACTTTACTTCCTTAAGGGATGGACTTGATTCATCCTTTTCGTTCAGTGACTTTTATTTCTTTTATTTCCAAGCCAAAAGTACTTTAATCGTTTTAACTTTGCAAAAATTTGTGATAATAATTCGAAAAGAT
Source organism: Rutidosis leptorrhynchoides (assembly GCF_046630445.1). NCBI lineage: Eukaryota > Viridiplantae > Streptophyta > Magnoliopsida > Asterales > Asteraceae > Rutidosis > Rutidosis leptorrhynchoides. Next base: position 481,401,378 of record NC_092334.1, on the reverse strand, counting down.
TAGTAACATCCCCCACACTTGGCTTTTTTGCTAATACTTTTAGTTCTAAAATTCAAAATTTTTCATAAAATGCGACAATAAGCCAAGTTGTATTGCATATCCGAGAGAATTACCCCCTCCCCCACACTTAAGATTAAGTAAGGCCCTCATTACTTAAAATCAGAAATAATTTAAAAATTCACGAGGGCATTAGTGTGAAAAGAGTTCGAAAAACCTTGGCCTAAAGCCGGAGATCGTGAAATCTAGGTGAGCGATGGCGCTGAACTTAATGCCAGCATAATAACATCGTTCATTCCTTGATCTCTATCATAAATTCCAAATTGATTGTACTTCGCTGAACTTAATGCCAACATCACTAAACCTTAACAATAAGAAATAAACAAACACACAAAATAAAATAGATAAAAGTGGTGTATGTAACACAACCACCACAAACGTCAAGCGTACAACATAAATATTCTAATTATTACACACCATTGTCTTAAAAGAAATAATTCTGAAAAATTACCAAATGTTACCAAATATTACCAAATAAGGCACATGAGCCCTTTAATTGTCACCAAAGAAGTTACCAAAAGGCCAGCCGAGTAGGTGCCCGAACCATCATTCCTAGGTCTTCCCTGCGGGTATTGTTCCTCAAAGCGTCTTTGTGCATCTTGCATGGCTGCCTGTTCCTCATATAACGGAGGACTAGGAATTCGGTTTAGTGTGTAGTAATAGGTCGGATGTTGGTAGGAAGTAGCATAATATTCTTGTGGGTTTTGCATATATAAACCAACATTATGGCGAAGCCAATCGCCCCAGTAATTCCCCCACCTTTGGTCATACCTTACCGTCCTATTATGCTCGTGCTGCTCTTTATGATATTGGTTGAATTGTTGCCTGTGTTGCTCATATTGGTCATCCCTGTTTTGATAACCTACCCTCATATCTTGAAAACCAGAAATCACTTCCTCCAACTCTTCTTCCCTTGACCTTTGTGTCCGCCTTCGCCTTTGAGCTTGTGGTAATTCTTCTTCAGTTTCAGGTTCTTCCATTCGAACCTCTTCCTCCGCATCATCTCTTCCAACACCGCTACCACCCGCTTCATGATCATGGGCACGTGGTGGTTCGTTTACCCTCGGGACAAATGGAATAAGCCTTTGATGATTATTATAGCTCAAAAATTCTGCATTCAGATAATAAGTCTTACTTAAAGGCTTCATTGTTGTACTTTTTGGAATCAACCGAGAGAAATTGACACCAAAATGCCTGGCAATCTGGGTGATGTAATGCCCACCAACAATCTGATTCAATCCTCTATCTCCCCGCGAATTATCAAGATAATCCGCCAAATTAGATGGAATGTCGACACTACTTTGGTTGTAGATTTTGTCTACAAGAAAAACATCTTGACGTGTTACCTTATTTGTGCCATGTTTTCTTGCATTAAACGTACATGCAACTAGTCGATGAAGCATTCTTTTATCTTTATCATTTATATCGGTGAACTTGCTTTGGTTAGAGGAGAATTGAGTGTCGCTCATATTGTTCCAAAACGGGCGTGGATCATAAGAATCGTCATAATACTCGGCTGACCGTAAATAAGCATTGAGTTGGTCATCATCTAGTTCGATATACAGATCAAATATTCGGGCCAACTCAATTTGACTAAGTGCCCGATCAATCCCACCTAAATGAAATCTCATGAAATTTTGATTTGGGTCCATAATGAGATCAAAATGTAAAGATGCTATGAATTCTTTACATAATTCCGGGTATGTGACATCATTGAATCCCATAATTCTTTCCCATGCCCTGATTGTTATTAACCTGCCAATTAAAAGCCGGTATTTAACCTCCAACGTTCTCGACACTCTATCATATTCCTTTGCTTCTACCAATGGAGCCGGGTCAAAATACCAAGTGGCATCACATGATTTGTTTGCTACCCAATTATATGCACTTGCGTAATCCGGATGGTCCCGGACATAAGCTAACCAAACCCTTGGATCATTTTGATCCGGTGATCCTTCAGGTGAAGGTTGTCGTTCATTTGGTGGAGAATTTTGTTCATATGAAGATTCTTGTTCTTCTCGGTACCTGTGTGAAGGTTCTTCTTGTCGTTGATTTCCCCTTGATCTAAAGTTGTACTGCACACATAAAACATACACCAAAACAAAAGAGGCGCATAGAAAATAGTATGCATTAGTGTGAGTTTATCATAAATCAAGTATATGTTCAAAAATACATATAGCACATAATCATGTTAATCATTCATGTAAACATTTTCTCAAAAGATCCAAGATCAACATAACTAGTTTAGCGTTCTAGAAACCAAATTTGAACATGAACCTCATATCATTCTCATCCCTCAAACTATCACATTAGACATAAAGTAATGGAAACTTAATAATTTTCAAGTATTCATATTAATTAAGAACCAAAATATGTTAGATTTCCAAAACATGAACCATGTTATGCTCAAAATGTGATACATACTTATGAAGTACACAAATTATCTCAAACATTCATAAACACTTAGCTAGTAACCAAATTCAACCAAATTTAAAGCCAAAATTCGGATTTAAATTTTACATAAACCCTAGAATCATGTATATACCCTAAAAACACAATGTAATATGATTTCAAGGCATACAAGGCAATTATAACAACCTAAAGCATGTTAATGTATACAACAATTATCAATTCAAGAAAACCCACATAAATTTCTTAAGCAATCCGAAAAATTAAGCATGAAATCGAAGTATTGGAAAGAAAATTAAGTGGAATCATATGAACATACCCTAGGCATCTTGATTTAGGCTTTGATTTGAGAAGACTTGGTTAGATTTGGAAGAATTTAAATTACGGTTTTGAAGTATTTTAGAATAAGAGAGAAAAAGATCTGCAATTTTGGGTGAGGAATGGATGAAAATCGAGTGTGTGGTGTAAAAGAGGAGATAAAATCGTGGACCCCACAAAAAATTGAAACAGATCCGACCAAAATTTGAGATTGCGCCAAGCGCACATTTGGGGTGCGCGGCGCGCACTAGTGATCCGAGCTAAAAATTCTTCTGACCAAGTTTTTATAAAGTGCGCTGAGTGCACATCTGAGGGATGCGTGGCGCGCACAGTTGTTTTTCAGCTTTTTTTGCGTTTGGTCAGTACAGGGAGGTTGGTAACAGATTGGTGAACGTAATGGTATTCAACAAAAATTAAAATCACTCAAAATCATGTAATTCACACAAAAACCTATTTTTTACATTTGTGAAGGTTTTATAAACGAGTCGTTTCACCCGACTCTCCCCCCAAACTTAGGTAGCTTTGGGGTTGAAAATGAGTTTTACCTCATCTTCAATGTTCATGGGTCCATCAACATATAGTTTGACCCTGTGTCTGTTTACCTTAAACGTATCACCCTTCGCATTCTGTAATTCCACCGTTCCATACGGAAAAACCTTGTTAACAACAAATGGTCCCATCCATCGGGACTTGAGTTTTCCAGGGAAAAGTTTAAATCGTGAGTTGAATAACAAAACACGATCACCTTCTTCAAAATCTTTCAGATTCTTAAGACGGTTATCGTGCCAAACTTTGGTCTTTTCCTTGTATATGAGCGAGTTTTCATAGGCGTTATGTCTCAACTCATCCAACTCATTTAGTTAGTTTAAACGAAGGTTTCCCGCGTCTTCAAGATTGAGATTACAAGTCTTAAGAGCCCAATGTGATTTGTGCTCTATCTCCAAAGGGAGATGACATGCCTTCCCATAGACTCGGCGGTAAGGTGTGGTTCCAATAGGAGTTTTGTAGGCGGTTCTAAATGCCCACAAAGCATCGTCAAGCCTCGTTGACCACACCTTAGGATTGGACCCAACCGTTTTCTCAAGGATCCTTTTAAGTGCTCGATTCGTATTTTCAACTTGCCTACTTGTTTGTGGGTGATAAGATGTAGAAATTTTATGGGTTATCCCATATCGTTTTAACACCTTTTCTAATTGGGTGTTGCAAAAATGGGTACCACGATCACTAATTAAAGCCTTCGGGGTACCGAACCGGGCAAAAAGCTCTTTAAGAAAAGTTACAACAACTCGTGCATCATTTGTGGGGAGGGCCTTTGCCTCAGCCCATTTTGATACGTAGTCAACGGCAACGAGTATGTATTGGTTGGAATGAGATTTTGGGAATGGTCCCATGAAATCAATGCCCCAAATATCGAAAACCTCACAAACTTGGATTATGTTTTGAGGCATTTCGTCTCTTTGACTAATCTTTCCTGCCCTTTAGCAAGAATCGCATGATTTACATATTTTGTGGGCATCTTTAAAGATGGTAGTCCAATAAAAACCGGCCTCATAGACTTTTCTCCCCGTTATTTGGGGTCCGAAATGTCCACCAGTGGGACCAAGATGACATTGGAGAAGAATTTGATTGCATTCTTCCCCGGAGACACATCGACGGATTATCCCATCGGGACACCGTTTAAAGAGATACGGGTTTTCCCAAAAATAGTATTTTAAGTCACTGAAAAATTTCTTTCGTTTTTGATGTGACATACCGGTTTCTAGGAATCCACCCGCAAGATAGTTGGCTATGTCAACAAACCAAGGATCATCAATTTTCTCAATTTTCATGAGATTTTCGTCCGGAAAGTTATCTTGGATAACTGTCTCATGGAGAACCTCAAGATTCGGGTTCTCAAGGCGAGAAAGGTGATCGGCAGCTAGGTTTTCGGCCCCCTTTTTGTCTTTAATATCAATGTCGAATTCTTGCAAAAGCAAGACCTAACATATTAACCGGGGTTTAGCATCTTGCTTAGCAAGCAAGTACTTTAATGCTGAATGGTCTGTATAGACAACCGTCTTTGCTAGTACCAAATAGGATCGGAATTTATCAAACGAAAAGACAATTGCCAGGAGTTCCTTCTCGGTGGTAGTGTAATTAAGTTGGGCTCCTTGCAATGTCTTACTAGCATAATAAATGGGCTGAAAATGTTTTTCAATTCTTTGCCCCAAGACGGCACCAATAGCAAAGTCACTTGCATCACACATAAGTTCGAATGGAATTGACCAATTCGGTGATATGAGAATGGGTGATTGTGTGAGCTTTGCTTTAAGGAGGTTAAAGGCGTTAAGACACTCGTCCATAAAGACAAATGGAGCGTCTTTCTCAAGAAGTTTGTTCATCGGGGTTGCAATTTTAGAAAAATCTTTAATGAACCGTCGATAAAAACCGGCGTGCCCCAGAAAACTTCTTACACCTTTCACATTTGTCGGTGGTGGTAATTTGGCTATGACTTCCACTTTAGCTCTATCCACCTCCAATCCCGCACAAGAAATTTTATGACCTAATACAATGCCCTCTCTTACCATGAAATGACATTTTTCCCAGTTAAGCACAAGATTAGATTCTTCACACCTTATCAACATACGCTCAAGATTATTAAGACATGAGTCAAAAGAATCACCGAAGACTGAAAAGTCATCCATGAATTCTTCCATAAAGTCTTCAATCATATCATGAAAAATAGCTACCATACACCTTTGAAAGGTAGCAGGAGCATTGCATAAGCCAAAGGGCATACGTCGATAGGAGAAAGTACCATAAGGGCATGTAAAGGTGGTTTTCTCTTGGTCCTCGAGTGCTATAGGGATTTGAAAATATCCTCAGAAACCGTCAAGAAAACAATAAAAGTTCTTTCCTGCCAACCTTTCCAACATTTGATCAATGTAAGGAAGGGGAAAATGGTCTTTTCGGGTAGCATCATTTAATTTTCTGTAATCAATACATACCCTCCAACCCGTGACAGTCCTAGTGGAATTTAATTGATCATTTTCGTTGGTGATAACGGTCATGCCACCCTTTTTGGGTACACATTGGACCGGACTCACCCAAGGACTATCCGAAATTGGGTAAATAAGACCCGCATCAAGGAGTTTGACAATCTCCTTTTTAAAGACTTCTTGCATATTAGGGTTCAGTCGCCTTTGTCTTTGTACACATGGCTTATAGTTATCTTCCATTAAAATCTTATCTGTACAATAGAGGGACTTATACCCTTGATGTCATGAATTTTCCATGTTAGAAGTGGCTTCAGTTCCAAAACGGAAGGTTCTTCAATCGATGTCTTACATCGGTACTCATTTTTTAAATCCAACTTTCTGTATTCTTCATCATTTGGCTCATAACCGTTAGCCATCAAGGTGGTCAACATCTCCACTTCTTCCACCATGTTCTCTTCATCACCTTCTGCCAAAATGCATTCTCCCGAACCTTGCAATTCTGGAAATTCCTGCAATAATTCTGAATACGTGTCTACGATTTGCAAATAATAACATTTATCATCAGTAGACTCAGGGTATTCCAAGGCATGGTCAACGGAAAAGGTAACCTTAATATCCTCAATGCTAAGGGTCAATTTCTGCCCATGAACATCTATCATAGCTCTAGCGGTATTGAGGAAAGGTCGACCTAATATAAGAGGCACACGTGTGTCCTCTTCCATGTCCAAAATTACAAAATCGGCCGGAAATACTAGGGTACCCACTTTTACTAACATATTCTCTAAAATTCCACGAGAAAATTTAACAGAGCGGTCTGCTAGTTGAATTGCCATTCGGGTTGGTTTTAGCACCCCGGGGTCTAGCTTAACATATAATGAATAAGGCATCAAATTAATGCTAGCCCCTAAATCCGCTAATGCTTTAATGCATTCCAAATCTCCTAGGAGACATGGTATGGTAAAACTCCCAGGATCTGCTAACTTCTTTGATATTTTGTTCATCAAAATTGCGGAACAATTAGCATTCATGGTGACGGATGAAAGTTCCTCCATTTTCTTCCGATTAGTAAGTAAGTCTTTTAAGAACTTAGCATACTTGGGCATACCTGAAATCACATCAATGAAAGGCATATTTATGTTAATTTGTTTAAACATATCTAAAAAATTTGACCTTTCGGCTTCGAGCCTTTCTTGTTGTTGTTTCCTTGGGTATGGGAGCGGTGGTTGATATGGCTTCACTACGAGTTTTTTCCGTTCTTCCTTCTCAACCACTTGTTCCGGCTCCTTAATCGGTTCATCATTTTTGTTCAATGGAACACTGAAATCAGAATCTTCAGGCATTCTTGGAGCTTCGTATGCTAGACCACTCCGTGTGGTGATAACATTGGCGTGCTCATTTCGGGGGTTCTTATTAGTTCGCCCGGTAAACTTCCTGGTTTTCTCTCACTAAGCAAACTAGCTAAACCATTCATTTGCTTCTCCAAATTCTGAATTGAGGCTTGTTGGTTCCTAAACTGGTGTTCGTTTTTCTCGTTCGTTTGATTTATGTTTGTAACAAGCTGAGTTTGTGATGCAATCAACTTTTCCAACATACTCTCCAAATTCGACTTTTTCTCTTCCTGTTGGGGTTTTTGATAAAAACCCGGAGTTTGTTTTTGGAACCCACTACTTGACCCTTGTTGGTAATTGGAATTTTGACCTTGAGGGTTGTAGGGGTTGTTGAAGTTTCGGTTAAATTGGGCTCTTCCTTGAAATTGATTATTATTTCTTTGGCTTATGAAAGCCACTTCTTCTTTTTGAGCCATTGTTAAACCGGCATCACAATCTTTTCCTAAATGGAGACCACCACAGTATTCACAACCTACTTTCATACTATGAATTTTCTTGGTGATTTTGTCCATGGTTCGAGCAACACCGTCTATTTTCACACTTAGGGAACTAAGGTCATCATAAGCACCGGTGTTTTGGACTTGAGCATTACGAGTAATTGGTCGTTCTTGATGCCACTCATGAGAATAATCGGCTAGCTTCTCGATTATCTCATAAGCCTCTTGCTCGGTTTTGTCCATAAGTGAACCTCCGGCCGCTTGATCAATGGAAATTCGGGTTGCAACATCACAACCCTTGTAAAAGATTTGGACTTTTTGAAAGGTATCTAAACCATGGTTCGGACAACCTCTTAGCATTTTGGAAAATCGATTCCATGCTTCGTACAAGGTTTCCATCAGATTTTGACAAAATTGGGTAATTTCTTGTTGGAGTCTCGCGGACTTAGAAGCTGGAAAATATTTTTTAAGAAATTTTTCCAACATACCATCCCAAGTTTCTATCGTAGCCTCGGCCAATGAATCTAACCAACTTTGTACTTTCTCGTGGAGTGTCCATGGGAAAAGTCTTAAAAATATGGCATGGTCAGTGTCTGGTTTAAGTTTGAAAAGAAGACATATCTCTTGAAAAAGACGAATATGTTCGTTTGCATCTTCATTTGAACCACCACCAAAATTGACATCTGTTGTTAATCATTTGGAGAATAGGTCCTTTTATTTCAAATTTTTCTTCACCTGTTGGTGGAGTAATGGCACTACCTTATCCGGTTCGGGTTGCCTTCATCTTGGCCGCCATTGATTGTCTTAGTACCACTTGTCTTGCCTCTCCTTCCATTTCAAAATTCGGAGGATGAACTGGTTTAAATTCAGAATATCTTGGCTTGGTTGTACTTGATTCTGAATCAAAATTTTCTTGCTTTGATGAAGATTCAAAAAGTTCAAGTACTTCTTTTGGGATTCTACCAAGCTTCCTATCAGGTTCTGTAAGTGGTGTAAGTAATGGAGAATCTGAACTTCGGGTATGTGGCATATGCAACCTAAAATCTGTCAATCACACAACTAACAAAACTATTAAATGCACCGATTCTATAAGTCTAAAAATCAAAGACTATTAATAATTTAAAATAATTAAGAAACTACTTAATAACAAATTAGTTAACAATTCTATTTTGACACAAAACTGTCCCCGGCAGCGGCGCCAAAAACTTGATGTGCAAAACATGGTATATGAATTATCGTATGAAATAGTATGGAAATATACCGATTAGAGATTGATACACACTAACGGGTA